>NC_133538.1:157017048-157698048 GCF_048544455.1 Silene latifolia | reverse complement strand
TAATTTAATCCGAATTAAATCAAAGCATCTACAAATTCATTTTATTATTATCTTAACTGATTAAAACATCAATATGTATGAATCAAATGGAAATCAAAATATCAAAAACGAAAAAAAAAAAATTCGGTCGATCAGTCGAGGCAGTCGGTCGACCAAGGGTACTGGTCGATCGACGAAACCGTGAAACGAAATCAGCTACGGCTTCAAAAAAAATTACAACCGAAACCCTAATTTTCGAGACCAATTTTTGTTTACATCCAATTTTATGAAAATTATCAAAATAAAATTCGTGGACTTGGCTCTGATACCACTTGTGGGATTTATCTGTATGCATCCCTTTAATTTTAAGGATTATAACGAATTATAATGACGAATGCGAGTCATAAAATGAATTACATAAACAAAAGGTAGAGAATTAAGGAATAACTTTCGGTCCTAGCAAAATCGGCCTAAGAACAATATCGCAATGATATTCGCCTATCAGTTGCATCCAAGATTATATAAGATATGCCCTTAACTTGTTGCTAGAATCGATCCCTCAATTTCTGTAAAATTGCTTAGGGTTTTTTGTTTTTGTGTTTTTAGATGAGAGGCAAGAATAGGTTAGAATTAGGTTAGAAAATTACTCCCTCTCCTCCCTCTTAAACCGTGAAAGAGGAAGAGCAATAGGGTTATTTTTTTCTTCCTATTTTCGGCCCATGTACCGAATTAATAAGGAGTATTATTTCCTTATTTTCGGTTTTGGCAACTACCGAAAATGAGGATAAATATCCTTATTTTCGGTTATTCCAAAAATGTATAAAATGTGTTAAATATAAATTGTCATTAATATTATTCCGTTTTATTAATACGGGTCAATAATGACAATATCGTATAATTATCATTCGCTGATTAAATATAACCGATTACATTTAATTACGAATTAACATATTAATTCGTCCAAGCTAACATTATATACATTAATTAAATATAACATATTATATTCAATTTTACGAATTTGACAGTTAATTCGTCTCAGCTAATATTATTTAATCAACATTAAATAATCGTCTCATCAACACATTGACTAACTGTTTAGTCATATAAGGCATCAATGTGATTACATTTCCATAACCACATCTCTCAAACACATCCTTTAGGTGTGACTTTTAGGGACCAGTTGATCACCGCCATTTGTATGATAATAACGTCAAACTTTCTAGCAAGGCAACCGTTATTAGGTAATCGTTAATCAACTGATAAAATACGAAGTATACCCTTGTGAACCTTTAAGAGATTTACAAATGTTATCACACTAATTTGTGGAGGACACAAGCTCCAACACTTATAGCCACATACCCCTCTCTCACCCTATCATCCACCATGACAGCCTAACCCCCTTACCCCCCCCCACCAAATCGTCAACTACAAGCAACTTTCATGGTTTGGGAAGGTAGAGGTTGTATGACGATACTGGTAGTGCGATAAGAGTGAGGCACCGTAGGTGGTGACTCTCGTAGAATCGTACGTGGGGGTACGGTTAGGGTGAGCAAAAGGGGTGGTGTTATGAACTTATAATTGTACGAGGTGTGTGACGAGTGCGGGATGAAAGCAGTGGTGCGGTTGTATGGTGATGCCTCAAAGTCAAGTGTGTGCTTGTAGGTGGTGGTTTCTGTTTTACGGTGGTGGTAGTCATAGGTTTTGGTGGTAAGAGGATGAGCGTGGTTGAAAGAGGATTAAGGTTAAAATAAGGGGTAAAGAGGTAAACACAAGCCATAAAATCTATGCATTGTTCACGCAACGCCATGTAAGTTAAAAACGCAACCATATATGCATCCATTTCAGCAACTAACGGAGCAAATTGACGAAAGATAATCTTAGGGTCACGGCTAGTTGTTTATAGGAAAGGTTAGGGGTACCAAATATATTTTAAAAAGTAAAGGGGTGCCACATAGAAAATGAAAAAAATATAGGGGTACTATGTAGAAAACCCTTTTTTAATAAAACAAATCTAAAACTAATCGAGTTTAAGAATGGTAGCCTACTACCCGGCCTATCTTCTATAAATTTAATATTTATTTAGTTATACTTCAAAAGTAAACATACATCTATTTATATATCATATAGAAAGTTTTAATGAGTCATATCGCCATATACACGCTATCAGATGTCTTTGTATTATTTATGTTAAAATAAGTCTCCTATTAGTTTTACTTAGATGTATAAATATTATTGTTCATTTTTATTTATTATTTTACTCCCTCTGTCTCATTCTTTTGTTTACTGTTATTTAAGTAGTATTTAAAATAATAGATGTCGTTGAAAAGTACTAATAAAAAATATATCAATGAGTTTCACAATGTTAGGTACCAGTTAATTAATGTTATGATCAATTTTTTTGATAAAATTAATCTAGATCTAATCAAATGTAGGAGAAGTACCTACTATCTATCCTAATCCCTAAAAAATAAAACATTTATTTAGTTATTCTTTAAGATATAAACCTACATATGTATACTAGATATGAAATTTTAATGACTCATATCTTCATACATGAGCACGATTATAGTGATGACTTCCTTCGATACAAAAATCCCTTTCGTGCTTAAGCAGAGACAATATCCATTGAGGTCATGTTATGCCATGACGATAAATAAGAGTCAGGGCACGCAGTCACTTAATCATGTTGAAGATTATCTGCCGAAACCAGATTTTAGTCATTGGTAGCTTTACGTAACAACGTCAAGAACAACATCAGCGAGTGATTAAAGTTCTACATTGATGATAAGGAACAAGTATACCAGAGTCACACGGAAAAAATTGTTACAAAGAAATTTTCACATATCTATCAAATTAGGTTTCGTATTATATATTTTGCATGAAGTTCATAAGGAACAATCAGTCTTAATTGTAAATAGTCAAAAACAAATTATATTGGTTAGGGATCGATCTAACAAATTCTCGAAATAGGCTACATATATAATTGAGATACATGTTGTTTTGCTTACCATCATTCAACTTTTATACCGTCGTATGTTTATTTACAGACTGGAACATATTGTTTAATTGGTAAATGTTGTAGGTTAATGTAATTTTCAAATCTCATAAAGGCCAGGCTTAGTCATCATGTGTTCATTTTGGGAATTAAACCACATTTTTGGCAATAATATTAGGGATATTCTCTCATGTATCCGTTAACTTTTTCATTTTCTAAGATGTACCTCTCTTTTCTTGCAAAAAAACTTTGACCGTCAATAACTCATGGCTACAAATTTAGAATACGATAAACTTTTTTTTTCAAATTGACCGTCTTTAAGAGGTCCTCAGTCTGAAAAAGAATTCACCGACGTCTAAACTCGTAGTCGGGAATTATGGTCGGTCAAAGTTTATTCGTTAAAAAAGCTTTGACCAACCATAACTATCGGCTAGGAGTTCAAAAAGCGGTGATTTTTTTTTTTTCAAATTCAATGCCTTGACGAGATAGTTGGTTTTAAAAAAATTACCGTGTTCTGAACTTGTAACAGAGAATTATTGTCGGTAAAAGTTTTTTTGTGAAAAACGAGGGGTACACCTTAGAAAACGAAAAAGTTCAGGGGTACACGAGAGAATATTCCATAATATTACTCCCTCCAATCCCCTATTTTCTTCCTTTTGTTTTGAGGGCAAAAATTAAGAAAGATAGCAAATTTACACATTTGCCCTCATGTTACCCCACATAATTGGTAGCCACATGTCTCTCACCCTTCACCAAACATTATGTCGTCACCCCTTAAATCTGGAATACAATCCCAACCACCACCAATAAACCCTTAATTCACCACCACCCATCCCCAACCACCCCTTAAACAACCCAAATACTACCGCTAACAACACCAATGTAGCCGCATACGCCACAAATCCAGCCCAGTGCGCCCCAGAATACGACAAAAGAAGACATCGTCTTTCTATAACGGCTTCGCCATCTAGGACAATGAATAGCATACGGTTTCCTCGCCTGTTTGTTGGATGTTTGTTTTCCAGAGGTGACGTTTGAGGGTGTTGTGGGGAGAATAGAGTGGTTGTATGTGTTGGTGGGGGGAGTAGCTGGTGGAATCGATGGCGGAAATTAACGGTGTGGGTGTTATGTATGAGTATTGTAAGGAGAAGGGGAAGAGATATCGATGGTGGTAATGACTAATGAGTGGGGAATTTGAGATTGGGACTCGTTTTCCGGTGGAGGGAGGGGTATCCGTGGTTGTGATAGTGTTGGCGGTGGGGCGTAACAAGGACACCGGTAGGGTAGCGGTGGCATTGGGTGGCGGATGTGAGGTGTGGTTATTGGTGGACGTGAGATTATGTGAGTTTGACTGAGTTATGTAAAAGAGAGTGGGTTGAGAACTAGAGATTGGGACGGGGGTATAACAGTCCATATAGAGAAAATTTATGTCCAAATAAGGAAATAGGGAAGAAAACCTGAATAACCAAATAAGGAAATAGGGAAGAATATGGTGAATTGGAGGGAGTGTATATTAACTAAAACTGGTGGTACGTACAATAATAAAAATAGGTAACTACTTGATATAACTGTATCTTTGGATGTTATACAACCGATATAATTAATATGAAAGAGAATAAATAATCAACCAAATCAACACCAAAGTTTTGTGTGTTCCAATTTTCAACATGGTGAATTTTTCTTTTAACTGACTTCTACTGTCATACCATGTCAATGTTGTTCTACACATCCTAAGAGCATCCGCAAAGGTGAGCCTCTCCATATTTTCTCTTTCCTTTTCTTATTCGTCCACCTCATTTTTCACTAACTTTTCCATTTACCTTTCTTCATTTCAAAACTACATCTATGCAACAATGAGGTTCCTCAATTCACACACAAAAATTTGGAAACCTCCCCAAAAGTAACACAAATTGCTTTACTTTTTTGTTGGGGACCTTTCCTAAAAACAGTGAAGCCTCAAATAATGGGGAGGTTGGTGCAATAATGGGGTTACTCATGATAAAAGAAGGCAAAAGGAGAGTTTATTTCTCTCTTTTGCGGATGCTCTAATTAGGCCTTCCAAGCAGTTCTCCCTATCCTAAAAAAACAAAAGGGAAAAGAAAAAGATTAGCAAGCAAGTAGACCTGTCAAAACTTGACCCGACCCGAAAACCCGACATGCCCGACCCGTTTTTTAGGGTTACTGAGGACCGTATTTTCGACCGCGATTGATTGACCGAACCCGAAATGACCCGTTATTTTAGGGTCGAGAGACCCGACGACAACGGTCGAATTGGTCAAAGGTAAATCAAGAATTTTATTAAAATATTAATATTTATATATTATATTTTAAAAAATAGTTAAAAAAATATTTTTTTATTACTTAAAATTACAAAAACAACTAAAAAGTTAATTTTATATAACTTTTATAATATTTAATAATAAGATAATTATTAAAAAAACTTTATTTTAATAATTATGTCAATATAATTAATGTAAACGTTGAATATGATTAAAATATTATTTTTATATATGTTTTACATTTTTAAAAAATATTTTTTTAATTAAAAAAATCGTTGAAAAAAGATGTTAGAAATTATTTATTGAACCGTATTCTAACCCTAGCCCGACCCATGACCCGTATTCGACCCAACCCCTATTCTGACCCGACCCGTATAACCCGACCTGAAATCCGACCCGCCCGACCCGTTTGACAGGTCTACCAGCAAGCCTTTTCCTATTTCTTCTTTTATCCCCAATTCTCCCATAAACATTGCCCGACAATTCTGGGGTTTTCAATTACGCAAACATGAGGACTCGTAACGCAGGTACGCCAAAAACTCCGGCTACTCCTAAAACTCCGGCATCTCAAAAGAAGACGTCGGTGACGAAGAAATTTGCAGCCGCTAAAACTCCTCCTTCATCCGCTAAAACTTCTACCTCCGCCGCAACTCCGCCGTCTACGGTGGTTAAGTCTACGCCGGAGCTCGTTACGCCTACGTTAGCAATTACTCCTGTTACCGAAGCTGAGACTACACCTGTTGCCGAACCTATGTCCCAATCTCTTGGTACTTCGCCTTTCTCTCTATTATTTTCTTCTTACCGTATGTTATATATTCACTCCGCCTCGGACTCTCGGTCAATAGTTCTAGCAATAATACTCCCTCTATCTCGGTCAATTGTTTACTTTTTACTTCCTCCGTCCCACTCATTTGTTTTCCTTTTTTTATTATTTCTAGCGGTATTTTTAATTAAAGGTAAACAAATGATTGGGAGTTTGGGACGAGGACGCAGGGAGTAACTATTAACCGGGACGGAGGTAGTACCCTCTTGTTAGCACACCTAACTCCCAATCTCCCGGTGTTTCCTTTTTCTCTATTCACCGGTATCAATTGTTTGTTTTTCATTGATTAAAATATAGCTGGCTAAGAATCAATAAGGATAACAATCAACGAAAGGAGTACATTCCTATTACCGAATCTAAGTCCCAATCTCCTGGTGTTCCCCCCTTTTCTATTCAATTCTTTAATTGTTGTTAGATACTCACACCTATCAATCGTTTGTTTGCCATTGTTTAAAATATCACTTACTAAAGTATTAAAAAGGTTAACAATTGAATATGACGAAAGGAGGATACTCTTACAAATTACGGAGTACTATGCTTTTTACTGGTTTGTTTTGTAGTCCCAAATTTTTACACAAGACCGTTGTATAGTTTGTATTTATTGTGGTAATTAAATGAGTTGCATGAGCCAGTATGAGTATTTTACGGTCTTTCAGATGGCTAATTGATTAATTGATTTGTAGTATATTGTTATTGTTGAACAAGAGGCTATAGGTTGGGACTTGGGACGTCATTAGGGCTTTGGTTGTACACTCGTGCTTTACGTACGCTGATAAATTGTTGAAACCGTGTTTTCCCTCCATTCCAAAATAACCTTCTTGGTTGTAAAATGCGTGGAAATGAATAATATATGGGATATTCTACGTGATAACCTTGTATTTTTTTTTTTATTTTCTACATGGTAACTTTTGAGGTCTCTTCCCATATGTGTGTGAGGGGCATTGTCCCACATTGGTAGAATCAGAGTGAAGGAACTAGCTTATAAGTAAGTGGGCTACTCCTCCTATCACTAATTGGTTTTAGGATGGAACCTCACTTGCTTATGGGCCGGTCTCATACACCTAATTCTATAAGGCCGCTGCGGAGGACTCAACAGTAACCTCATTTTCACCAAAAACGCCTTTGACTAGCCATAACTCACAGCCATGTATTCCGAAAGCGACGATTTTTTTTCAAATCAAAGATATCATAAACGCGGTCAATTTGAAAAAAAAAAATGCCGCATTCGGAACACGCTACAAAGAGTTACGATCAGTCAAAGTTTAAAGTGTGACTGGCCGTAATTCTTGCCACGAGTTCAGAAACTAAGATCTGGTAAAGCCGGTCAATTTGAAAAAAAAAAATCGCCGCTTTCAGAAGTTTTGATCATGAATTATGGCCAGTCAAAGGCGTTTTTGTTAAAAACGAGGTTACCATGTAGAAAATAAAAAAACACGAGGTTACCACGTAGAATATCCCATAATATATTATATAATTAATGAAAAGTAGAGAGAATTTTACCAATATTTAGACGGAAATAAATATTCCGTAGTCCGTAGTTTTCAGTAGTGAAAAAGGCAAGTAGGAAAATTATTTTTGGACGACTCAATAAGAAGATTATTTCAGGATAGAGGGAGTATTTTTCGTAGTGCTATAGATTATTTCAGGATAGAGGGAGTATTCTTGTGAAATTAAATGACATAATCAGTGAACATGGATGTGTAATTAGATGGAAATTTATACCTAGTTTGCTCTCATTTGGTTGACCTAGTATAATGTTTCTTTTGGTAACATTTTTCGTTTGTATCTGTTAATTTGTGGCCATGATTTTGGATCCCGCATATTTTCTATTTTTCTTCGGTTATAATTTTTTTTCCATGTGTTATCGTTTCTTAATTCCCCGGCAAGTACGAACCGAGTGTCTAGTTGTAACTGAAAGTGTTAATTATATAACATGGAATGTGAAAACTGATTAATAATTTGAGTCATGGTTTGAAGTCAGGGAGCGCCAATTTTTTTCCTTTCCTGTTTACTAGTTCGCTGTTCTATGTCACTATGTGTGATAAAATAATTCCTAATGTCTCTTCGTGCATGTGGAATTTATTTTAAATAATAAATTATGGTGCTGTTATATCCTTTACCGCGTTGATTAGTGGATTTTAGATAAATTGTCAGTTATGCACTTATGTGTAAGGATCAAATAGAATTATACCGGAATGTGGCCGAACCATTTTATCTGATGGAATGTGTTGCATTTGGTGTCAGTTGAGCAGCAAAATGCACCTACCGAAGATGCTGCCGCAGCTCTGCCAACAAAAGTGGTTGCTGGCACTAAAAAGAAGGTGACAAGGACAAAAAAGGTAATTAAGAAAGTACTCCGGCCCAAAACTCCTGCTTCAGCCAAGGCTGCATCTGCTGCTGCAGCGAAAGTGGAGGAGGCTGAGGATGTGGATGAGGAACAAGGTAAGAAGGATGATAATATGACCGATTCAAAGGATGAACAGCATCCGGAAGTTGAAGAAGTGGTTAAGAAGGCTACAGAATCTGAAGAGCAAGAGGAACTTGTACCTCAAAGGGCTGACGATATAGGAGATTCTCAGGAGAAAGGTGAAAGTAAAATGGATGTTGATGATTTACCTACTACTGATGGTAGGATTACTATGAAGACAGAATCACCTGTTTCTGAAGTCTTAACAAAATCGGCTGAGGAGCTGAGTGAATCTATTAAAGGGAAAGAGAAAGTAAATTGTGGTGACCATATCGAAGAAGTTAATGCTGATGCTGAAGTGTTGGAATCTGAAAAGGAGTCGGAAAATATGGATGGTGTCCAGAAGCTGGAGAATACGAATGATAAAAAGCCAGAGAACATGGATGGTGGGCAGATAGTGAAAGCTGATGAAGCTGCTCAGTTGAAAGAAAATGATGCTCCTGTGTCCGAGGGAATGGACGACTATGGTGATGAAGAGGGTTTTGTAGAACCTGGGGAGGAGGACCTCCGGGATGATGATGATCCTGAGACTACCGATGACATGAAGGTGTTAAATGAGGAAAACAATGACCTCGCTGCTGCTGCCAAGGAGCGGAAGATAAATAAAGAGCATGAGATTTTTATTGGCGGGCTAGATTGTGAAGTTGTTGAAGAGGATTTGAAAATGGCGTTTGAGAAGGTTGGGGAGGTTGTTGAAGTCAGGTTATTAAAGGATTCTTGCACAAACAAGAACAGGGGCTGTGGGGTTGTGAGATTTGCTACCAAAGACCAGGCAAATAAAGCGTTGTCCGAAATGAAGAACCCTGTCGTATGTGCACTCTCTCTGCTTAATGATTCTGAAATTCTTTTATAGTTAGGTCATTGATATTTATAACCTTTTTTGAACAGATTTCTGGGAAACGATGTGGAACTGCAGCAAGTGAGGACAATGACACTCTTTTCATTGGCAATATTTGTAATACGTGGACAAAGGAAGCCGTAAGACTTGTTGCACTATTGCCATTTTCTTGGTGTTAGATTCCATTAATTTTTGTCTTTATTGTGCTCAATTATTTATGACAGATAAATAAAAAACTCAAAGAATATAATCTAGAAGGTGTTGAGAACATTACCCTTGTCCAAGACCCTCGTCACGAGGGCTTGAGCCGTGGATTCTGTTTCATTCAGTTTGCTTGCCATGATGATGCAATGTTTGCCTTCAAGAGGCTTCAGAAGCCAGATGTGATCTTTGGCCATGCTGAGAGGACTGTCAAAGTTGCCTTTTCTGAGCCCCTACAACAGCCCGATCCTGAGATTATGGCCAAGGTTAAATCCGTTTTTATAGATGGACTTCCTCCTTATTGGGATGAGGATCGTGTTAGGAAACATTTCCAAGGTTATGGAGAAATTAAACGTGTCACTCTCGCCCGGAATATGCCAGCAGCCAAGCGGAAAGATTTTGGGTTTGTTGATTTCATGACACATGAGGCTGCAATTGCTTGCATTGAAGACGTAAACAAGAAAGATTTGGTCGATGGGAATTCAAAGGTATGTTTTTGTACTATGCTTCTTATCCCTTGGATCTAAAATTTGTTTTTTCTTTTTCTTTGCTGATCTTACTTGACTAGTTATTTTATTTTCATCTTCTCTTACCTCTGTTTCACAGGTTTTCTCAACCTTTTTATATTATGCGCTTATCCCCCCCTGTTTTTTTTTATTCTCTCTTTTTCTTTTGCTAGGTTTTCCTTGTTATGACATTACATTGATGGTTCCATTCTTCCATTTCATGTTAGTTGGCTTAATATTTTGTGAGCACAACTTTACTGTTATATTTGCTGTTGCTGCTTCTTTCCTATGCCAATCTTTCTGTTAGTAAGCTAGTCTTCACATAACCAGAGCTGCGTACAATACATGATAGATTTGCGACTTGTGAGAAAAGAATTGTTTACTTGTTCAATAGTTTCTGATTGACCAATTTTATTTATGATCAACTATTTTTGGATGACTAATTTTTACCCTTGTGTCATAACATTTAAACACATTATCTACTCTCTCCTCTACCTCTAACCCTACCACTGGCTGTTGTATTAAAGCTCGTTTTGTGACTTCATCCCAAGATCAGATGTTGCTATAATTGCAGATCCCAAAATGATACTCCCTCTTAACTCTTTTGATTGCCCCATTTATTAAACTAGACCTCACATATATTCAACAAATGGGGCAATTCCAAAGAGCTAGTGGGATGAGCTCTTTAACCTTCTGAACCTTACAAATCGGTTGTCATGCATTCCGTGGCCTAGACATCATGGTACCAGACACTCTAAATCCCACCAACATCCACCATCCACCATCCTAACTTCCCCCACTTTCACCGCTTCTCATCTCTCTGTGATTGCCACTCCAAATTTTAAATTTGCATCCTGCATCCTCCTCTGCGCCTTGCTCCCGACTGCTCCCGTAGTATTCTTGGGCATTGTGAGTGGGGGGAGAGAGACGACAGCATATGTTATGTAGGTTAGTATGGATTTCCTACATTTCCTCCTCTCCATTTAAGAAATAGAATCCATTTCCCATCTGAGGGTCAATATGGAATGAAAGGTATAATACAATTTTCCTTTCCTTTTCCTTCTTTTTAGTAACTTCTGCAGGAAATTTTAAAACCATTAGATCGCACCCATCATTGTACAAGGACCTTTAGATGAGAAATGGACTTCCATGCCTTTTGAGCAAATTGAGAAGATCCTAAATGTAGATCTTTTGAGTTTTTTAGTAGGATGGTGTGGCGATGGTTATTTGTGGGTGAGGGTGCTCAGATGATAACGTTGGTACGAGGAGAGGAACCTGTGGGGGAACTGGGAAGGCTTGGGGGAGCGGTGTAGTGGTATGGATTCTGTTGAAAATTATTATTGTTGTCTTTTCCCACTTACATGTGCAGACGTACTCACCTATATTTTTTTTCCCCTCAATAACCAAATATGAACAGTTGACGGATACCAAGGGGACCATTATTTTCTTCAGTCTTATGTCCTTATTTTTGGAATGATATGGAAGATGTATCTTCTTTTATGATCCCAAGGGGACCATTACTCAGCTTGTTTTTTTCCTTGTATAAACTTAGTTATATTAATCTTATTGTAGCTTGCTAATTACTTTTTGCATACTGGTGATAACATGATGAAAATATGTCTGCACTTAATCTTCATTTTTTTTTTTTTTTGGCTTTTATCAATAAGACTTACTGTTGATGAACTAAATCAAATTTAAGATGCTGTTTTGTTGAATTTTAAATTATTTTTGCCCTCATAATAGATTAAAGTAAGAGCAAGACTCTCCAATCCGTTGCCAAAAATGCAAGCTGTGAAGGGTGGAATGCGTGGTGGATTCCGAATTGGCCGCCCTAGTGGTATGAATGAGCAGAATAGGCTTCTTAATTTGCCGTGATTCTAATTTCTATCTTTTTCTTAGTTCTCCTCTAAGCTTATGCATCTTGGTTAACAGGGGGTAGTTTAGGGCGTTCCGGGCCCCTAATTAATCGACCAAACTTTCAGTATGGCAGGGTGTCCCATGGATCATTTAATGACCCTGTCGGACCATATGGTAACTTGAACCTCTCTCATGCTAACATTTAATTGGTTTTGTGTCTTCATGTTTGCTGGGGCGTCGCTGTTTTGTGGTTGCTGTATTCAGGTCCTTAGTTTCTGATATTAACTTCAATTAATGTTCTTAACAGTGCGAAGACATCCACATAGAGGGGGCCATAGTGCACTAGGACCTAGTGTTCCTGGGAGGGGCAATTTTGGTGGGCCTAGGCATGGGTTTATTGAACGTGGCCCTGTGAGGCCTATTCTTCCACAAACAGAGCCATTTCTGCTAGATGATGGTGGCTTTTCTAGACCTTTCATGGGGAGGCCTTATGACGATCCTTACATGTATGATGATAGCCATGGCCTAAAGCGGCCATTTCACATGATTGTAAGTAGATTATCTACTTTAATAAGGTAGGGTCATCTAAGTAGCTATTGTAATAGGAGTTAATATCATTTCCTTCTGATCTGTAGGAACAAGGGCCCGCATACATGGAACCTAGTCGAGTTCGTCCTCAATTTGACTACACTGGTTTAGGCCGTGGTTCTCACGCCAGGGGTAAGGATGGCGTCTTGTCGCTGTTTAGCTTCTCTTTTCTTTTCATTCTGTTTCTCCGCTTTAGGTTATGAGTTTACTGTTGGATTCTCTTTTTGACTTGTCTATGATATTCTTCTGTAGGTACTTTTGACGCTGGTAGCAGTATGTATTCAAGTGGTTACTATGACGATGTAAGTCCCTGAGTCAGCATATTTATTTAAAATAGATTGCCTCACTAACAACCCATTCCATGTTCCTAAGTCCTGTTCTCTTTTTTCTTCTACAGTATGCTGCACGACCGCATTCCTCTTTTAATGTTCGAGATCGCTCTTATGGTCGTGGCAGGGGGGGTGGCGGTGCGGGTGGTAGTGGCTACTACTATTAGATTGAAGGTGTTCGTTCATAAAGGTAAAACTAAATTCTATTTCCATTTGATTTCTTCGGACCTGGTGTTGTTACATTTAACTGGCTCTAACTTTGTTTCATTGTTTGTAGATGATGGGGTATGCTGCTTAATGGACTAATGTACCAGATGCTGGTGCCTAGTCGGGGAGCCCTCTTTTACTCCCTTCTTTATCTCACTCCTTTGACTCCTCAACTGCCATTTTCTCGGTTCACCCATCTTTTCTTTTTCTTCAGTCAGCTCATAGTGGTCTTGACATATTGGCTTCTTTTCCAACTGATAAGATGGATTATGCCGTATTCAGTTTAGGACCTCAGGTTTACTTTTTTTTTTTTTTTTTTTTTTTTTTTTTTTTTTTTGTGTGTGTGTGTCTTTGATGGATTAAGGGTAGGGTCTTTACCTTATTGTCGTCAATGGAGGACTTGTATAATAGCCTTGCAGTGGCCGTTTGAGGATTATAGATGATGCTTGCGGTTTCAGATTGTGTTTCTGAAGTTGTCTTGTCTTTAGTTTCTGGAGTTGCGAGTCTCCTTTTGGCAGTCTTTAAGGTTTGACAATTGAAAAGGCCATAGCTGAGTCTTTGAGCATATCCTAATTTTTTTTCAGACACGACAAGCCCCATATTGCACATGCCATTGGGATTTAAAGCGTTATGTGGCTAGAGAGATTGGTGTAATATTGCCCGAGTGCTATGGAGTTATGGTTTTTTGATTCTCATGTTTACTTTATTTAAATAAACCAGTCTCAATTGTTGGATAATCTGTATTGTATATAGAGTTGGTCTTGCTTAAGACGGGTCGAATATTGAAACGGGTATTTACACTCACAAAACAAATAGAGGGGACAAGGTGGGGACACCCCCATGTGCCTCCCACTTGGCTCCAAATGGGCATTTTGTCTCACAAAATGGTATCCGTCTACGATTTCAGACGGATACTGCCGGTCTTAAGTAAGAATTTGTGTTGTATATAAGCTTTTAGTCTTGAAGCTGTTTCTGTTTTTCTGGTTTTGTCTATTTATCTGAGATTCTGGGCAACCAATCCTCTTAAGAATTTGTTTTTTTATCCCCGCAAGAATTTTCATCTTCTGGGAGTGCTGCATTTAGGGAGGGGATTCTTAAGGATGCTGTTGATGTATATTCCATTTGAAGTGCATGAAATGTATGTCTCTGGGTTGAGCGTTTGCTATGTGCTAGAAAATATTTTGGTGATTACCCTTACAGCGGGGATTTCTATTTATATGTGGCTGTCCTTTTAAATTTAGGTGAGAGATTATAAATACAAGTTATATCTCTTTGGGTTTATCTTTTTTCGAAGGATTGAAGTTGTGGGGGATTTGCGTCTGTTGGCTGAATTGTTTTTTTCCCCCACTTAGGTGAAAGATGGCAGGGTTTTCAACTTGTCATTTCTAAGGTGGTTGTCCTTGGGTTCTTTTGAATCACAGCTGTCTTCATTATGTACTTGTGTGCAGAAGCTGTATTTGTCTTGTAGTACTTGCTAGAGATGTTTTGAGGCTATGTTCCGGTTAAAGCTTTTTGGAGGTGTCTGATTAAATAGGTTTCGTAATAGTTTTGATATCATGATGGTTGTTCCTTTAGGCGTTTCAAGACCTTTTGTGGATATTTTTATTTTTTCCGTGTCTCGATTTCTTTTTGTTGGTTTTGTAACATAAGAGAATTTTGCTGTGTTTGTACTTTGTAGCATAAGGAAACCCCAAGTTTTGGAATATGATAAACCGCCATTGTGTAATCACAAATAAGACATGACATATCCGTCACAAGCTGAAGACGAATACCATTTTACCTCACAATGTACCCACTTTTTCTCTCTCTGCAACACTATTCATGTGGTCCTCTTTTTTCACTAACCCATTTTGTTACCATTTTATCTCACAAAATATCCGTCACAAATGGTAACCCGTCACAAGGGAGACCAATTGTTGTGTAATATGCATGAATGGTGAGTTTGTTAGCTGTGGTAAGTTCAAAAGTTCTTCAATACAAAGTCCAATTATTGGCTGTGTCAAATGTGTTAAATACACTTTTATATAGTTATGATACTATTATGGTGCATGGTACTCCCTTTTCTTAATTTTTTTCTTATAATAGATAAAATTATAAAGTTACTAAATTAGAAAGTAATAAAAAATATATTATTATTCATAATTTTTATTCCTCTACAAATTGAGATCATATTTGATATATTTTGTTATTTATTTTATTTTTCCTCACATATTCACATAACGTAATTGACATATTCATATCATATCACATAATTTTTTTCCCTTAAATTATTTTGTATTATGCGATTTTGGTATGAAATTAAACGTTCATGATTATTGTTCAATATATTTGAACAAATAAAATCATATTCACTAAACTATAAATGTCATATTCACTAAAGTGAAAGTGAATATAATAAAACCATCAGATGAATATCACACCTTATAATACATATTCATCAAACTACATTGTCATATTCACTAAACTGAAAGTGAATATGATAGTGTCCTATTGTGAATATCGCACTTTAAAGCACATATTCATTAAACAATCTTATCTTTATTAATACAAAAGACAATACTCAATCCTCAGCGCGCCACGTCATTAATGCAACCTCTTTTTTTTTTTTGGAAATTCATGTTATGGTGGGACCCGTTAGTGTGCAATGTATTTATTTCTTCAGTTTTCCGTCTTTTCAAACATGCGATAAATTCCGTCTTGCAACAAATTCTATGAAATAATATTATGAAAAAATTCTATGAATTAATATTACTCCCTCTATTTTTTTATATATGACTTTCTCACATTTCGAGACACTCTCTTCTCTCTTCAATATCTCTTAAAATATAAGACTAAATATTATGATATGTATACTCATATGAAAGAGTTTTTCGTAAGTAATTTAATGGTAACATTTTTATATTTTTTGAACAAATATATTTTTGTAAATATTAAAGTTAAAGGCTTACCTCGTAAATGCAAAACGTCATATATAAAAAAATGGAGGGAGTATGAAATAATTTTATACATTCCGTGTAAATAAAATTAATAATATATAAGTAGAATGAATTACAAATGGGAGTAAATGAAATTAAATTACATAATTTTTAAAACAAAATTAAATAATAATAAAATTACATTATTACGAGAAGGAATTATATTTGTATACGGGATAAAACATAAAACGCAAATGAATTACATACATAATTTTTTAAAACTACATAGTACAATAATTTTTGTTTAAAAAATAAATCTTGACGGAGTATTTACTTGGAGTATAAAATATTCATGTATTTTGGTTAATATTATTGTACCATGCAGCAACAACATAACAACATAAGTTTTTAAAACTACATGGTACAAAAAATTTTGTTTAAAAAACCAATCACGACGGAGTATTTACTCGGAATATAAAACTCGGCAACTTAATTATCAGCCGCGCACACCGAAAATGGTAGTTGACAATGATAGACAACCCAGTTAATTTAGTCTTCAACTAGCATTTAAAACAAATTTTAATTTTTTTTTACTCTAAAAAACCAAATAAATTTTAATTTAATTTACAAGTGACTTAGATATGCGTACTTCTACTACGACTACTAATGTAGTGTATCATGAAATTTTTCAATTTTTAGAATAACTTTCATATATTAAACTTGATTATTAGATTATATTTCTTTTATCCGGATGTAAAGTTTTTTATGTATGCAATTTTTATTTAAAAGAGTAGATTACGTTATTTACTCATAAACCAGTGCATGTAACAAGTTTAAACATTAATTGTGTAGATCGTTGATTTAGACCAACTAGATAAGTAAAATAGAAATGCAAAAACAAATATACATCCAAAAACATTAATACCGGCCCAAATACATACCCGTGCAATTTTGCACTGGCTTAAGACTAGTATTGTCATATTCACTAAACTTAAAATGAATATAATAGTGTCATATCGTGAATGTAACACTACGTAACACTTAAACTGAATATGACCGTCGTAACTTTTCTTAAAAATGGAAGTTAATTTTTGTTTTAGAATTTTAAAAGAAAAAAAAAAGTAAAAGAAAAAAAAAGGAGGAAGTTGAGGATGAGTCGAGAGTGGGGGGTTGGAGGGAGTATGTAATATCCTACACATGGGTGTAGGATATAAGAGTTCGGTTGGGTCTGGACAGGTTTAGGTCAGCTCGACTCTTATCTTTTTGGTATATTATGCATTCAGGCTAGATTGGCTTTAGGTCGGGTTAGTTCGCTTTGCTTTGGGTTTGTATTACGAGTGCTATTTGTCAGGTCATATCGATTTTCCGGTGTTATTTGTGGATTATTATTGACTCGGTTCATTTTGGTTCGGATTTGTATCGAGTTCGATGAAATTGGTGTCAGTTATTTGATTCTGGTTAATACAGGGTTTAGGATTCTGGATAATCTGGGTTTGGTTTGGGCACAGGTAAATTGGTAATGTTATTTTGGTCTATCATTCTGCCGGCAATTTGCTACCATTACCGTTTCTCACATGGGAATTGAAAATCTGATCTTATCCGATTTATTAAAACAACCACCACAGAGGTGTCGCTCACCTCTGTGGTTAAAAGTCAACAATTCAAAGAATTTTTAGTTTTGCTAAATTTCAGGAGCACGTTCATATTAGCATTTAATTACACCATTTTCATCAATCTAACAATTACAACAACGTGAATAATCAATCTAATTATACTACTACATATACTAATACTACTTTGTCTTATACCCCAATCGTGCCTATACAAATATGGAGTATACAATATGAATATATGATTGATTTGATATATTAATAAACCTAATTAAGAAATTTAATAATAATTTTTAGTGTTAAAATGATAATGACATAAAAATAATAATTAGCAAGATAAATAAATGAAAACATTCGGTGTTCTATTTCACAATTCCACAATAGAAACGAAGGTCATTAATCGAACGACGTCTTAGTTTCCGAAATGGGACATGCATCAACGCTACAACCAACAATACCTAGCTTATACTGTCTCCATCATTACCAACCGGCGCGGAGGAAACTCATTGACGCAAATAATAGGTCCACCATCACGATTAGACCCGTCACCCCGATCACCGCCAACGAAAGCACCACTAAAATCGCCAACATGATCATCATGATCAGCCTTATCAATTGCAATCATCAGCCTCCTCAACCTTCGCTCTATCGTCACCGTCAATGAAGATTTGAAGCCCTCATTTCTTTTCGTGGCCGCCAACAAAATGATGGCATTTTTTAGAGAGAAAAAAATAAGACGATGAACAGGGTGAGTGATGTCGTAGATCATGATGTCGTAGATCAAAGAAAGGTGATTTATTTTTGGGAGCTTAAAAGAAAGAGATAAAGAGTGCGGCAGATTAACATAGTTTTTACGGAAAATGCACGCGGTGCCCTTGAACTTTGATGTTTTGCCCGAAATACCCAATTTTTTGATCCGGAAATCTTTAAGAGGCTATAACTCGTGTTTACAAGCTCGGAAAGTAACAATTTTTTTTTTTTCAAATTGATTATCTTTTCGAGACCCACGACTTGAAAAAAAATATTGTCGTGTTTGGAATTCGTGACCAAGAGATATGGTCACTCAAAGTTTGTACGGTAAAAAAAACTTTGACGTACAAAAACTCCTAGCCACGGGATCCAAATACGACAATTTTTTTTTTCAAATTGTAGTTCTCGGAAAGACGATCGATTTGAAAAAAAAATTATCACTTTCTGAATTCGTAGACACGAGCTATAGCCGCTTAAAGTTTTTAGAACAAAAAATTGGGTATTTAGAAAAATCAAATTCAAGACCAAGCGCGCGCGCATTTTCCTAGTTTTTATTTTATTCATATGGAGTAATTAGTTGGGCTCTTTAAGTTTAGGTGGGGGTCCATTTGTCAAAGTCAGAACTAAAGGTATATACAAAATCTCACTTTGAATAGACGGACACTATTCGTCTAAAGTTCTTGACGGGTCAAATATATCATCTTAGGGAATGATTACTAACATTTATAAAATATTATTGAATAATTAGTGAATGATTTTTAACACTTATGAAATATTTTGAGTTGTGCTTTTTCACATACGCTTTTTACAATTTTATCCTTATTATTTTTTGTCATCTCCCCACTCAAAATCAATTACCCACGCATTCTCTCCTCATCCATCGACCTATCCCATCCTCCAGCATACGCTGCTCAATCCCGGCCACCCTCACCAAAATATCTATATAAATGAAAAGTGAAAAGGGAAGAAAGACAAAGGTGCCGGTGAAAATGGAAGATGACGTCGCGAAGAAGGGGGAAAAATTCATTCTGCGAGTGATAGTGTGGACAACATCTGCAGGCTACACATCAAACAAACCTAATGACTGAATTTTACAACCACAAACAACTCTTGTATTCACCCTAACCACAAGCATGGTTAGGGTGATACGGCCCCCAAACATCGTAATGAATTAAATCAAACAAACAAGCAGCTTTATTCTCACTTAACGGAAAAGGAGTTCGTGTCTGTTTAGCTCGAAAGCAAATATCACAATGTGGAAAATCAAAATTATTACTAAAACTCGAATAGTAGGGATGTGCTTCATAACCCGAGGAGATGGATGTCCCATTCGTTGATGCCACAACGCGGCACGATCTTGGCTCGTCACAGCATTAACACGAATTGGTTCCTCCATTGTCAAGTAGAACAACCCATTCGAAAGATTGCCCACTCCAATCGTCGTCAAGGCAAGGTCCTGTAGCACGCATTGAGAATTAGTAAATTGGACGAATAATTTCTGTGTGGATAAAAGCTGCGAGACCGATAAAAGATTGCATTTGAATGATGTAACTAATAAGACATTATAAAGAAATAATTATCATTAAGCTTAACCGTCCCGGCCTTGCTAGCAACCAAACTGGTTCCATTTGGTAACCCAATACTAATAGGAGTAATTGACACACAAGATTCAAAACATGCCTCATCATAACAAACGTGCGTCGAAGCGCTCGTGTCAATTATCCATGTGAAAGGAGACTTACCATTTAAATGAACCATATTAGTAACAACGGAGGGCTCACCAAGCACAGCATTAGCAACATGAGAGTTCGAAACTGCTGTCGAAGTCGAACCTTCCCCTTGCCGAGCATAACGTCTTGGAACACGGTCTGCCGGATACCCGTGTTTATCCCAGCAGCGACTAATGGTATGACCATCTTTATTGTAGTGGGTACAGTGAAAACGAGAACGGGTACGACCCTCGGTGCTCTTAGCCGACTGTTGTTTCCCATTATTGTTATCACGAACAGCACACGCCATGGGAGAGACAACATCGACGCGAGACTGCATCACATTCCTGACTTCCTCCTCTTGAACAAGACGAGAATACACGACTTGCATCGAGGGCAGAGGCGAGACACCTAAGATATTAGAGCGAACAGTGGCATAATATGACTCGAGTCCCATAAGGAACCCACGGAATTGGTCAGCCTCGCGGCGCTTACGCCACACAACACTTAAACTACACTTTGAACAATAATCACAATTTGGCAAAGCATCAAAATCACTAACATCATCCCATAATTTTTTAATTCTACCATTGTAATCCATGATTGACTCACCGGGTTTATGTTTACAATCCGCAAGATCACATTGGAGTTGATAGATTTTGATGTCATTACCTACCGAGAACCGCAACCGAGTATCTTCCCAAAGATCAAAGGCAGTTTCGCGATACAAAATTGAAGAACGGAGACGTGGTTCTATGGTATTGAAGATCCCCGCAATAATGGAATAATTAACGGCCTCCCAATCAGATCATTCAGTCGGGTCTGCTGGCTTCTGTTTGAGAGTGCCATCGATGAACCCCAACTTCCTCTTTGCTCCCAAAGCAACCCGGAAACCCCTTGCTCATTCTTCGTAGTTTGGCCCGGTGAGAGTTACATGTGTAATCTTCGCCCCCGTGCCATCCTGATTCGATAAGGCATAGACCGGATTTATGATCGGAGCAAAACCACTACTATCGCCACCAGGTTTCTTGTCGTCGACCATGTTGAACGACCAAGAAAAACAGAGAAAAGAAAAAAAAAATGCCAAGGATTCGAATACAAAACCCTTGCTCACGATACCATGTAGCAGAATGCTAAAAAGATGAATTTGTATTGTGTAAATATTTTTGTGTGTGTTTTACAACGTATGTTTCCAAGCATATATACAATGGGAGAGCTAACTACATCCCGTAAAATAGGAAACAATCAAGGAAGAATATTAACAAAAATATGCACAACCAATTACTAAAATGGTTTTTCTATCCTATGCCCACTAGGCATATGATAAAAAATCTAAAAAGGAAAGAATTAATGATGTTTTTCTTATAAAGTGATAGGATATTGCAATTTCCAATAAAAGCATCATTAATTATTTCCATTTTAGGTTTCTTATCCTATGCCTAGTGGGCATAAGATAGAAAAACCCTTACTAAAAAGTAGTGCATAATATTCGGAAGATATTATGCTAACAATTTCCGTAAACTTGATTGACATCTCTTGATTTGCCATTCCAAAGTTTCATAATTTACTGAACAGATAAACTATGATAAATCAAATAAAACTCAATAAATAATATGAATAATTGATACTAAGTTAATTACTTTATTAATTTACGAATTAGGATCCATTGTTGAATCTGATGACACTTAAGAGTTAATTTGCAAGAAGGGTATTAGATAGAAAGGACTTGTTTGCTTACCTTTTAAATTTATGGGAGCTTTGGCATCAGTTCGATGCCCAAAACACCTATTTAAAATCCCATAAATTACAATATTGTGAACTTGTTTGGTTGCCAAAGTCATGGGAAGTGGAACTTCCTATGAAATTTAAGTTCTTCCATTATGGAGGAAGTAACTTACCTAGCTCCCCCTGGATAAGTGGCAATTCCCACATGAATTTAATGCCCATATGCCAACCAAACACTTTTTGGCTAATTCACATGAATTTCCATTTCATGTGAAATAGAAGTTCATGTGAATGTATCTTCCTTTATGGCAACCAAACAACCCCAATGTTAATGAAAAAAATGTATATGAAAGAGTAAAATCCGTATATGAAAAAAGTAATTTCGAATATTTATTGAAAAATTACTAATATTAGACTCTGTTTTAATTCTTATATGTTTTATATTCACATTTATCATAGATTTATCTTTGAGTAATGAGATCAAGCGGGTACAACTCATTTTGGGTCAGGTCAATAAGGTTGTGTGTCAAGAATTTCAAATACCGACGTTAGAAAGAATGTGTCGAGTTTACGGGTGAGCTAGGCCAGGGTTTGTTATATGGGTTTAAGTTGGCAGACTAAATGTACTCCGTATATCTTTAATATGTGATTATGTCCATTTTAGAAGACTTATTTAGTTATGTGGGCTACTTTTTGCGGGTAAATTTTTATTCAAGACGGGTATATGTATTTTAAGAACAAAACGGGTCAAATATATTCAGTGACATGAATAAGATAAATGCAAAATGCATAGGAAAAAACAAAAGATTTTCTTATACGCACATATGGGGTGATATTTGAGCCGTCTTAATATTAAGACGGATACCTCAAACTTAGGAAGACTAGCTGATTTTTGCACAGAAGTTATACGAGAATCTTACACTGTATATCTGAAGTACATGGCCCAACCCAAAAATAATACCGTAATGTAATAATTATTATCGGGTGATAATGTATAATGAATTGAACCATGTTTGGATTAACGTATGTAATCCAAGATGTATATTCTCACAAGCTAATAGACAGTGGCGTAGCCAGAAAATTTGATTAGTGGGGTCTTAACGTAACTTTAATAACCACCCATAAAATAGAGGGGTTTTACATAGTCAAAAATCAGTACAATTTTGCATATACTGGTATACGATACGGTAAATCACTAAATCTACAAAAAGATGTGGGCCTGAAGACCCCATTGCTCATAAGGTGGCTACGCCACTGTTCATAGATGGTAGAGGTGAGCAAAAACATACAATGCAGTTTTCTCATAAGTTTATGAATTGGTATCCGATTTTAATAATGCGAGTTTTTGTACATTTGATACAATTTTAATAAAAAAAAACATGTCGAATACGTATCAGCAAAAAAAAAAAAAACAACAAACAAACATCAAATACGATTTTTAATTTTTAATTTTTTTTACCTTTTTATAATAACAAAGTTAAAATAGCAAACTCGTGCAAATTGCACGGGTTTAATGCTAGTCTATATAAAACTAAAAACATTTCAAGCATTCATCTTAAGCCACGTCATTACACACATATTTTTATTTTTATTTTTTTAAGTAAATGTGGGACCCACAGAAAAACAAATCTGGATTTAATTGTTGAAAACCTCTATATTTTAGTTTTAGACGTAAATGTTTACGTTTATGTTTTCTACACGTAAATATTAGTGAAAAATAACGAATAATGAATAATTTAAAACGTAAATAATTTAGCCCAAAATTTTACTAATAAATTACACCAACTGTTAAAAATTCAGTCCAAATTTTTACTACAATAATAAATTACAATAACAATTAAAATAAAGTACGAAAAAATACATCAACTGATAACAATCAATATTTTTACAAAAATAAGTAAATACTAAATTTAAGTATAAATTAAACGTAAATGGAGTAAGAAATTAAAGAACAACATACTAGAATTTCCTTTTTAAAAAATAAAAAAATAAGCTATTATCTCATAAATATATTCAGTATGATATAATTTTTCTATATGACATGCATATTGTTTTATATACATTGCATTTAGTATACTCTATATCATGTTTTAATACTGAATTTTTGCAGTGTTTTAACCTATTATAATTATAAAAGAAATAGAGTATAAAATATTCAGGTATTTTGGTTAATATTTATTAATTGTTAATTATTTACAACAATGTTCTTAAAAATCAATAAGAGCTTGTGACGAGTCAAGTATCACCCACATGGGTAGATAAGACAAAAAGTAGAATACATAGGAATCACAAATGACTTGTCTTTATCCTCCCATGTGGATTTTATTTAACGGATATCAATCGTTATAAATGAGAATTTATGCTTAAAAATATACCCGTACAATTTTACCTGGATTAAAAACACAACTGCAAGTGTCTTCCCAGTAAGCAGGATCCACCCAGCCTTGTTAAAGACTACAACCGCAACATGATATATTCAATAACTCCATAAGCACAAATTTTCCGAGTCTAGGGTTTCTTCTAGGGTTCCTGTCAAAAATTCTTTGATCTCCCCCTCTCTTTCTCGGAGCTTTCTCTTACGATTTCGATCGTAAGATTAGTCTTTTCTTTGTTTTTCTTTGTTGTCTTTTGTTTTCTTTATGCAGGGTCAGAGAAACAACGGAACGAGGGGCCTCGACCGGAAGGGGAAAAGGCCGATGGGTTCGAATGAGCTCGATGAAGGGTCGTCTATTGTGTGGGAGGAAGGTGAAGATGAGGGAGAGGCCAAGAATCGATTTATACTAGTTGGGAAGGTTTGGGCATCGAGAGCCATAAACGTAAAGGCTGCCATCGACACTATGATAAAGCTTTGGAACCCTATGAAACCGGTTATGGGGAGTGTTGTCGATTCCAAGGAGAAAACCTTTATCTTCAGGTTTGAGGCAGAACGGGACAAAGCTAGGGTTCTTAAAGGCCAACCATGGCATTTTGACAAGTTTGTTTGGTGCTTTAACGGACCAAACCCATCAGGTAAGCTCTCGGATGTACCTCTGGTTCACTTTCCGATTTGGGCTAGGGTTTACGATCTTCCAATCTCTGGGAAATCGTCCTTGGCTAATGCTCAACGAATTGGTGACACCCTGGGTTCATTTGTTGCTGCCGAGTATAGACCAAACGTGGAACTAGATAGAGCTATTAGAATCCGTATCATTTATGATGTAAGAGAGCCTTTAAAAACGGGGGTGCCCATTTCGATGAAGGCTGGAAAGGTGGTGACTTTCGATGTCAAATACGAAAGACTACCTCTGTTCTGTTACGGGTGTGGGGTTATTGGGCACGGAGAAAAAGATTGCGAACACGGTCCGTATGAGGAAGAGGAGCTTGGGTATGGGAAATGGCTGCGTGCCTCGCCCTGGAAAGTCACCAAGACCTCAAGCGAGGGGACGAGTAAAGCTGCTAGGGATTTGCGGGGTTGTTTTGATAGGGTGAGTAGGGAGGAGGCAAAGGCCGATATTGACTCTATGATTGAGAAGCTACAATCTATAGCTCTTGATCTCCGTCACAAGAAGAGTGTGGGAATGCAGAACACGGTGGTGGGGAGGAGGAGCGAGACGGGGGGAAGTGGAGGAGAAGATGCTGTGGAGATAGGGAGGGAAGGGGGTGGAGAGAGGGGGTCGAAGGGAAGCCAAATAAATGGGAGTGCAGTAGGAAATATGGAGGAGAAAGAATGTAACACCCCCTCATACCAAGGTGCCTTACCAGGACCACCCTACCATGAAAGTGCGTTACCATCTCGGTTTTCCGAGGTTAGTATATACCAAAGCGTCTGAATTGAGCATCATCTTGTGCTTCCTGCTTATCCATCATGAAGAGCTTTCCACTATTCTTCTGTCCTCCACCCTGAACTGAAGCATTGGAGGTACTAGGCTTAGCTGCCGAATCGGGTGACTTTGTTATTCAAGGCGCTGGTAAGATCCACCACCACCGCGGTTGTAACCGCCCTGGTTACCCTGTCCACCTCTGTTGCCCCATGAACCTCCCGGTCGGTTACTAGCAAAACTCTGAGTCGGCCCCTGAGAAAAATTTCCGATCTAGCTCTGAACCATTGCGGGCTTGTAGCTCGTGCATTCTCGCCTTTGTGACCTATCCCACCACGGTTGAAGCACGTAAGGTTGGTGTTGTCACTTACGGCCCGACCTCCATTCTTTCCCCAGCCCACGAGAACCTCCAGAGAAACCCGCTCCACTAGAGAAAGCCTTGGCATGGTTGAAATTCCCTTTCTTGTTGGTTGGCTGATTGTTGTTCCCGCTTATCGGCCTTCCTCTTTTTCTCAGTGATTCTCTCTTCGATCTCCTTGAGAGATCCACCATTCTCTCAGCTTGACCCGCTCTCAGATACACTTCCTTGAGGTCAGTAGCAACCCCAGCCGGCATACGACTCACTATCTTAGCAGACAAACCCCTCTCAAAACGGAGAGCCAAACCTCTTTGTCCGAGCTGCAAATCTTCCACATAACGAGATAGCTCCAAAAACCGATGATAGTAATCAGTGACTGTCATCTCCTCAGACATAGTGAAAGATTCAAAGTCGGATCTCATCTTGTGTCGGATATGCTCCGGCACAAACTGCTCTCTCATAGCACTCTTCAACCCAGACCACGGAATATCCCCTTCCTCCTGGTAGTAAGCTCTAGCATCATCCTTGACGTTCTGCCACCAAACTGCAGCTTCTCCCCTTAGGTAGTACACTACCTGCTCAACAATCATGTCCTCGGGGCACTTAACCATTTCCATGAGAGCCTCAATCTCACGGTGCCACTTCTCGAGCAGCTTTGGTTCACCTACCCCGTCATATGTGGGAGGGTGGAAACGAGCAATGTTGATGCTAAGCTGGGTTGCATCCATCGTCTTCTCGTTTCCTTTTCCCACATTTTTGAGAGCTTCAAGGAGAGCCTCTTGTTGCTCAATCATGCGAGCAACCTCATCAAGAGACATCTCTGAAACTTGGATCTGCGCGGGAGTTCTTTTGGGCGGCATTTTGAGCTGATAAGAAAGAAAGAAACGTAAACACATGCTCAAAATTTAACACCCTTCCGCCATAAGAACACTCGGCCGAGTATACATCATACTCGGTCGAGTAAAGATAACTCGGTCGAGTACCTTCCCAGATACTCGGTCGAGTATCGACTCCAGAGACAAACGCCAAAACACCAATAAGAACACTCGGTCGAGTGCAACAACACTCGGCCGAGTGGACGCTACTCGGTCGAGTATACACTCATACTCGGTCGAGTTATCACAAACAAAGAGCAATTGCTACTTCTTATCAAATAGCACTCGGTCGAGTTTTGGCTACTCGGCCGAGTACTCCATACTCGGTCGAGTGCCTACCCTTTCGGCCGAGTTACGCTATAAAAAGATTTCTGATTACGATTCCCCTATCATGCTCACTATTCCCGCAGCAAATACTTAAGGATTTAAAACCGTTATAATCACGTCAGCATGTAATGCATATATTAAAACTTTAACACCATATTGTAACCATATCAACATCCAATTTGCACATATGCTAAATCCAACGTTGAAATCACAACCCGTTTCATCTATTACTTCTCCCATCACAACAGTTAAGAACTTCATCACACATATATGCGACTATCGACTTTTACCAACATGTATCTTCACATACGTGCACATACAAAGCCTAGTCCTCATCACACTTTCCCCATGTTACCGGCTCGAGTTAGTAAGGGCCAATGTGCGACTCCAGGACGTCTCCCGAGTCTTTGCGGTAGCTCCAAACAACTCTCCCGGGTTCATTTTATTTAGACTCCCTAGGTTCATTAAATTCATTTGTTTAGGTGCCGGAATCTTGGCTCGATACCACTTTGTAACACCCCCTCATACCAAGGTGCCTTACCAGGACCACCCTACCATGAAAGTGCGTTACCATCTCGGTTTCCCGAGGTTAGTATATACCAAAGCGTCTGAATTGAGCATCATTATTAAAGTAATGTAAAATGCAAGGTTTACAATATCCAAAACCCAAATACTGTCTAACGAAATACAACTTCAAAGTCTTAATAATAAAAGAAAACTCGCTAAGACTCAGACGGTGATGCTATGACTCGTGGTGGAAAATCTCCCAAGATAATCCCCAAGCTCTCACTAGCAAAACCTGTCAAGCCTGCTCACCATCCCCGAATGGATCCCCGCATATTCCACAAACAACAACGGGGTCAGTATTATGCAACAAACAAGACAAACAAATGCAATACTCGTCTGATCATCATCAACTCCCAATCACCCAAGCTCACATAGTAACCGACTACACACTAAAGTGTGTAGCCCCGCGATTACCCATCGCAACAGGTAATCCTCGCGCCGCGATGGGTGACCGCAGCCGATCCCACCTAGTCCAGCTCCTCAACGAGCGACAACGATCCCCGTCCCTTAATGTGCACATCCCCTCCCGTGGCGGGTTCCACGGAGGGCGAACTAGGGTGTGAAGCCACTCCCGCAAGAGACTCCACCACAATCACAATCACATGACATTACTGTCATCTCAATCCCCTCACACCAACACTGTCACAACAATCTCCATACTACGATGATCAACAGACAACGATAATTACAACAACATGTCATGTAAAGCACAGTAGACTGAGTAGGGAAACCCTACCTTAGCAATCACAAAGAAGATGCAACACGGACAATCAAAAAGGCTCCTCTACGAAGTCTTCTCCTATACAATGATCATACAACACAATTACACTTTGTACAATTCCCAACATCCCCTTCCCATATAAATGTACAAGAACCAAAAAAAGATGCAATAATTACAAAGATAGAACTTACCAACAGTGCAACAAGAACTTATACGCAAGAATCACCGTAATTATCCACATAAAGATGCTACGAAATGCTCAATGGAAGGATTAGGGAATGATTTGGGTATGATTAGGGTAACGTAGAAATGATAATGCTGTGAAAAATGATATTAGAAACTCGACGGAAATATAAAATACCCTAATCACTCCTTAATCAAACCGTCGAAATATAACTTCGCCAAACCGGACACTCGGTCGAGTAAGTGCATACTCGGCCGAGTGTCCAATACTCGGTCGAGTATTCACTATACTCGGCCGAGTATTCCTCGGCAGAACCGAAATAACACGCACTCAGAGCACTACTCGGCCGAGTAGGCTCTACTCGGTCGAGTAGGCTCCAAAGAAAATCCGTAGTGTTACAAAGAAAATAACACAGCAATGGCAAAGGACTCTAATGTTAATGTCGAGTTGAGCATGGGGATGAGTAGTATGGGGGCAGGGCCTACTGAGGTTGATGCGGGGAAGAGGCTAGTGAACAGTGGAAGGGGAGGGAGCTGGACCAGAATACCGCGGGAGGGGAGTGTGGGGGAGCAGAGAAAGATGGCAGTAGGTGGCGGAGAAGGAGGAAAGAGGAGTCGTGATGAGGAGATTTGCAGCGTGGAGAATAGTGGGGTAGGGAAGCGTTTGCGAGTTGTTAACGATGGGGGCGTCACTATACCTGAGGTGGAAGTTGAGAATACTCAACCCCGCCGGGCTCAATGAATATCTTAAGCTTAAACTGTCGGGGATTGGGCAACCCCAACACGGTTCGTGCCCTCCGTGACCTTGTGCGGAGGGAAGCCCCGACCTTAGTGTTCTTATGCGAGACTAAACTTAGTGGCCGTGAAATGAGTAGGGTGAAGGATCAACTGGGTGGGTATAATGGGATGGAGATTGATAGTGTTGGGAGATCGGGGGGCTAACGTTTTTGTGGAGACGGGAGATTAATTGTTCTTTTATATCGACATTGGTTCACTATATGGATTTCAGGATTAAGTCACAAGTAGGGGAATGGAGGGTAACGGGTTTCTATGGGTGGCCGGGGGTGTCTGAATGTCATTTATCGTAGGACCTGTTACGGGTTCTCGCAAGGCAAGTCGATTTACCTTAGGTTTTTTTGGGTGACTACAATGAGATCCTCTTTGCGACGGAAATGAAGGGGGGTAGCCGGCCTCAATGGCAGATGAATAATTTCCAAGCAGCTGTTGATGATTGTGAACCGCGAGATGTGCCATGGGAGGGATATAATTTCTCTTTCGACAATGGACAAGTGGGAGCGGCTAATCGACAGAGCATGATTGATAGAGCTATGTGTAATGGAGAATGGTTAGAGCTGTTTCCGTATGCTAAACTTTTCTATCTCGAGCGTGAATGGCCCGACCACGCTCCGATAAAGCTAGTTCTTAATTATTGGGAGAAAGTTGGGGGGGGGGGGAGAAGCGGATGTTTAGGTTTGAACAAATGTGGGCTGGAGAGGAGGGATGTGAGGCAACTGTTGTGCGTTGGGTTGAGTGTCGCTGGGGGAATTTGGTGACAATGTTGAGCTCTTGTGCTAGTGAATTACAGGAGTTGAAGAAGACAAATATACATAAAATTAGACGGTTGATTGGGCAAAAACGAAAACAAATAACTTCTTTAAACCGTGGGAATCGTGGGCACGAGCAGGTTGCGAGACGAGAAAAATTGGTTGCGGAGGTGGCTGAATTGACGAGACAAGAAGAAATTTATTGGAGGCAACGATCGAGGGCACTTTGGTTAAAGGATGGGGACCGAAATACAAAGTTTTTTCATACTTGTGCTTCTAAACGAAAGAGGAAAAACTATATAGAGAGGCTTATTGATGATGCCGGGGTGGAGAGGAAGGGAGATGAGGCGGTTGCTCAGGTGGCCATAAATTATTTTCAGGAGCTCTTCACAACTTCAAATCCGACCGAGGGAGAGGGTGTCTTGTAGGGGATGGAGAATCGTGTCACACCGGAGATGAACATGACATTGGAGCGAGATTATAGCTCAGACGAGATTGTTGAGGCATTAAATCAAATGAACCCGCTGAAAGCTCCCGGACCAGATGTCATGAATGGCTTATTCTATCAATCCTATTGGAGCACTATTGGCCCTGAAGTGATTAGAACGGTGTTGGCTATTCTTCGAGGGGAACAGTCAGCTGAGGAGTTGAATAAGAATAACATCGTTTTGATACCTAAGAAGAAAGCTCCGGATAAGATTCGTGATTTCCGCCCGATTAGTCTATGTAACGTTGCCTACAAACTTGTGTCAAAGGTACTTGCAAATAGATTAAAAGTTTTTCTGGATAAAATTGTCTCGGAGAATCAAAGCGCCTTTACACCGGGGCGGATAATATCGGATAACGTGCTTACTGCTTTTGAGGCCTTTCACTTCATGAAGAATTCACGGGCAACGGAGGGGTTCATGGCTATCAAACTCGACATGGCCAAAGCCTATGATCGGGTGGAGTGGTGTTTCTTAGAGAAGTTATTGCAGACTATGGGTTTTAATAGAGAATAGGTGAGGCGAGTTATGGACTCTGCATATCCACAGTTTCGTTTTCAATCCTTGTTAATGGAGCTCCTTCGCGGGAATTTAGACCATCTAGAGGTTTGAGGCAGGGAGATCCTTTGTCCCCGTACCTATTCATTTTGTGTGCCGAGGCCCTTTCCCATAGTATCAGGCGAGCTATTGAAGTCGGGTCTCTCCATGGTATTCGGGTATCACAAACTGCCCCGACTATTTCTCATCTTTTTTCCGCCGATGACAGCATTGTTTTCATTAAGGCGAGTTTAAATAAAGGGGAGGTAATTGATACGTCTGTCGTATACCTATCAAAAATAAACTAACTAAACTAACTATATAGCTAGGGAAGTCAGGTCGATCTCCTCAGGAAGGCAAGATATCTGTAGAAGTCCGTCTATTTGGTCACAAATGGGGGGTTTGTTTGAATTGCTTTCTAAACTAGAAGGTTTAAAGGAAGAGAATTAGAGAAAAGAGCAGTAAAAGCAGGAAATAGAATTAAACTATCAGATAGAGAAGGGTCATGTCAGGAATTCGGTTCACTACGGTAGTCCAGTGACTCAACTGTAAATAACTTAGATAAACTAATGCGAGACGGATATGGAAAGGTCCTTTCGGTCCACTTTCTATCCTAAAATACCACTAACTTAACTTTCATCCTCGTCAGGGTAGTCTACTGTTCATAGCAGGCCTATTTAGTCCAATCTTTCGATCCAGGATTAATTTTAGCCAGATTAAAAGGGTGACTCAGAAGCGTGCACTCAACTAAGTCGGTAAAATACAATAAATTGCTATGATGACATAATCTCACAATTAATTCATCTAACCTATTTACTACATCGTCACATTTCTACCGTAGATCCCCTAATCCCAACATGAATTGGATTTAGCTACTCATATTGCTATTAATACTATCAAAACTAACAGCAGATAAATAACCAGCATTCAACATATTAAAACAATGATTAAATTGCATAAAAAGTAAATTAGGGCAAAAAGTAAGTAAAGCAAGACGAAGAATTAAAGCAAATGAAATGAAGTTTATTATTAAGAAAGGAGAAAGAGATTATAATCGTGCGAATCCGGCGTAAAGAACAATCAAATCTGAGCGAAATAAATCCCAAAATAAAGTTACAGTGAAGGAGAAAGTAGTACGCAGTCTTGAATGATAGATAAAAAGATAGTAAGAAAATTCGATGCTAATAACCTAGTAACGTAATGCTTAAATAGAAAAACAACTAAGTCCATAAGATAAAATAAATTCACGGGCTAATTAAAGCCCACGCCAGCAGAAACCACTCGATCGAGTGGAATAAAACCACTCGATCGATTAAAACTCCATAAAATCTACTCGATCGAGTAGAATAGTTACTCGATCGAGTAACCCCTCTTTACAGCACTTCTGGATCGAGTAGAAAAGCACTCGATCGACCAACCAAGGATGTAGAAACCACTCGATCGAGTAATAAAATCACTCGATCGAGTCTTCTGTCTTCAATTTAGCTTAAATCCATGCCCGACTGCCTCGTAAACCGTGCCTTCACGCTTCCCAATGCAGTATCTTACTCAGGAAAATCCCGTCTCCTCTAAATGCATGCAAAAAGGACGAAAAATGGTACGATTCCACTACTTTCGCGGTCATTTCTACAAAATGGACAAAACGAACCAAAGTAGCCAATTCGGGGCATAATACTATATAAACAGTACAAAAACGCATAGAAATATGTGCTAAAATAGGCTAAAAAGACTATACAATATGCACGTATCAAATCTCCCCAAACCGAACCTTTACTCTTCCTCGAGTAAACTAAAATGCAACTAATGGAACGGAAATGAAAACTCAGAGTTAGCTTAACTTGTCTACTTGAACCAATTTTAATGCAACAAAAACTAACAGTTATAGCCAAGCAGTCAATACGCAAACGAGTTATAAGCTGTTCAGAAATATAGCCGACCTATCGACCTTGCAAGACCAACAAAATCGAACTCTCTCGTGGTCACTCTTCTCTCATGAAGCAAAGGGTGAATGTTATAGGTAAAAGAGAGAAGGAAAGACAGTCACTCACCTAACTGCGACCTACATAGCATGCATGCAACAAAAATGAAAGACAATTCAAGTACTAATGCACACACTCCAACCAATAATGTCCGTCACAGCCGAGGGCTTACAAATAATATGGGAATAGTGAGGTTCAGGTGAGAAAAGGCAAAACAAGTTATGGTAATGTGGAGGTAAAAACGTCAAGCTAGTTCCTAAATAGGACCATATAAGACCAACCGAATCTCAACTGACTGAAAAACTAAGTACAAGTGCCCTTCATTTGGCACACAGCTCACTAAACTCATACACAATCTCCTAAAAAATATGGAATAAGAATGGAGGAGTTAGACGGTCACAAATTCCCTTTTTTAACACCGTCTAAATGAATCATATGAAATAAATCAAACTCTTTTCAACTTTTTCTTTCTTTTTTGATCATTGTACACGTGAATTCTATTTTTTTTTCATTTTTCTTTTTCTTCTTTCTTCTTCACGTTTTACTCCTTCTTTTCTTTTTCTCAATTCTTTTTTTTTCTTTTTCTACCTCCTCTATTTACACCAACTCCATACAAATAAATACGGGCCAAACTGCAGACGGAAAATCATACCATAAGAGACATACTAAACTTGCTTGACTAGGCAGGCTCAGTTTGGGATGTAGCTAATGGGTCAAAAAGGCAAGATTTGGCTTATGTGGAGCTAAATGGGTGAAAAATATAAGGAAAAGGGAAAAATTGCAAGCACCTCCCTGCATGTGACACCAACCACAAACCCGAATGTGTGCATTTGACAAGAAATTGAATGTCATAAAAGTACAAAAATGATGAACATGCTATGCAAGGAGTACTACTCTCAATTCCTAATGAACCGGTCATGAATGTCACCAGTTATGGGCTCTAAAACTCAGAATTTATAGAGTAGGTTGCCAATTTATCAGGTCAAGTCTAAACAGTCAGCTATATTTGAACAGAAACTCGTAGATTATGCGTATGACAAAGATAATAACTATCAACAGAAGTGCAAGGCTCAAGTGAAATGACAAGTTATAGTGCAGTTTCATCACGAAAATCTACCGTTCCGACTCAACCTATATGCAAAAATAAACGTGAATATTTTTGAATTTTTGAAATTTTCTATTTTTTTTTATTTTTGAATTTTTTAATGAAATAAATAAACAATGCAAGCTGAAATAAATAAACAATGCAAGCTGAAATAAATAAACGTGAATGCAAAACAAATACAAATGCAGACTCAAAAGGATGCAATACTCTCCCCAAACCAAAACGGACAACGCCCTCGTTGTCCTCCAGCATACACTAGCAGATATATACAGGGGAACGGGAATATACAACCAATAAAGAATAAAAACAATAAAATAAAAAGGAGACAAAAATAAAAGAGTAAGATGTACATACAAAACACGAACTTCCCCAAACCACACAGAAAACTGGGGAAGTGAGTAGACCAGTAGCTACTCATCGGCCTCCTCGTCACGGATGTCCTCCACCCTGAACTCCGGATCCTCCTCCTCTGCTCAGCCCGAGCCCTCTCCACTGCCACCTCCGGGTCCTCGTCCTCTTCCTCCTCCTCCTCAGCAGACTCCGGGTACCCCTCAGCTGGGTACCGGTAAAAGGAAGGGTGTGGCCAACCCTTTGGGATCGGACGGTGTCGCCTCAAGTGGTACTCGTACAGAGGGTATAAGGTAAGAGCTAAGTCCCTCTCCATACGAGCCTGTCGCTCTGCAATCTCAAGCAACCAACCGTCACGGCGCCCTTGGTCCATGACCGTGGACGCCACAAAGAGTGGAGGTGGTACGAAAGCAGCCGGTAGAATCGGCTGTGCCTGTGTCTGGTCGGTGGGTGTAGGAGAAGGAGTAGGAGTAGGAGTAGGGGTCGGGATGGGAGTAGCCGTGGAAGGCTGGGCACTCCCAGAAGATGTGGACCCCTCTCCAGTCTCAAGTCTACACCGCTTCTTGGCGGCGGGTAAAGTGGGAGGTGGTCGGAGTGGAAGGTGGCAGTCGGTCGCCCCTAGCGACAGTAGGCAAAGGGGCTAGACGGGGGAGAGTGTCACAAGGTAGGTCCACAGACAAGGAACCGTCTATCTTCCATGTCTTGTAGTCTGTGGTCAGCCAATGCTGAGAAAGCATGGCATCCAGACTCAGATACCTCTCTCCCTCGAGTCACTGCAAGTCACGAGGCCAGACGGGAAAAAGGGAACGGGCAAGAATGGTGGCTATGCCACCGCAGGCAATAGATCCCGTCTCCTTCAGCCCCTAGGCCTGAAAGTACTGGGCGGTCAGGTAGGCAATGTTGACGGTAAAAGGACCCTCACAGTCAATATTCAGGTAATCGCCCAAGATGGAGAGCTCGGTGTTGGTGATGTTGTTTGGCTCCTTTCGGCCAAAAATGGTGCTCCCCATCAATCTAAGAAAGTAACGGGCAGGGGGAAGGTGGACCTGTGCAAGCTTTCGCTCGAGAAAGGTGGTCTGGGCCAAGGTCCAAAGCTGACGGATGACCCTCCTAGGGGCGGTAGCGTCGCCCGTAGAGGAAAGGCCAAGTCTGCGACCAAACTCCTCCAAAGTCATCGGAAAAGTCTGGTTGAACAACCGGAAAGACACAGAAGAACTAGTGGGGGCAGCATCGTGTGCCCCGGAGGAGAAGGTGAAGAAGCTAAGGAACTCAAGACTCAGCTCCAGAAAGGTACGACCACTCATAGTGATGAGTCCGGCCATCCCCGTGCCCCGTAGAAGCTCACAAATTGACTCGTAAATGCCGAGTCTCTCAAGTACCGGTTTATCTAAAAACCGGGAAGGTACAAACTCACAGCCTAGGAAGTGATAAAACCTCTTACGATGTACACCGTTAATAAAAATTACCTGCGGGTAGTCTGGGTGAGAGTTGAGGGAGTTATCCCCTCGACCAGTGACCGTGCCAGAAAGAGAAGCAGCTGAAGTGGAGGGAGCGGCAGAAATAGAGGTAGCAGGAGCTGGTGTAGAACGGGAACGTCCACGACCTCGGCCTCGACCTCTAGAACCCGAAGTAGAAGCCCGTCCAGTCACGGTGCGAGGAACTAGGGCCGCTCTAAAGGCAGCTGCAACTGCAGGTGAGTCTGCCACAGGTGTGCTCACCGTGGCCGGAGTAGAGGTTGTGGCTGCTGTGACCACCACTGACGAAGAAAGACTAGCAGCAGTGCTAGCAGTGGTGGTGGTCAGAATCGAAGTGGCGGCCGAAATGGAGCTAGCAAAGCATGCTAATGGGCGTAAAAACCGCACTGCAAGTAGAGACTAAGAACACAGGGGCTGCGATACTAACAGAAGTGGAGGCGGTGGTAACAGCAGGGACCACCGTCTCAGTCAGGGATGGACTAGAAGTCGAGCTAGTGGAGGGCAGTGAGCTAGAATCCATCCTGTATACCAAGGGCAGGGGATTTGATAAGAAAACAGTGGCTAAACAGCATGAAAACCAGCATGGTAACAGCATGACAAATCCCAAATAGTCGAAAAAATTCGACTTCAGCCCAAAAATTCCCAATATTTCCTCAAAAATTCGAATGACAGCGGGTACACAGCGATAGGGGCGGGGGACAGGCATCAATGGCAGCAATTAAGCAACAACTAAAGTAAATTAAGCATGTGACAGCATGTAAACCCAGTTGACAGTCGAAAAATTCGATTGAAAAATAGCCCTAATCGCGAATTTCGCGCAAAGTTCGAATTAATCATGTAACAAACAGCGAGGAGACGGGAATGATCATCAACCAAGACAGATAAGGGCAAGCGATGATAGTTAAAGTCGAAAAACTCGACTAAACAAGGAATTTCGAAACCCTAACCTAATTAACCTCATAAAAATGCGAAATTAAAATGCAAAGAGGTGTAGGAGAAACTTACTTGATGAGAAATAACCTACAAATTGCAATTAATCTTCAAACAACAAGCAAAAATGGCGATTTTTTGATCGAAAAACCGCAAACCCTAATCCCACTATTAAACCGTGTAAAATGGCACAAATCAAGGGGAAAACAAGGGGCTTTGAATGATTAATTAGCAAAGAGCAAGATGTAGGTGGCGGATTTGGCAAAAGGGTAAGAAAAAGGGGGATTTGGGGGTGTTTTGATCGCAAAAAGGGAGGAGAGTCGAAAATTTGGGGAAAAATGAATTAAGAATCAAAATTAAAGGAGTTAAAGGAAACTCCCTGCATGTCGATTCCCATTTTACTCGATCGAGTGGTTTAGAATTGCTCGATCGATCACTTTAATAATCCATCTACTCGATCGAGTAAAAATTTACTCGATCGAGAACTCCCTATTTCTGCTTTACTCGATCGACTGGTATGACATTACTCGATCGAACAGAATCCACTCGATCGAGTACAAAAACTACTCGATCGAGCTCTTTTTCTCGTGTAAGCTCTTGAATTCGTCATTCTTTCTTTATATTTGCGTAAAAATTCCCCAAACCTGCATAAAAACACTTGCACAAATATCCCAAAATACCAAATACGCAAAGTAACAGTCTATAGTCTCTATCTACGCTAAATATTGTCTAAATTCTAATTGTCCTAATAAAAAGCAATAAAAGAAATTCAACGGAAATTCAAAAATTGTTTATAAAAGTTTGTACACGGGGCATTTCCCCGCTCACTTCCCAAAGCAATTCAGTAGCCCCTCGGACGGCTCCTGACTAGAAGACGTCACCTCAGCAACATTGATCGTCCTCTTCAGCTTCCATGAGCTTGAGCTTGAATCATTCGGAGGAGAATAGTTCACATCCACATATGCTCGAACTTTTCTCACCCTTGCTACTTTCTCACCGGCTGTAACACCGTCACTCCCAACTTGACTGACATTAATTGCACAATGCTCTTTGACAGCTCCTTCATTGCTTTCATCTGTACCTGCAGCAAGGAAAACAGACGAACTTTCCTCCTTTTTGCTCTCAATCTGAGGCGGAGGGGTAACAATAGCAGCATAATGCTCCAAATTTTCATTTGGGGTGTCAATAATGGGGTTAATAGAAGAGAGGGCATTGCAAGGCTGAGCTTGCATAGGAGCCCTCCGGAACTTAGACTGATGGAATATCAGCTCCTCGTCCCCAACCTGAAAAGTCAATGTCTTGCCCCCGATTTCTATTACTGCACGGGCAGTAGATAAGAATGGTCTCCCTAAAATAATAGGGGTATGTGCATCTTCGGGGATGTCAAGCACAACGAAGTCAACGGGAATAAAGAACCTCGCGATCTTAACAAGTACGTCTTCTATTACACCTAGTGGCCGTGATATGCTATGGTCGGCCATCTGAACAGTCATATTGGTGCAATTAAACTTTGTCAAACCAAGTCTCGTAGCCAGAGACAACGATAAGACACCCACGCTAGCGCCTAGATCGCATAACACGTTATCAATCAAATGGGTACCGATATGACACGGAATCGAAAAACTACCCGGGTCTGACTGTTTGGGAGGTAATTTATTCTGAACTAGGGCCGTCCCTACCTCAGTCAAGGCTACCGTCTCATTATCACTAATATGCCTCTTACGCGATAAAATTTCTTTTATAAATTTAAGGTAAGAGGGTACCTGTGTCATCAGTTCGCTGAATGGTACAGTGACCTGCAAGCTTCTCAGGATTTCGGCAAATTTGCCGAATTGTTGATTAGCTTTAGTATTCTGCAGACGCCTCGGGAAGGGAACCGTGATGGGTATCTCGAGTCCCTTGTTTCTCTCTTCCAATGTGTCAGCCGGATCAAGCTCCGTATCCTTTGGACGCTTCTTTCCTCTCGAACGAGGTCTTTCAGGTGATTTCTCACTTAATCGAGCACTAGAAGGCTCTCGATCAAGCTGTCCGTCATCCATACTACTCGATCGACCAAAATTCCCATTCGATCGAGTAGTTTCTTCAGTAGCATCACTCGATCGAGTAGAAAATTCACTCGATCAAGCAGTCGCCTTTTCCTGTTCACTCGATCGAGTAGAATTCCACTCGATCGAGTACTTTCTTCAGCAAATCTACTCGATCGACCTCCAGAAACTAGTCGATCGAGTACTTTCTTAGCCGTCAGCTCATTTCCTTTGACAGAACACTGTTCATCATCTATTATTTCCTTCCCCGAGTCTGATTTCAACACTTCCAGTCCCTCAAATGAACGATCGTTTCTCAAATTATCTAAATTTACCGTCTCATGTGGATTTTTGTCAGTTTGTGACGGTAAATGACCCGGTTTCCTTGCAGATTGGTTCGCGGCTAATTGGGCAACTTGAGTTTCAAGGGCCTTGATGGATGCATCTTTTTGTTGATCACTCAATTGCCACTGCTTTGTAAAAGATTGCAGCATAGTCTTTAGCTCACCAATCTCACTTACCCCTCCAGAAGATGATGCTCCGTGATTGGGAGGAGGGAAGGAAGGAGGCTTCTGAAAGCCTTGTTGATTCTTATGTGGAGGAACATACGGCTGCTGCTGGTGCGGAGGAGGGGTAGGATTGAGCACATTTTGACTAATCCACCTCAAATTGGGATGAACTGCCCCTTGGTTGTTGTAATAGCAACCCCCTCCTTGCCTATATTGTTGAAAGGCAAGGACTTGTTCCTTCTCCATAAGACAGCCAACAGCAGTATGACCATCATTGCTCCCATACCTCTCACATGTGACGGTCTCCCCTCTAGTAAGCACATGGACCGTCTGAGGCTTCCCAGCAGAATGTAACTCCAACTTGTCAAATGTAGCATTCATGGCTTCGAGCTGAGCCACAACCTGCTTATCGACTGCATGAACTGTTCTAATACCATCCCTCGGGTTTCCATACTCAGCACTGTGATTCGCCATCTCTTCAATAAGGGCCCATCCCTTATCATCGTCGGTATTTTCTTGGAATCTCCCATTAGATGACGCATCAAGTATGGCTCTGTGGTCATCGTACAGCCCATTGTAGAACTGGTTAGATATAAACCATGGGTCAAAACCATGGTGAGGAATAGACCTCACCAATTTATTGAATCGGGACCATGCCTCATATAAAGTCTCATCGGGAGCCTGCTTGAAACTGGTAATCTTGGCCCTCAGCTGATTGGTGCGCTGTGGAGGGAAATATCTCTTGTAAAAGGCAAGAGCAAGAGACTCCCAATCAGAACTCCTGCATTTGTGCGGTCCAAATCAGTTAGCCACTCCCTGGCTGAGTCGGTCAAAGAGAAAGGAAACAAAACCTCCTTAATCTTGTCTTGAGTTACCCCCTTTGTGGCGGGGATAGTAGAACAGTAGTCTGTAAAGACCTCCATGTGCTTCCTCGGGTCTTCACCTGCCACACCTCTATAGAAATTTCTTTCCACCATATTGATGTAGAAAGGACGGATGTCGAATGTATTCCCATCCTCAGTCTGGAGATTGAAACCCTTTGGAATTGAGGATGCTTTAGGCACCGAGTGACTGGAAAGTTTTGGCATCTTTACTTCTTGATCGGCAGAAATAGGAATGTCTTCTACTAAAGACTGGTCTTCTACGAAAAGACAATGATGTAGCTCTGGCTCGAAAGTACTCAAATCTTCCTTTCGTGATTTTCTCTGCAGACGGAGTCTATGCCTGAATAGTCTCTCTGGCTCTGAATCAGCTGAAACTAACTCAAACCTGTCTGACCTGGACATAAACAACACTGAAAGAAAATAAATAAGAACTGCCTTAAAGAATAAAAATTCCTTGAGACGGATAAAATAAACGAAACAAAGACAGATAGGGCAATTTCCTCCCCGGCAACGACGCCAAAATTTGATACGTCTGTCGTATACCTATCAAAAATAAACTAACTAAACTAACTATACTAGGGAAGTCAGGTCGATCTCCTCAGGGAGGCAAGATATCTGTAGAAGGCCGTCTATTTGGTCACAAATAGGGGGTTTGTTTGAATTGTTTTCTAAACTAGAAGGTTTAAAGGAAGAGAAGTAGAGAAAAGAGCAGTAAAAGCAGAAAATAGAATTAAACTATCAGATAGAGAAGGGTCATGTCAGGAATTCGGTTCACTACGGTAGTCCAGTGACTCAACTGTAAATAACTTAGACAAACTAATGCGAGACGGATATGGAAAGGTCATTTCGGTCCACTTTCTATCCTAAAATACCACTAACTTAACTTTCATCCTCGTCAGGGTAGTCTACTGTTCATAGCAGGCCTATTTAGTCCAATCTTTCGATCCAGGATTAATTTTAGCCAGATTAAAAGGGTGACTCAGAAGCGTGCACTCAACTAAGTCGGTAAAATACAATTAAATTGCTATGGTGACTGAATCTCACAATTAATTCATCTAACCTATTTACAACATCATCACATTTCTACCGTAGATCCCCTAATCCCAACATGAATTAGATTTAGCTACTCATATTGCTATTAATACTATCAAAACTAACAGCAGATAAATAACCAGCATTCAACATATTCAAACGATGATTAAATAGCATAAAAAGTAAATTAGGGCAAAAAGTAAATAAAGCAAGACGAAGAATTAAAGCAAATGAAATGAAGTTTATTATTAAGAAAGGAGAAAGAGATTACAATCGTGCGAATCCGGCGTAAAGAACAATCAAATCCGAGCGAAATAAATCCCAAAATAAAGTTACAGTGAAGGAGAAAATAGTACGCAGTCTTGAATGATAGATAAAAAGATAGTAGGAAAATTCGTTGCTAATAACCTAGTAACGTAATGCTTAAACAGAAAAACAACTAAGTCCATAAGATAAAATAAATTCACGGGCTAATTAAAACCCACGCCAACAGAAACCACTCGATCGAGTGGAATAAAACCACTCGATCGAGTAAAACTCCATAAAATCTACTCGATCGAGTAGAATAGTTACTCGATCGAGTAACCCCTCTTTACAGCACTTCTGTATCGAGTAGAAAAGCACTCGATCGACCAACCAAGGATGTAGAAACCACTCGATCGAGTAATAAAACCACTCGATCGAGTCTTCTGTCTTCAATTCAGCTTAAATCCATGCCCGACTGCCTCGTAAACCGTGCCTTCACGCTTCCCAATGCAGTATCTTACTCAGGAAAATCCCGTCTCCTCTAAATGCATGCAAAAAGGACGAAAAATGGTACGATTCCACTACTTTCGCGTTCATTTCTACAAAACGGACAAAACGAACCAAAGTAGCCAATTCGGGGCATAATACTATATAAATTGTACAAAAATGCATAGAAATACGTGCTAAAATAGGCTAAAAAGACTATACAATATGCACGTATCAGTAATCCAAGGTATTTTGCGGTCTTATGAACAAGCATATGGTCAGTTGGTAAATTTGGATAAAACTACAATTTCTTTCTGCCGGGGTGTGGGAAGGGCGAGGCGGGATGCTATAGTGGCTCAAATAGCGATTAGGGAAGTGGAGGAACAAGAGAGGTATCTTGGGTTACCTACGGTTGTGGTTAGGTCGAAAAAAGCCCTTACCAATATAATTCTTGACAAACTGACCAAGAGAATCCAGGGATGGTGCGGGAAGTTATTGTCTAGAGCGGGGAAGGAAGTTCTTATAAAGGCGGTAGCCAATTCGCTTCCTACCTATGTAATGAGTGTGTTTAAAATTCCAGCGAGTTTTTGTGACGATCTTCGGTCAGTGGTTTCTCGGTTTTGGTGGGGAAAGAGTGACAGAAACCGAGGTATTTCATGGGTTGCTTGGAAGCGTATGTGCCAACCTAAGAGCGGAGGGGGATTGGGATTTCGTGACTTCCGTCTCTTTAATTTGGCTTTACTCGGTAAGCAGGTTTAGAGGCTCATAACGAACCCGAATAGCTTGTGGGCAAGGGTGATGAAGGCCAAATACTACCCTTTGGGAGATGTGATGACGGCTGAGATGGTTCATAATCCGAGCTATACATGGAGAGGGATACACGAGGCAAGAGGGGTGTTGCTACGGGATCTGAGGCGGAGAATTGGAGATGGTGCAACAACTTCGGTGTGGAGGGATGCGTGGGTGGCGGGTAATTATTCAGGCCGTGTCATTTCACCGTGTCCTCCTGGATGCGAAGATATGAAAGTGGCGGAGCTGCTACAACCTGGTGGAGTGGGGTGGGATATAGCGAAGCTTGAAAATCTTTTTCTCCCATTTGAGTGCGAGAGAATTATGGGGATGCGAATCAGCCGGGATCGACCTTGTGATGTGTGGGCTTGGAGGGATGAAAAGGACGGTATCTACAAGGTAAAATCAGCTTACAGATGGTTGGCAGGGGAGGAGCTCGATGGTGGGGAGACTTCGAATTGGGAGCAAGAGAAATGGTTATGGAACAGGCTTTGGAAAATTCCGGTTTGGCCCCGAATGAAGCTTTTCTTCTAGCAGCTGTGTGGAGAGGCTTTAGCGACTAAGGCGAACATTGTTTCCTGAGTGGGAGGTGAGTTTCCTTTTTGCTCTTTTTGTAAGTCTTTCTCTGAGTCGAGTCTTCATTTGTTCCGGGATTGTCATTTTGCTCAAAGGGTATGGGAGGGTTTGGGGTTGGCCGTGGAGGAGGAAGAGGTAGGGAGTATAAGGGACTGGATTGAGGTTCGATGGAAGGTGCTAGAGGTGGTGGAGCAAAGGCGGTTCATGATAGGGTGTTGGGCATTATGGGAGCACCGGAATAAAGTCGTGTTCGAAGACAAGGTGGCTGATTATTTAGGGGTAGTAAAGCGAACGAGGGATGTCGTTGATGAGTTGAGGGGGGTGGCTAGATGAAGAGAATGGGTGAAGGGGGGGAGACGGTTTGACCGAGGTGAGCAAGATTGAAGGGTGGCAGAGGGCTAAGGAGGGTTCTGTTGGGGCTGGTGTCCTTTACAGTTAGTGCAAGAACTTATAAATCTCTAAAAGGATCAAAGGGTATACTTTTGTATTATAATCAGTTGGTCCACGTTTATCAATAACGGTTGGCTTGCTAGATAAGTTTGACGTTATTGTCATACAGATGGCGGTGATCAACTGGTCCCTAAAAGTCACACCTATAGGATACGTTTGAGAGATGTGACGGTATGAAAATACTGTCATGTTGATGCGAGAAAATTGACTAAGCGATTAGTCGAGTTATTTGACTAATAATTAGTCAAAATGCGATGTTGAGATATTTTATTTAATACGGATTAAATAAAATTGGCTAAGGCGAATTAAACAGTTAATTCGTAAATTAAATATAAACGATTATATTTAATTAATGTATATTGAATTAATTATACAATATTGTCTGTGTCGGACATGTATTAATATTTCAGCTAATCCGTGTTATTAGTTGATATTTTAATAGCCGATAACCGATGACGATTTATAATAAAACCGTGTCATATACATTTAGCATTTTACGAGCCGGACCACGAGTTAAAATTAAGAGGAAGTGGAAGCCCACTTCCCCATGAAGGGCTCGGTTTGGCCGAATGAAAAGAACAAAAAGGAGAGCTTCTCCTTCTTGTTAACCTAATTCATTTGCAAAAGAAAATTAGGGTTTTGAAGAGTATTTTCCTCTGAAAAACCTAGATCTCACATCTGGCAAAAACTTACACAACTATTCTCTCAATATTGCAAGGCAATTAGAGAATACATTTCTAGCACAAGGGCATAGTCTCAGACGGTCTTGGGTGTATCGATTAGGAGGAAATCTACTTTGATTTCTGTTCTTAGGCCGCATCTCAAAGGACCCGAGGTTATTTCTAATGCTTTATCGTTTTTCTCATGTTTTTCGTTTTATGACAATAATCACATATAAAATTTGCGTTATAGTCCTAATTTTATAGGGTATTATACGGATATTACCCCACAAGTGGTATCAGAGCGAGGCCACGTAAATTTTTCTTTGTGATTTTCATCAAACGAATTTGAATCGATAAATTTTTGCATAAAAAACGTGCGGCCTGATCTGTTTTTTCACTTTGCCTCAATTTTTTTGTGCCTTGAAAACCGTGACCTGTTTTACACGGCTGTATTTTTTTCTTTCTTTCGTTTTCATTTCGTTGTAAATCGGTGATCTATTCGATCGATCGAGGACTGCAGATGTCTCGATCGATTGGTTTTGTTTTCGATTTGATTTTGCATATTGTTTTATTATAAACGATCTTTGTTGCAACATGTTAAAGTTTAGACAATTGTAGATTTAATTCTATACGGATTAGTTTAAATTGCAATTGGTTTTTGTCAAATCGACTTTGTTTTGGTTTTGGCCGAGCTAAAAATTTTTGAGCCGCTGAAATTTTTTTTCCCTTCCTCTTTTGCTCTCGGCAAACAGCTGCTGAAGATAAAAAAAAAAAAAATTGTGTTTTTATTTTTTTCGGCCATGATATGCATGCAATACGGATTTTATGCACTCGCTTGATAGTGAAACGGTTCACTCACGTACCATTTAGTTATTTTAAAGCGATTTATAGTAACGGATTGTAATGAATTAAAATTAAGTTGATTAAAGCGGTTTTGTCACATAATTTTAATTATTAAAGGTGGTTTGGATAAATTTAACATAATTACGGAATTATGTCACGAATGAATTTGTTTTTAGTTGATGCATTTTATTTATCGTTATTTTGAATGTTTTGAATGCCTTTAATTACGTATTTAATTTAATTTTACAAACGATTGTAACTTAGTGTGGCCTTAGTAGAACGTGTTACCGTAATGATGGAACACGGTCTTGGTTGTATTTTGAGATCCCGCATCTCCATTTTGTTTTTCTTTTATAATTACAGTTTTTATTTAGAATGTAAATAGGTTTATATTTTGTAAATTTTAATTGTAATTTTGAGAAGACCAAAGATGGAGATCGGATGCTCACTCCCGCTGCATGGACAAAGATGGAACATCAAGACAAGCTTCTCGGGTCCAACGGTGGATTCCAAAGTTGTATTATGTTCTTTTTACTAGGATAGGCCACACTAGGAATTTTTATTTACGTATTGCATTCATTTATTTATTTTATCGTAACGATAGATTGCATCATATTCCGCCTAAAACCAAACCACCTAATAATTGCATGAAAACTGACTCATATAGAGGTCACGCGTTAGTTTTCTATAACATTCTTATGTCACACGATCAAGTTTAAGCCATCACCTAAGTTAATTCATTCACGTAATGCTAGTTATTCGTTCACTTAAAATGAATTAAAACTAAGTTGATGGGATCTTCCTCGTATAAACAAAAATTGAGAATAGTCTTTATAGGTCAAACTCCAATGAATCCCTTCTTCGTCGGTAGGCATAATATGACCCCTTCTACGTCGGGTAAGTTGGAACTGATTGACTTATTTTATCTCAACACTATGGTCACTCGTACGATCCTGTGATTATGGTGGACAATAGATAGGATTTACGGAAATCTATCGACCAAGTGTTCTTACGGAAGAACTAGCTAAATAGTTGGCTTATCAATTTACAGAAATTGAGTCTTGGGATCACTTGTATTATTCTTGAGGGAGATCAATTATGCAAGTGCAATGAGTCTACACGATTAAAATGAATTTTTAATAGACTTAAATCACCTCGATGAGTTGCTTATTTCGTTTTGTTTTTCTTTCTTTTTCAGCGTAGATCACGTTTTTAAACTGCTAATAACATAATGGCTGGCATCCTCGATGACCCAATGCCAAGTGCCACATTGGACCGTGAGTCCCGGCTTCGGATCTTCATGAACAGATGAATCGGTCCACTAGATCGAAGAATGATGGATCAAACTTCGCGGAATGGGAGGCGGCATTACGGAATGCTGCCACTGCTAACGGGAAGCTCAAGTATCTGACTGAGCCCCTACCGCCAGCCCCAGGCCCCACGGCTCGAGTTAACGAGGTCTCCACGTATAGCGACTTCGTCATGGAAGCGGGTGCGATTAAAAACGTACTCATTTTTGCAATGGAATCCAATTTGCAGAAACGCTTCATAGCCCAAGGTGCAAACAAGATTTTCACCACGCTCACTAAGGAATTCTCGAAAGCACCGAGAATCGTGACCTATGAGCATACTACTCGCTTCTTTGATGCGAGACTCCAGAAGGGCCAACCGGTTAGCCCACACATTCTCAGCATGATTGAGAATGTCGAGAGACTGGAGGCGCTTGATTGTAAAATCAGCGAGAACATTGTGATTGACCGCATGCTTCATTCACTCCACGATGGTTTTGCGCTCTTTAGAGCCAATTACTATATGAATGATTTGAAGAAAAGTCCCCATGAACTACACTCCCTTCTCGTACAGACCGAGAAGGACATCAAGTTCAGTGGGAGCATGAAACAAGATGTTCTCGTTGTGACAAACAAGGGCAAGAGTAAGGGCAAAGCTCAAGCAGACCTAGCAGTAGGCAAACCGAAGTCCAAGAAGTCAGGGTCAGGTAAGAGTGGGCCTGGTGAGGCAAGTAACTCATCAGGCGCGACAAAGAGCAAGACCGAAAACATGGAATGCCATCATTGCCACAAGACTGGGCATTGGAGGCGTACATGTCCTGTTTATCATGAGGACATAAAAGCAGGTCGCGTTAAACCTGTTGGTATGTCTTCTTCTTCTACTTTTATTCATATGATTGAGATTAACCACGCAAGTTACGGAACTTGGGTACTGGATACTGGCTGTGGTTCTCATCTGTGTAATCATGTGTAGGGGCTCCGAAACATCGAACCCCTCGTAAAGGGTGAGGTGGACCTGCGTGTTGGGAATGGAGCACGAGTGGCTGCCGTCTCAAGGGGAACATATGTGATCCAGCTTCCTAGCGGATTTGAGTTATTTTTATATAACTTCTATTATGTACCCAGTCTTTCGAAAAACATTATTTCAGTTTTCGCACTTGACAAACTTGGTTTTTCATTTGTAATAGAGAATAATTCTTGCATTTTCTCATTACACGATATGATTTATGGCAAGGCAGTCTCCATGAACGGAATTTATGTTTTAGATCAGACCACCGAAATATTACACGTAATGAATAAAAAGTTAAAGGTAGGTGACAAAGATCAAACATACCTATGGCACTACCGTATGGGACACATTAATGAGAAACGCGTAAAACAGCTCATAAAGAATGAAGCTATCTCGGCCTTTGATTTTCAATCATTTGGCACGTGTGAATCATGTCTCATCGGTAAGATGACTCGAATTTCCTTCAAAGGTGTTGGAATGCGCGCTGCTGACCTATTAGGACTCATACATACGGATGTGTGTGGACCTATGTCAATCACCGCACGAGAAGGCTATAGGTATTTCATCACTTTCACGGACGATTTAAGTAGATATGGCTATGTCTACTTAATGAAGCATAAAAGTGAATCCTTTGAGAAATTCAAAGAATACCAGAATAGGGTACAGAACCTACTGGGTAGAAAGATTAAAACATTACGTTCAGATCGTGGTGGCGAGCATCTTTCTCACGAGTTTGATCAACACCTTAAGGACTGTGGGATTGCCCTACAGTTAACTCCACCTGGAACACCTCAGTTGAATGGTATGTCCGAACGGAGAATTCGAACACTACTTGATATGGTTCGATCCATGATGAGTCACACCGTGTTGCCTGACTCATTATGGGGTTATGCTCTTCTGTCAGCTGCTCTAATACTTAACCGAAGTCCGTCTAAAGCTATTGACAAGACTCCATATGAACTATGGAAGGGAACGGTCCCTAACTTGTCCTTTATACGGGTTTGGGGCTGCGAGGCTTATGTCAAGTGGAGACACGAGGATAAGCTCGGCCCGCGATCGGTCAAGACATACTTTATAGGTTATCCTAAAGGAACACTTGGTCATTACTTCTATTCGCCAACTGAACAACGTGTTTTTGTTGCGGCTAGTGCGACATTCTTAGAGAAAGAATTTCTCGAGAATGCAAAGTGTGATAGAACCTTCGACCTGTCGGAGATTCCAGAACCAAATACCGAGCAACCATTGGAGGAACCAATTCCTTCAATCCCGGCTGCGGTGAATATTCCTGAGGAACCCAGGAGGTCGGGAAGAGTCTCTATTCCTCCGGACCGATACATTGGTATGGTCGAGGAACATGACATAGATGACATTCTACTCTTAACGAGTAGTGAACCCGCAACCTATAAAGGTGCCATGACCGATTCGACTCAAAGCTATGGCTTGAGGCCATGCAATCCGAGATGGACTCCATGTATGAGAACAACGTATGGGATCTTGTTGACTTACCGGCTAAGGTTCGTCCCCTTCAATGCAAATGGCTTTACAAGATAAAGCATTTGGTGGAAGGTCAACAAGATATCTATAAAGCACGACTAGTTGCTAAAGGTTTCACCCAAGTGCCAGGTTTGCACTACGATGAAATTTTTGCACCCGTAGTCATGTTGCGTTCCATTCGGATTATCTTAGCGATCGCCGCTTTTCATGACTATGAAATTTGGCAGATGGATGTGAAAACCGCCTTCTTAAACGGTTATTTGGAGGAAGAGTTGTACATGGTACAACCCGAAGGTTTCATCGATTCAGAACATCCTAAGAAAGTATGCAAGCTTAAGCGTTCCATTTATGGACTTAAGCAAGCATCTCGGAGTTGGAATCATCGCTTCGACCAAGTGATTAAAGAAAATGGATTTACTCGATCGGTCGAGGAACCATGTCTTTATATCAAGTCGAGTGGGAGCAATATTGTCTTCCTAATATTGTATGTCGATGACATACTCCTGATTGGGAATGACATACCTCTCTTAACTTCGGTGAAAGTATGGTTGAAAAACCATTTCCAGATGAAAGATCTGGGTGAGGCACAAAGAATTCTAGGCATCCGTATCTATCGAGATAGATCACGACGGATGTTATCTCTCAGTCAGGAGTCTTACATAGACAAAATCCTAGAGAGATTCAGCATGACTAACTCCAAAAAGGGGTTTCTTCCTATGGCTCCAGGGGTGCACTTGAGCAAGTCTCAGGCACCAGAGACACCGGAAGAGAAAGAGCGCATGACACGGATTCCTTATGCCTCGGCTATAGGATCAATCATGTATGCCATGATATGCACACGTCCGGACGTGGCATATGCATTGAGTATGACAAGTCGATTCCAATAGCATCCAGGTGAATCACATTGGATGGCTGTCAAGAACATTCTTAAGTACCTACGGAGGACTAAAGATTGGGCATTGACTTATGGAGGCGATCAAAAGCTATGCGCAACCCAAGTTCTGCAGATGCTAGCTTCCAAACGGATCGAGATGACTCCAAATCTCACCGGATTCGTTTTACTCTTAATGGTCTTTGCGATCAGTGGAAGAGTTCCAAACAAAGTGTTACAGCAGATTCTACGACTGAGTCCGAGTACTATGCCGCGTCTGAAGCTGCAAAGGAAGCGATATGGATGCGTCAATTCTTACAAGGACTATCTGTAGTGCCTAGTTCGAATGACCCGATCACCATCTATTGCGACAATAGAGGTGTCATCTTCCAAGCTAAGGAGCCAAAGTCTAGCAACAAGTCTAGACATGTACAACGGAAAGCTCATCTAATCCGAGATTACGTGGAGCAAAAGGAAGTAGTGATAGAAAAGATTGCTACGAGATGATAACATAGAGATCCTCTCACTAAACCATTACGACAAGATAAGCATGAAGGGCACGTTAATTCCATGGGAATTAAACGTGTTCCTAAGTTGTAGTACTCTTTTATGGATTAGATTCATTCTCTTTTGTACTCTATACGACATCATCGTTTTGATATTTATATATTTTGTTTTTCATGTGGATTTGTACGACAATTTTGAACACCACAAAGTGAACTGAACAAACATTATATTTTTGGTCCTTAATTGCCCACGTGAGCTGATAACTCAAGGTAATTATTTTGTGACGTCGGTTGATGGTGGGTTCAACGAGCCATAATTCAAAAGGTTGGTGACCAATCACGAGAGGCGATTTATACGGATATCTCGTAGGACACAATTGTGACATCGACGTGGAGTCCTAAATGTTTTATAACATTCGGTGCCCGGTCGTGGATAGGACCTCCATGGTGATCCTAAGAGTCGATTCTTTTGACTATAGATTGTCTCTTGAGACTAAGGCGATTTTGGGTGACTTTGGTTTCTTTCTCACGGTCATCCGTAACAGGGGCCAAGTAAATTTTTTCGGGTCATTTCATCTTTGTGCTTAGATCGGAAGGAGTCGAGTTGAAGGAAATATTCAGCCTTTATCGGGTACTCGATATTTCTCAGGGCCACTCGAGGAGTCAGAATCGAAATGCATAGCCATGCTCGAATACGAATTCGTTTTATCAGTTAAGTTACTCTCTAGTCGGGGAAACCACTCTTGATACAGATCGATTGTAAAATACGACCTTTGCGGAACCGGATCTGCAAATTGTTTTACATTGAGTGGGAGAAATTTTAAATGAATATGAGATTCGGTTATCGCACATACACTTGTACGGACAAGTGGGAGTTTGTTGAATTTGTGTCCTCTAGTTAGTGCGGATAACGTCATTGCACATACACTTGTACGGACAAGTGGGAGCTTGTTGGGGTGGTGTCCTTTACAGTTAGTGCAAGAACTTATAAATCTCTAAAAGGATCAAAGGGTATACTTTTGTATTATAATCAGTTGGTCCACGTTTATCAATAACGGTTGGCTTGCTAGATAAGTTTGACGTTATTGTCATACAGATGGCGGTGATCAACTGGTCCCTAAAAGTCACACCTATAGGATACGTTTGAGAGATGTGACGGTATGAAAATACAGTCATGTTGATGCCAGAAAATTGACTAAGCAGTTAGTCCGAGTTATTTGACTAATAATTAGTCAAAATGCGATGTTGAGATATTTTATTTAATACGGATTAAATAAAATTGGCTAAGGCGAATTAAACAGTTAATTCGTAAATTAAATATAAACGATTATATTTAATTAATGTATATTGAATTAATTATACAATATTGTCTGTGTTGGACATGTATTAATATTTCAGCTAATCCGTGTTATTAGTTGATATTTTAATAGCCGATAACCGATGACGATTTATAATAAAACCGTGTCATATACATTTAGCATTTTACGAGCCGGACCACGAGTTAAAATTAAGAGGAAGTGGAAGCCCACTTCCCCATGAAGGGCTCGGTTTGGCCGAATGAAAAGAACAAAAAGGAGAGCTTCTCCTTCTTGTTAACCTAATTCATTTGCAAAAGAAAATTAGGGTTTTGAAGAGTATTTTCCTCTGAAAAACCTAGATCTCACATCTAGCAAAAACTTACACAACTATTCTCTCAATATTGCAAGGCAATTAGAGAATACATTTCTAGCACAAGGGCATAGTCTCAGACGGTCTTGGGTGTATCGATTAGGAGGAAATCTACTTTGATTTCTGTTCTTAGGCCGCATCTCAAAGGACCCGAGGTTATTTCTAATGCTTTATCGTTTTTCTCATGTTTTTCGTTTTATGACAATAATCACATATAAAATTTGCGTTATAGTCCTAATTTTATAGGGTATTATACGGATATTACCCCACAGGTTCGTGAAAGTCAATGTCGACGTAGGGGTAAAGGAGGGCGATGGGGTTGGGGTAGGGGTAGGGTGTGTGTGTCGTGACGATCAAGGGAGGGTTTTATGGGCGGTGTCGAGAGGTTTTAAGGAGGTGTGGGAACCACATGTGGCCGATGCTTGCGGTGATTGAAGGTCTCGAAGCGGCTGTACAAAAAGGACATTCAAATGTCATTATTGAAAGATACTGTCTCCAAGTTATCAAAGCGTTGAAGAAGAAGAAGGAAGGCCATTCTGAGTTTTGTTTAGTTTTAAGTGACATTTTAAATTTATCTTGTTCCTTTAATTCTGTTATTTGGTCATATACTAGTCGAGCTAATAACTCTGTTGCGCATACTTTAGCTCATTTATATCCTAGAGTGGTAGGTCGGTCGGTCGGAGTGGTCGGATGTTTTGCCTCCGATTGTGAACATTGCTATTATCGCTAATTCTTTAATACATTAATTGTACCCTTGGGGTGCTTTCTCAAAAAAAAAAAAAAAATAACTCCATAAGCACAGAGGTTTTACACAAGAAAATCAAAGGATTGATAGTTAAACTTAGACCATGTTCTTTCTGACTTATTTTCAATTCACTTCAGCTCAATTTTATTCAGTTCGGCTTCATTCAGTTAAGCCCATTTCAATTCTACTCATCTTAAATTTAATAGTTTTTACGGAAAATTCACGTGGTACCCTCGAACTTTGCCATTTTGCACGTGGTACCCAAATTTTTAAGTTTGTGTACATGATATCCTCCATGTTTAATTTTCCTGCACAACATGCCCTTTTTATCGCTATAAAAAACTCAATTGCGCATAACTCTTTGACCGGAATTCGGAATCGGCCAAGTTTTTTTCCTAAAATGATTATCTCGTCATAATCTACGATTTGAGAGAAAAAAATTGTCGACTGACATTTTATAGGGTTTTTTTTAACGAAAATTTCAAATCAACCATATCTTCGATCTTAAATTTCCGAATGACCATTTTTGTTTTATCAATTTATAGATCTCGAAAAGGTAATCAATTTGAAAAAAAACATTAGTCAACCATATTATTATTATTATTATTATTATTATTATTATTATTATTATTATTATTATTATTATTATTATTATTATTATTATTATTATTATTATTATTATTATTATTATTATTAGTGGTAGTGGTAGTGGTAGTGGTAGTGGTAGTATGATGATGATGCGTGGAAAGTAAATCGTTTTAGGTACAGTTTACAGGTGATCAAAAGGCCCAAGCTAATAAGCCCAGACCTTGGTCAGACCAACTTTTTTGCTGGGCTTAGGCCTTTTATTTAGGCTCAAAAATCTCATGGGCCGGTCTATAGTAATTTTTGGCTGGGTCTCCATCAAGACTTGGGCCCGACTCGGCTTAGCTTTACAAAGGAGGATATTTTCTAAAAAAATATTTGTTAAAAGTAGTAATAAAAGTATAAGGAACTAAAAAACTACTTAAAAATTAAAAATTATGACTGATGACGTCTATAACATAAATTACATCTCTGACTTCTATAATTTTGTTAGCTTTTATAAAGTACTAGTTGTTTCTCCGCGCGCGTTGCGCGCGGAACCCCAATATGTAGAACGATCTAGTGTAATTGGAAGACGTATTTCTTTGGTTTGCCCCTGCTCTAATATTCTCAGTTCATCACATTATGAATTCACTCATCTGATGCGTGTTTTATACTGTATTAATTACACTCGGAAATGGTTGTAAATGAGTATTTTATTTGAGTCCGAATAAAACTTTTCTTTCATCCTTTGTTTACCAATTCTCAATATGTTAGAATACAAAATCTGGCATTAAAAGTGTTGGCCAATAGTTTAGGTAGTTTATGTATTAGTCGTAGCAACAAGCAAGTAACTAATAGCCATAGCCGCGGTCATAGTTTTTTTTTACTATTATGTGACAGACAAATGCTAAACATTTGTGCACGGAGTACGAGAAAGTAGACTAAACTACATTTCTTGTCCCTTAGGACATGGGCGCGCGGTACCCCAAGATATTTTCATCGGCTTGTGTATGTCTTTGGCTTGGTGCTGTTTGAAGTTATCCTACAAGTTAATGCAACGAATGTTCTCACTCTTAATTATCTACTGAAATGCATCTATTAAATAGTGAGCCATATGTAGACTGCAAAAAATCCAAATCCAGATTTTTTCATAGTTTAGAGGCCATTGCCATTTTTGCCACTGTTTTAAAAAATACCCACCGAACGGCGATGCCTTTCTGAAAAACGGTAAACATGTCGGGATTGATTGCTATACACCTGCTATTTCTTCTTACCAGCTCTACAACTTCAATTATCCTATAGATCTAGTGACCAAAGGCATTACTACGTAGACTACCAAGCTAAACATCCCATTTCATCCACCCTAGTTGCTACTAATTTACATAATAAAAACTCCAAGGAAACACTAAAAGACCTTTTTTTTCACCTGAAAAGACTTCTGAATTGCGTCACATTGTCCGTTCAATGTTCACAATAAAATATGCATAGAGCACATGATAATCGTTGTTAACATAGTTAATCATGACAAAATACACACATTTATTTCACATAGAGCACGTGGGATTATCTTCACGACAGTTTATTAAAGAAGAATGGGCCGTTGTTCATAATGTTGGACACCACGCGCTACACAAAACTTGACGGCTGCAGTAATGTTTCTATACTTCGCCATAGCTCCCACACACCTGAAACAATAGAAAGTGGAGAGTTAGTTCTATTTGCTCGTATTTTGTTCCTACATGGTTGAATGTGAGTCCAAACAATGTACCTCAATTTAAGTCCATTATCTTTCCTCATTTTAATTTGTGTATGTTGTATACATACTTAAGCGCTAGCAACCTTGTTTTCAAGTATACTTTTAAAAGGTTGCGAATATAGGTCATCGGCCCTAATTTGACAGATTTCCAAAAGGCAAAATGTATTTCTAACCTTTCACCACGACCTGATCCCCGCCCTTCTCAACATTTCAAAAGAGACGATATTCTTCACAGAGGATGTGTCAGCGTCGTCACCTTTGTGTATGTGCTGTAATACTTTGAGAGCTGTTGTGCCGACCTAGCACGTGAAAGAGCCACATATAATTGCCCATGCGAGAAACATGGTTTAGGTAAATAAACACCAACTCTTTCCAACGTCTGCCCCTGAGCTTTGTTTATCGTCATAGCAAAGCTTAACTTTATAGGAAACTGCCTTCTCTCAAAATTAATAGGATATTTCGACCCTTTTGATGGTTTCAATGTTATTCTTGGAAGGAATACACGTTCCCCTATGTAATACCCGGTCGATATCTCACATTCAACCATGTTTGGGAAAAATTTCTTGCAAATTAACCGCGTTCCATTACATAGCCCCGCTGCAGGATCGAGATTTCTCAGTAAAATTAATGGAGAGTTTTCTTTGATTACCAGTTCATGTGGGGTCATTCCAGGAGGACAGAGTGTATTCAGGAATTCAGACGGGTATACGTTACAGCTGTCGTCAATGACCCTATCAAAACTCTTGTATATGTATTCTCGGCCCGGGAATTTCTCTATAAGCAATTTGTTTATTAAATCCACATTGTTGTTCCTCGGTGTTAAAATGGCCCTATCAGTGAAAATGTCTGAGCTAAATGAAATATGCTTCACTTCAGGGAATACTGAATCAACTAGAAGCTCTACTGGGCATGCAATTCATTAGGTTTTAAGATTAGTAGAGGAGGTAAATTCACATTGGAAGATTCCACTAACTGTAACAGCCCATCTCCAAGTCTGAGTAGGAAATCAGAGAACTCAGGATCTGCCCTTGCCCTTATGTTCTCAGTAAGACTAAACTTTGTGAGGCTAGGCCAGATTTTTGAACTGACAATGCTAGTCTCAACCGCCTCCTGTTGTGTACGGCGTGGCAGGACAGGGGAACTTGACGGAAATATCCGCCAAATACAACAATTTTACCGCTGAAGAGGTTTGATTTGCTGCATACATCTTGTAGTAGCAAGTTAACGGCCTCAATGTTCTCTTTCTTTGCTATATTAGCCTCGTCCCAAATTAAAAGAGTTGCTTCTCTCAACAAACAAGCAAGACTACCTTGCTTAGGAACAGCACATGCAAGAGATTTATCAGTGTCGAGCGGTAACTTGAACCTTGAATGTGTAGTCCTGCCCGTTGACAAATTCGACACTGCGATTCCTGACGTAGCAGTAGGCAAACATATTTTGCCCATCGCTCGAACTTTTGCATAGAGAGCACCATATAGGAAAGTCTTGCCTGTTCCGCCTGGTCCATCGATGAAAAAAGCCCCAGGTATGCTATTTTTCACATGATACATTATTGTTTTATATGCACTTTTTTGGCCCACATTTAGTTTCTTTATAGAAGCGAGTTGTTCATGAGGAACATGAGCATTAAGAGCATCCTCTATATCCCTAGTACTATGCAGCCCCGTCTCTTCTGCAATCTGTAGATGTTGTAGGTTAAAATCTGCAAAAGTTATGCCCATCCCCTCTAAAAATTCTTCAATCTGCCCAGCAGTCAACTGTAAGACTCTATGTTCGTCATTCCCAATTTGTTTTCTAGAATCCTCTGAAAGAGCTTCGTAGTACATTTCCTAAAAATCTTTAGGATTATTTGGGCAGCTAAAAATGAGTATCGTTGCAAACAACCGGCGCAAAGCATGCGGCATTTCTACCTGCACGGCCTCGTCTATACAGTGATCAGCTACATTATCCTGCTTCAGTATGCCCCTTTTAAGAGTAGCCTCTTGAAATGATGTGTATATAATGCCCTCAAATGTCAACAGGTCTTCAAAGGACGTAGGACCCCTTACATGCGCCAATAACAACTTGAGATAATACCCCCTTCTCCAGGAGCTGCATGTGCAACTCTACCAATTGCAACCCCACGGTCCCTCGCCTTCCATTCCTTGCGCTTCCCATTCCAGACAAAGTGCTCTGGGAATACGCTATACAGGTATTTTGGACCTCCTTTTTGTTTAGAGTTTGCCTTGAAAAATTCAGTCAACATAGTTTTTATTCTATGTTCATCCTCTACAATTCCTTGCAAGGTTTCGTGTGGTTCAAAGCTGGCCGTTTGTCCATTAGGTGTATGTACAGGTAACGCGTGAACAGGTGGGTAAATATCGAACAAATTGAAACCAAAAATCCTCCAAGCCACTTCCGGAGGAGAAACCCACCTACCAGATTGATACCTTTCAATCTCATCTACATACTGAGTGGTTTCCCCAGCTGCCACATTGAATTAAATACGATCGTGGCCTTTGTATACATACTTATATAGGTATTTGACGACCTTTATAGTGGAACACACCTCAACATTAAGATGGCAGTCAAACATTGCGAGAAGGTAGGGATTGTACGGTATTACGGATCTATTGTCCATCTTAACTTTCCTAACCAAGACAGTCTTTCCAATGTCCCGCCTTCTATACAGTGGGTAACAATCCGAGCCATTTATGGTGAAGTCGCTAAAATTCTTTGGATACTCAGACTTGCACACTCTTTTACCCTTCTGAAGAGTCTATTGATCCAAAATACTCAAGGGGGGGGGGGGGGGTGAATTGAGGATTTAAAACTTTTGAAAGCTTTTTCGATTATGTGTATGTAATTGATTATTTAAAGTTTATTGATTAAACTTTAACTAATCAACTAGTGAATGTAAAACGAAATAAACAAACGAATGAAAGAACGAGGAGACACACGGTCTTTGAAGTGGTTCAGTTTCACAAGTCGAAACCTACGTCCACTATTCTCGATTAATAAATTTAGTACCTTTCTACGGATTACAAATTTACTAACCCAACTCGTACAACAAACTCTAACTGTAACTCAATGAGTACCGTTAAATACTCGAGTGTCTAACTTACGCTAATAAGAAAGCACTAATGATTCTTGCAAAGGTTCACGTTAATGAACAAGTAAGAAATCAACTAAGCACTATTATCTTATAACGATAACAATAAGAACGAGTATACGAGTTTAAAACACACGACCTTTCAAAAATAACAAAACGGTTTTTCTGCTTGAAAACACACGGTTTGCTTTGTAAAATTAAAATTAATTTTTATGCTTAAGGTCTCTATTTTAGATGTTGTAAAGAGTAAAGTATTTATAGGAAGGAAAGAGTAGGGCAACTCGGTTTACACAAACCCTAATAGCCGAATATAGGAGATATGTTAACAAATCATATCTTCTATTATTTATTTCCTAAAAGCCTTAAAAGATAATAAAGAATATTCCAAAAAATAGAATATAATCTATTCAAATATTTTCTTTACTATAAATTCTAAGATATGATAAGATTTCCTAAAACAAGAATATCTTTTATCATAAACAAATATATTAAGCAAGATATATAAGATATGTAAAGATATTATTATGGAATAAAATCTTTACCAAATACACCTTAGGTAACACGAGATATCACGGATCATAAGCCTCGTGACTCGTGCAAACCCTAGCTCAACATATGGGTTAGAATTTAGGTTTTAAGAGAGGCTTTGTTGAAACCCTAATTAGTAGCATGATCTAACTCATAAGTTGGTCCGAAACAACTACTAGTCAACGTTCCACATAAAACCGAACTCCGCATTAAACCGGCTTTAATATATAATACTTTTATCAAAACATTTAAAATAAACTTTAAACAATTTTCAAAACAATTTTGAAACCTTATAAGTCGTGTATAATAAACTCAGCATCTCAATGTTATAGTAGGAGAGCTATAACATTGAGCTCTTTTACTAGTAATGTTATAGCTGCAAAGCTATAACTTTACTAATTCAAGAAACTCATTCTTGGTTATCATTACGAGATAATCACCTATACTATTCTAATCTTCAAGGAGATCTTCTAGTATAGGCTACGTCATCATCCAAGCTTGATTAATCTTTAGACGGACTTCGTCTTCTCATAAATCTTGAATGAATCTTCATATCGTTTGATCTTGAATAGAGGCTTGAACATTTTATACTTTCATCACAATCTTCTTTGTTGCTTGTATTAGATAAGTTGATTCTAAAACACTTAGACAAACGATTACGCGCAACAAGTATATAAAATATAAAACACCTTGACATCATCAAAACATAAACATATAAGCTATATGGTTCAACAAATTCCCCCTTTTTGATGATGGCAAGCCTCCTAATTTGTGACTAAGTAAAGAGTTCCCCTTCAATATAATGCCGTCATCTTAATAATAAAGATCAACTCAAGATCAAAACGATTTATCGAAAACCGAAACTTTAAGGACTTTAAGAGACAATCGGTCTTGACAAGGAGCAAGCTTAGGTAGATGCTTAATATAGACGTTTTTTCCCCCTCTTGACATCATTGAAAAGTTAAGAACAAATAAACAATGACTAGAATAATATAAGACGAGACACGAGATAAAACGTCATAAAGAGCAAATTTAGCACGCATAACTATAAGCATCTAGAAGATTAATTATCAAACAAACTTAAGAAAACATGTTTAAAGCCGATGGGCCGAATGAAACACATGTTTAAAGAAACACTTGGGCCATAATCCACAAGTGTATGCCAAAATGGGGCCGAATGATAAGTTTGCAAAACACACCATGAGAAAATTAAAAAGAAAGCTAAAAATAGAAAGGGCTAAATATGATAAGGCGAGGGTAGATCAAATGTTGCGGGTTTTATACGGGTTCACGTAGTCGGGCCGAGTACGATGCTCCAAGACATCGAGACGATCTAAGGAGCTCCGCACAAGCTGAGAAAGACCTTGAATACTACGTTCAAAGTTGAGCACCTTCAAGGACAAAGCTTTCGTGGCCTCCAATGTAAGCGATTGATCACTTGCCATAGCCTTTCCGTGCATGACCAACGCTCCACCTTGACTCGTGAGAAATGTAAGACAGTCACCATGTGGGAACACTTCCCCACGGATTGCCTTTAATTCCCGTTCAAAACCCTCTAGCCTCTTATCCACCTCATCCATCCAATAATAAACCCGAGAAGCATCCAAACCCGACTCTAAAGACCGTGACGGTCCGACTTGAGATAGGACCGTAGCCAAATTGGTTGAATGCTCCTCAAACTTCTCCAATAAACTAGTCATAAAATAAACCTTCCAATTTCGCCTCCATAGCCCCCAAACCCGAATCACCCGGGCTTTTCTCAACATCCTTGACAAGAAGTAACTCGGGTCCATCAACGGCAAGACCCATAAGCTTGATCAACCTATCACACATGCAATCCCGTGCACTTACACCGTAGCTATCCTGTCCCACCACTTGTTTTATTTCTAACAACCGAGACACCCACATCCCATATGGTAGGTCGATTGTTGTACTTAATTTTTCCTTGGTAACCGTGAGACTCGTTTGGATGATACGATGCAACACAAGACTTGCCAAGTTCACTTTTTGTCCCTCCAACCACGAATAGATTATAATAGCCTCATAACTCGAAACTTTATCTCGACCTCCTCTCCTCGGCACAACCGTGTTCCAAAGAAAGTTCAAGAGGAACTTGATTTTTGCCGAGAGAGGACGAACAACAATATTACCTCCGTCCGTCCCAACCTCCTCAAAGTACCTTTTAACTAACATCTCCTTTTCACTAACCACATGTAGACACCTCAAAGTTGTCTACTAGCCTTAAAGGTACCCGATGATGAGGCTAAAATTTAATGACTAAATGAAAATTGATAATGTTAAAATTAGAGGCTCTTTACGCTTATTACCCGAAAATCAATAAAATGGCATAGAACCACACTTAAACGGTTAACCCTCTATTTTCATTTTAGCCCGCTTTAATATATTATTGGCACGAAATCAATAGATAAACTGAGGAGCGATGATGATGTTACTAAGCTCGAATAGACTAAGGACGTCATTAAGTATGCTTGTCAAAGCTTTGGGATCAAGTAACCAGTTATAGGCCCAAATTATGTTTAATGGGAAGCCCACATACTCCACTAATCCTAAACAAAAACTCATCTACTAGCAAAAATACGAAAGAAAACAAGAGGAAAACTTGTATGGCAAGTCAGACGTGCATAGTGAAGCGAGATTGTCAAGCGTCGCACGTGTGTTCTAACCAAAACCAGCAGGAAGTCTATCATCAAAAGATTTCAAGTTCCACACAAATTCCAAACTCCAGCTCACTATAAATATATCAGTGCCTTACACAAATAGAGGGGACAGACGACGAATATACACCATATAATACCACTACCAGATTCATAATTTTATACTTTTATGTACCGTCTCAAATATAATATTCTATCGCAGAATCAAACCACATATAATAAATTGTCCCAATTTCATATAAGCAAGATAAGAAATAAGTTAATTTTTAAAATCGAAATTTATTAATAATCAACATCCACATGTAGCGCAGTCAGTGCAGGATTCAAATAAGTTTTTCTTTACTGTTTCTTTTTCTTTTTATTTAATTCTTTTATTTTACGTTTTATTTATTTTCTCTATTTATTGTATTGACTAACCTAGTTTATTTCTCTTTGTATATAATTTGTATCGTTTTTCTTATTCTTTTGATAAATTTCGTCAAATATATAATATTACAAATAAATAGTAGAGGCCGTCAGTTTGATGGGCGATCCGGGTGCCTAACACCTTCCCTGATCGTACCTTTACCCCCGAATCCGCAATCTTTGGTTTAGACCGGAGTGACGGATCAGTCCCCATACCAGGGATCAAAAAGGGTCTTTTCCATTAAACTTGTTTTTGTATGTTTTTTTATAAAACCTACTGGCGACTCCATATTATTTACTTATATACAAAAAAAGAGATTTTTTCAGGGATCTCACAGTGGCGACTCCGCTGGGGGCTTAATAAGAGGGTAAGACTTGAAATTTATTTATAATCTTATATATTTGACTTTTGTTTTACCTGCATAAATATAACGATGACGTATTTGTTACATATTCTGTGCCTCAAAATTTTAATTAACATGGTTGTGGCGTGCGTAAATGGTGTTTTAGCTTCACAGAAGCCAATTTGAAACAAGTATTAAAAGAAAAGCTTAATTGACTGGTTTTACATGAAGTATGGTCTCTCATAACTAGGGATGGCAATGGAATCCAGATCCTGCCCAGATCCTGGAATTCAGATCTTACGGACCGGATATGGATCGCAATATCTTAGATCCAGTGGATAAGGATATGGATATGGATCGTATGGTCGAGATCCAGATCCTACCCTTAGATCCATTTTTATTTCATTTTCTTAAACAATAAGTTAAGTTAAACAAATAATAAAACTATATGCTTTGTTTTTATAATATATTTTCATAAATCAAATCATGATTTTTTCTAATTAACATTTTTCGCTTAAAAGAAATATTTTTCTAGTGTTATTGTAATTTCATAAGACTTTATTTTTATGTTTTTTAAATTTTAGCTTTATTATTTGTATCTAATAGAGAAAAATATTAGGTTAAATCGCAATAAAATCCAAAAATTAATAATTTCATATTTTAAAAGGGAGTTTTTCTTTTACTGTCAAAAGGATATGGATAGATCCTGATCCAGTCCAGATCATGCGGATCGGATATGGATATGGGAATTTCAAATCCTGTAAATATGGACCGGATCTGGATAAGATCCAGATCCTATCCATTGTCATCCCTACTCATAACAATATGGTGGTGTTTTATTTACATATTTTGTTGTTTATGCATTAACCTTTTTATTTCTTTTGTGTTTTTCTACGATCTTGTTTCTGTTTATATTATTTTGAGACAAAAGAGGTGTGGGCTCCCCGTCAGCCAATATCACGCCATCTAAGCTACCCTAATTTACCCTCGGTAAGTATGTTATATACTTAGAAGGTCCATTCGATCGACTAGGCCTTACACATATTTTCCACCTCATGATGTCGCGTTTTGGCAACTCGTCTGGTCCATATGACTGGGGAAGCACAAAAGCGAGAGATACCCTCGGGTATTTTAATGTTGTGAGTACCCAATTTCCTACCCATAAACCTAAGCATAGATCCCGTAGAACCTTTGTTAGGTCATATTATGTGTATTTTGTATGTTAATATTTTCGACATAGTCTCGTTGTAATAATTAGCCAAAAAGAAAAAAAAGGTAGTTTAATATGCATTGGCATTGATATAGAGACGTGTCTCAGTAGGCGTCGGCATCATGTACGTACATACACATTAACAAATTTGGTCTATAAATTGGCACTAAGATTTGTACGTACATATACATATGCATTTGCACTCACTAGCCTTACCCACTTCCTGTTTCATCTCATAAGTATCTGCACATATATCTCTGAGCATCAGCATATAGTAGTATGTATAGTAGTATTGAAGCGTCTGCATCATAGTCCGTCAAGTCCTGCATGTGTCAAATATTAGTGTTAGGTTACATGCGACACTCAGTCCATTTAAGCATTTAGTATAGGCAGTTCGACGCACGGACTTCACATAGTAAATTTCATTCTTAGACAGTGTCTCATATAGAGCATGCATTACCTTACTAATCGTATCTAGGCTGTTTTCCTATGAGCATTTGCATATAGTACCATCCTTGCATAACCCAGTCCAATGCGTCCTCAATAGAACCTCATGATCAGCATGTCAAAAAAATTTTTACTAGATACTTGCATTTAGATTTCACCTAGCATGAGATAAATAAGTTTCTTCATTATAGGGAGTCCTGCATCTCCTTCGCCATATTACTCCATACTAGTCATGTCTCCTATAAAGGAAATAAAATCATTTTCTAAAAGCTAAGTCATGATCTGGGATAGGGAGGAGTAAACGAGACCCTAATTTTAATAGCCACTCTAGATGGGGAACAAAAGAAGGGTACAGGAAGACTAGACAATACTAACTCACATATAGTTTCCATCAAAATTTGATTAAAACAGGACCATCCAAGTCCTTTCTCACTTGCATATATATAAAAAAAACTAAGAGTAAGAACAAAAATGTCAATAGAAGAAGAAAATTCACTCTTATAGTCATATCATCTCATACGAGTGTTCCTGTCTAATTAAGATAGGACCATCCAAGTCCTTTTTGCGTCCAAAAAAAAATGAGCACATGTTATTTTTATTAGTCACTTGTTCTACTTTTTACCCTTAACTAGTAGAATAGACTAGAAATACTTTAGGGCGTATCTTTTTAGTGTAGATTAATCGACCTCTTAGTGTCAGCCTGAACGAGGGCGTGCATTTGACCACCTTTTCTATCTCCTGTGGTGTGATAATTCCTTGATCGTCGTGTCTCTAGGTGACCTCTAGGTTTGGAGACTCCATCTTCTACTCGATTCGTCAAATTTTCATATATTAAATAACTACCAAATGAGCACAACTCTCTATCTACCATATTCATAACTTCTCATATTTCAAATGACCACTAGATGAGCACAAACTCATATGATCGACCTTTTTAGCAAATATTGTCATCCATTTCCATTAAGGCTAGAAGACTAGCCCAAAAATATTAAAATCAGATTCCTAGTATACCCGTGCCTAAACTTACCAAATAAAACACGGGAGCACATACTCCATGCCCTTAAAACAAGATAGGTGACCACAAGTCCCTTAGAATGAACTTAAGACATGAGTCTAAATACCAATACATTTTCAAGCAGGAAATCCAGCTTCAAGACTCTCAAATATTCAAAGAGAGAAATTATGATCTCAATAGATACAAATCCGATGTCAAAAGTCTCAAAAATCCACAAGACAACAAAATCCAGCCAAAGTTGCAATTTTATCCCATATCAAAAATCTCAAAAATTCAAAAGACAAAAAAAAGTTCCAGTAAAAAAAAAAAAAAAAAAAAAAAAAAAAAACCCAGTCCAAGATGCAAATAAAAATTGCAGAGTAGTCACTTTTTCATCTCTCAGACGAGTCAATCCACAGTTACTTTGTCTCCATTCCTCTTGGGACGATCCTTTCATTCATTTAGGTGAGTGAGAGAGGCACACAGATCTCCAGTGCCTTCTAACACCATAGACCCTTCCACTCCATTCCATTTATCACCCTCGTTTAGCATCTAAGAATTCGGTGGATGTACACTACACTTATATGGTCACAAAAGTATTTTATTTCTATAGTATTAGTTTTGGGTAATTAGCCGAGCTTGTTATTGTAAAGAGGGCAAAACTCATTTTAAAAATCTCAAAATCCAAGGAAAAAAAAAATAAGAAAAAACTTTGGCAAAATCACGACCCACACCAGGTCGGGAAAAAAAAATAAACAGAAGAAAGACCTGAACAGGGGGCTACCACAAAACATATAGTGAAGAGTTTCAGTTAAGTTCAGTTCAGTTAAGACCAGGAGCATAAGGAAACACTCAGCGCACATGTTTGACTACATTTAGGCAATGACTGACCAATAATATTGTAAGGACTTACAAAGCAATGACAATTCAATAGGCATAACACCTAAGCAGCTAGGAGTAGAGTACTATGTCCCTTGCCCAGATCATGCTCAATAGCACGTTTTTTTTAAAAAAAATGAACAGGACTAGAAATGAGATGTGTCATGTGTCCGTGGTCTATTTTAGGAAAAGAATGCATTGTCAATTAGCTAGTGTTTGTCTCCATTGTCTTAAGTACGTTAGCATCTTGCATCATTAGCATCATAAGCATTCTAATTGCATTATCAGCATACTACTTGCGTCTTACATCATAAATTATTTGCATTAATGTCATAATTGCGGAATCAGTTCAGTCGTATTATCAAGCACACTGCTTTATTCGAGAAATCGGTAAAACCATAAAACCAAAAATATAAAAAAAACAAAGAAGAGAGCATGGATTCAACATCAGTCGACTAAGAAAGGGAAAGCACCCATAATTTGGTCAGAAGCTATGTATCAAACACACAACTTGATTCACAAGACCATTAAAACTATCAATTCAATCATATAATCAAGCATACGACTTGACCAGTAAAGAAATAAAACAAAGAAAAGAGGCATAAATATGAATCAGTCAATAAAGAGACGGAAATACTCACAGCTTGATTGGAGCTGGTGCCAAGAAATCTGTTCAAATGTCACAGCCAAGGGTTCGACAATGCTCCATCATCAGTCATCCGGTCACCAATCCGAAGCTCGAACGATTGCTTATCGACGGTACAATAACTGTCGCTGATAATATCCCATATCAGGAGCCAATTCAAGGGTTCTCCAATACCGACCATCTTTTTGCCAATCAAGCGCTCGAATGACAGCCACGACGGCACAATCGATGCTGGATTCATTCCATATCAGAGAGTCGTACTGGTTTGATTTCATTTTCTTGTGAGCAATAATAAATGAAAAAAATTAATTATCGGGTTCACAAAGTGACGATTGATTGGAGTTTCGTTGAGCAACGATGGAGGAATTTAAGAGAACTAATTAGAGAATGGGATGAAAAACTAACCTGAAGTCATATTACGAAGGAAAACTTGATCGCTAAAATTGGTATCTGTCATTCCAGCATGCAAACTCGGTTCGAAAATCATTGATCATCTTGTCCCCAACAAGTTCATTCGGATATTGCGGCACACCTCCGCTGATTTCATTCAGTTGCTAATTTCATTCTATCTCAGGAGCCAACAAGTTCGACGGTTTACCGCTATCAGACAGTTGCTAATTCGCCAATCTAGCGATGGCTATGACGGCATAACTTCTGTTGATCGCCACCCATATCAGGTGTCACAACCAAAATATTCAATGGTGCTCCGATGTCAATCACCTTGTTCCCCATCGGTAGCGGAAATGACGGCCACAGCGCAATCGACGCTGATCTCATTCCATATTAGAGAACCGTACTGATTTGTTTTTTGTAGTGAGCAATAGTATATAGACGAATCGAAGTAAAACAATAAGTGGAAAAGGAATTGAAGAAAATCAATCAGAAATTAAAGGTGATGTTTGATCGGTGGGCTGAATAAAAGCAAAAGTTGATTTTTCTATCCTAAGCTTCAATTGGTTGAAGATAAGGCTAACTACTCAATTGTTAGACGCAACATATTATCAAGTTAATGAGATGGGTCCACTCAAATTAGGGGTGAGCAAAGTTCCACTGATAAACACTCGTCTCTCCTTTTCAAAATGGAATTTTGCAATTTCTAATCCAAGTTCGTAAATTAAATTTTACTTTTCTCACTCATTCCCCAAAATTCAAATTTTATAAATAATTTCAGACTATTTTACAAAATTTTACAATTTTAAAATCCTTTGGTCGGCAGGCCCTGACATGCATCTGAGTTCTTAAAATAAAATTTTCTGAACTTGCCCTTTTTGCAAAATGAAATTTTGCAATTTTCAAATTTATTGGTCGGCTGGCCCTGACACGCATCAAAGTTAGTAAAATAAAATTTTACATTCTATTCCTTTTTTCAAAATAAAATTTTGAAATTCCTTGGTCGGCAGGCCCTGACATGCATTTGAGTTCTTAAAATAAAATTTTTTGAACTTGCCCTTTTTTGCAAAATAAAATTTTTCAATTTTCAAATGTATCGCTCGGCGGGCTCTAACACGCATCTAAGTTTGTAAAATAAAATTTTACGATCTTATCCATCCTTTTTCAAAATTAAATTTTGAAATTCCTTGGTCGGCAGGCCTTGACATGCATTTTGAGTTCTTAAAATAAAATTTTCTGAACTTGCCTTTTTTGCGAAATAAAATTTTGCAAATCCTAGTTTGTAAAATCAAATTTTACATTCTAATCCCTTTTCAAAATAAAAATTTTGAATCCTCAATCGGCGGGCCCTGACACACATTCGAGCTTGTGAAATCAAATTTTGCAGGTTCACCCTTCAGCTAAACAAAGTTTAGCTATTCCAGATTCCAGACTAACAAAACAAAGTTTTGCTTTACCAGATTCCAGACCGGCGAAACAAAGTTTTGCCATACCAGTTTCCAGATTGGTGAAACAAAGTTTTACCATCTTCATTCCAGATTGACAAAACAAAGTTTTGTCATGCCGATCCTGCATCAATTTGAACAAAGTTTGGCTATACAAGATTCTGCATCAAGTGAAACAAAGTTTCACTATACCAGTTTCAAACCAACGAAACAAAGTTTCGTTGCACCAGTTCCAGTTTCATTCCAGATTAGTAAAACAAAGTTTTGCTAAGCCACTCGATTACCCGACTACTCCGATACCTAATGTAAGAGGCCCAGTGCACGTTTCTTATCCTTTATCTGTCTCCGACAGGACTACTTTGACCTTCGTCTTACTCAGACTCGGTCAAAGTGGGGGCTTCTGTAGACACCTCAAAGTTGTCTACTGGCCTTGCGGGTACCCGATGATGAGGCTCAAATTACATGACTAAATGAAAATTGACAATGTTCTAATTAAAGGCTCTTTGCGCTTATTTCCCCAATGAATTACTCAAAATGACACAAACCACCTTAACCCTTCCATTTCCTTTCATTTCACCTTGATAATTATATTTTTATAAGCTAGATGTAAGAGTCTTCAAATGGGGTATTGTCCGCCAAAAACGGATCCATGTTGTATTGTAGTGGCCATAAATATAATCGTTAAGTCAGATTTATGTAATAACAATATAATAAATCGGTCCAATAAATTAAGGCAACCCACCTTATTATTAAGTGGCCCATAATTCATGTTGAGCTCTTCATATTCGTATGACTTAAGGCCCGTATTACATCCGTATAATTGAATGAGACCGCATGAACTAGTACGTGAAATGGCGTTAACATAATTCCTCTTTGGCCAATGATTTAGACATGCAAACGACAATTGGAAATTAGTTGGAAGTGGAATTTGTGTAAAATATAAAGTGCTCTCTCACTGCAAGGAGTAAAAAATTGATTTTTACAAGCTATATAAATTCTTATCTTATACAAACTTTGGGCGTGGGTCAAATTCCAACATGAAGGTTGTATAAATACTCTATGTTCGTGGCAATTGAGAAAAAAACAGACAAGAGAAGGGCGAAAGACGTACACAACACAAATAATACACCGAGCGATTCAAGCCAATACCAGACATACTCTACAAATCAACCATCTCAAATATTCTATCCCAATTTCAAATCAAACTACATACATAAATCGTCCGATTCATATAAGCGCATAAGAGTTAGTTAATTAACAACAAAGTCAAAATTCATTAATAGTCAAACATCCGAGATAGGCTCGAGGCATAAGAAGCGACATCAAATAAGTTTTTCTTTACTTTTTCTCTTTAATTCTTTTATTTTGTCTTTTATTTATTTTCTCTATTTTATTGTATTTACTAACCTAGTTAATTTATCCTTGTCTCAAATTTATATCGTCTTATGTATAAAATTATATAATTAACATTTTTTATTGTTAGTTTCGTCAAATATATAATATTACAAATAAATAGTAGAGGCCGTCAGTTTGATGGGCGATCCGGGTGCCTAACACCTTTCCTGATCGTACCTTTACCCCCGAATCCGCAATCTTTGGTTCAGACCGGAGTGACGGATCAGTCCCCATACCAGGGATCAAAAGGGGCTTTTTCCGTTAACTTATTTTTGTATGTTTTTTATAAAACCTACTGGCGACTCCATATTATTTACTATATTTCAAAAGGAGATTTTTTCAGGGATCTCACCAAAGTACTTGTGGGAGGGAGTACTAAATATAATCGTAGTAATTGCTTTAGGACTGAAGCTTTGTTCTTGTTTTATCACCCATCCTAAACAAGAAGGATCATCTGCAAATTCTACTAGTACATTACTTAGTAAAAAACAATAAGATGAAACCACGTTTGAATATCTTATGTTTGCTTCGCTTTTGATGTCACTCATCATACTTGTTCTGTCGAAAAGCTTCTAAACCCAACTTCCACGACACTGGTTTTAAACAAACCAACATAGACTTTCTCGAGGGCTTCCATATGCTTGCTTCGCTTTTGTTGTCAATACATGGACTAAGAAAAAACATACCAAATTTGAAATGAACTCACAACTTAATCCACGGAATGCACCAATTTCGCGTTCTCATGACTGATAAATTCCAATTATGTCCGCTACTAAACTAAAAGCAAATTAGAACGTTATTGAAACCAGGTTCATCTGGGATTTCCAGTTTAGTTTTACAAGTGTTGCAAAACAGCAAACTCCAAAGATATGAAACTACATTAGAAAGCTCTAAAAATACTATGTGTTCCTTAGTGAAATAGATCTGCACATATGACCCCTCGTTATGAACTGTAACATCTGGTGCAAGCCTGGGTTCACTAGTTTACCTGACCTAAAACCATGGAAAACAAATTAGCATTAGTTTTGCAAACTAAGGTAATGAATGTCGGACATTTCGTTAATCAATCAAACTGAAAAAGAGATGGGAGTAAGAAAATTAATCAAATTGAGAACTCCTCAAATCATGGCAAGTCAAAATGTCGAGTACAGGCAAAGCGAGAACATATCCTATATACTAGCAGTCTAGCAAAGTAGGCGACTTTTCGACGACTTTAAGGGGACAGACAAGAATAACAAACAACAAGGTGCAACATAACACAATGATGCAATTGGGTTAAAACTAATACCCTTAGAAGTTAACAACATTTAAATCAAACCAAAAGAAAGCGTAACCTTACCTCGATTAATAAGGTCATAATTAGGATTAATACTCAACCACTCTAAATCCATAAGAGAAGTGCATATACAGGATCATAGATCAATTAAACAGCTAAGATGTTCATATAAATTTTATTTTGGTTGGTTAATTACAATATAAATTACATGAAGTTGAGTAAGCAGAGCTACACATAGTTCGTATGGTTCGTATTGAATATTAGTTCGCACCTGACCCCGACTATATATATATATACACACTTAAAAGAAGAACTTTTTAAGCAATATTATTAGCTAGAAATTTTACATATTATCTAAGGAAATAAAATATTAAGAAAATAGAAAAGCTACACTGTTATTAGCTAATAAATGTAGGATAATTTGAATAGAACTACAAGTCAACAACTATATACTAATAATCCTAATTTAATAGACATCTACTATGTTAGAGACTCCTTATTCAATACCGTTTTTGTATTTTGGTATGTGAATTTATTTTGGCAGGTTCACAAAAATTCTCACTTCTTTTCCAACATATGTCTTACATAATCTCCTTCATGTGTAAATTATTAGGGAGAGTTTTGCTGCTTTAATTTGGTTTTATGTTTATTTTTGTGTTTGTGGCCATATGATTAGCAAGACTACTAATTAATTATGAAGATCTTCATCATATTTGCATTGTATTTTTTATGTTGATAATTTATGTAATTATTTTTTTTATGTTTCTATGTGAGTATGTGGAACTATTTTTGTCGTTTACTATAATCTAATATTTTCTTTCTTTTGCTCTGTTCAGGTCACTCGATGCATCCAACCCATCAATAAAGGTATGCCTTTTATTTGTTTTCTCCCCACATCTCTTCTCTAATGTTTATTTACGTATATTTATGTTACGAAAAATAAATTTGTTTCACCGTAATCCTAAAAACGCTAAATAGGTGTTTTAGAAAAAAAGATACTCCGTATATTCCCTTCATCCTACATGTGGATAAAAGATCGTAGTTGCTCATTCATGGACAAAAATTACTCTTTTATGGTCTTTTTGTCATTAGTTTTCCATACCTTACCCTTCGTCAAAAACAAAATAAATAAACTCTCTCTTATTCGATTCCCGCTAAATTAATCAAATTCATCAAATTACTCAATTATCGACATTAATTCTCATGTCGATTAAGTAATAATACAAGAATCGTCAATTAATCAACAACGATTTGAAATTGAGAATTTCCAAAAAGTTAAAGTTATGATTCTATGATAATAGTTTTTTTTTTTTTTGAAATAGATTCTATGATAAAAGTTGTATACATGGATGTTCTGGTAAAAATTTACCGAGTTATTAATTTAATTAGTGAGTGATAGTGATTAATCTATGGCCAACGACGGAATGAATGCAACGAATTTAACGAACGAAAGAACGACGAAATAAAAGATTGTTGCGTAGAGTTTTGGTGACGCGGAAAACCCGATGTAGGAACAACCGCGGGCGAAGTTGGAATCCAACCAATTTGGCACTATAATCAAGACGGTATTACGCAAGTAAGGAAATACAAGGATTAATATGCTAGCGAGATAATGTTAAATAAAGACGGGATGTCGAGTATGAGAGTGTTGGTGTGTCGAATGATATATCCCTCTCATTATGACTTGCTCTTCTTTATATAGTTGTTGATACTGGGTCTGGAGTCAAAAAACGTTTTCCCTGCTTCTGCTCCTGGATTCATGGTCAACCCCATAAGAATAGGGAGTGGTTACTTGACTTCTTCACGTGGGCTTTGATAAGAAAATATCCCACATGTGTTTGTTTATAACTTTGATCCTATGGCCCTCAACCCGCCTGTGGACAAGGCCCTCGGGAACTGCGTCCGCGGGATCCACACCTGGCATAATCGACTCGAGGTTCTTTCGAATCGAATTAAGACATATTAGAGTCGCCACCAAGTTTTTTGGGAACTTGGAACCGTTCAAGTCAACTTTACACCTTTCATCGAAAAGCATAAAGCCAATCGACTACGAGTGATTAAAGATAAAGACTTGTACCCTATATCACTCGATTTGAATGACTCTCGTAATCCAATGGTATTTAGACAGATCCACAAACCATAGATCTTGAGTAAGGGGTGAGGGTACGTGTTGGGAAGCCCATAAGGACACCCAACCCCGCCCGTCAATAACGGCCTCTACTAAGTCAAGTGTCGGATTTCAAACAAGGTCATAGCTACTACGATGTATGATATGCAAACGTTGTTTTAACCCTATCATGTGACAACAATTTCTATGTCGTTTTAGATGCAACTAAACTAACTTTGTCAAAGTTGTAATTTAGCATGTGGGTTGATTGATCTAACAACATGTAAAGCAAACAAGGCTTGATGGGAATGGGGGAGCCGTTGGGATCTATCCTATTACAACCCAGGCATTTCATGCCGACACAACAATAAATTAAAGATACAACTCGATCTAAATACAATTGCTACATATAACACTATACACGACAACACACACGGCCATTCGGCCTAGAAAACCGTGCACAAAAGGGGATGACTCACGGCCTACATGACACACGGCCTTGGGTCACTCCTCGTAATGCGTGCTTTCACTTAATCTTATCGAATTAGACATAGGGCTACGCACCAAAGCATGCATTAGCATAAACCGGGCCATATTGCTTTAAACAACATGCGGTTTACTACGCTCCTACAAACATTGGGGAACAACCGTCTAACCAAACAAGACTAAGGTTTTTGAAAGAGGTTTTTTTACTCGATAAAAGAAAACTAACTCGAAAATTACAACTCGATAAACAAACTATAAATTACAAGCTACAAAACAACAAAGAACAAAAGATACACAAGGAAAGAAGAACGAAATGAGAAAGACAGGAGACACGGCCAACTCACGGCCCAAACCAACGACCACCCTCACGGCCAAGACAAGGCCACCCTAGTTCCTAGGTTAAGTTCATTGGTTAGATCGAATGTTTGCGAAGAGGGATAGGAAACAAGTTAGAAAACGAGTTAGAAACAAAGTTGATTGATTGTCGCGCAAAGTGTGTTTCACACGGCCTAAAGGGTCCAATCAGGTCAGATATCATAAGATTAACGCTTACTCGTCGAGTGTTAATAGGAAGGTGCTAATCACGCACTCCTATGCTAGCGAGAAATCAAGTGATAAGAAAGATGCGTTCAATTATTTACAGAATTGTTAGTTGATTTTAAAAGCTATGTCGATGCACCCTAATGTGTCTAATTAGGTTATTAAATTAATTTAATGTCATCTAAATACGTCATAGGTTAACAATCAGAGGTTAAACTAACATACAACGGGTCCTAGGGTTTGTCGATTTGGTAAAAACAATAAGGGGGTCAAAAGCGAAGAGCGAAGTTAGACAATCGTTTTATTTATGCCCTACCTTGAACACGAGGATATGTAAATGAGACGGGGGTGTACGACCGACAGAAGTAGCGGTTTCTTTTCCCATCTCAAGTCAACGCGGGTGTTCATGGTGGTACTTTAACTCATACTCGGACTAACTAGTTTCATAATTAATTTAAAACAATCGATAAACAAACGAAAAAAAACAAACAAAAAAAGACAATAAAAAACGAGCATAAAACAAACGAAATAAAAGGGAGAAGAGGAGGATTTGATGCACCCTCAACCTACATGTATCGTTGACACCGTCTTGGGTCGTAATCGATGGTAGATTTTATCTCGAGAGGCCGTCGTCGACGAAGAATAAAGCAAACACGCGTTTTGGAAACTTTCTGGACAGCGATTTTCAAACGATGATATCTCCCTCGTTTCACGACGAAAATTCGATTTGAAAGATGTTTTGAAAACTAGAAAGAGAGGAGAATAGGAATCTTAAAGCAACCCCTGCTCGTTTTGGGTTATTGGGCACGAAAAACGAGCACAAACAGAACTGGACAGACAAGAATAAACCGCGAAAACAGAGTGTTATTTCACTCTGTTTTTCGAGGGATTTCGTGTACTCTCAAGGGCAATTTGGCTCGTAAATATTTGTCTAATGTGTAGATGGATGTTATGTGGTTAATTAGAAACAAGAAACTCGAATTTTTATGAAGGTTTGATGGAGGAACGAAAGGGTTTTCGAGGAGGACACACAAACAGTTTCAGTTTGTGTGTCGGTTTTGTTTAGGGTTTTTGAAGGATGTTTAGGGTTTGTTTCTGAGGTTTAAAGCTTGTGGGTGATGGTAGGATGTATGGAGAACTTAGAGGAATGAATGTATGGTGAGGGGGTGGTATTTATAGGGAGTTAAAGTAGGTTAAAAGAGAGGAGGAGGCAGTCGGGCTCAATCCCGTATGGCTGCTGTCCATCGGTTTTTGTGAGGGTTTGAGGGGGGTTTTCTTGGTGATTAAGCTAGGATAATATGGGTAGGATACTAGAGTATGGGTTAGGGTTAATGGGTACGGGTCTTGGTAGTGTTTGGAGCGGGTTTGGGCTCGAGAATTGGCTCGCAAAAACAGGGGGCTCGGTTTATGCGTGGGCTGCTTGTGAGGAGTTTGGGACGAGGATTTGGGCCATGGTATGGGGGTTCGAACATGGGTTGATGGGTATTGGTCTAGGTGGGTTAATTTACTCGAGATTCGTGCCAATTCGTAAAGGAAACGGGCTCAAAAACCGAGCTAAAATCGAGCTCAAAAACAAGTGTTCAAAACGAGTTTTCTTCGCTTTTCAAATCGATTTTTCAAATCAATTAATAAATTGAAATAAATGACTTTTCAAATCAAATATACTCATAAAATGATTTTTCAAATCAAATATTTATTTTATTTTCAATAAAATAAACTTAAGAAAATAAATTCAAAATAAAGCTTTAATTTAAATATCATTTAAATTAAATGAATAATGAATTCACTTAAAAAACACATTAATTTTAAATATCATTTAAAATAACAAAATGAACTTACTAAAAATATTAATTTGAATATCATTTAAATTAATGTAAAGAATTCACTAAAAACATTAATTTAAATATCATTTAAATTAATAAAATACTTCGTCGACGGCGCCCATTCCACCTCGTAAAACGAGCTCCAAATAATGACAGTGACAACTAAAGAATACATGTGTCCTATCATCATCGGGTGTTTGTCGGGTTCTCTATAAATTCCAATATCGACGGATACGGGTATCTACAGAGCCCCACTTTGACTGAGGCTTGGACAAGGCGAAAGTCAAAGTATACCCCAGTCCCTCTCGACCGAGGATTCTGGGTCGTTTATAGTCCATTAGACTTGCGTATATAAGCTCGCCACCATAAGAAGAGATCATACCTGAAACTTCGTTGGGGGATTGACTCTTGCTTCGCATTGCGTCGAAATATCATCGTTGGTCATCGACCCATAAATTGCATAAATGGTGGGTTGAGCCTTATCCTTGGGCGCCTACGTATCCGTTTTCTCGACGGAATCAAACCCGCGTCGTAGTTCGGCAAGAATCACGACACATGCCCAAAATTTATCATCTGCTGGCGTATGTCCAAAATTCATCATCTACTGACATTTGCCCAAAACTTATCATTCACGGGCGCTTGTCCGAATGGGACGGGACTTTCCGAGGAGGTTGCCGCCACTTTCATCATTTGCTTTCACATGGAATTCTTCCATTTCATACTCTTGTATTGAATTGAATTCGAGTGGATGTCATCCATTTCATCTTGATAATGGTCTCGAAGCCAACGGCCTTGAGCCCCCTGCATTCTAATGGCTCTAAAGTCGAAGACTTTAGAGCCCCCAGCTTGAAGCATATCCCGCTATATCACAAAAACGTACTAGCAATAATCATCACATGAGCACATTTGGATCATCGATCTTGAAATTGGATCATTTTGAAATCTTGGGTCATCGACCGAAAGTTGAATTTGATAATTTTGAATAATTGGGCCATCGACCTGAAAATTGAATTTGAAAATTTTGAATGATTGGGCCATCGACCGAAAATTGAATTTGAAAATTTTGAATGATTGGGTCATCGACCTGAAAATTGAATTTGAAAGACTGGGTCATCGACCCAAATTTTGAATTTGAAATGAATCACTTGGATCTTTGGGTCGTCGACCCAAAAAGTTTTTGAAATTTTGAAAGTTTTGAAATTTTGAAATTGAACCTTGATGGGTGAGCATGAAATGTGACTCAGACATTCTATACGACCGGTAAACAACGTGGCGAGTCGCTACCGCAAAACAAAAAAAGAAAATAAAACCGTAAGTGTGCACGGGCTTTAATTCAAATATGGACTTGTCGAGGGTAGAAAAAGTAAATCGGCCGTTCCGGCGCCAAAAGATGGCAAATGGGAATCACAAGGTCGTCGAACTTGGGACGGAGATATCGTATGGCATGGGCGTGCTCCCGAGGGCACATGGGAATCAAGATCACTTGGCATTGACAAGGTGGATTAAACTCACAGAGGAACAACGTTGGCTTCGCCCAGACACTAAACACAGGTTAATTTTATGAGAACACTTAGACATCACATATCATTCTTGTTGGGAACATTCTGTCACTCTTCTCCTCGCCTCCTTTCTTTTCAGCGAGTATTCATCATTTCTTGCCACCGCCTTCTGTCTTTTCAGCGGGCTTTTAATATTTTTCTTCCACGCCTTCTTTCTTTTCAGCGGGTTTTTACTATTTTTCTTCCACGCCTTCTTTCTTTTCAGCGGGTTTTTCATATTTTATGTTCCCAACGCAAACCTACATCTATATGACTCGACATCTTTGCCTAAACCGTTAGATAAAGCTCATTCCGAGACTTGACACTACTCATCTGAACCTATATCCTCGTCCTAGCCTACGTCGAGTGCTAAGACTGAGAAGACTCCTAAGACTGACTCACAGGCGACAGGTGTGTGGAAACGGTTGGGTTCAAAGGCACACTCGGGCTCAGCCTTAGAAGGGAGGCTTGGTCCTCGCTTGAGTGTAAAAGATAGGCTGGGCCCTCGGGAGGAAATGATGATCCCTCCTAAGAAGCGCGCTAGACAGAACACAACTACCCCTCCTCCACAGGAGCCTCGGTCACGTGACCCAAAAGGCAAAGGGAAAAAGGAAGATGCAGGAGCCTTCGACTCCAATCTATTATTTAATACTACTACTTATTATTTGTTGCTAACTGTTTTCTTTTTTGCTTTTGAAGGATGTAATGGGCATCGCCCGATCTTTAATAAGACTTACTATCTATTAAAAATTCCCAGTTTCTGCATAAAATTTCATTTTATTTAAAGGAAGGGTCGGTTGTACTCTCTTAAAGAGTCGCCACGTATCTCGTTATCAACGAGAATCAAACCGAGCTCGTAGTTCCACAAAACAAACGCGCTACAATCATCGATTTATAACGCGCAAAAAGCAGCGAAGCAAAAGTGCCGCGGCCTAGACTCGCTCACGAGCACTGCAATTCAAAATTTTATTTTATGACATTGAGAGTGAGTCCTAAGGATAGTATTTCTTCAGTTGATCCAAATTCGTCGGATTCGCAAAGTCATTTCCATCTAGATCTCACACCGATCGCGCCTCCCGATAATATCTTCTTTACTGTAAGGACCGGCCCAATTTGGCTTGAATTTTCCCCTCGGGTCGATCGGTAGTAAAGCGCGCACAGACTTTAGGACCAAATCCCCATCCTTTATTCCTCGAGGTTTCACCTTTTTGTTAAATGCCCTTTGTATCCTTTTCTGATAGAGTTGAACATGGTGTAATGCATTTAACCGTCGCTCGTCGAGCATGACCAAGGAATCGCACTGGCTTGCAAGCCTCGGCCAGTCAGGGACGACTTTCTAACAGGATCCTTAAAGAAGGTACCTCAATTCGACAGGATGAATCGCTTCCATCCCATATGTTAAATAGAACGGAGTTGCTCCGGTGGTTTGTGCGAATAGACGTTCTGTATCCCCACAGTGCGAACGGTATCTTTTCTGGCCACTCGCGATAATTGTCGGTCATCTTTCTGAGAATCACAGTGATTGTCTTATTGGCGGCTTCCACCGCACCATTTGTTTGAGGTCGATAAGGTGACGACTTGTGGTGTTTGATTTTATACTTTTCAAGTATTACGGCAGTTTCAGCCTGGAAGTGAGTGCCATGGTCGCTAATGAGCTCATGCGGCACCCCATATCTGCAAATGATTTCATTCTGAATGAACTTTGCTACTTGCTTTGCTTGTAGAACTTTGTATGATTTCACTTCTACCCACTTCGTGAAGTAATCGATGGCGACTAACATGAAGCAATGCCCACCTGTTCCAGATGGGTTGACCTTTCCGATAATGTCGATTCCCCATGTTGAGAAAGGCCATGGTGATGTCAGAGTATATAACAGTGACGGCGGCACGTGCGGTATGTTTGCGAAGATTTGGCAATTATGGCAGTGTTTGACATATTGGCGACAATCTGTCTCCATCGTTGTCCAATAATACCCTAATCTCATGATTTTACGAACCAGCATATGGGCATTCATGTGTGGGCCACACTCTCCGTCATGGACTTCTTCCATGACTCTTTTCGCAGTTGGTGAGTCTATGCATCGCAGAAGGATGTTCTGCGCGGTCTTCTTGTACAATTGTCCGTCATTGGTTCTAACGAACTGAGCGGCTAGCATTCGAATAGCGCGCTTTCCGCGGTTATCCATGTCGGGTGGATACTCTCCTGATTCTTTAAATTTCAGAATAGCATGATACCAAGGTTCGGCCTCGGTTTCTTCTGTGTCTCCGATTACATTAACATAGGCGGGTGATGATCTTCGTTCGACACATATCGGCATAGTATCCATATGATCGGTATGTTGATCGAGCAGCTAGCTTTGATAGTGCATCCGCAAACGGTTTTCATCTCGGGGAGGTGCACGTACTTGACATCGGCGAACAACTTTTCTAGTTCTTCGATTTTTTTGCTTGGTACGGAGCCAAGCTATCACTTCGGGTTTTCCACGTCCCGGCCACTTGATTGATCACTAATGACGAGTCCCCATGTACTACAAGCTTTTTGATACCTAACTCGAGAGCACTGTGCAAACCGAGTAGGCATGCTTCATATTCAGCCGCGTTATTAGTGACGTTAAAGTCCAACTTGATTGAAATAGGAACATGTTCACCTTAGGTGAAATGAGTAGAACTCCTATCCCGTATCCCCTATAGTTCGATGCTCCATCGAAATAGAGATCCTACGTATCATTGTCTATGTGAACGATATCTTCGTCGGGAAACGACCACGTATCCACAACCTCAGTTTCTTCTATCGGGTTATCGCCAGAAGTTGCAACCGCCATTCCCTTTATCACTTTTCGGTACATATTTCAGTCGAACTCGGAAAGCATTAAAGTCCATCTTGACACTCTGCCGTTCGGAATCGGCTTTTCAAACAAGTATTTGATAGGGTCCATCTTCGAGTGGATGCGAGACACTATGACCGAGCATGTAGTGCCGTAACTTCTTTGTCGCCCATACTAAAGCCAAACATGTCTTTTCGAGTTGAGTATACTTGATTTCATACTCCAAGAACTTTTTACTAATGTAGTAAATCGCTCTTTCCTCTTTATCGACTGTCTGTGCCAGCATTGCCCCCATTGCAGTATCCGTAACTATAAGATACAACAAAAGTGGGTAACTTGACCGTTGGTGGGCTGAGCACGGGAGGGGAAGATAGTATTTCTTTGATCTTATCGAACGCAGCTTGACAGTGATCATCCCATACGACGTGTTCCCCGACCTTCAACTTCTTGAAAATTGGCTCGCATATCATAGTTAGCTTTGCCACGAACCGACTTATATATTGGATTCTTCCCAGGAAACCTCGAATTTCCTTCTCGGTTTTCGGGTGAGGCATTTCCATTATGGCCTTTATTTTCGATGGGTCCACTTCGATGCCACGGTGGCTAACGATGTGACCCAACAGTTTGCCGGATGTGACTCCGAATGCGCATTTTTGTGGATTCAACCTCATGTTATACTTGCGCAATCGTTCGAAGAATTTGCGTAGTGTACCAAGGTGGCCATCACGCTCCTTTGACTTGACAATCATGTCATCGACATAAACCTCGACCTCCTTGTGCATCAAATCATGTAACAATGTTGTCGCGGTCCTCTGGTATGTAGCCCCTGCGTTTATCAACCCAAAAGGCATTACTGTGTAGCAATAGGTTCCCATTGCGTTCGAACGCATCTTATGCATATCTTCTTTCGCCATCTTGATCCGATTATAACCGGCGTATCCATCCATAAAGGATAGTAACGCGTGTTTCGCCGTGTTGTCAACCAGGATGTCGATGTGAGGTAATGGGAAATCGTCCTTCGGACTTGCCTTGTTTAAATCCCGGAAGTCAACACAAACCCGAACTTTACCATCTTTCTTTGGTACTGGAACGACGTTAGCCACCCAGTCCGAGTATTCTGACACTTTGATGAACCCAGCTTTGAGTTGCTTGTCGATTTCTTCTTTGACCTTCAAAGACCAATCTGTGTGCATTTTGCGTAGCTTCTGCTTGACTGGCTTATACCCCGGCTTGATTGGGATCCGTGCTCGCAATTTCCCTATCAATGCCCGGCATGTCTTTGTAGGACCATGCGAAAACATCTTTGAACTCATGCAACAAATCAATGAACCCCTGTCTTTCGGTGGAACTTAAAGTAGTTCCTATTTTAAGCTCCTGTGGTTCTAAGGTTGTACCTACATTGATGGTTTCGGTATCTTCGATGATCGAAGTTTTCTGTTCGTACTCTTCCAACCCTTTTATCAACTGTAGAGGTGGTTCCATTTCTTCTTCTTCTTCGTCTTCGACCAACTGTTCATCCTCGACCTCAGTCCCAATGTCATTATTAAAACAATCATTTTCAAAGTTTGAATTGCAATGTAAGTAAGACAAGTCGTAAGCAAACTGGTTCATATTATTATTGATTTGAAATTGCGCGAAATGCGCTAACATTTGAGCCAACTGGTCAGAGCTCAGTGGCGAGATAGGGGTATTCGGGACAGGCCCCGGAATACCACCATTAGGAAAAGGTGCATAGGAAGGGAAAGCTAGGGGAGGGGTATTTTCAACACCTGACTCCTTAGACTCAATCTTAGGACCTATCTCAGACTCAGACTCCGACTCCGACTCAGACTCAGACTCAGAATCGGTAACATCATTTGGCTTGAACATCTCTCCTTCTCCCATTGTCAACTTGAAAAGAAGTCCTTTGTTGTCAGTCCACTTGATTGTTTTCCGCCATCCCGTGTTGGTCCTAAGAGGATCCACATCGGTGATGAGGGTGGATGGGTCGAACCGCTCGCTTCTCAGGATCATGCTTACCAAATCTTCGTTCGGTATTGGTGATTTCTTCTCTTCACCGAAAAGGAGACCCATGGCGTTCTCGTCATTCATTGGATCCGGTTTGGTTTCTATTGGCATCACGGTCAGAATGTCTTCGGGGATGTAGTAGCAATCTTGGAATACTTCGATTCCTGGGACCATAAGGTTCTTCTTTGGGTCAAAGATAGGTTCGGGGAAGTCCATGCAAGGGAGTTCTTCCCCAGCTCTCACGAAGTGACCATTGAGAGTTAGATGATACGGTCCCATTTTAATATCTCGATCTTCGATCGTTCTTCCCCTCTTTTCCCGTAGATCTTTCTCAGTGGGCTCATATCCAAGCCCGAAAGTTACTCCTTTGGCTACGGGTGGTTTCAACTTGAAAACCTCCTCCTTTCTAGGATATAAAGAGAAACCGAAATACTTCCCAGTTTTGAGAATCACTTCGCAGACATGATTTCCCGTATATAGATCCATATTTTCGGAGTTCAGCTCGATCATGTTGACAATCTCGAAACCACATGCGTCATTGGTAGCCTCGACCCTTACTTCGGAAGTAATGTCTCCTCCTGCACAGATGGTGGCGTGGCGTCAATGGTGACGGTTTTGCCATTGAGTGGGACCTTGATTTTTCGATGCAGCGTTGATGTTACGGCCTTCGCAGCGTGGATCCAAGGCCTTCCCAGCAGTAAGTTGAAGGATGAACATATGTCAATCACTTGGCAACTTATTTTCTTTTCCACTTGCCCAGTCTGTACTACCAGGTCGACAAGTCCACTCACTCGACGCACAGTGCCGTCGAATGCCCGAACTGTCTGCGTAGTGGGGATGAAGTCATTCTTCTCCAAGCCCAGAATATGCGCCGTTTTCAGAGGAAGTACGTTGACAGCCGATCCGTCGTCAACCAAGGTCATAGGGATATGCTTGTTGAGACACACGGTAGCAATATAGAGGGCCAGGTTATGTCGAGGCCCGAACGGCGGCAGATCTTCGTCGGAGAATGTCACACCGTTGGTAATCTGAGGCCGATTCTGGGCGATGTGGGTGACCATATCCGCAGGAGTAGTATTTGACGACACGGTCATGTTCATCAAAGCTTGTAACAAAGCTTGGCGATGTTCGAAAGAGCTCAGGATAAGTTGCCAGATAGATACGTCGGCCTTAGTCTTTTGGAGTTGCTTGATGAGGGAAGCCTCGGAGGTCGACCCTTCACCAAGAACTTCGACCACTGCCGGCTCCTTTTGAGGTGCCTTACTCGGGATATCCTTAGCTTTCTCCACACGATATGGGCGCCCGGATCTAGTCAAATGATTTGACTCTAGGGCATCTTGCCTCACCTTTAAGATTTCTTCTTGGGTGTGAGGAATTGTCGCACCTTTGACGAGGTAAACATCATCCTCGTCATCGGCCCAAACGCCATTGATTTCATTGCCGCTTCGGAGTATGTAAGGAGTACAATCGACAACAAAATCCCCGAATGTAATCTCGTTTCTCGAGCTTGGTAGGAATTTGGAGCAATCCACGAATATTCTTCCGACGAACACCCCTTTTAGATGACATGGGCGGATCAAGTGAGAGTAATCGACACTATCTTCGGTAGAGACAAAGTTAGTGTGGTCGCCAAACGGATTGGTGACGTTGTTGGGCTTTATGGTCGGGATTGGGAGCGTTCCGTTCTCAATCATATATTGAATTTCGTGCTTTAGTCTAAAGCACCTTTCAGTATCGTGTCCTTTCCCTTGATGAAAGGCACAGTAGGCATTCGGTTTGTACCATTTGCCTTGTTGAACAGCAGGAGGGTCCGGAGTTGGACCAATGGGCTTCAACTTTCCTTGGTCCATGAGCCTTTGAAGAGCATAGGCGTAAGTGCACCCGATATCGGTGAATACCCTCGGAGCTTGGCGCGGAGGCCTTTTTGACTGTCCATCTAGGAGATTGACAGTTTCAACAAAGTGGGGGCATGGGTGCTTTTGCTTTAGATGACGAAGCCCCTTGGTATCCCTTTGGCTTCTCGGCTTCAAAGAATTCGGACATCGTCCTCTACCTTTATCCCGATCCTTATCAATTCTTTGAAAGAACCAAAATTTTGGTATTTCAGAGCATTACGGTAAACAGGTCGTAAATTCTTTACGAACTTATCTACCATTTCAACTTCATCCGGCTTCTTAGCCAACTTCACGCTTTCAGCGCGCCATCTTGCGAGGAATTCAGTAAAGCCCTCTTTCTCCTTTTGTGTCATAACCTCCAAAGTTCTTATGTTGGTTTGAATCTCAAAATTGTCAGCATAGTGCTTACAGAACTCCACCGTAATATCTTCGAAAGTGGGGAAGTTCTTGAGGTCAAGATTGTAGAACCACGCCTTCGGGTGTTCTCCCAGAGATTGGGCAAAAATTTCAGAGAGCATATCAGCAGGTACTCCCTTCAGTGCTAAGTACCCTTTGTAGGCCTTAACATGGTGGACCGGATCTTCAGTGCCCTTGAACTTTGGGATGTCAGTGAGTACCATGTTCGTGGGCAGCTTGTCCTGAACTGGGGCATAGGCCCTAGCATTCTCATAGTGAATGTTTTTCCCTTGGGAGAGCTTCAAACGGTCCTCGATGAACTTGAACCGTTTCTCCAAATCAGTCAGAGGTGGGGTAGATGAAGAGGAATCTTCAACCAGCTTAGACTCGATCACATCCATTCGGGTCATCATGAGGTTCACGGCCTCCGTGAGTTTGTTGATAGCATCTTCCATTGCTTGACGTCGGGTTTTGGGCGGCCTTTCTACAAGAAAACCCCGTACTGGGTCAATATTTAAAGTAAGAGCCCCTGCACACTTAAGGACACGACCCTAACTTGACTTGAACAAAGACTCGACTTGAGATTGACTAACCAAAGGTTCAACTCACGGTTTGATTTAGACATCGGTTCATTTTAGAGTCGACAAAACGACATGACTCAAACTGTCATAACTCGATTCTAAACTGGACTCGGTGTGACTAAACCCGTGATTGGGCTAACATAGCCCATGGGTTCGAGTGAAACGTCCATAAGGCCTAGCTTGGACGTTTTTTTTTTTGTGGACTATTCTAGACCAAAAGGTCGACCAACATGACTCAAAGCCCAAGAGGTGAGTTTGGGTGACCCAACAAGGTCGTGTTCTAGACTCTTGAAACAAGCCCGGCCTAACACGGCCATGACCCGGACACGACTCGACGCATTTCATGCTTGGTTGAGGTTCGAGAAACATTCTGGATGGATTTTGAAAAAACGAAAGATTGATTTGAAAACGAGATTTGAAATGGGCAGCATGCCGGCTATAAAAGCTCATTTTGGGCCAAAAATTCTAGTCCTATTTGGGCAGCATTCCGCGTTTTTAAAACCATGCTAGTTTGGAAATAGGTTGTTCAAAAGTTCGGTTTTGAAAAGGACATGGAATTTTCGAAAAAAGGACTCGGGAAAACACATTGCACATTGTCATTCTCATGTTATAAGGATGTATGCTCCTAGACATCTCTAAGTCTCGGCAAGTCTTCTATAAGAAGGTCTATGCCCTCCATCCTTTTGCGGTCTAATAGAGCGAGGTGTCTTAAGGTGAAGTACCTAGAAGATCGTCCCCACCCTCAAGAACCACGCGAGGCGAAGTGGAAGCGAGCAATGTGCGCCTTCCGGCATAGTGGGACGTCGCCCCCACGCATCACGAAGAAACGCGGGACGGCCCGGCAAGTCCTTAAGGGTTTATGCATGAATCGTAGCACTATGAGTAATGTTTTACTTTCCAACACTTTCTTTTCAAGTTTCACCTCGGAGGAAAAGACCCTAGAAACACAGTGTAACTAGTCCTCTTGTCCCCAGCGGAGTCGCCAAACTGTGGACAAGGCCCTCGGGAACTGCGTCCGCGGGATCCACACCTGGCATAATCGACTCGAAGTTCTTTCGAATCGAATTAAGACATATTAGAGTCGCCACCAAGTTTTTTGGGAACTTGGAACCGTTCAAGTCAACTTTACACCTTTCATCGAAAAGCATAAAGCCAATCGACTACGAGTGATTAAAGATAAAGACTTGTACCCTATATCACTCGATTTGAATGACTCTCGTAATCCAATGGTATTTAGACAGATCCACAAACCATAGATCTTGAGTAAGGGGTGAGGGTACGTGTTGGGAAGCCCATAAGGACACCCAACCCCGCCCGTCAATAACGGCCTCTACTAAGTCAAGTGTCGGATTTCAAACAAGGTCATAGCTACTACGATGTATGATATAAAAACGTTGTTTTAACCCTATCATGTGACAACAATTTCTATGTCGTTTTAGATGCAACTAAACTAACTTTGTCAAAGTTGTAATTTAGCATGTGGGTTGATTGATCTAACAACATGTAAAGCAAACAAGGCTTGATGGGAATGGGGGAGCCGTTGGGATCTATCCTATTACAACCCAGGCATTTCATGCCGACACAACAATAAATTAAAGATACAACTCGATCTAAATACAATTGCTACATATAACACTATACACGACAACACACAAGGCCATTCGGCCTAGAAAACCGTGCACAAAAGGGGATGACTCACGGCCTACATGACACACGGCCTTGGGTCACTTCTCGTAATGCGTGCTTTCACTTAATCTTATCGAATTAGACATAGGGCTACGCACCAAAGCATGCATTAGCATAAACCGGGCCATATTGCTTTAAACAACATGCGGTTTACTACGCTCCTACAAACATTGGGGAACAACCGTCTAACCAAACAAGACTAAGGTTTTTGAAAGAGGTTTTTTTACTCGATAAAAGAAAACTAACTCGAAAATTACAACTCGATAAACAAACTATAAATTACAAGCTACAAAACAACAAAGAACAAAAGATACACAAGGAAAGAAGAACGAAATGAGAAAGACAGGAGACACGGCCAACTCACGGCCCAAACCAACGACCACCCTCACGGCCAAGACAAGGCCACCCTAGTTCCTAGGTTAAGTTCATTGGTTAGATCGAATGTTTGCGAAGAGGGATAGGAAACAAGTTAGAAAACGAGTTAGAAACAAAGTTGATTGATTGTCGCGCAAAGTGTGTTTCACACGGCCTAAAGGGTCCAATCAGGTCAGATATCATAAGATTAACGCTTACTCGTCGAGTGTTAATAGGAAGGTGCTAATCACGCACTCCTATGCTAGCGAGAAATCAAGTGATAAGAAAGATGCGTTCAATTATTTACGTAATTGTTAGTTGATTTTAAAAGCTATGTCGATGCACCCTAATGTGTCTAATTAGGTTATTAAATTAATTTAATGTCATCTAAATACGTCATAGGTTAACAATCATAGGTTAAACTAACATACAACGGGTCCTAGGGTTTGTCGATTTGGCCGAAACAATAAGGGGGTCAAAAGCGAAGAGCGAAGTTAGACAATCGTTTTATTTATGCCCTACCTTGAACACGAGGATATGTAAATGAGACGGGGGTGTACGACCGACAGAAGTAGCGGTTTCTTTTCCCATCTCAAGTCAACGCGGGTGTTCATGGTGGTACTTTAACTCATACTCGGACTAACTAGTTTCATAATTAATTTAAAACAATCGATAAACAAACGAAAAAAACAAACAAAACAAGACAATAAAAAACGAGCATAAAACAAACGAAATAAAAGGGAGAAGAGGAGGATTTGATGCACCCTCAACCTACATGTATCGTTGACACCGTTTTGGGTCGTAATCGATGGTAGATTTTATCTCGAGAGGCCGTCGTCGACGAAGAATAAAGCAAACACGCGTTTTGGAAACTTTCTGGACAGCGATTTTCAAACGATGATATCTCCCTCGTTTCACGAAGAAAATTCGATTTGAAAGATATTTTGAAAACTAGAAAGAGAGGAGAACAGGAATCTTAAAGCAACCCCTGCTCGTTTTGGGTTATTGGGCACGAAAAACGAGCACAAACAGAACTGGACAGACAAGAATAAACCGCGAAAACAGAGTGTTATTTCACTCTGTTTTTCGAGGGATTTCGTGTACTCTCAAGGGCAATTTGGCTCGTAAATATTTATCTAATGTGTAGATGGATGTTATGTGGTTAATTAGGAACAAGAAACTCGAATTTTTATGAAGGTTTGATGGAGGAACGAAAGGGTTTTCGAGGAGGACACACAAACAGTTTCAGTTTGTGTGTCGGTTTTGTTTAGGGTTTTTGAAGGATGTTTAGGGTTTGTTTCTGAGGTTTAAAGCTTGTGGGTGATGGTAGGATGTATGGAGAACTTAGAGGAATGAATGTATGGTGAGGGGGTGGTATTTATAGGGAGTTAAAGTAGGTTAAAAGAGAGGAGGAGGCAGTCGGGCTCAATCCCGTATGGCTGCTGTCCATCGGTTTTTGTGAGGGTTTGAGGGGGGTTTTCTTGGTGATTAAGCTAGGATAATATGGGTAGGATACTAGGGTATGGGTTAGGGTTAATGGGTACGGGTCTTGGTAGTGTTTGGAGCGGGTTTGGGCTCGAGAATTGGCTCGCAAAAACAGGGGGCTCGGTTTATGTGTGGGCTGCTTGTGAGGAGTTTGGGACGAGGATTTGGGCCATGGTATGGGGGTTCGAACATGGGTTAATGGGTATTGGTCTAGGTGGGTTAATGTACTCGAGATTCGTGCCAATTCGTAAAGGAAACGGGCTCAAAAACCGAGCTAAAATCGAGCTCAAAAACAAGTGTTCAAAACGAGTTTTCTTCGCTTTTCAAATCGATTTTTCAAATCAATTAATAAATTGAAATAAATGACTTTTCAAATCAAATATACTCATAAAATGATTTTTCAAATCAAATATTTATTTTATTTTCAATAAAATAAACTTAAGAAAATAAATTCAAAATAAAGCTTTAATTTAAATATCATTTAAATTAAATGAATAATGAATTCACTTAAAAAACACATTAATTTTAAATATCATTTAAAATAACAAAATGAACTTACTAAAAATATTAATTTGAATATCATTTAAATTAACAGAAAGAATTCACTAAAAACATTAATTTAAATATCATTTAAATTAATAAAATACTTCGTCGACGGCGCCCATTCCACCTCGTAAAACGAGCTCCAAATAATGACAGTGACAACTAAAGAATACGTCGTCGATCCTCTTTAAACGCTTTCCACCAATAGATACTTGCCATGTCACAAGTAATAAAAAGTGTAATTTTATCCCTAACAATTGCCCCCAAATTTCCGTCTCAAAGTATTTTAGGCGGTAATTTTAACTTCGAGACGCTGAGAATTGGCGAGATTTGACAGTTATACTGACTTTGAAACTCTTCCTAATTAAGACCTCCTGCCGCCACTTAACATCCCAACTCCTCACAATCACTCTTCCTTACCTCGGCGACCGCAACAGGTACATTGTCTTCTTCCTCCTTCATTTTTTCCTTTTACACTTTCTTCTCTTTGCTTCATTATGTCTCAAGAAACCGCATCTCCTCCTCTACCTCGGATCTTTGAGCGCCGCCTAACCTTTTCCCCTCTGGCGGTGTTTTATCCGCCAAGCACTCGTGTGACTCGGACTTTACTGAGGCTGACCTTGCCTATATTAGGGAGACGTTTGGGTTTTCTGATCAAGTGGTGTTCCATATCCCGAATCCCTGTCAAAAAGCCGATTTCGTGCGGACGAGGTGGATATGCTTGTACGAATATGCCTTTCGCCTGGGTCTGAGATTTCCGTTCCCGCCTCTAATTCAAGAATTTATGATCCTCAATCGCTTAGCCATCTGTCAAGTTTCTCCTTTTACTTGGCGAATTTTACTTGCGATTTGTGCTATGAATAGCCGTTTTGGCTATGAAATCGGCCTTGCGGATTTTGCTCGCCTGTTTTCGGTTAGGTCACTGAGCATGGGTCATTTTACTATTCTGGTCCGGAATGGGGAGGAGAATTGCATAGTCTTTCTGGTGAAACCTGACGATAGTAAATGGTTCACCCGATTTATTTTTGTCAAAACTAACTCCCTTCCTCCTCCCACTAATTACATAATCAGTGTCTGGCGATCCACCGACGGTAATTGCATGCCTTAACTTTGCTTTTTCTTCTTTGATGCTTATATTTCCTTACCTGCCTCTTTGTGCAGTTTTGCCACAACTCACCCCGTCTCGTGATGAAGTATTATCCCTTACCAAGCTTTTAGGTCCTCCACTTGGAACATAGAAGCTTCCTGAATCTGGTCCAGGATTCTGCCCCTGCTTCAAAGGTGGAGAACAAAGAGGTGGAACAAGAAGAGGAAGGTGAATCGATGTAGACTGGTAGGTTATTCCATTTCCACAATATTTTCTGCTTCTGGTGATATCATGGTTTCTGCTTCTGACCACGCTTCTCTTGCCCCCAGGCTCTGCAAAACCCAAGCCTACACTTGCTGCTGTTCTGGCTCTGAGGGAGAAGAAACGTACTGAAGGTGCCTCTAAACCAGCCGAAAGAGAAAAGCTGCCCCTGCCTCAGGTTCTGCTACCCGTGCAAAAAGGAGGCCTGCTGCTGGTCAGGCCAAAGAACAAGTTCCCATTGAGGTTACTCCTCTTGATATGAAACCTCCTATTCCTGGATATGGTCCTCATCGCGGCTTTAATTCTGCTTCTGTGGATCCTCCTGCTTCTGAGCCCACTCCTGCCTTTGAGCCCACTCCTACCTCTGAGGGTCCTTCTGAAATAGCGCCTAAATTCCCCAGGGATTTTGGCAAGTCAAGGTGCACCCGCGACTTAGGTTTGCTTGGTCAGATGTTGTTCCCTGCTCCTGAGTCGATTTCGGAAGGGAATTCTTTGGGTGACCTGGTAGATCGGGCTGCCGAGCATACTTTTGAGGTAATTTTACTTTTTTTTTTTTTAAGTTTCTTTTGCTTACGGTTGGCAGTCTCTGCAGATGGCTCTATTCCTGAGAAAGAAGATTTCTTCCTTGGGAGGTGGTATTGGTAAATTGCAGGCGGAGAAGGTTGAGCTGATGGAGAGCAAACTTAAGCTCCAGGCTGAATTAGAGGTGGCTTAGAATCTGCTGGTAGAAGAAGCTGCCTAGAAACAGAAACTTCAAATTAGTCTCTCTGCTGCTGAGGGTCGTGCCTCTGATGCTAAGAAGCGTGTCTCTGATGCTGAGAGGCGTGCTTCTGATGTTGAGAAGCATGTCTCTAATGTTGAGAGGCGTGCTTCTGGTGTTAAGACTCGCCTCTCTCAGGCTCTGGCTACTGAGGCTTCTCTAGCCTCCGAGGTGCAGATGCTGAAAGAGAATAATGCTGACCTCGGGAGCACCCTGACGGATGCCCTTGCTTATGCTTCTCTGGAGACCAAAATCGATTGCATAAAGGCATTTCAGAGAAGAAAACATCTGGCTTGGGATCTGGAAGCAGAGGAGAAGAAAATGGCTATAGACTTTCCTGAGGGTCTGAACCTGGACGTGCTGTCTGGTCTGGAGGGGGAAGATGGTCTTGTTGATGCACCAGATGCTGCGGAAGAGGTGACTTCTGCTGCTCCTGGCACTCAGACTACTGCTTCTGAGGTTGTGGAGCATATTGACCTGGAGTAGTGATAATTTCCTGCAGTTGAAACTTATTTTGCTTGTTAGTTAGTATTTGGCCCTTCGGGGCATAGTATTTTGTTTAGATTCTGATAACCAATTCGGTGTACTTTGATCTGGTTCGGTGGACCAGATGCCTTTTGTCATTTTGACGAACCTTTATGCTCTACGTCTAAATGCAGTATTTATACTTCTAGAAATACTTTGTATCGTACCGTTTCTGGTGTTCTTTGATTTGTCCATGACTTTTTACGTTGTGTGTTTGGCCATCGTTGTTTAATTGTTGGCTCTGGAGTCTAGTTCGCCCACTCAGTCGGAGGAGCCAGGCTTGCGTGGGTGCTAATGCAGCGCGAGAGACTGGTTGTCCCGGTTGTATGTGCTTAGCCACGGACACACGCCTTCTGTAGAATATGCATATTCCACCAGATTAGCTTGCACTTAATTCGAATGGCCATTTATTTGAAACAACATTTTAAATAAATGGTAATTAACTTTTGAAGAAATTAAAAGTTCACTCTATTAACATCAATGAGTGTTTATAAATAAAGTTTTTAATGTTAAGATGAAAGAGTATTAAAAATGAGAGGACCTCTGTATTTATTAATTCTAAAATATACGTAGGAAAGTTTTTCAGAGTCAGAGAATGTTTAAGGCCAAATAGATGTAGGAAAACGCATGCAGGAAATTTTAGATCAATCAAATTTTTAGAGCCAGAGAATATTTAAGGCAAAATCTAGAACCTGGCGGAGTTGCATCTGGTAGACTAAGTACCCGGTTGTTGACCGTGTTGGTCACTTAGATGAAATACTTTTTCAAGTGGATGATGTTCCAGGATCTGGGGACCATTTGCCCTTCCATAGTCATGAGTCGGTATGCTCTATTTCCAACTATACTTTCCACTTGGTACGGTCCTTCCCAATTGTAGGCGAATTTTCCTGCTCGCCAGTTCTTCGTATACTGGAAGACTTTTCTCAGGACCAGGTCTCCTACCAGCAGGGTTCTTACCTTTACATTCTTGTTATAGCTCCTGGCCACTGTCTGCCGGTGTGAGGTCATCCTAATCTGGGCGTTGGTTCTGAGCTCGTCTATTGTGTCTAGACTGCTTGCCATTTCCACATGGTTTCGGTCTTCTGTTATGCATCCGTACCTGTGGGTTGCGACCCTGAATTCGGATGGAATGACTGCTTCAGCTCCAAATACCAGGATGAAGGGTGTTTGTCCTGTTGCGACCTTAGGTGTGGTTCTATCACCCCATAGGACCAGAGGCATCTCCTCTGCCCATTTGCCTCCCATTTTCTCCAGCTTCTTTTTCAGGTTTTCCACAATGATTTTGTTACTAGATTCTGCCTGCCCATTGGCTTGGGGGTTTTTGGGGGTAGACTTTTGTAGCGAGACATTCCACCTGGCACAAAATGCTTCTGTTTTGTTCCTAATAAACTGGGACCCATTATCACATACTATCTCAGATGGAATGCTAAATCTACAAAAAATATTGCGCTTAAGGAAAGATATCACATGGGCCTCTTTGACCTCGGAGGATGATTCTGCTTCTATCCATTTTCAGAAATAATCCGTCATGGCCAGCATATAAGTCCTATTTCCTGGTGCTCTAGGTAATGGATCTACGATATCCATTCCCCACTTCATGAAGGACCAGGGCGAAATGGCTGGATGTAGAGGTTCTGCTGGCTGGTGGCTGACATGTGTGTGCCTCTAACAGGCGTCGCACCTTTTTGTGAATTCTACAGCGTCTTTGCGCATTGTGGGCCAGAAGTATCCGTGCCTCAGTGTTTTATTGGACAGACTCCTGTCCCCTGCATGATTTCCACATTCTCCACTGTGGAGAGCATGCAAAACAACCTGAGATTCCTCCCGATTCAGGCATCTGATGTAATACTACGGTTTTATGAGTCTTAGGGTACTCTATCGAGTAAGTCGGTTTTTACGCAAAACAGTAGTCTGCCTGTAGGCTACTCGATCGAGTAAGCCTGACACTCGATCGAGTAAGGGTCACTCGATCGAGTAAGTGACTTACTCGATCGAGTAAGTCGGTTATCGGGTGATTTTCGACGGGTTTGTTAATAATGCGGATTAATATATAATTTTTCTTCATCTTTTTCCTAAAACACTTTTACAAACCAAAAAGCACAAAAAGGAGAAGATCTAAGTTACGTTGGTTCATCTCATCGCATTATTAGTAAATCCCGGAGCTAGAGGTGTCGGTTTTCATTGTTCTTTATACCGTTGTGATCCTTGCGTCGTGGGTAAGTTCTACATATCATTTGTATAACATTTGGTTAATGTTGGTTAAACCCTAATTTTGGGATTTGGGGGTTTTTATGATTATATGGTTAAGGTAGTGATTTTATGTATGTGTGTACAGGAGGAGGCTTTGTTGAGGAGAGATTCTGAGTAGCTGCTTAGATCGTCTGATTTCGTGATTGCTTTTCAGGTAGGTTTTCCCTACTCGGTATTAATTACATGATGTGTGTGATGGTTGTAATGTGATTATTGATTAATTATATTGCTTGTGATTGTGACAGTTGTTGGTTTATATCGTTGATTTTTGTTGTTGTATAACTGTCTGTGATATTCGGGGCACGTCCATGGCTGAGTGAAGTCAGTTGCGGGAGTGGCTTCACGCCCTTGGTTCTCCTTCTGTGGAACCCGCCACAGGAGGGATGTGCACATTAAGGAAACTTGGTTTATTCGCTCAGTGGTTGATGACCGGGGATTTGGTGGGTACGACTGCGGTCCCCCATTGGCAGTGTGGAGTACTTGTTGCGATGGGTACTCTGGCAGGACTACAATGTGTAGTCAGTTGTGTGGAGATTGGTTATGGAGACCGGAGACTAATGTGTTGATTGAGCTGTTTGGCATTTGTTCACTGTGGTTTGTATCGTGTAATTAGTACTGACCCCGTTTAATTGTTTTAAAATATGTGGTGATCCATTCGGGGATGGTGAGCAGTTATTGAGCAGGTATGATATGACGCATATGGGATAGCTGGGATGAGTCATCACGTGGCAGTTAGAAGAGTCTTCCGCTATGTCAGACGATGTCTTTTAGTTGTGACAGTTTTATTCGTAGACAGTTTTGGAATTGATGTATTTCAGTTAACAGGTTTGGGTTTTGAACGTGTAATCGCTTAAACCGTTTCTACTTTTAAATTATGTTTCTTCATTGTCTTATGATTATCATTGCCTCGGTAACCGATATGGTGACGTTATTATACCTAAGTGGTCCTGGTAAAGCACTTGGAGTATGGGGGTGTCACAAAGTGGTATCAAAGCGACGATCCTGAAACCTCTAACCAATGAACCTAATGAACATAGAGAGTCAAATTAAAATGAACCTGGGGTAGAAGTTGTAGGAGCTAATGCAAAGGCTTGGGAGACGTCCTAAAGTGGCGAACTCGCCCTACAATTTTGAACCGGTCACATGGGGTACGTGTCGGGATCGTATGTGTTATCTTCTTGTTTGAGTATCTATATAGTAACATGTGATGTGAATTGGTGGATGAATGAATGTGGAGGATAGGGGCGTGGAATAAAGAAAAAGGAATGATGAGTATGTGATTTTTAAGTTGGATGAATGAAGCATATTGTTTGTTCTATAATGTGGCATGTTAGAAATACGGAAGTAGAGTTGTTTTGTTGAATATATAAAGAGTTGCATATATATATATATGTATATGTATTGTTGTTGTTGTTATGTTGGTAGCATAAAAGTTGTATATAATTTTGGGAAAGTAAGATGAACATGCGGGTAGTGTTTACGAGTCTGCATGGCTCGATCGAGTGGGTCTGACTCGATCGAGTGGGTAGTTTAGGTTTTCTTGGCAGAAGCGAGATTTTGGGCGCTCGATCGAGTAGGTAGGGGCACTCTATCGAGTGGGGTCAGCTCGATCGAGTGGGTAATAGGCTCGATCGAGTATGTGTTAGAAAAGTTTCTAGTCAGATTCTGGAGTCGAGGCACCCGATCGAGTAGGAAGGGTAACTCGATCGAGTTGCCTCAACTCGATCGAGTGGGTTTAGGAGCTCGATCGAGTGGGTTTTATACAGGTCGTAAACATGTTTTGGGTTATTGTATGAGTGTTTATGTCTACCTTTTCTTATGTAGTTACAAGATGCCGCCGAAAAGAACCGCCTTGTATGCTAGAGCTGAGAGTATGACCGTGGATGACATAGTGAAGATGTTGGAGCACCAGGATGCTCTTACGGAAGCTTTGAAAAGAGTGGGGAAGGATAAGGATGTTGATCACTCCAAAATCATCATTCACATAGCTAGGTTCAGTCCTAAAGAGTATAAGGGAACCGAGGCGCCAATTCTGCTGGATAATTGGCATAGAGAGATGAAAAATATCCTTGAGTTAGTTCATTGCCCGGAGGAGTTGAAAGTGGAACAAGATGTGTTCTACTTGAGGGAAGCGGCCGGTGAGTGGTGGGATAAGGTTAAGGTGGGTTCTAGGGAGATGTATATGAAGCAGGGGCTACCTGCAATACCTTGGGATGAGTTCAGGAAAGCTATGAGACGTGAGTTTGTGTCGGAACATGTGAGGAGTAAGCTGAGGGAAGAGTTTGATGACTTTAAGATGACATACGATATGATGGTAGCTAATTACTACCGCAAGTTTAATGAGAAGTCCAGATATGCTAAGGACATGGGGCTTAGTGAGGAGAACTTAACTTTGACGTTTGAGAAGGGGTTGACTCCCAAAATTATGGAGAAGCTACCGGTTGTAGTCCTTACAGATGTAAAGGAAGTCTATGAGCGAGCTGGGAGGGCTGAAAGGTTGGTTGAGATGACCAAAGAGAGGGGTGCTGAGAAGAGGAAAGCTGAGAGCGAGGGTGGTGGTCATTCCAGCTACAAGAAGAGTAATCATCATCAGGTGAGAGCATATTCATCGGGCTCGGGGTGTAGTGTTGGGGCTTCATACGGGCGTGGTCGTGGTAGTGGTGGTGGTAGTTGGGGTATGACGTGTTATAACTGTGGCGGTGTGGGCCACAAGAGACATGAGTGCACCAGTGCGATGAGTGGGGGTTCCCAGAGACCGTCACAAGGGAGTTTCTCACAGGGTCCTACACAGAGTTATGCTAGTAACAGGTCGGCTGGGTCATGGAACAATAGGGGAGGTCAGAGCAACAACGGTGGGGCTAACCGCAATGGCGGTAATTCTTATCAGAACCCGGCTACAAACACCGACAACAACCAGGGGTCGGGTGCTAAACCGACTACCTCAGCTAGTACTGTCCACGGAGGTGGGCAGAAGTCCAATGGCAAGCTGTTTATGATAGAGAAGAAAGCAGCTGAGGATGATGCTCACGTTATCACCGGTACATTTCTTGTTAATGGTGTTTATACCTTTGTTTTGTTTGATTCGGGAGCGTCACATTCGTTTGTAATCACCGAGTCATGTTAAAAGGTTGGGTTTGAGTGAGTATGAGTCTGTAAGAGAGGAAGTTTTTATACCTTCGGGTGAGTCTGTATCTTTTAGGAGGTTGTATAGAGGTGTGTCCATGATAGTTGGGCAAGTTGATCTACCTGTAGACTTGTTGGAGTTTCTTTTAGATGGTTTTGAGATGATAGTCGAGATGGATTGGTTGGAAAAGTACAAGGCTAAGATAAATTATCATCAGAAGAGAGTTTCTTTGAGAGGTCCTAAGGGGATTAGTGTGTCTTATCGTGGGTTTGTTGTCAAACCCAAAGTTAAGTTGATTGCAGCAGTGACCTTGCAGTCCTGTCTGAAGAAGGGGTGCCCGTTGATCTTATGCCATGTGAGGGATCATAGAGTGGAGAGTCCGACCGTTGAGCAGATACCAGTGGTGGGAGAGTTTCCAGATGTCTTTCCAGAGGAGATTCAGGGGTTGCCACCGAAGAGGGAGATAGATTTCAGTGTTGAGCTGAAACCGGGAACAGGGCTAATCTCTAAGGCACCGTACCGTATGGGTCCTAAGGAATTGGAAGAGCTAAGGAAGCAGTTGGATGATCTGATTAAGAGGGGATACATTAGACCTAGTGTATCACCGTGGGGAGCACCAGTTTTGTTCGTGAAGAAGAAAGATGGGAGCTTGAGGTTGTGCATCGACTATAGGGAGCTGAACAGAGTGACAGTAAAAAACAAGTATCATTTGCCAAGGATAGATGATTTGTTTGATCAGTTGAGTGGTGCAGCAGTCTTTTCTAGGATTGATTTGAGGTTGGGTTACCATCAGGTGAAGATTAGGGAAGAGGACATACCAAAGACAGCTTTCACGTCGAGGTATGGTCATTATGAGTATGTGGTGATGCCGTTTGGGTTATCTAATGCACCTGCCGTGTTATGGATTTGATGAACCGGGTCTTCAGTCAGTTCTTGGATAAGTTTGTGGTGGTTTTTATAGATGACATCTTAGTCTTTTCTAAGACTAAAGAGGAGCGTGAGGAGCATTTGAGGATTGTGTTGCAGACCTTGCGAGATCATGAGTTGTATGCCAAGTTGTCCAAGTGTGAGTTCTGGTTAAAGGAGTTTGCTTTTCTGGGGCATGTGATTTCAAAGAAAGGGGTAGCTGTGGATCCTGCGAAGATTGAAGCAGTTACCAAGTGGGAAACACCAAAGAATGTGGCTGAGATCAGGAGTTTCTTGGGTTTAGCAGGGTATTATCGACGGTTCGTTAAGGATTTGTCCAAGATAGCTAGACCTATGACAGCTTTTATGAGGAAAGAGAACAGGTTTTGTTGGGATGACAGTTGTGAGACGACGTTCTAGACATTAAAGAAGTGTTTGACCACAAGTCCAATCTTGGCATTACCTGAAGGGAGTGAGAACTTTGAGGTGTATACAGATGCCTCAAAGAATGGGTTGGGTTGTGTGCTGATGTAGAATGGGAAAGTGATTGCCTATGCTTCTAGGCAATTGAAGCCGTATGAGGAGAACTACCCTACACATGATCTAGAGTTGGGTGCAGTTGTGTTTGCTGTTAAGATTTGGAGGCATTACCTATATGGGGCGACCTTTAAGGTATTTTCAGATCACAAGAGTCTCAAGTACATCTTCACTCAAAAGGAGTTGAACATGAGACAGAGGAGGTGGATGGAGTTGATTGGTGATTATGACATGGACATCATCTACCATGAAGGCAAAGCCAATGTGGTTGCAGATGATTTGAGCAGGAAGAGTGTGCATTCCTTATGCACAACTATATCTTTGATGAGATTGAGAGATGAGGTGGGGAAGTTCGGGATACATATGATCTATAAAGGGGATGCTATAGGAGATTTGACAGTGCATCCAGATCTTTATGAGGAAATTCGCAGTAAACAGGCGCTGGATCCCAAGATTGAGGAGTGGAGAGCTAGAGTAGAGAAAGGGACACTGTCTATATTCTCTATTCATACAGATGGTAGTGTGAGATTTGATGGGAGGTGGTGTGTTCCTAATGATGAGGAGTTGAAAAAGATGATCATGACAGAAGCTCATTGCACACCATACTCGGTACATCCAGGTAGTGACAAGCTATACAAAGATTTGAAGAAGACTTTCTGGTGGCCTGGGATGAAAAAAGAAACAATTGAGTTCGTGGCTCGTTGTTTGACATGTTAGAAAGTAAAAGGGGAGCAGCGACGACCACAAGGTAAGATTCAGTCTCTTGAGGTACCTGAGTGGAAGTGGGAGTCCATTTCTATGGATTGTATCGTGGGTTTACCGAAGAGTCAACAGGAAGTTGCAAGAGTCTTTGGGAAATACCTTAAAGATGAGTACAGCATTTCATCCTGCGACATATGGCCAGTCAGAGAGGACCATCAAGACTCTAGAGGATATGTTTCGAGCTTGTGCTATGGACTTTGGTGGTAGCTGGGAGCAGAGATTGGATTTGATTAAGTTCTCCTACAACAATAGCTATCACACTAGTATTGGCATGGCACCATTTGAGGCTTTATATGGGAGGAGATGTAGGAGTCCGATTTATTGGGACGATAGTGCTGAGGCAGTGGTTTTAGGACCAGAGATGGTACATAAGATGGTGGAAAAGATTAAGCTGATTAGACAGAGGATGAGAGCGGCCCAGGATCGACAAAAGAGTTATGCAGATCTACATCGCCGGGATATAGAGTTTCAGGTTGGGGACAAGGTTCTTTTCAAAGTGTCTCCTATGCGGGGGGTCATGAGATTTGGTAAGAAAAAGAAGCTGAGTCAGAAGTTCATAGGACCGTATGAGATCTTGGATCATCTGGGTGAGGTTGTTAATCGGTTAGCTTTATCGTCTGCTTTGGATAGGGTACATAATGTGTTTCATGTATCTAAGTTGCGAAAGTATGTTAGTGATCTGTCACATGTGTTAGAGGTAGAGAACATAGAGCTGGATGAGTCCTTGTCTTATCTTGAGGTGCCTAAGCAGAATCTAGATCGAAAGGTTAGGAAAACTAGACATGGTGAGACAGTGTTGCTTAAGGTTCTTTCGTCTAACCACGAGGTTGAGGAGGCTACATGGGAGGCGGAAGAGGCTATGAGGGAGCGGTACCCGTCTCTTTTTTATCAGGTATGTATGGTTACGAGGACGTAACCTTGTTTCTTTTAGGGGGGTTAGGAGATGGTTGCATAGAGTTTTACATGTTTTATGTTGGTTTTGAGTCACATAGAGTTGTTTTGAGTCGGGTTGTGTTGGTTTGGAAAGTATGTTTTGGAGTTTTATGTTGAGTTTTGTTCATGTTATTGTGTTGGGAGGATGTTAGTGTGCCTTTGTTTTGGTTGTGGTTTGAACTTCGGAGACGAAGTTCTTTTTAAGGAGGAAAGACTGTAATACTACGGTTTTATGAGTCTTAGAGTACTCTATCGAGTGGGGCTTACTCTGTGGAGTAAGTTGGTTTTTACGCAAAATAGTAGTCTGCCTATAGGCTACTCGATCGAGTAAGTCTGGCACTCAATCGAGTAAGGGTCACTCGATCGAGTAAGTGACCTACTCGATCGAGTAAGTCGGTTATTGGGTGATTTGCGACGGGTTTGTTAATAATGCGAATAAATATATAATTTTTCGTCATCTTTTTCCTAAAACACTTTTACAAACCTAAAAGCACAAAAAGGAGAAGATCTAAGTTACGTTGCTTCATCTCATCGCATTATTAGCAAATCCCGGAGCTAGAGGTGTCGGTTTTCATTGTTCTTTATACCGTTGTGATCCTTGGGTAAGTTCTACATATCATTTGGTTAATGTTGCTTAAACCCTAAATTGGGAATTTGGGGGTTTTTATGATTATATGGTTAAGGTAGTGATTATATGTATGTGTGTATAGGAGGAGGCTTTGTTGAGGAGAGATTCTGAGTAGCTGCTTAGATCGTCTGATTTCGTGATTGCTTTCCAAGTAGGGTTTTCCTACTCGGTATTAATTACATGATGTGTGTGGTGGTTGTATTGTGATTATTGATTAATTATATTGCTGGTGATTGTGACGATTGTTGGTTTATATTGTTGATTGTTGTTGTTATATAACTGTCTATGATATTCGGGGCGCGTCCATGGCTGAGTGGAGTCACTTACGGGAGTGGCTTCACGCCCTTGGTTCGCCTCCTGTGGAACCATCCATAGAAGGGATGTGCACATTAAGGAAACTTGGGTTATTCGCTCAGTGGTTGATGAGCGGGGATTTGGTGGGTACGGCTGCGGTCCCCTTCTGGCGGTGTGGAGTACTTGTTGCGATGGGTACTCTGGCAGGACTACACACTTTAGTGTGTAGTCAGTTGTGTAGAGATTGATTATGGAGACCGGAGACTAATGTGTTGATTGAGCTGTTTGGCATTTGTTTCACTGTGGTTTGTATCGTGTAATTAGTACTGACCATGTTTAATGGTTTTAAAATCTGTGGTGATCCATTCGGGGATGGTGAGCAGTTATTGAGCAGGTATGATATGACGTATATGAGATAGCTGGGATGAGTCATCACGTGGCAGTTAGAAGAGTCTTCCGCTATGTCAGATGATGTCTTTTAGTTGTGACGGTTTTATTAGTAGACAGTTTTGGAATTGATATATTTCAGTTAACAGGTTTGGGTTTTGAACGTGTAATCGCTTAAACCGTTTCTACTTTTAAATTATGTTTCTATATTGTCTTATGATTATCATTGCTTCGGGTAAACGAGATGGTGACGTTCTTATACCTAAGTGGTCCTGGTAAGGCACTTGGAGTATGGGGGTGTCACATCTGAGATAGGGTCCAGCAAGTGACTTCCTGAATAAGACACCATTGATTAGTATGAATCTGGATGTTTTCATTTTTAAGCTCCTTACCTCCTTTTTATGTGCTGGTAGGATATCATTTTGCAGTCAGTCCTGGTATGGTTTTCTCCAATCCGGAGTTTCTTCTTTACTGCCGGTGCTGCACATTACTCCTTCTTCCTGTTCAAGTTTCAGTATTGTTGGCTCCAGCACGTGAACAATTGGTATTGTGGAGATGGCTCCTGCTTTGAAGGTTGCCACCAGGGTGGCTAGGGCGTCTGCTTCTGCATTTTGATCCCTGGGAATTTGCTTGATATTGAATGTAGTAAACTTAAGGGTCAACTCTTTTGCTACGTCTAGATACGCCATCATCTTGGAGTCGATGGCTTCATAAGAGTCATTTACATGGTTAACTATGAGTTTAGAATCACTGCAAACCTTGAGGTGCCTGATTTTCAGGTCCAGAGCCAGCTTTAGTCCCAGGATCAAGGCCTCGTATTTTGATTCGTTGTTTGTGGCCTTGAATTCACATCGTACCGCCTGGACTATGAGGTCTCCCTGAGATGATCTGAGGACCAATCCTACTCCTGCTCCTTTTGCGTTGGATGCTCCGTCTACATGCAGCTCCCACACCTGTTCTATTTTATCTTCTTCTATATTCAGGATGTCTTGTTCTACTTGGGTCTGGAGAGCTGGGCAGAAATCAGATACAAAATCTGCCACAGCCTCAGACTTTATTGTTGTACGAGGTTCAAATTTCAAGTTATAACCGCTCAGGTGTACGGACCATTTAGCCATCCTTCCTGACAATTTGTTTTTCTCATGATAGTCTTAAGAGGGTAATTAGTTGTCACGGAAATGGTATGAGACACAAAATAAGGACGTAATTTATAGGATGCCGTAACGAGTGCAAGAATGAGTTTTTCAAGCGATGTGTACCTCGTCTCTACATGAAGCAGAGACTTACTGACGTAGTATTCTGGATGCTGTGACCCCTCCTGCTCTCGTACTAGCACTGCACTTACTGTGGCTTTTGTGACTGACAGATACAGGAATAATGGTTCTCCTGGATCTGGCTTTGATAGGAGTGGCGGGGTGCTGAGATAATGTTTTAGCTCCTGGAATGCTTTCTCATGCTCCTTTGTCCGCTCAAATCTTTGGCTTTTTCTGAGTATGTCGTAAAACAATCTGCATCTGTCCGAGGATCTGGATATTAACCTGTTTAGGGCTGCCACTCTTCCAGTCAGGCGCTCCACGTCTTTTGGTTTCTGCGGTGACTCCAGCTGCAGAATTGCTCTGATCTGTTCGGTGCTGGCCTCTATCCCTCTCTGGGTCACCATGTACCCCAGAAATTTTCCACTGGAGACCCTGAAGGTACACTTTGTCGGATTCAGCTTCATCTGGTATTTCCTTAAGGTGCTCAAAGTATCTGCAAGGTGCTGGTTGTGTTGCGAAGCCTGCTTTGATTTTACGACCATATCGTCTATGTATACTTCCATAGTTTGGCCTATTTGCTCTTTAAACATCACGTTCACCAGCCTCTGATAGGTGGATCTTTCATTTTTATGTCCAAAAGGTATGACGTTATAGCAATAGATACCTTGCTCGGACCTGAATGTCGTCTTTTCCTGGTCGCCAGGGTGCATCTTTATCTGGTTGTAGCCGCTCCAGGCATCCAGGAACGTTAGCATCTCGTGTTCTGCAGTAGCATCCACCATGGCATCTATGTGTGGTAGTGGGAACGGATCTTTTGGTCATTCTTTATTTAAATCTGTAAAATCACGCAGACCCTCCACTTTCCATTTTTCTTTGGGACCACCACCACGTTGGACAACCATTCTGGATATTTTGCCTCTCGAATTTTTCCTGCAGCAAGCAGGTTATCTACTTCCTGGTTTATGACCTTTTTCCTTTCAGAAGCAAACTTCCTTCTTTTCTGCTGCACAGGTTTATAGCTTGGATCCACACTTAGCTTGTGGGTTATCACACTTCGGTCTATCTCTATCATATCATTATGTGACCAAGCAAAACAGTCCATGTTAGTTCTCAACAACCGAACAAGTTCTTCGCGAACGTTACCTGTACATTCTGATCTAATTAGCATGGTTCGTTCTGGGTGCAGCGCGTCCAGGGTGATTTCGCCTTGTTCTGCCTGCTGGTGCTCAATATATTCATCCTGGATGCACTGGCTCTGTGATTGTTATGTAGGCGGGTTGGTTGTTGACTTCAGAGCCACGTTATAGCAATCCTTAGCCTCCCCCTGGTCTTCACGTATCTCTTGCACACCCCCAAGGTGTTGGGAACTTCAGGCACTGGTGGTATGTTAAAGGTATTGCCTTCATCTCGTGGGTCTAGGGCCTGCCAAGGATCACATTGTATGTAAAGGGTCCATCAATAACCATATACCTTACCTTCTTGTTAACTCCTCCTGCATAGGTTGGAATAACAATCTCTCCTAGAGAATGCTTTGTCTCGCCACTGAAACCAAACAAGGGGATAGCCTTCTTTGCTAGCTCCTTTTCGCTGAATCTCATGCCCTTGAGTGTCTCTAGCAAGATTAGGTTGACGGAGCTTCTGGTATCTACAATAATCTTCATCACCTCGCAATTCCCTATGGGGAGCGTGATGATTAAGGCATCATGGTGCTGCTCTGGAGCTGACTGTGCATCTGTTTCGTCAAAGGTGACTGACGGCAGGTCCTGGCGACTGATTCTGCAAGAGTACTCTGGTCTGTCTCCCTTTGCTTCAGTAGCATGTCTCTTTGCTGCTGAATACGTTAGTCCGCATAACTCCGACCGCCCTGTAATGACATTCACAGTTCTAGTACATAGAGGAGGAGGAGATGGCAGAACCTGTTCCGTGGAGTTTACTCTGGTTGTGCCTCTGGGTAGGAGGTGATCCAGATTTCCTCGATCGTAGTGGTATTTGACTTCCTTCCTCAAAGAGTGGCATTAGACTGTGTCGTGGGTGTTGATGTCATGGAACTCACACTTTTTGCCGGTATCTTTTCCACTGTTGGATTATCTCTCTGTCTGAGGTTTGGGCCATCTGACTCTTCGTCCCAGCTCCTTTAGGGCTTTAAACAAACCTGCAAGATTGGTGATGAAACCATACTCACTTACCTTTGGAAGCTGGTCTGCGTCGTCCTTTCCTCCTGAGCTTCCAGAAACTTTGTTCACACTTCTGGTTCAGGGTTTAGGTCTTTCGCTCTTTTTCTCTACTGGGGCCTTTCTGGATACAGAGTCTGAATCATAATTGGATCTTCTGGGTCCTGAATCCTCCTCCAGTCTCATAACAGCAGTTGCCCTTGTTTGTACTTCCTCAAAGGTAGTGCACGGGTGTTTGGTCAGGTCCCTGTATAGATCTGAATCCTGGTGCAACCCCTGGCGGAAGGCTTGTATAGCAGTTGCTATATCGCACCTTGGAATTACCACCTTCTCCTTGTTAAACCTGTTCAAATAATCACAAGTAGATTCCTCAAACCCTTGTATTATCCGATAGAGGTCACTGGTCTGCTTCTCTGGGTTTCTGCTCCTGGCAAACTGCTGGTTGAATACATTGACCAAGTCGGTGAAGCTGGTTATACTTTTATTGGGCAGGCTGACAAACCACTGCAAGGCTGCTCCAGATAAGGTTGATCCAAATCCTTTGCACATGCAAACTTCCTTTAAGGAGCTTATCGCAGTTATCACCATCATCTTTTGCTTGTAGTAGTTGATATGATCAAGTGGGTCCGTGGTTCCGTCATAGAGCGTCATGGCTGGAGGCACGCATCCTTTAGGAACACCGACGAGGGCTATGTCATCCACGAAAGGAGAGTTTGCATAACTGTCTCATTCTACTTTCTCTAGTGGGCATGCTACGCCTAGTATCTTGTACATCAGGTCTCTCAGCTCCTGGTAGTGCTGCTCCAACGAGCTACCTGCTCCTGCAAGTGGGTTAGAAATAGACGGGAAGGAACCAACAAGAGTACCTCCCAACCAGGGTCCTCCAGAAAATTGGCCAGATGCTGGATGGCTGGTTATTGGTGTCGCACTAACTATAGATCCAGGCTGCCATCCTGGTGTCTGCTGCAGGCCTCCGACGCCTGCTCCGCTGGTGAACTGGCTACCTGATGCAATTGCTGCGTTGATGATAGCTCTTGATTGACATTCTGATGTCTGGTGCATGGGAGTACCTGCAAAGGATGGAAAGTCAGATCCTGTCGGGGTGCCAAACTTAGGATTACCTGGTGTCTCCTATAGACTGGGTAGATTGTCAAATGACAAGTATCCCAATCCCCTGGGGTCGATGGGTACACTGGGTGCTACTCCTGCAAGATCTAGCCTAGTGACCAATTCTGATGGGATTGGTCGACTCGATCCTCCACCGACAACCGGATTAAGAGCCTCAGGAGTCAATGCTCGCTTCGGCTGGACTGCTGTCACGATCTGAGCGATCAGGTTCTGGTTGTCCTTTCTCAGCGTCAACGGCCTGGCGCAGAGTATCCTGTTGGAGTGTCCCCGAAAATAATGCGATCACATTGTTGATCATATTGAGATCACATGTTTAAATCTCATATTAAGAATACATGAGAGAAAGTAATACTTCTTAGCCAACTGGTCCACACATATCGGTAATGATTGGCTGACTAGAGTTTGACATTACGGTCGTACGACGGTGGTGATCAGTTGATCCCCTAAGGTCATACCTATAGGGTAATACTCTTAATTGATTATTTAATTAATCGTATGCCGATACGAGTTAATTAAATTGTTTAAAATTAACGGATGATTTTGTGAGTAAAATTACGTATCTTATTGTAATTCGATTAAATAAGATACGGGATAAGTAATCGAATCGTTTTATTACTTAAATTAAATTATTGTTTACGAAACAATTGAAACAGATTGAATAATTTATTATAAATACAAGTTGTTGTCATTTATAATTCGATAAACCATTTTGGTACAAGTAATTAAGAATTACTAGTTAATTTTGTATGTGACATATTTTAATATGTTGATTTTTAATATGTTAAAAATACACTATAGTGTAACATGTCATGTAACATGTGACATATGACAAAATTGACAATTGATAAATATAAAATGGATCTTCCATTTTATGTTGGTGTACCGAAAATGGGGAGGGTTAGGGTTTTAAATTGTGTTGATTATTTTAAATAGAAAACACAATGATCACTCTAGTTTATAGCCATGCAATCCTATAGCTTTTGAGAAGAGCAACTTTTGCATGCATTGGCTCCCAAAAGTCCAACCCCCCACCCGGTTTTTCTACCTAGAGGAAGCCAAGGGTTTCTTCTATAATTATTCACCTTTACACTACATAATTTTCTAGTGTTAGAAAATATATACAACTCTATACATTTGTGAAATTTTTAGAGAAAGAAACACTCATAAAATCTTCTCCTCTTAACCGAAAAAAGAAAAGAACAAAATCCAATTTTTGTGTCAAGTTTAAGTTAGATTTTAATTAATACTAGATCATATTAATTATAATTATTAAGAGTGTTGCTTTGGGTATAATTCCTTGGAAGAGATTCTCCACTTGAATGTTGTTCTTCCACCTTTGAAAAGCTCAAGAACTAGTAAGAAGGTGAACTTGCTCCTTACTCTTGTATTTGTTTTGCATGCATAAGATCTTGAATTAATTTTATGACTAAATTAATTATTCACATATTTAATATGTAATCAAATGATATTAATGAATCCCAACAAGTGGTATCAGAGCTCATGGTTGTTGCATGCAAAATCGGGTTTGTTTTTCTGAGTTAATTAGTTAACAAATAAAACTTGTTATTTAGGATTTATGAAGATAAATCACGAAATAATTTTGCATGTTAAAAATTTTCTGGTCCTAAATGGATTTTAGGTCATATGGGATGATTTATCGATTTTATTGTTCATTATATATATTATTGGCATTAAAATGTGATTTTTATGAGAGAAATGTCAATTTTGGACGAAAAATAGTTAAACTTTGAATTTTTCAGTGATTTTTGGATATGATTTCAGAAATATAATCTACTGGTTGCATGTTAAATTTCGTATAAAATAAAGTCATTTTGCATAAAATATGAATTTTATAAGTTAAAGTTGAATTTAAATGGGTTATTAGGTTAATATGAGTTAAATTTCGAATCTGTTCATGAAAATTTTATATGTTGTCCATGCATTTTTACTCAGTTTGTGTAAAACTTTTTGATAGATTGAACGCCTTTTGCGTGATTTATGAATTTTTGAGTAAAAATTCAATAAATAATGACTTAAATTAGCCTATAATGCTAAAACATATTTCATGACTTAAGAAAAACATCCTATGTTGCTTATTTATCCCACTTATCATATCTAAAAGTGAAAAGTTGATTAAATTATTTTTCTTATGCTTTAATGATTTTATTTGTCAAATTCGATAAACCGCAACGATGTTTTTCTCGAAAGATTTTCGAAATTTTTAACCTAAGTTTTGAACATTATGAATGTCATGGAATTATTCCAGAATATTCAAGAGTTTAAATTTCAAATTTTGAAATTATTTTAATTTAATTTGGAGTTTTTATATATATTTTGAGTCCAAATGAACAATATTAGAAATTCAAGTTGAATTATTGTCAAAATTTTTGTGAAGACTAAATTTTGAGTCCTAAAAGTTTAGGGTAATTAACTTGAATATAAATGTGATTTATGAAATGTTTCAGAATTTTAATAGTTAATAATCATTCAAATCCATAAAACCGAGAAAAATATACGATATTAGCTCTTTAAAGGCAATTTGGTATAAAATTAAGCATGTTCATACATATTTTAATGCTGCATTTTATTTATGATTGTCATATTTTTGATTTATATATAATTTTTGAATTATGTAATTTTACTTAGTATGGCCTTAGTTTTTAATTGGTATTACCCAGAATGTATGGGAATATTGATTCCGTTGTAATTTTTGTGATCTCGTATCACCGTTTTGTATTTAATAGATTTAATTTTTATTAAAAATGTATAATAGAAAATTATGTAATTTTTAATTATTACTTGTAATTACGGAGATCCTTGAAGACGGTGCCATTTGAAAGGCGTTCCGACGAGACAGTGTTGCCGAGGAAAGCGTGCCATGTGAAGTTCAAGGGACCAATGCAGTTGGTTTCCAAATTTGTAATAGTTAATTATTTTTTTCTTTTTTAGGAAAGACATACTAGGATTTTATGCTTTATGTTTAGCATTTATTTATGTGTTTGCATGCATCGCTAAATCGCCATAACTAAACATGCATTTTATTTTATCGAGTCATCGACCGTGTCAATTATAATTATCGTAGTTCACCGCTTTAGTTCACTCAAAATGTGATAGATAATAAATTGACAAGACCTCTCACTAAATAATAATTGAGAATTAGCCTTACCAAATAGTAGAAACCATGAATCCCAATTTCATAAGGAAGTAGGCTCGGCTCACCGGGGTGCTAAACTTGTTACGTTGGGTAAGTGGGTAGTAAAAAGTCATTACATCGAAATTTGGATTGAGCTCAACGGAAGTATTCGTGACCGTAGTCGCATGTGTTCCTGGCTAAAGATAAATATTAGAGTAATTTTATCGACCGAGAGTTCTAGAAGTAGAATCAATTAAAGAGTCGATCCACCGAGTTATATTGATAAGGGATGAATCAGCTCACCGTGCCCGAGTTAATATGAATTTGGATCTCGGGATCATTTATAATAGTTGGGTGGAGGTCACTATATAAATGTTTAAAACTTGTTTAAAAATGTTTGCAAGTTTGATCAAATGACAAATGTTAATATTTCCTTTACCTCCATGTTTGTAGTTTATATATCGTAATGGATCCTACTAATGCAACAACACCTATTACCATTGAGTCTTGTCATAACTTATTTGACGATATTTGCTCCAAACACAATCTCGATACTACTAGAGGGCTTCATTTTGGGATCGGTTCCGATGGAAACCTTAATTTCATTACTTCCACCATACCTCCTGTTATGACTAGATCATTTGTGAATGTGTCTCGGGAAGACCATCTCGCTAAATCTATGAGATCCTTATCTTTGGAGGAAAGGGATGCCGAAACTAGTGGGAGTTCTAGCAAGCAAGCTCTTGCAACTAAAGGAAATTGGTTCAAAAGGAAGGGAAAGAAAGGTAGAAGATTCAACAATGGAAACAAGATGGCTAGTGGGACTACAAAAGGAGCCAAAGTTGATGATGAATGTCATTATTGTCATGGCATGGGACATTGAATGAGGAATTGCCCCATATATTTGGGAAATATTAGGGATGGACTTGTTATTCCACTCGGTAAAATTACTTCTGAAATTTATGTTATTGATGTAAATTTTACTTCCACCACAACGTGGGTATTAGATACCGGTTGCGGTTCTCACCTTTGTAATCATTTACAGGGGCTAAGAAACGTGGAAAATCTGAGCAAGGGCGATGTTGATCTCCGTCTTGGGAATGGAGCTAGGGTAGCGGCTACATCCAAGGGAACTTATGTGCTTGTTTTAGCAAATGGATTTGAGTTGTATTTGCATAATTGTTTTTATGTACCTTCTCTTTCTAAGAACATTGTTTCAATTGCTATGTTAGACATAGAGGGTTTTAATTTTGCCATTAAAAACAATTGTTGTATTATTTCAAGAAATGACTTGGTCATAGGCTGAGGTTCTTCTATTAATGGCATTTATGTTCTAGAAACTTCTAATCCAAGTAAAGACATCTATAATATACAATCGAAGAAACTCAAATCAAGTGATCCAAATGAATCATACATTTGGCATTGTCGATTGGGTCATATCAACGAGAATCGCATCAAAAGATTAGTTTCCACTAATGTTATTAAACCATTTGATTTTCAATCATATGGTATATGCGAATCTTGCCTCTTAGGAAAAATGACTCGTAATCCTTTTAGTGGTAAAGGGACTCGAGCTAGTGAACTATTGGGACTTATACATACCGATGTATGTGGACCAATGACTATCACCGCTAGGGGAAATTATGATTACTTCATAACCTTCACCGATGATTTAAGTAGATATGGGTATATCTACTTAATGAAGTATAAGAGTGAAACTTTTGAGAAATTTAAAGAATTTCAAAATGAAGTAGAAAACCAATTGAACAAAAGGATAAAGGGACTACGATCAGATCGTGGTGGAGAGTATCTTAGTAATGAATTTTATTCACACTTGAAAGGTTGTGGCATCGTGTCACAACTCACTCCACCAGGTACACCACAACTTAATGGTTATGCCGAAAGGAGAAATTGAACCCTACTAGATATGGTTCGATTCATGATGACTCAAACCGAGTTACCCGACTCGTTTTGGGGATTTGCAATCCAAACCGCAATCAAATCATTGAATAATAGTCCAACAAAGGCAACCAAAAAGTCTCCATATGAGATGTAGAAAGGAAGGGTTTCTAATATATCCTATATGAAGATTTAAGGATGTAATGCTTACATCAAGGCAAAGATCGACAACAAGCTTGCCCCACGATCCGAAAAATGCATCTTTGTAGGTTACCCCATTACCTCCCGAGGATATTACTTCTACAAACCTCAAGAAAACAAAGTGTTTGTGTCTAGTGAGGGTGTCTTCTTAGAAAGTGAGTTTATTTCTAAGAGACAGAGTGGGAGAAATTTTGAACTTGATGAAGTTCAAGAGCCACAAACCGAAGTAGAGACGCAAGTAGAGACGCAAGAAGACGTTCCTTCGTCGTCTAATTCTGTTGTTATTCCTCAACCGAGGAGGTCGGGTCGAGTTTCTCACCATCCTGATGTGTTACTTTTAGAAGAGGATGGGACCCTCGATGTGTTACTTTTAGAAAGTGACGAACCCGCCACCTATAAAGCTGCAATATCTAGTCCCAATTCAGCTTTATGGCTTGAAGCCATGAAATCTGAAATGAGTTCTATGCTTGAAAATCAAGTATGGAACTTGGTGGATTTGCCTGAAGGGGCAAGACCTCTTCAGTGCAAATGGTCTTCAAAGTAAAGAATGGCATAGAAGGACATGATGATGTCTACAAGGCTAGGCTAGTGTCAAAAGGTTTTACTCAAGTTCATGATCTTCACTATGACTAAACCTTTGCCTCCGTGGCTATGATAAGATCAATTCGGATATTGTTAGCGATCGCCGCATTTCATGACTATGAAATATGGCAAATAGATGTCAAGACCGCTTTTCTGAATGGGCATTTAGAAGAGGAGGTGTACATGATACAACCCGAAGGTTTTGTGGATCCTAAAAATCCTAACAAAGTATGCAAGCTTAAGAGATCCATTTATGGTCTTAATCAAGCATCAAGAAGTTGGAACCATCGATTTAATCATGTCATAAAAGAAAATGGTTTTACTCGAAGTATTGAGGAACCATGTTTATACATGAAGTTCAGTGGGAGCAATGTTGTGTTCCTAATATTATATGTGGATGACATACTACTTATTGGAAATGACATTCCTATGTTGTCTTCCGTCAAGGAGTAGCTAGGAAATCATTTCCAAATGAAGGATTTAGGAGAAGCACAACGCATATTAGGTATCCGGATCTATAGAGATAGACCCAAAAGGATATTGGCATTAAGTCAAGAATCTTATGTTGATAAGATTATTCGACGCTTCAGCATGGACCAATCCAAAAGAGGCTTGGTTCCTATGGTTAGTGGGACCATATTGAGCAAGTCTCAGTCACCCACCGAACCCAAAGATGTTGAACGCATGAAGTTGATCCCTTATGCTTCCGCCGTTGGATCAATCATGTATGCCATGATTTGCACTCATCCAGATGACTCGTATGCTTTGAGCATGACGAGTAAATATAAAGGAAATCCAGGTGAGAGTCACTGGATTGCCGTCAAGAACATCCTTAAGTACTTGCGGAGGACTAAGGATTCTTTCTTAATGTTTGGAGGTGACTCCGAGCTTTGTGTTAAGGGTTATACGGACTCCAGTTTTCAAACAGATAGAGATGACATGAAATCACAAGCTGGATTTGTTTTCATGCTCAATGGTGGTGCCGTAAGCTGGAAAAGCTTCAAGAAAGCTGTGACTGCGGATTCTACAACGGAGGTGAGTACATAGCAAAGCATCGAAGTCGCCAAGGAAGCTATGTGGATCAAGCAATTCTTGGAAGGGCTAAAAGTAGTACCTACCGCCAATGATCCCATTACTCTCTATTGTGACAACAAAGGGACAATCTTCCAAGCTAAAGAGCCCAAGTCTAGTAATAGATCTAGACATGTACTTAGAAAATTCCATGTAATTAGAGATTTCATCGAAAGGAAAGAAATTGCAATTTTTAAGGTTGGGACGGATGATAACATTGCTGATCCGCTCACCAAGCCTTTATCGCAGGCTAAACATGATGGACATGTTGTGTCCACGGGACTTAAACGCATGCCAGTTTTATGTTAGATTTTGATATGAAAAAAAAAGAGTTGTTTTATTTGTTCATATGCATAATCACGTTTGTCTTTTAATTTTTCAATACTTTGTCATATTCAAATGGGTTGTAAAGACAAGATTGAACCCCATTAAAGTGAACTAAATTGACATAGTAATCTCCCATAGTCACTTGTATGAGGTGACGTCTCAAAGTGACTAGAGTGTGATGCGATTGATGGCAAGTTTAAGTGCCATAGAGTCATAAGAGATGACTAATCGATCACATAGGCAGACGGTTTGGAACACTCTGTCGGGCCTAATGACCGCTTATGGAGTTTTGGCAAATTATATGGCCTGGTCATGGCAAGAGCTACTGTAGTATTCTAATGAGTCGATTCTTTTGACTAAAGACTATTCGCTCAAGGTGGCACAGTTTCAGAGTAACTTTGATTTATGTTCCTACGACCTTCGTAAATGGGGTTAAAAGGGCTTATTTTGGGTTATGATGAGCTGTGGCTAGTCGAAGGGAATAGTGAGATAGGAATTGTCCACCCCCTTGTCAGGGTTAAAACAATATCTCAGGGCCACTCGAGGAGTAATAAACTGGAAATGCGTGGCCACGCTCGGAAGGTATCTATGGTAGATAATTCTGGTCAATCAATTGTTCTCCAGGTCGAGGAAACCACTCTCGATATGATCACTTGCAAGTATAACCTGAAAGACACCTTGCGTTGAGTGGGAGATAGAAATAGGACAAGAGAATTGGTGACGCACACTTGTCGAGGACAAGTGGGAGATTGTTGGAGTGTCCCCGACAATAATGCGATCACATTGTTGATCATATTGAGATCACATGTTTAAATCTCATATTAAGAATACATGAGGGAAAATAATACTTCTTAGTCAACTGGTCCACACATATCGGTAATGATTGGCTGACTAGAGTTTGACATTACTGTCGTACGACGGTGGTGATCAGTTGATCCCCTAAGGTCATACCTATAGGGTAATGCTCTTAATTGATTATTTAATTAATCGTATGTCGATACGAGTTAATTAAATTGCTTAAAACTGACGGATGATTTTGTGAGTAAAATTACGTATCTTATTATAATTCGATTAAATAAGATACGGGATAAGTAATCGAATCGTTTTATTACTTAGATTAAATTATTGTTTATGAAACAATTGAAACAGATTGAATAATTTATTATAAATACAAGCTGTTGTAATTTATAATTCGATAAATCATTTTGGTAAAAATAATTAAGAATTACTAGTTAATTTTGTATGTGACATATTTTATTAATATGTTGATTTTTAATATTTTGAAAATACACTATAGTGTAACATGTCAAGTAACATGTGACATATGACAAAATTGACAATTGACAAATATAAAATGGACCTTCCATTTTATGTTGGGTGTAACGAAAATGGGGAGAGTTAGGGTTTTAAATTTTGTTGATTATTTTAAAAAGAAAACACAAAGATCACTCTAGTTTATAGCCATGCAACCCTATAGCTTTTGAGAAGAGCAACTTTTACATGCATTGGCTCCCAAAAGTCCAACTCCCACCCGGTTTTTCTGCCTAGAGGAAGCCAAGGGTTTCTTCTATAATTATTCACCTCTACACTACTTAATTTTCTAGTGTTAGAAAATATATACAACTCTCTACATTTGTGAAATTTTTAGAGAAAGAAACACTCATAAAATCCCCTCCTCTTAACCGAAAAAAGAAGAGAACAAAATCCAATTTTTGTGTCAAGTTTAAGTTAGATTTTAATTAATACTATACCATATTAATTATAATTATTAAGGGTGTTGTTTTGGATATAATTCCTTGGGAGAGATTCTCCACTTGAATCTTGTTCTTTCACCTTTGGAAAGCTCAAGAACTAGTAAGAAGGTGAACTTGCTAGTGCCCTTTGTTCTGAAATAGTCAATGTAAGAATTGATTTTCTCCTTACTCTTGTATTTATTTTGCATGCATAAGATCTTGAATTATTTTTATGACTAAATTAATTATTCACATATTCAATATGTAATCAAATGAGATTAATGAATCCCAACATATCCATCCCCCGAATCCAATGTTGTCAGGATCGAGATTCTACTTTGAATCGTTTGGGTTCCGTGAGATCGGATCGTAGGATCATACGATTCTACGATTCTCGCTAGTTTAGGCATGATTGATGAAAGTAATCTCATAACTATGTAAATTAACTATAAAATAACATAGATGAAGTACTAATTATATAATTATAAAAGCCACTATAGTGTTTTTGAACAAAAGAATTGATAATTCAACCGCTAATATCACCATTGCTAGTGTTACGGCAACTAAGGACCAAAATGTGGAAAAAATAATGAAAGGGACAATTATAGTCTTGGTCAACATACTAATATCAACACTAGTTATCAAAAGTTATTGTTGAACAAATAGTGACAGGGACAATTGAACGAAGTCTCAGACAACATACTAATTCAACATTAGTCATCAAAGCTTATTTAGGGTTCATGGGTGATGAGTAATGATAGCATATTTTTTAATGTTAAATTGGGAGTTAGGGTTCGTGGGTATTTGACAAAAGAAATAGAATTAGGAAGTTGGGTTTACCTGTTTAGTTCGGGCTTATTTTTATGTCTTTTTTACTTCATTTCTTTTATTTTTGTTAGTCAAACGGGTTAACATAACTAAGTGGCCACATAAGTCAATGAAAGAAAGGGAATTAAGAGTGTAATAGGCCTTAAAAAGTTGTAAGAACATGTAGCCCATTGACCATTACATGAAAATGCATTTATCAAAGGCAAAACATAGAATCGTACGATTCTGACCGATTCTACTGCGATTCTACCCCATAGCGATCCTATCAGCGATTTGGATCGTTTATTTATTTTTGGATCGTAGAATCGTACGATTCTACGATCCGGATTGCGATTTTAACAACATTGCCTGAATCATCACCTGCATCGGGTCAAGTACTGGAGGTCCTTTGCTTCTGAGAACTCTTGCAGCTGATCCCTCCTGGGTCGGGGCTCCGGACACAATTTCACCTCTGCTCGGGCTGCTCTCCCTGCTGGATCTGGGTTGACTGGGTGCGCCTGCTGCCTTGCGTACCTGCGGCGGTTTAAGAGGCAGAGGTAGAGGCATGGTTCTGGGTGACATGCTGACGGGGGCCATCTGGCTGGATGCTGGAGGCGCGCTCACTGATCCTGCAGATGCAAGGGAAGGTCTTGCTCCAGAGGACAGGGCTGACATGCTCTGGCTGCTGGAAGGATTCTGGCTGGTTCCGGACATGGTGACGGCTGGTTCGGCCTCGTGAAACTTTGGCTATAGAAAATGATCACTATGCTCCACGGTGGGCGCCAAACTGTTTCGGTAAAAATTTACCGAGTTATTAATTTAATTAGTGAGTGAGTGATTAATGTATGGCCAATGACGGAATTATTGCAATGAATTTAACGAACGAAAGATCGACGAAATAAAAAATTGACGCGTGGAGTTTTGTTGACGCGAAAAACCCGATGTGGGAACAACCGCGGGGGGAGTCGGACTTCCGCCAATTTGGTACTATAATCAAGACGGTATTACGCAAGTAAGGAAATACAAGGATTAATATGTTAGGGAGATATTGCTAAATAAAGAAAGGATGTCGAGTATGAGAGTGTTGGAGTGTCGAATGATATATCCCTCTCATTATGACTTGCTCTAGTATAATTGTTGATACTGGGTCTGGAGTTTAACGTTTTCCCTGCTTCTGCTCATGGATTCATGGTCAACTCCATAAGAATAGGGAGTGGTTACTTGACTTCTTCACGTGGGCTTTGATAAGAAAATATCCCACATGTGTTTGTTTATCACTTTGATCCTATGGCCCTTAACCCGCCACGTCGTCGATCCTCTTTAAATGCTTTCCACCAATAGATACTTGCCATGTCACAAGTAATAAAAAGTGTAATTTTATCCCTAACAATGGATACACGGTTGACCACTTCCCAAATATAAGGCGCAATTGCATCGGACAAATTGTTGTTCTTAAGATGAATGATCAATAACAATAAGCAATCAAGAACTCCATGCCAAACGTGTAAATTATATAGTGGTATAAATTAATCAAATAAATTGCACTAGAAAAATTAATTAATCTAATAGAGTCTGACACTCACTTTTGAATTGGGTAGAGGTAGGGTGGGTGCAGAACGACGGAGTTGACAGCAAGGGTGGTAGGTGGCATGTGGTGGGAGGGAGTTGAACATGGTATATTGGAAGAAAAGAAATTGAATTGGGTGGAAGCTTGAAAGAAAGGGGAGATAAAATGTGAGGGGTAAATTAGGTATTCATGTCCACGATTAAATAAATTATGTACATGAATGAGCACCACCCTAAAAGATTAAGGGATGAACCATCTTTCCTCAAATATAAATAAGAAAGTAAGTCTTATTTATGTTTTGAATTTTTTTTCGTTTAACTTACGACATAATTTTTCTTTTGAGTTTTTATAGACACTACTACACATACCTTGCATTGGTGACGCTTTTTCAGGAGTTTTTCGACGCTTTAAAGCGTCGGTTTATTTTTATCGACGCTTTATAAAAGCGTCAAATTTCGGGCCGTCGCTATTTTTTTACGCTTCTTTTAGTCAATAATTAGGACGTTTTTTAGCGTCTTCATGGACTATTGACGCTTTTAACTGTCAACAAAACTGACGCTTTTAAGCGTCTTTGTGGCTATTGACGCTTTTTATTGTCAATAAATGTGACGCTTTTAAATGTCTTCATGGACTATTGACGCTTTTAATTGTCAAAAAAATGACACTTTTAAGCGTCTTTGGTGGCTATTGACGTTTTTTGTCAACAAATTTGACGCTTTGAAATGTCTTCATGGACTATTGACTTTTGTAATTGTCGACAAATTTGACGCTTTTAAGCGTCTTCAGCGACTATTGATGGTTTTATGTGTCAGTCGATGAGACGGAATTAGGCGTCAACTATTTATATACACTTCTTGTCACGGTCTAATAATTTCGACTTTTTTATTTCTAATAAAATCGTACGCAGAGATTAATTAAATATACCTATAAATAATATAGTACTACTAGCTATCATTACTAAATCATAAAAAATAAAACATAATGCAATGTACTCCGTATATAATTAATAACGTACCCACGTACTTTTATAAATAATCATACGTTTGATACATATACCGTCTCCATCACAAATACTATAGCTAGCTAGCATTGACAATTTAACTAATATAAACTAGTACGTAATTTTTAGTACGACAGAATCAAAAATACCAAAAGGAATCCGGAAGATAGTAAAAGTCCAAAAAATCGTAAAAAAATGCTACGTAACTAGCTAGACAAGGACACTGATCCAGTAGTTTGAATGTGGTAGGGGCTTCAATCATGTAGGCGCAATGTCACAGAGACTTCAATCAACATATGAAGGCGAATCTTCAATCAACATTTGAAGGCGCATCATCACCATCTGATGAATTTGAAACTTATAACGGGCAAAGAAAATATAATTTATATGAATATATTTGATTAGTACATATACACTTCACAAAAATGTTTCAAATTTGTGCTGAATAGAATTACCCGTCGAAAGGTAAGAGAGAAAAAAATTACGCATACCTGTGTACTGCCCATGTTCATGTTCAAGACTGATTTTGCCATGTCTATAACTTCAGTCGTAGCTTTTCCAATACTAAAGAGTTCCAGTATTTGAGCAAACTGTGTCGCCATTTTTTTCAACAGTCCATTACTCTCATCGCACTTGGTTTTTAGCTCTTTATTTTCCTTGGTCACATCATCCACAGCCTTCTTCATATTTTCTAAGGCTAGACTACTACTGGCTCCACAACCAAATCCCTCTTTTCTTAAGATACTATGTACTCCAAACACATCACTTTGCTTTACACCATATCCATAACCAATTGGACGTGCAGGGGTATCCTTACCGTACATTACTTTGTTAAAGGCTTCATTCTCAAGTTGTATACGAGATTTGGAATTAGATGGGTGCAGGACAGTTTCCATATCAATACTTGCATCTACATCAATCTACAAAAAATAAAATAAAATATAGATCTTAATAAGTATATTAAGATAATTTCAATCTCAAAAATTTTATTATATGAACAGCTCAAACTTATTCAAAGTAGTATTGTACTCCATAAGAAAAGGAGAAGAATGAGGCAAAATATGAGCAAAACATGTACAAGAAACAGAAAAAGATGATGATACAACACATTCCTCATTAATTAAGAAAATCCCGTCCACATTTACTAAGCAGCACCCAAAATCAGGTGTGTGAAATTAATTGCAGCCTATTTAATTAGGGTTATTTCACGAGAATAATCCAAACTAAGGTCCCTCTTCTCATATTAATCCCAACTAAGATTTAATTGAGAATAATCCCAACTATCGCATCATTTAACTCACACTAAACTCATGGAAAGGAAAGCTGAACAACTGGTTTTCCCTTGATTATAACTCTAATTACTGAACTTCATCCTCTTTAATCTTCATCCCTTTATCTCCTCATCACCAAACATCAAAAATCAAAAACAAAAAATCAAAAATTAAAACTCCACACTTGACACTACCGTAGCTGCAATCTTAGCCAACTATATTGGGAGCAGTCTGGAAAAACAAGAGTGAAAATCCAAGATCCCTTTATCCAACAACATGATGACATTCAAAATCCCTTTATCCCAACAATAATAGCAAACTTAGTCTAAATAAAGTACGAGCAAAATTAATCAAAAACAACAACAATTAACAATTCAACATTCGTTTTCGAATTAGACCTCCCAGTAAGGCAACTTGAAAAACACACTCTTTTTGTTCTATAAATTATCATTATTGTCATCGTCACTGTTAATGAGGACATTAGTTGACTCGCCTACTTTTCTAGCTCTATTTTTCTTCCTTCGACGTTTTTTAGACTTGCCATAAATATAATCAATCCCTTCTTGTTGTCTCAAAACATCAGACCCAATAGCACAAATTGCAGCACTACAATACTCTATAGTCCCATCAAACAAACTTCCTTGAGAACGATAAGTATGGTCCTCATCTAACCATTGCCTATGTCCAACATAACAAATCTTACCCCCAAATCTACCAGAATTTGTTGAATGAGTGCAACAAGGACAAGCATCATAGCATATTGTACTCCATCCCGATAACATGGCATAAGCAGGAAAATCATTAATAGTGCTATGTAAAGATGCTCGTAATTTAAATTTTTTCCCCTCATAAGCATCAACACCATTCCATAGCAATTCTAGTTCATAAAGTAGGGGTTGCAAAAACACATCGATATCAATACCAGGACTGGATTTTCCAAGAATTATGCATGACAATATAAATGACGATGGTTTTATGCACAACCAAGGTGGCAAGTTGTAGGGTATTAGAATAACAGGCCATGTGCTGTATGTAGTATTCATCAAACGATATGGATTAAACCCATCAGTAGCTAGCGCTAACCTAACACTGCGAGGATCAGATGCAAATTCAGGATAACGAGAATCAAATTGTTCCCAAGCTAAAGCATCTGCCGGGTGTCTTAGTTTTCCATCTTTTACACGATCTTTATGATGCCATCTCATGTCTTGTGCTGTTTTTGGTGAGTTGTATATTCTTTGAAGCCTAGGAATGAGGGGAAAATATCTCATCACCTTAGCTCCTTCACCTTTCTTTGCTTTACCTTCACCATTGCTTGTTTTCCATCTTTGATGTGTGGCAAACATGACACTCCTCCTTTTCGGAAAATTCCCCCCAATACAGCATGCAGTTACTTAGACATGCATGAATTTTTTCATATCCAAGGCCAAAGTTATTAATTAACTTTTTCCCCTCGTAATAAGATGACGAAAATTCTCTGATTTGGGGAAATGCTTCGAGTAGAAGTTCAATTAATTTATTGAATGAATCATTAGACCAATGAAACATACACTTAATATGAAACAAGTGTAAAATAAAGGACAATTTCGAGAAAGTTTGACATCCTTCATAAAGTTCTACATTTGCGGCCTCAAACAATCTTTTATACTTTGCCTCTTCCTCAATGTTGTTTCCCTTTGATGGTTTATTAGATTCATTATGAGATTCATCACCATATAACTTATCAGAGCCATACTCATGATCTGAATCATCATTATAACTACATCCCATAGATAGATAATCAATATCGCTATTTTTCATGTGTGAGTGAGGAAGTTCATCATTAACCCCTTTAGAAAAGTGTGAAACGTTAACCAAATTAGCTGTATCGAATAGACCACTCATATCATCACGACCTACAAATGATCCTTTACTAGTGCTACCAACATCAACACTAGTTATATGATCAAGAACATCCCCTTTACCATGCCAAATCCAATTTGTATACTTTTGATAAAAGCCTTTGAACAAAATATGCCCCTCTACTTCACTAAGCGGCAACCAATAACGTAATTTGCAATTTTTACAAGGACACTTTGTTTTTCCTTCTATAAGACTTTCTTTAGCTATCGCAATAAATTTCAAACAACCATCTATGTAGTTCAAATGGTCATTTGGCAATGTAATCCAACTTGTATCCATGTCTGCACAACAAAAAAAACCATACACGCCCATATTGATTAAACATGTATAGTATTTTAATACTCGTAGAAAAAAAAACATTTGCTAATGTCCCAAGAGTACAAGATAAATAACGATAAATTATAAAACTGTAAAAATAATAACGTTTTAAGTATTTTAATACTCATTGTATGTTTAAGTAGATAAAGAAGTGAACATGGCTTAATTAACTAGAGAAAATAGACGTAAAACGAGAATTACCGAAGTTGATCACAAACAATAAAAACTCCAATAGGAAACTAAACAAAAGAAGAGAAGAGAAGAGAAGAGAAGAGGAGAGAATTATTTTATTTGTGGTACCTGATATCCAAAAACAGATGAATCGGAAACTACAAATCGTAACCCTAAATTTTGCGAGCAATCAACAGCACACCTGAGATTCAAAATGTAAAAAAAGTTATTACTAATAAAATATTGGAGGGTCAGACTTCAAAGAAAAAAAGTGATTCATAAATTGAGCTAGTAGTATCTTAGATAGAGTCAAAGTTTTGACTATGTTTTGAACTTTTTTTTTTTTTTTTTTTCAGTTAGCCTAGACAACGAGGGGCGACACCATACTTACAACTATACAAGTTCAACAATTATTCCAAGGATAAAAAAGAATGTTCGTATGTATGAGACTATGAGAGTACATTACTCCCTATCATATTTTTTTATATAATGTTTCTTAAGCATGTTAATGTGAGTTGTATTACACAGTATTTGTTTGTGATAAAATGGCTCTAATGACCGCGGAACCGAACCTAAAATTACCTGTAAATCGTACTCCCTATGTAATAGCTATGCATGAAATATAATCAAATAGTATGATTCAATATTTATCTTTGTATCAGGGTATTAATGAAGTTGTTTTATATGCAATTTTACTTCATTCATACTATGCCTATAAATTGTACTCCGTATGTAATATTTATGCATGAAACATAATCATTAATAATAAATCATTAAACAATACTTGGTCATCAAGCTCCTCCCCGTCATAAATAAGTTCATGATCCTCCTCATAACCCCTTTACCTTCTTCTCTATCTCTTTCAGAACAGACGCAACATCCAGAAACCGACCCACTTAGCTTCTTCCCACACAGTCATAACCTTAATCGCCAGTAAATCCGTAAGCTTAACCATAATATGGAAAACATCTTCATTCGCAATATCATAATCCCTAACCAGCGAATCACTACGCGACAATTCCCTCCCACCATACACTATCATATATCCTATGTAATATTTATGCATGAATAATAATAACAATAATAACAATAATAATAATAATAATAATAATAATAATAATAATAATAATAATAATAATAATAGTAGCCCAGATTGTATCTCGGCTACCCACCAATTTCTTGTAAATTTTTGATTGATTAATAAAAGTTTGCGGTTTAAAAAAAAAAAAAAAAAAAAAAAAAAAAACATTTGATTGAAGCATTATGATTCACTATCTATTTTTGTATTGGGGTTTCAAATTTCTTGATGAATGGGTTTAACAAAGCCAAAGGAATTTTTAAAATTAGAGTCCATGTTTCGAGGCTGTCAATAATTTTAACAAAACTAAGAGAAATAAAAAAAGATTAAAGTCCCACGTGATCACGTCGAGACCGTGGGATATTCTGAGCTTTAAGGATCGTAACAACCTAATATATATGACTATGGTTTTACTTGCCCTAAGAATATGAATAAACTCAGGGCCGTCTCAAGAAAAATGGAGACCCGGTGCAAAAAAAAAAATGAGGCCCAAAAATTACAAAATAAAAAAACGCTTATATAAAATATTAATGCAAACTACAAATTATTTGAAAAACGATTCTTTCGCGTAGTTTTTCTTGAAGTGAATTCCTCTATCAAACAATTATAATCGACTTTCTCCAATAAATCGTCTTCTATGGCAATTATTGCTAATCCGGTAAGCCTCTCTTGCAACATTGTAGACCTCATGTAAGATTTCAACAACTTTAACTTGGAAAAACTTCTTTCTGAGATGATGCATGCAATTACGGGAATAGTCAACAATATTCGATACGCAATAAATGCATTAGGAAAATACGATTTACGTTTCAAAAATTTCAAAATATCAATAGCTTCCATCTCTTCTTCACTAGGCAATATATCTTTAAGCAACTTTAACTCCATGTACAATTCATTCCCATCAATATCACATTGTTCACCACTTGTAAGTGCTACTTGAAGATCGTCACAACAAGACTTTAATTCAAAGATTGTCTAATGTGTGCAACTTACTAGAAGAGAACAAAAAGCCAAAAACATTTTGAAATTCTTCATATTGCTCAAATCTTTTTCTAAGAGAACCAATAGCTTGATCAACAACAAATAAGAAATAGTTCACTCTAAAAGATTCTTCACTAGTTTGAGAAACTACTTGGATGTGTCATTTTGATTCTCGTCAAATTGTTTTTTCCTTCTAATAACACGTTTCTTTGGAAATACGGGATCAACGTTTAATTCAAGTGCAATTTCCCTAGCAATATTAACGGCGTCATTAAATCCAGATTCCCTATAATCTTCAAAAAATAAAACTAACTTCTTAATATCATCAATTTCCACATCAAGAATCATATTCTTTGATTGCAACTGTTTACTAACAAAATTAATTCTATACAATATTTCATACCAAATAACAAGTGCTACTAAAAACTCAAAGTCACCAAGTTCATTCATGGCCAAGGATTTAGCTTCACTTCTAATTTTACTATCATTATCAGTTTCTCCTACTTGAAGCAAAGCATCACATACCTCTGCGATTTGAAACCTGATTGCTTTAACACTATCGACACGACTTTCCCAACGAGTAGATGAAAATTGCTTTATTGTATATTTTGTTGCATTATTTTTCAATATCTCCCATATTTTATTAGAATTTGCAAAAATAGTATATATTCGTTGTATTACTCCAAAAAAGTCTTTAGCTTTACCACAACTATTTGCCATATCACACAATGTTAAATTAAGACTATGAGAAGCACAAGGAGTAAAGAATGCTCGAGGATTCACATCTAAAAGTCTTTTTTGTACCCCCTGATTTTTGCCTTTCATATTTGATCCATTATCATAACTTTGTCCTCTTACATCATTCACATCAAGATCAAGAGATTTTAATTCATTTAATAAAACATCAAAAAGTCCTTGTCCGGTTGTATCATTTACACTCAAAAATCCTAAAAATGATTCCTTAATACAGACACAACTTGAAGACACATCAACATATCTCAAAATCAATGACATTTGATCTTGGTGACTAACATCGGGAGTGCAATCTAGTATCACTGAAAAATATTTTGCTTCTTTCACACTTTTAATAATTTCAGATTTAATAGCGGATGCAACAAGAAGAATTAACTCATTTTGAATGTTATGACCAAGATAATGACTATGAATAGTGTCATTGGTTATACGATGCACATGCTCCTGAATTATAGGGTCAAACCTCGCTAACATTTCAATTAATCCTAAAAAATTTCCATTGCTCTTTTGATATAACTTCCCATTACTACCACGAAAAGCCAAGTTATGCGTTGCTAAATACACCACGACAAATATTATTCTTTCTAACACTTTTTTCCAATGTTCTTTCTCTTTATTTAATGCACTATTCGTCTTTTTATCAATTGTTTGACTCTTTTCAATTCGTTCACGCAAATCATACCAAGCAGTCATATTAACGATGTGTTCAATCCCCATTTCATGTTGTTTAAGTCTAACACAAATATGAGACCAATCTGAAAGACCATCATTAGCTAATTGACTTTTAGGATTGGCTTTTCTAAATATTTTACAACAAAAACAAAATACTTTATCAAGCTCTTTTGAATAGAAAAGCCAATCTCTATCGCACCTTTCTCCATTTGGTAAAACTCTTGTATAACATGTTGATTTAAATCTTCTCCCCGATTGGCCTTTCCGACCTTTTTCAATAGTTAAATCTCTCTTAGGACCGCTTTTGGCTAAAATTTTAATCATATCGGAATTAAGCGAATCCCAATTTCTTGGGTCAAACATATCAAAAGTATTATTCATATGACTACCATTTTCGACATCAATTTTTTCTCCTCCTACGTCAAAACCCTCATTATTCTCAACACTATCATTTTCATTCATATCTAAATTATCATCATTATTATTATCCTCATCGTCAATTTTATCATCGTTATTCTTTATAGGCATGTCAAAATCAATAAAAACGGGATTATCACACATTACAGCAGTTTCAGTCGCAACAACACCTTCATTATCAGTAATATTTTCACTATTAGAAGTAGACCCTTTCGTGAAAAATTTATCGAGTGCACCTTTTTGAGACTGAACTAACTCTTCTATTCGCTTCTTTTTCTTCCGTTTTTCGGATCCAGAATCAAACTTTCTTATTCTAGGTAACATGAAATTAAAAATAGAGATAAGTAAAGAAACGAAACAACCTTATTGCTGCTTTGATGCCGTATTCCAAAACTATAGTCGGCCGTCGGCGTACTCACGACTATACTCCGATCTACTATTCTCCGACTGCTCCCTGCAAATACATTATCATTGAATATTTGAAATTTTGAATTCATTAAAATTATAATTAAAATCAGTAGAATTCATAAAGAATATAATGTTAAGACGAAATATTACCTATTTCGATTTCCTTGAAACTCAACTCTAAACCGAGATTTTGCACCGATTGAAAGTGACAAAGTGACAAAGTTTTGATACTAATACCTTTAATTGAAAACTTTGAATGATTTGGGATGAATTGATTTGAGATAATCATATTTAAAGATTAGGAAAAAAAGAAAAGAAACGTTATAATTTAACTTGGGGAAGGAATTAATTTGGGAAAGGCAATAATTTAATTTGGGGAAGGAGGATTGATGAGTTTGATTTAGCGTTGAATGTGGCGTGGGATTTGGAGTAGTTTCTGATTTGGGTGCTCCGTGTTTCTGATTTAGTTTTACCCTTTTTTTTTTTTTTTTTTCTCAATTAACATATGGGTTTGCCAAGTTTGGGCCCCAAAAATTTGAGGCCCAGTGCAAATGCACATAGAGCACCCACTAATAGACGGGCCTGAATAAACTAGTTCTAATCCCGTGCAAAAATTGCACGGGGTTACTTATTAAACAATTGTTATTATTAAATTATGAATGAAGAAAATGTAGAAATATTGAATTTCAAATATACAAAATTATAAGTAAGAATATCAATCGACAATATTGTATATAGTAAAGACAATAACATTAATACAGTCGTTATTACATGAGATGGTTTTACACGGTGAGACGATTTCGTTGTATATAAAAACAACTTACTTATTAGTATTAGACAGTGGCGGACCCATGGGTGCGCACCCTTAGTTGTGGGATTATTTTTTTTTTATATATAAAAGCAGTGAAAATCAAGTACCTATATTATTTCCGCCTATTATGTATCATTAATGACAAGTCGCTCAGTTGGTAGTGCAACTGTTACTTGGGCGTGCGGTTGCGTGTTCAATCCCTCTCAGCCTCCATTCCCCCTCCCTTTGACAACAAGTTTCCTTTGTTTTTTTTCCGAGGAAATTCGATTTCTTTTTTAATTTGGTGTAAATCCTCAATCTTCAAACTCTAACTTCTAATTCCCTCTATCCATTTTTTTAAAATTAATTTAGATTGTTAGTTTCAAATTCTCCTTTATTGATTTGTATTATGAAATTTTTTTAACTTTTGTTTTGATTGTTTGTGAATTTTCATTGTGAATTATGTATTATATAATATATAATATTACGTTTCATTTTTTAGATTAATAAAAGTAGAAAAATACAATAACTTAAAAGTTTTATTTTTAATCCATAAAAAAACACGCATAAAAACCCTCAATAGGTAGTACTCACAAGCTAGAGATAAAAAATACACCATTTTCATTAATTTAAAAAACTCAATAGTTTAAAAGAAGATTTTTAACTTTTAGGATGATTTCAAATCCTTATCATTGGTAAAAAAAAATTTGGCAAGATGTTTACTATGTAATGACAATGATGCAGTTGAATCATTTTTTTATGTTGTCCGAAATTTTTCGTTTTTTCAAGTGTGCACTCCCATTCTTAAACTCCTGGGTCCGCCACTGGTATTAGATAAATAGTTTATTTGTAGAAATAAACCGTCTCATAGGGTGATCCGTCTTACCCTATAATTCGTGTCAATCTAAATAGGCTTAATAACAAACTGTTGGCTCAAAATCTAAATATGATTAAAATAGGCTTAAACAACCTCAAACTAACCCATTAAAATCACACTACATATCGCCAAAGCCCCCACCTTCACCTAATAGTAGTAAATCAGTAATGTTAACCTAACATACTTCACACGCCTCTTTCTCCCTCGCTCTCTCTCATCAAACACACCGTCACCAGTCACCGTCATTATATCACTCCCTCAAACTCATTCTCTCACTTCTATCTCAACTTTATCTCTCGTAAATCTCATGGATTCATAGTCCCTATAATTTCTCTCTATAATCCTCATTCTTTAAACAATATATCATCTCCTTACTCGATAATGTTTACCTAATTGTCAATCTCTCTCACTATCAGCTATGTTGGTTTCATTTTTTGTTCATATTTCTGTGATTTTTTTCTATTCAATTTCTCATAGATCTGATGGTTATTTTTATAAAAGTTGATTTTTTATTTTTTATAAATTATAAAATTATTAGTGAATATCATAGATCTAATGAGTATTGTTTTTTTAAATAAAATTATTCAATATAAGTAAGTATGTGTTTTTAAATAATATTCATTTTGCTTTATTTCGTTGCCTATATTATGTTTAAATTATTTTTTTCATTTATTTAAAACTTATTTTCGTTAATTTTAAAAAATCCCATATTTTGAATGTAATCTTCCCCTTTTTTGAAGTTTCTTTATTTTATTTTTTTGACAAAACAATAAAGTATTTCTAAGAACGGAAATCAAATCTATTAAATTTAAATGACTTGGATATTTTCTGAAGAATATTTATCAATTAAATTCCTAAATCTTATTTTTTATATAAGTTGTTTATGGTTTAATGGCATATTTTTCCTATACTGAGTTACAGGATTTTTAAAGAGAATATTTTGAAATAAATTGTTAAATTTAATTTTCGGATTTTTTTGAAGATTTTAAAACAATTTTTTCAAAAAAACATAAGTAATTTTTAGATGTTAAATATTTGTTATCACTTTCTTGAGATCATTTAAAAGAATTAGATTATATTAATTCAAATTAGATTAGCTTAGATTATACGGAGTATTAATACATTGATTTTATTATAAAAATAACGTGCAAAATAAACTCAAAATCGTTTTCTTTGGAGTAATTTTTCAGATTTGAATTGGGTGGAGGAGATGAGAGGAGAGAGGGTAATTAAATGGTGTATAGAACATGGTGGGTCCTATATTGGCCAAATTTTTAAAAAAATTCAGCCAATGAGAAGCCTTGAAAGAACCTAGCTTTTAGAGCATCTCCAATGGTTGGGAAAAAGGACTTACTTGCAATTTTTAGAAATTGTAAGCTAGTAGCTCAACCATTAGAGTTGTCCACATTGATTAGCTTTGCTCAAATAATTTCAAGCTAGTACCTCCATGAAGCTACTTGCTTGAATGGACCCACAAGAAAAATATATCCAATAGAAAAAAAGTTGTTTCATTTATAAAATTTTTATTTTTTATTTAGAAATTAAAAATTAAATAAATTAATAGAAAAGTGTGTTAGTTAAGTCTCATCAAGCTAATACTAAATTAGCTTCACCATTGGAGTAACTTGTAGCTTGAAATTGTTGTTGCTCAAAAAAATGATGTGGCAAAGGTAAGCTAGTACCATTGTGGATGCTCTTATACTAAGTAGATTTTTCACTATTATCAATTCTTTAATTATTAGCTTTTTTTTTATCAAGTTATAATTATATGAATGTATTGTGATTTCTGAATAATTTTTGTGCGTCTGATATTGATACTAAACTACCAGATTATATTGTTATTGAAGACTACTGTTCCGGGTGTAATTTCGGAGCAGTGTTTGTTACCACGTAAGCTTGTAGAATGATGACTTTGCTTGACTCTTCCTTTCGGCCTCTCCTGAAACAATGAACAAACTGAGGGCTCGGCTTGGTACCGAGCGAACTCACTCCGACGCTCAAGTCAGTAAACTTAAAGAGATTAAGTTGTGTGTTACTTGACAAAGTATATTGTAGAGAGATAAGGGAGTTTATACCAGATTTATAGTGAGTATTAGGGTGAATTGTGGATTATTCCATCGTTTTCTCAATGAGGATTGAGGAGTATTTATAGACTTTCACCTTTTGTCACGTAGTGGCCAAGTGGCAGAGCAGGTGGAAAGACTGTCTACCCTCGGCCGAGGAACCCATGGCGGGCCGGCTGGCCTGGTTGACTCCATGCCGAGGGGACTTGGATGTGAGTACGCGGATATGTCTCCCGGCTGGCTAGTTGCTTAGCCGAGACCCAAGTGACAGGCCGACAGGCTTCGTCGATTAGGCTTTCTGATACGTTGACTTGCTGTGGATATCTTTGACCTTGCTCAATATGTTGACTCGGTCAGCGGGTGCAGAATATGCCCCATCAATTTGCCCCCAGCGTAGTCTATGCCGTGGTATGGACCTTCGATGAGTGTTGAGCGTATTATGCGCAAGTTGAATTTCTTCCCCGGCTTCTTCTTCCTCGGCTTGGTTCTGTTCAGGCCGTACCATACCCCCCCTCCACATGGATGTGTAACGGACATCCTATGTGGAAAAGAAAGTGGCGCTGGCCGAGACCAAGGTTGAGAGTGCCGTTTGTGCTTTTGATTGCCTCCGGCCGGTGCTGTCTTTGCTTTGTTGATTAACTGGCCGTTAGCAACTAATACCAAGGAGCGTGTTGAAGAAGATTTGTAACTGTATGTCGATTGACATTCCACAGCTGCATACTTGACGCGTGGCTTGGTATTGATTGGTCGACGTTTCATGGGCTTTGCCCTGATTGGTCCATTTCATGGGCTTTGCTCTATAAATAGAGCAGTGTGCCCCTTAATTTTCCGCACAAATTTCATTTTCTCAAAAAATTTCTTCTCTCTAGCTTTCTTCGAAGAAACTTCTCTCTAGTCTTCAAAGCGTTACTCGGCGTAACACTTTTCCAAAGTAAACAAACAAATTTTTCAACTTTTATTTGTTAAGTATTTGTTGTCATGTCTTCTGCGATCTTGGACCAGAAGATTACTGCGCCGGGGGCGAACCGTCGCATCCTGATGAGCATGAGCCACTTGCCGTTACCCCGCTAAGGTTCGGGGGCCCCAGGTCTCCTTCTCCTGAAATTGATGAGAGATATTTGGAGGGTATTGATGATGACGATGATGAGGCGACCCCTTCTGCCGTAGAGAGGCCGCTTGTTTCGTGGCACGGTGATGCTCTTTCGATCGCCCTGACCGTGCTCGGACGAACAAGTTCGCCGATTGTTCGGTTCGAACTTTTTGAACACCATTACTCCTTCGGCAGGGGGTATAGAATTGTTATCCCTGAGGAGGGTCGGGCCGTCTGTTGCCCTCCGCGGTTGTATCGGCGTATACATCGGACACACGGAGTATGGGCTCCGGTTTCCTCTGAATGAATACGTTGCTGCCATTATTAAAGCCATGAATGTCGCCGTGGCCCAACTGCATCCGTTGGCCATCAGGCAATTGTTGGTTTTGTATGGTTGTGTCTTTTCAAAGAGGAGGCCCCAACGGTGAACCTCTTTCGCCGGCTTCACCACCTTCGACAGAATGTCCTAGGTGGCATGGGGTGGTATAGCATACAGACTGAGCCGGGTTATATCACCGTCTCTAAGCTGACTTCTTGCAAGGACTGGAAGGGGCGGTGGGTATACGTTGAGGTTCCGGAGGACTATCACGCCCGGTCCTTCCAGGACGCGTCAATTTGCGGTGCGAGAATCAAGGGGAGCATGATGAATCGTCTCCGGAATAAGCTTAAGATGGACGCCGCAGGGTCTATCTTAATGAGGACGAAAAATGGGCAATGAAGTTGTTTGAGGCTGAGAAGGATGGGACGCCGAAGGGATGGATGCCCCCGACGCAGATCGTTCTTCAGGATGAGCTGCTCTGCCACGTCGGCCTCATACCGGCCCTCGAACAAGATGAGTGGGGTCGGTGTGAGGCCCATCTTTGTTTTTTATGTTTCTATTTTTGAACTTTGGTTTATTTCTTTTACTTAACTCCTGTTTCGTTTCTTTCGCACCGACGGCCCGATTTGGCCAGGCACTGCCTGTCTCCGTCCTCGAGAGGTTGGGACTTGACGAGAACGGGAGAGTTGTTGAGCTGCATCCTAAGGCCGGACCACGTGATCGCAGACCGGCTCCTCACGAACTTATCGAGCGATTGAAGGCATTGGATGACGGCGGCAGGCGCGGATTGCCCGAACGTCGCGCCGGAGATCAAAGACAACGTCTGCGGCGGCAACGGCGTCAACCCCAGCTCAATCTTGACCCCCGTGGTCCAAAAGGAGCGGTGGTGGTGGTCGTCGATGTTGAAGAGGAGGTCACCGTTGCGGAGGGTCCTCCTCTTACAAATAAGAGAAAAAGAGAGCGTCTTTGCCTGCTTTGCATTGTTACTAAGGCCTAGTAAAGAAAAGGGGCCTCCAACCAAGAAGGCCAAGGTGGTACGGATCTAACCTATGGCTCAGATTTAGCTGGTTCATTAGGCATTCCTGATGACAGACTTTCTGACATGTCAATGAATGTTGACATGGATGCTCTGTCTGAATTTTTTGTAGATCAACCGCTGCCGGCTGTCCCTCTCACTGAACGGCAATTGGAGAAGCGGCCTGTGCAGACGGGCAATCAAAATGTCACCTAACAAGTGGTATCAGAGCATAAGGATGTTGCATGCATAATCGGTTATTGTTTTTCCGAGTTAAAAGGTTAACATATAAAACTAAAAATTTGTGATTTATAAGTATAAGCCAAGAAATCACCATGCATGTTATATATTCTGGTCCTAAAATGTTTTTAGGTCATTTTTATGATTTATGAAAATTTATTGCTCATTTTAATGATTTTTGGTCATTTTATTACATTTTTATGACTAAAATGGGAATTAAAATGCTAAAAATAGTTAAACTAAGTTTCTGACCATGGAAATTTTATATAACCTCACATGCATATTTTACAAGTTGTGTGAAAAAAGTCGAGTTAATTTGATTAATATTGCATGATTTATGATTTTTATGAGATAAAAATGGATTAAAAGAGGTAAAATGGTTAAAAATAGTTAAATCACGAATTAAGCCATGATATTTTAATATGATGTCACATGCATAATTTACAGAGAGTATGTAAATTTTTAGATTTAATGATCTTACTTTGCATGATTTATGGATTTTTAGAGTAAAAATGGCATAAATAGTGACTATTTTGGCAAAATTAGCTAAAACGTATTGCATAGCTTGAGAAAATTATTTTAAGTTGCATTAAATATCCCACTAATCAGAGATAAAGTTGTAAAAATTATTGGATTAATTTTCGGATACTTTATGTATTTTATGAGATAAAACCGATAAAATGCAACTATATTTTCTCAAAATTAATTCGAAAATTTTAACCATGATTTTTGACATTATGAGTGTCATGGAATTATTCCAGAATGTTCAAAAATTTAAAATTCAAATTTTGAAATTTTTGTAATTTAATTTGGATTTATTTCATATAAATAATGATTTTAAGGTAAAAAATGAGCATAAAATTAAATCAAGTTGAATTATTGTCAAAAATTGAGTGATGACTAATTTTTGAGTCCTAAAATGTGTTAGGATAATTAACTTGAGCTTAGATGTGATTTAAGTGTTAATTAGTGATTTTAAAAGGTTATTTTCACGCATTTCCATAAAACCGAGTTATAAGTACGACATAAGTTAAATAGGGCGATTTGGTATATCATTTGGCATGATAGGTACATATTAAAATGCTGCATATTTCAATTGTTGAATATCTTTTATTTATATAATTTTGAATTATGTAGTTTTATCTTAGTATAGCCTTAGATTTAATCGATATTACCCGTAATGAAAGGGAATATTGATTCGGTTGTAATTTAATGTGATCTCGTAACACTTTTATTTTTATTTCATTAGTTTTTCCATTTTACAAATGTATAATAGGAATAGCTTTGTATTTTTATTATTATTTATAATTATGGAGCATCTTCAAAGACGGCGCCATTCGGAAAGGTGATCCGACGAAGACGGTATCTTGAGAAGCGTGCCAATTGAAGATTCAAGGGACCAAAGGAGTTGGTTTCTGAATATGTAATAGATTATTGATTTTATATTTTAGGAAGGCCATACTAGGAATTTTATTTATTGCTTTGCATTTCTTTTAATATGTTGCATGCATTGCCAAATCGCCACAACAACACATGCATATCATATCGAGTCATCGACCGTGTCAATTATAATTATCGTAGTTCACCGCTTTAGTTCACTTAAAACGTGATAGATAATAAATTGACAAGACCTCTCACATATAATAATTGAGAAATAGCCTTACTAAAAAGTAGAAACCCATGAAGTACCAATTTCACAAGGGAGTTAATCCGGCTTCACCGTAATACAAACCTTGTTACGTTGGGAAAGTGGGGTAGTAAAAAGTTATTACATCGAAATTTGGATTGTGCTCAACGGAAGTATTGTTGACCGTAGTCGCAAGTGTTCCGGGCTAAAGATGAAAATTAGAGTAATTTTTATCGACCGAGAGTTCTAAAAGTAGAATCGATTAAAGAGTTAATCCACCGAGTTATATTAATAAGGGATGAATCGGCTCACCGTGCCCGAGTTGATATGAATTTGGATCTCGGAATCATTTATGTAGTTGGGTGGAGGTCACTATATAAATGCAATACTTGTAGTTAAATTTACAAGTATTATTAAAACGATAGATGATAATTAATTCCTTCATTTCCTATTTTGTAGTCAAATTTGTTTTATCAATCGCAATGGCAACTCTAATCACGTCCGCATCCACTAGTTCCGCCACACTTACTAATGTGTCATGGCTCCGATCCTTCATGGATCAATGTATGTTAGAAAAGAATGGGTCCAATTTCGCCGATTAGGACGCGCAACTTCGCTTGGCCGCGCAAGGTGACGACAAGCTTCGTTACCTTACCGAGGCATCTCCCACCGAAATTACTACTAGGTCCACCCCCGCCGTAGGCAAACCTATGAGGTTTACCAAAGGGAGTCGGCCGCCATCAAAAATGTGTTGATCTTTGCTATGGAGGCCGAACTCCAACGAAGTGCTATAAAGATTAGCACCGCTCATGAGATCTAAATGAAGCTTGTGAACATGTTTTCACGAGCTCTTAGAGTCATTCAATATGAGGCGGCTTCCGCATTCTTTGATCTTAACATCAAAGAGGGCCAAAAGGTGAGCCCTCATGTGCTCAAGTTGATGGAGCATGTTGAGACCTTGAAAATGCATAAGGTTGAAATTCCTAATGAACTCGTAATTGATCGAATTCTCCATTCCCTCAGCAAAATCAAAGCATATGTTCAATTCCGGTTGAATTTTAATATGCAAGATAAGAAAGTTTCCCTTGATTAGTTGCACAAAATACTTGTGCAAGCCGAAAGGGATATGGTGCTAAGTGTTAGCACCACCAAAGATGTGCTCAATGTCAATAATAAGAGCAAAGGAACTTTCAAGAAGAGCGGGAAAAAAGAAAAGAAGCGAACTCCTAACAGGAACATATCTAAGACTTATGAAGCAAGCTCCTCCAAGCCCAAGTACAGTGCCCCCTCCGGGTACATGTGCCACTATTGTTGTGATGTTGGACATTGGAAAAGAAATTGTTCCAAATACCTTGGTGACATCAAAGCTGGAAAGGTTATTCCAGTAGGTATATAACTATTCCTATCTTTTATGTTTCAATCTCAATTAGTATGTGATACAAGTTGTGATGATTACCCTTTTTATTGTAAATAGGCCCCCCTCCTAGCAAGGACAAAGGCAGGGAGAAGGAAGCCTAGAGGAACATGAGGGAAGCTAGAGTAGCCGACCATGGTGATGGATCAATGGAAGCTTGGCTTTTATTTGCTTTGTCTTTAATTTTATGATGTATTTCATGTTTTAGAACTATTTTGATTTCCATGTGTAACTTGGAAATTGGTTTGTATCCTTTAAACACGGGTTGTATTTTGGATATTGGTGATTTGGTTTTCAACCCAAATCACTTGTTTTATTATGTTATTTGTTCTAAAATCATCATCATAAATTACTTGCGTAGAGAAACATTAGATAAACAACTCAAATTGATCAAATAGACGATTATGATGATGGGATCATTATATGTCCATAAGCTATGAATCTGATTATCCTTATGTCTTTGTTACTTAAAGTAACAACTTACTTATATAAGATCAATTAAAGTTGTAATGAGTTTCTGAACTCATCAAGTAGGGAATTTACGATACCATATGGACACATTATTCTAAACGGATGGTCAACCTTGAGATACCTAGAATAGAAAGTCTATTAAAGCAGATTACATGGATCAGACTGTCATATAATATTATCAAGCTGCCATGTTAGGATGGCCTTTTGAAAGCTAATACATTATCTTGGATAACTCCTAATACTCCGTTAAGTATACATGTTTGTAACTCACAAAGCTATCTCTCAAGAAGATAGATGTATTTTTGAGAGATAGAGTGGGAGTAGAATGTATCGTCACAAACATCTCTTATAGTTGAAACGTTACTTTGTGAAAGTAATAGAATTATAGAGTGGGAGTTGGAATTGAACTATTATCTATGAAGATAATATGAGAGCATTGTTCAGTGGGAGTCTATCGCACATGTCTTTGTGTTTAGTGTTTAAAAATATTACTTTGTGAAAGTGATAGTATCATGACCTTATTACATACGAGCCGAAGAATTACAATCCGAAAATTGTTGCTCATGAGAAGATTTACTTTAAAGTGGGGGCCTCTTTAAAGGTAAATAGAGCTTTAGAGTACACAAATGCATAAGATTTACTTGAAGATGTTGATCAAGATAAATTGTGTTAGGAATTGCCGCATTTCATTTTAATGAAGAATGGCAAATATAATTCGCTTTTCTAAAATGGGAATTTAGAGAAGGAAGTATTTGAAACACAAAATCTTAGATGAAGGTCTAAGAATTCTAATATTATGTGTAGCTTTCTTAAGTGATCTTAGAATGATCTTAAGCAAGCATTAAAGGATTATACTTTTCGTTCATGTGATTATAGTGAATTGTTTCATTCACATGATTGAAGAATCATGATATACATGAAGTTAAATGGGAGCTAGAATTGTTTCTCTATGTCTTATATGTTGATAACATATTACATATTGAGAATTATGTACCAATGTTCTCTTCTGGCAAGAGTAATTGGGACACTTGGAATGGGATGCAAAGTATTCTAGATTTTGAATCTATGTGAGAGAATATTGGCATAGAGTTGAGAATCTTATGAGGATAAGATATTTCACATCTGTTGTACAACAACAAAGTTGAATGGCTTATTCATGATGATGAAAGTGGAATTACTATGATGGAATCATAGTTGTTCACTGAACCCATTAAGTTGTTGATTACATGAAATCGATTGTTAATGTTTCCGCCATTAGAACGATTATGTATGCCAACAGACGCACGTGCTGTGATGTACCATTTGCTAGGTACATTATGAGTCAATAATAAGTTAATTCATAAGATGGGCTTGTGAAAGCCTTAAAGTACAATTGATGACTTGTACACATGTTTGGATGATAAACTAAGTTAGGTGTTGAAGGGTTGCACAAACTTTAGTTTCCAAGCTTAAAAGGATTTGATGAAATCCTAAGCTAATGTTATTGACGAAGGAGTAAGAAACTAAGAAAAGTGTTTTAGTTTCACGCATTGCAAATTCTACACAAGGGATTCTAAGTAAATAGTGATTAAATGGTCAACGTAGGGGTTAAGGGTGAATCCCTCTACAAATGACTTTATCACAAGTTATGCGATAATAGTGGGAGCTTCTTTCAAGTTAAAGAGGTCAGGTCTAGTATGAAGTCTAGACATATAATTAGCGAAATTCATGTCATTAGAGATAACATTGAATGGAAGGAAATAACAATTAATAAAGTTGGAATATATGGATATCGAGTATATCCACTTGCCAAGCTTGTATTGCATTTTAACTAGTGTTATAATACACTAAAGATTATAAAATATGAAGTAGTAATAGTGTATTGACTGTTCATATGTGATAATCACATTTATCGTTTGAGTTTTATTAAACTCACCCGCTACCTTGTCGTATCCGAATGGGTTGTAGAGACAAATTGAACCCCATTAAAGTGAACTGGATTGACATGGTATTCATCCCTAGTTACTTATATGAGGTGACGTCTCGAAGTGACTAGAGTGTGATGCGATTGATGGCAAGTTCAAGTGCCATAGAGTCATATGGGATGACTAGTCGATCACATAGGCAGACTGTATGGGACAATCGTCGGCGATGACCGCTTATAGAGTTCGGTAATTTATAAAGTCCGGGTCGTGGCAAACAGCTACTATAGTATTCTTATGAGTCAATTCTTTTGACTAGAGACTATTCGCCCAAGTTGGCACAACTTCTGATTAGCTTTGATTTATACTCTACGATTTCGTAAATGAGGTCAAACTGGGTATATTTTGGGTTATGATGGATGTGGTGAACGAAGGGAATAGGGCGATAGGAATTGTCCACCCCTTGTCGGGTTGTTTGAAATCTCAAGGCCACTCGAGGAGTAGTTAACTGAAATGCGTGGCCACGCTCGGAAGGTATCTCGATAGATAATTCCGGTCGACGATTAATCTTCGATCGAGTAAACCACTCAAGATATGATCAAATGTAAGTACGACCTGCAAGACACCTTGCATTGAGTGGGAGATTGTAATAGGACAAGAGAATTGGTGACATACACTTGTCGAGGACAAGTGGGAGATTGTTGGGAAATGTGTCCTCAACAATAGTGCGATCACATGATTTAAATATCATTATTAAATCTCATACTAAGAATACGTGAGGGATGATTCTTTATACAGTCAACTGACCGTCATTAATAGGTAATGATTGGCTAACTAGAGTTTGACATTTCTGTCGTGTGACGGTGGTGGTCAGTTGATCCCTTTAGGTCACACCTATAGGATAAGGCCCAAATAGATATTTAATTAATTGTATGCGATACGAATTAATTAATTCCTTAATTTTGGGAGTGCAATTTTGCGTCTTATTTTAATGTGATTAAATAAGATTAAATTTAGTAATTAAGTGTTATATTACTAAATTTGTTGAGGTATTATATAAGTTTTGAGGTTGAGGTAATTAGTTATTTAAAGCTACACGAAGTTGTAATTTTAACTAACTAGTAATTATGGGACCCATTATATGATGATATAATGGTAGTATACTACTCAAAAAGTGGAGTGTATATTATATTATTATTTGTAATATTTAAGTGTTAAATGATTACATTAATAATTTAATATGTAAGATAGTTAAACATATGACTTATAAGCATTTGTGGGACAAATGACAAAAGGCAAAAATGGACCAAACAAGGACCAAATTTTCGGCCATAATAAGAGCACATAAGATGCTCTTTTGTCTTATGTTGATGTTGGTTATTGTGAGATTGTGACACATCACACTAGCCTTTACATGCTACATCTTACACCTAGGCTTCCTACACTCTACCTACACTATATAAACAAGTAAAAACAAGAGGGCAAGATTCCCCCTTTGCTTATGCCAACCGGTTTTGGCTCCTTAAATGGGCAAAAATTTTGCTCATTTTTGGGTCTCTAGTTTTACTTGTTTTACTCTAATTTTCCTCACATGCAAGAACAAAAACCTATCATAAATACTAATACATATCATATATTACTAGAGGTAGTAATACAAGAACATTAGTATTATTAAGGTAATATTTCTACTACATATCTAGTTAATATTAGTAGGAATTTTTGGGATTAATCTTGGGTGCAATTTATTGGAGTGGTTTCTAAACTTGGAGTCTTAGGAGGATCATCCACAATATTTAGTTCAAGAACAAGTGAAAGAAGGTGACCTTACTTGTGCCCATAATTTCGAAACACATAACAATGTAAGGAACATTGTTCTTCTTATAAATCTTTCATTTTGTTATGCATGCACTAGATCTTAAGAACAAATAATTAACAAGTTATTTAGTTCACTATTAGAGGAGTCTAATAATAGGTATATGAACCTAACAAATTTAACTAAATTTAATCTTAAGAACAAATAATTAACAAGTTAATTAGTTCACTATTAGAGTTCTGGTAATTCATAAAGCATGGTCGTGGCAAGAGCTACTAGAGTATTCTTATGAGTCAATTCTTTTGACTAGAGACTATTCGCCCAAGTTGGCACAACCTCTGATTAGCTTTGATTTATACTCTACGATTTCGTAAATGAGGTCAAATTGGGTATATTTTGGGTTATGATGGACTGTGGCTGAACGAAGGGAATAGGGCGATAGGAATTGTCCACCCCTTGTCAGGGTTGTTTGAAATCTCAAGGCCACTCGAGGAGTAGTTAACTGGAAATGCGTGGCCACGCTCGGAAGGTATCTCTGATAGATAATTCCGGTCAGACAGTTAATCTCCAGATCGAGAAAACCAGTCAAGATATGATCAAATGTAAGTACGACCTGCAAGACACCTTGCATTGAGTGGGAGATTGTAATAGGACAAGAGAATTGGTGACGCACACTTGTCGAGGACAAGTGGGAGATTGTTGGGAAATGTGTCCTCAGCAATAGTGCGATCACATGATTTAAATATCATTATTAAATCTTATACTAAGAATACGTGAGGGATGATTCTTTATACAGTCGACTGACCGTCATTAATCGGTAATGATTAGCTAACTAGAGTTTGAATGGTGGTGGTCAGTTGATCCCTTTAGGTCACACCTATAGGATGAGACCCAAATAGATATTTAATTAATTGTATGCTATACAGATTAATTAATTCTTTAATTATGGGAGTGCAATTTTTCGTCTTATTGTAATGTGATTAAATAAGATTTAAATTTAGTAATTAAGTGTTAATTTACTAAATTAGTTGAGGTATTAATATAAGTTTTGAGGTAGAGGTAATTAGTTATTTAAAGTTACAAAAAGTTTTAATTTTAACTAAATAGTAATTATGAGACCCATTATATGTTGATATAATGGTAGTATACTACTCAAAAAGTGGAGTGTATATTATATTATTATTTGTAATATTTAAGTGTTAAATGATTACATTAATAATTAAATATGTAAGATAGTTAAACATATGACTTATAAGCATTTGTGGGACAAATGACAAAAAGCAAAAATGGACCAAAAATGGTCCAATATTTCGGCCAAAACAAGAGAGCACAAGATGCTCTTTTGTCTTTATTTGTTTGGCTAGCTAAAAGCATGATAGTGACTTGTCATATGAAGCTTTTATCATGCTATATCTTACACTATTGTTCCCTATACACTACATATGCTAAACAAGAGCTAAAAACAAAAGGAACAAGATTCCTTACTTGGGTAAGGCCAACCGGTTTTGGCTCTTACTTATGGGCATTTTGTTGCTCATATTTTTTCCACTCTTGTTTTGCTTGATTTTGCTTATGCTTCTCTCTAAGTTTCCTCACATGCAAAATTGATAAAAACTCTCTACAATACTAATACTCATCATCCTATTACTAGAGGTAGTAATACAAGAACATTAGTATTATTAAGGTTCTATTTCTACTATATATCTAGTTAATATTAGTAGGAATTTTTGGGATTATCTCGGGTGCAATTTATTGGAGTGGCTTCTATACTTGGAGTCTTAGGAGGATCATCCATCATATTTAGCTCAAGAACAAGTGAAGGAAGGTGAACTTACTTGTGCCCATTATTTCGAAACACCTAACAATATAAGGAACATTGTTCTTCTTATAAATCTTTCATTTTGTTATGCATGCACTAGATCTAAAGAACAAATAATTAACAGGAACATAGCTAAGACTTATGTTGATTGTAATTATTTATGAGAGGTTTTTGTTCTTGCATGTGAGGAATATTAGAGTAAAACAAGTAAAACTAGAGACCCAAAAATGAGCAAAATTTTGCCCATTTAAGGAGCCAAAACCGGTTGGCATGAGTAAATAGGGGGAATCTTGCCCTTTTGTTTTTACTTGTTTGTATAGTGTAGGTAGAGTGTAGGAAGCCTAGGTGTAAGATGTAGCATGTAAAGGCTAGTATGATGTGTCACAATCACACAATAACCAACATCAACATAAGACAAAAGAGCATCTTATGTGCTCTTATTATGGCCGAAAATTTGGTCCATATTTGGTCCATTTTTGCCTTTTGTCATTTGTCCCACAAATGCTTATAAGTCATATGTTTAACTATCTTACATATATAATTATTAATGTAATCATTTAACACTTAAATATTACAATTAATAATATAATATACACTCCACTTTTTGAGTAGTATACTACCATTATATCATCATATAATGAGTCCCATAATTACTAGTTAGTTAAAATTACAACTTCTTGTAACTTTAAATAACTAATTACCTCTACCTCAAAACTTATATAATACCTCAAAAAATTTAGTAATATAACACTTAATTACTAAATTTAATCTTATTTAATCACATTAAAATAAGACACAAAATTGCACTCCCATAATTAAGGAATTAATTAATTCGTATCGCATACAATTAATTAAATATCTATTTGGGCCTCATCCTATAGGTGCGACCTAATGAGATCAACTGACCACCACCGTCACACGACAGTAATGTCAAACTCTAGTTAGCTAATCATTACCGATTAATGACGGTCAGTCGACTGTATAAAGAATCATCCCTCACGTATTCTTAGTATAAGATTTAATAATGATATTTAAATCATGGATCGCACTATTGCTGAGGACACATTTCCCAACAATCTCCCACTTGTCCTCGACAAGTGTGCGTCACCAATTCTCTTGTCCTATTACAATTTCCCACTCAATGCAAGGTGTCTTGCAGGTCGTACTTACATTTGATCATATCTTGACTGGTTTTCTCGATCTGGAGATTAACTGTCTGACCGGAATTATCTATCAGAGATACCTTCCGAGCGTGGCCACGCATTTCCAGTTAACTACTCCTCGAGTGGCCTTGAGATTTCAAACAACCCTGACAAGGGGTGGACAATTCCTATCGCCCTATTCCCTTTGTTCAGCCACAGTCCATCATAACCCAAAATATACCCAGTTTGACCTCATTTACGAAATCGTAGAGTATAAATCAAAGCTAATCAGAGGTTGTGCCAACTTGGGAGAATAGTCTCTAGTCAAAAGAATTGACTCATAAGAATACTATAGTAGCTCTTGCCACGACCATGCTTTATGAATTACCAGAACTCTATAAGCGGTCATCGCCCGATGATTGTCCCATACGATCGCCTATGTGATCGACTAGTCATCCCATATGACTCTATGGCACTTGAACTTGCCATCAATCGCATCACACTCTAGTCACTTCGAGACGTCACCTCATATAAGTAACTAGGGGTGAATACCATGTCAATCCAGTTCCAACCCATTCGGATACGACAAGGTAGCGGGTGAGTTTATAAAAACTCAAATGATAAATGTGATTATCACATATGGACAGTCAATACACTATTACTACTTCATATTTTATAATCTTTAGTGTATTATAACACTAGTTAAAATCCAATACAAGCTTGGCAAGTGGATATACCCGATATCCATATATTCCAACTTTATTAATTGCTATTTCCTTCCATTCAATGTTATCTCTAATGACATGAATTTCGCTAAGTATATGTCTAGACTTCATACTAGACTTGATCTCTTTAACTTGAAAGAAGCTCCCACTGTTATCGTATAACTTGTGATAAAGTCATTTGTAGAGGGATTCACCCTTAATCTCTACGTTGACCATTTAATCACTATTTACTTAGAATCCTTTTTGTAGAATTTGCAATGCGTGAAACTAAAACACTTTTCTTAGTTTCTTACTCCTTAGTCAATAACATTAGCTTAGGATTTCATCAAATCCTTTTAAGATTGGAAACTAAAGTTTGTGCAACCCTTCAACACCTAACTTAGTTTATCATCCAAACATGTGTACAAGTCATCAATTATACTTCAAGGCTTTCACAAGCCCATCTTATGAATTAACTAATTATTGACTCATAATGTACCTAGCATATGGTACATCACAGCACGTGCGTCTGTTGGCATACATAATCGTTCTAATGGCGAAAACATTAGCAATCAATTTTATGTACTCAACAACTTAATGGGTTCAGTGAATGACTATGATTCCATCATAGTAATTCCACTTTCATCATCATGAATAAGCCATTCAACTTTGTTGTTGTACAACAGATGTGAAATATCTTATCCTCATAAGATTCTCAACTCTATGCCAATATTCTCTCACATAGATTCAAAATCTAGAATACTTTGCATCCCATTCCAAGTGTCGCAATTACTCTTGCCAGAAGAGAACATTGGTACATAATTCTCAATAAGTAATATGTTATCAACATATAAGACATAGAGAAATAATTCTAGCTCCCACTTAACTTCATGTATATCATGATTCTTCAATCATGTGAATGAAACAATTCACTATAATCACATGAACGAAAAGTATAATCCCTTAATGCTTGCTTAAGATCATTCTAAGATCATTTAAGAAAGCTACACATAATATGTTAGAATTCTTAGATCTTCATCTAAGTCTTTGTGTTTCAAACACTTCCTTCTCTAAATTCCCATTTTAGAAAAGCGAATTATATTTGCCATTCTTCATTAAAATGAAATGCGGCAATTCCTAACACAATTTATCTTGATCAACATCTTCAAGTAAATCTTATGCATTTGTGTACTCTAAAGATCTATTTACCTTTAAAGAGACCCTCACTTTAAAGTAAATCTTCTCATGAGCAACAATTTTCGGATTGTAATGCTTCGGCTCGTATGTAATAAGGTCATGATACTATCACTTTCACAAAGTAATATTTTTAAACAGACATGTGCGATAGACTCCCACTGAACTATGCTCTCATACTATCTTCATAGATAATAGTTGAATACCAATTCCCACTCTATAATTCTATTACTTTCACAAAGTAACATTTCAACTATAAGAGATGTTTGTGACGATACATTCTACTCTCACTCTATCTCTTAGAAATACATTTATCTTCTTGAGAGATAGCTTTGTGAGTTACAAACATGTATACTTAACGGAGTATTAGGAGTTATCCAAGATAATGTATTAGCTTTCATAAGGCCATCCTAACATGGCAGCTTGATAATATTATATGACAGTCTGATCCATGTAAACTGGTTTAATAGACTCTCTATTCTAGGTATCTCAAGGTTGACCATCCGTTTAGAATAATGTGTCCATATGGTATCGTAAATTCCCTACTTGATGAGTTCAGAAACTCATTACAACTTTAATTGATCTTACATAAGGAGAATCAGATTCATAGCTTATGGACATATAATGATCCCATCATCATAATCGTCTATTTGATCAATTTGAGTTGTTTATCTAATTTTTCTCTACGCAAGTAATTTATGATGAGGATTTTAGAACAAATAACATAATAAAACAAGTGATTTGGGTTGAAAACCAAATCACCAATATCCAAAATACAACCCGTGTTTAAAGGATACAAACCAATTTCCAAGTCACACAAGGAAATCAAAATAGTTCTAAAACATGAAATACATCATAAAATTAAAGACAAAGCAAATAAAAGCCAAGCTTCCATTGATCCATCACCATGGTCGGCTACTCTAGCTTCCCTCATGATCCTCTAGGCTTGCTTCTCCTTGCCTTTGTCCTTGCTAGGAAGGGGCCCTATTTACAATACAAAGGGTAATCATCACAACTTGTATCACATACTAATTGAGATTGAAACATAAAACATTGGAATAGTTATATACCTACTGGAATAACCTTTCCAACTTTGATGTCGCCAAGGTATTTGGAACAATTTCTTGATATTATGAGAGTTATATATTTATCCCAGAATGTTCAAAAATTTAAAATTCAAATTTTGAAATTTTTTATGATTTAATGTGGATTTATTTCATATATATTACGATTTTAAGGTAAAAAATGAGCATAAAATTAAATCAAGTTGAATTATTGTCAATAATTTAGTGATGACTGATTTTTGAGTCCTAAAATGTGTTAGGATAATTAAATTGAGCTTAGATGTGATTTAAGTGTTAATTAGTGATTTTAAAAGGTTATTATCACGCATTTCCATGAAACCGGGTTATATGTACGACATAAATTAAATAGGGCAATTTGGCACATCATTTGGCATGATAGATACATATTATAATGCTGCATATTTCAATTGTTGAATGTCTTTTATTTATATAATTTTGAATTATGTAATTTTATCTTAGTATGGCCTTAGTTTAATCAATATTACCCGTAATGAAAGGGAATATTGATTCAGTTGTAATTTAATGTGATCTCGTATCACTTTTATTTTTATTTCATTAGTTTTTCCATTTTACAAATGTATAATAGGAATAGCTTTGTATTTTTATTATTATTTGTAATTATGGAGCATCTTCAAAGACGGTGCCATTCGGAAAGGTGATCCGACAAAGACGGTGTCTTGGGAGGCGTGCCATTTGAAGAATCAAGGGAGCAAAGGAGTTGGTTTCCGAATATGTAATAGATTATTTGATTTTCTATTTTAGGAAGGCCATACTAGGAATTTTATTTATTGCATTGCATTTCTTTTAATATGTTGCATGCATTGGTAAATCGCCATAACAACACATGCATATCATATCGAGTCATTGACCGTGTCAATTATAATTATCGTAGTTCACCGCTTTAGTTCACTTAAAACGTGATAGATAATAAATTGACAAGACCTCTCACATATAATAATTGAGAAATTGCCTTACCAAATAGTAGAAATCCATGAAGTACCAATTTCATAAGGGAGTTAATCCGGCTTCACCGTAATACAAACCTTGTTACGTTGGCGAAGTGGGGTAGTAAAATGTTATTACATCGAAATTTGGATTGAGCTCAACGGAAGTATTGTTGACCGTAGTCGCATGTGTTCTGGGCTAAAGATGAGAGTAATTTTTATTGACCGAGAGTTCTATAAGTAGAATCGATTAAAGAGTTAATCCACCGAGTTATATTAATAAGGGATGAATCGGTTCAACGTGCCCAAGTTGATATGAATTTGGATCTCTGAACCATTTATATAGTTGGGTGGAGGTCACTATATAAATGCAATACTTGTAGTTAAATTTACGAGTATTATTAAAACGATAGATGATAATTAATTCCTTCATTTCCTATTTTGTAGTCAAATTTGTTTTATCAACCGCAATGGCAACTCCAATCACGTCCGCTTCCACTAGTTCCACCACGCTTACCAATGTGTCATGGCTCCGATCCTTCATGGATCGTTGTAAGTTAGAAACGAATGGGTCTAATTTCGCCGATTGGGATGCGCAACTTCGCTTGGCCGCGCAAGGTGACGACAAGCTTCGTTACCTTACCGAGGCATCTCCCACCGAACCTAATGCTAGGTTCACCCCCGCCGCTAGGCAAACCTATGAGGTTTACCAAAAGGAGTCGGCCGCGATCAAAAATGTGTTGATCTTTGCTATGGAGGCCGAACTCCAACGAAGTGCTATAAGGATTAGCACCACTCATGAGATCTACATGAAGCTTGTGAACATGATTTCACGAGCTCCTAGGGTCATTCAATATGAGGCGGCTTCCGCATTCTTTGATCTTAACCTCAAAGAGGGCCAAAAGGTGAGCCCTCATGTGCTCAAGTTGATGGAGCATGTTGAGACCTTGAAAATGCATAAGGTGGAAATTCCCAATGAACTCGTAATTGATCGAATTGTTCATTCCCTCAACAAAATCAAAGCATATGTTCAATTCCGGGTGAATTTTAATATGCAAGACAAGAAAGTTTCCCTTGATGAGTTGCACAAAATGCTTGTGCAAGCCGACAGGGACATGGGGCTAAGTGTTAGCACCACAAAAGATGTGCTCAATGTCAATCATAAGAGTAAGGGAACCTTCAAGAAAGGTGGGAAGAAGGGGAAGAAGCGAACTCCCAACAGGAATATAGCTAAAGCTTGTGATGATTACCCTTTTTATTGTTGTGGTTTTGGGCATTGGAAGAGGAACTGTTCCAAATACCTTGGCGACATCAAAGCTGGAAAGGTTATTCCAGTAGGTATATAACTATCCCTATCTTTTATGTTTCAATCTCAATTAGTATGTGATACAAGTTGTGATGATTACCCTTTTTATTGTAAATAGGGGCTCCTACCAAGGACAAAGGCAAGGAAAAGCAAACCTAGAGGATCATATGGGAAGCTAGAGTAGCCGACCGTGGTGATGGATCAAAGGAAGCTAGGCTTTAAATTTGCTTTGTCTTTAATTTTATGATGTGTTTCATGTTTTTTAGAACTATTTTGATTTCCTTGTGTGACTTGGAAATTAGTTTGTATCCTTTAAACACGGGTTGTATTTTGGATATTGGTGATTTGGTTTTCAACCCAAATCACTTGTTTTATTATGTTATTTGTTCTAAAATCATCATCATAAATTACTTGCGTAGAGAAACATTAGATAAACAACTCAAATTGATCAAATAGACGATTATGATGATGGGATCATTATATGTCCATAAGCTATGAATTTGATTCTCCTTATGTCATCATTACTAAAAGTAACATCTTACTTATGTAAGATCAATTAAAGTTGTAATGAGTTTGAATGACGAAAATTCACGGGTTTAGTCAAAAGTCACATCTGATTTGGGCATTGGTTGAAACAGGTGCAGCGAGTGAAAGGAGCGAGTGGAGGAGCTTTTTGAAGCAGATTCTTTTCTAAGTTGAGACATGGTCTTAAGTTGTAGGCCCGAAACAACACTTGATCGGGCTTATGGTATTCCCTGCTTTATTGTATGAAATAAGATCGCAAAACGTAAGACTCGGCATTGGGCTTGGCGAACTCATCAAGTAGGGAATTCACGATACCATACGGACACATTATTCTAAACAGATGGTCAACCATGAGATACCTAGAATAGAGAGTCTATTAAACAGATGACATGGATAGGACTCGTATATTATCAAGCTGCCATGTTAGGATGGCCTTTTGAAAGATAATACATAGTCTAGATAAAATCCTAATACTCCGTTAAATATATATGTTTGTGACTCCCAACGCTATCTCTCGAGAATATAGATGTATTTCTGAGAGATAGAGTGGGAGTAGATTGAATCGTCACAAACATGTCTTATAGTTCAAATGTTACTTTGTGAAAGTAATAGAATTATAGAGTGGGAGTTGGTATTGAACTATCATCTATGAAGATAGTATGAGAGCATAGTTCAGTGGGAGTTTATTGCACATGTCTTATTGTTCAAAAATTACTTTGTGAAAGTGATAGTATCATGACCTTGTTACATACGAGCCGAAGCATTACAATCCGAAAATTGTTACTCAAGAGTAGATTTACTTTAAGGCGCGGGTCTCCTCAAAAGTAAAAAGAGCTCCAGAGTACTCAAATGCATAAGATTTATATAAAGATGTTGATCAGATAAATTGTGTTAGGAATTGCCGCATTTCATTCTAATGAAGAATGGCAAATAAAATTCGCTTTTCTAAAATGGGAATTTAGAGAAGGAAGTGTTTGAAACACAAAATCTTAGATGAAGATCTAAGAATCCTAACATATTATGCGTAGCTTTCTTAAGTGATCTTAGAATGATCTTAAGCAAGCATTAAAGGATTATACTTTTCGTTCATGTGATTATTGTGAATTGTTTCATTCATATGATTGAAGAATCATGATATACATGAAGTTAAGTGGGAGCTGGAATTGTTTCTCCATGTCTTATATGTTAATAACATATTACTTATTGAGAATAATGTACCAATGCTCTCTTCTGGCAAGAATAATTGGGAGACTTGGAAAGGGATGCAAAGTATTCTAGATTTTGAATCTATGTGAGAGAATATTGGCATAGAATTGAGAGTCTTATGAGGTTAAGATATTTCACATCTGTTGTACAACAACAAAGTTAAATAGGCTATTCATGTTGATGGAAGTAGAATTACTATGATGGAGTCATAGTCATTCACTGAACCTATTAAGTTGTTGATCACATGAAATGAAATTCTAATGTTTCCGCCATTAGAATGATCATGTATGCCAACAGACGCACGTGTCATGATGTGATATATGCTGAGAGCACAATAAGTCAATTAAAGGGATAATTCCCACATTATGGCTTGTGAAAGCCTTAAAAGAACATCCTTGAGATTCTTGAGAAGAATTAAGGATTCGTTCACATGTTTGGATGACAAAACTAAGTTGGGTGTTGAAGTGTTACACAAACTTTAGTTTCCAAACTCAAATGGGATTTGTTGAAATCCTAGGATGACCTATTGACTAAGGAGTAAGAGACTAAGAAAGGTGTTTTAGTCGTATATTGCAAAATTTTACAAAAGGAATCCAAGTAAATTGTGATAAAATCATCAATGAAGGGATTAAGGGTGAATCCCTCTATAAATGATTTTGTCACAAGTTATGTGATAACAGTGGGAGCGTCTTTCAAGTTAAAGAGCCCAAGTCTAGCAATAAGTCTAGACAAATACTTAGAAATGAATTCAAGTTATTACAGATAACATCGATTTGAAGGAAATAGCAATTTATAAAGTTGGAATATATGGATATTGGGTATATCTGCTTTCTAAGCTTTTATTGCATCTAAACTAGTGTTTAATAATACACTAAATATTATAGAATATGAAGTAGTAATAGTGTATTGACTATTCATATGTGATAATCACATTTATCGTTTGAGTTTTCTTAAACTCACCCGCTACCTTGTCGTATCCGAATGGGATGTAGAGACAAATTGAACCCCATTAAAGTGAACTGGATTGACATGGTATTCGCCCCTAGTTACTTATATGAGGTGACGTCTCCAAGTGACTAGAGTGTGATGCGATTGATGGCAAGTTCAAGTGCCATAGAGTCATATGGGATAACTAGTCGATCACATAGGCAGACTGTATGGGATACTCTGTCGGGCAGTGACCGCTTATAGAGTTCTGGTAATTCATAAAGCCTGGTCGTGGCAAGAGCTACTATAGTATTCTTATGAGTCAATTCTTTTGACTAGAGACTATTCGCCCAAGTTGGCATAACTTCTGATTAGCTTTGATTTATACTCAAACTGGGTATATTTTGGGTTATGATAGACTGTGGCTGAACGAAGGGAATAGGGCGATAGAAATTGTCCATCCCTTGTCAGGGTTATTTGAAATCTCAAGGCCACTCGAGGAGTAGTTAACTGGAAATGCATGGCCACGCTCGGAAGGTATCTCTGATAGATAATTACGGTCAGACAGTTTATCTCCAGATCGAGAAAACCACTCAAGATATGATCAAATGTAAGTACGACCTGCAAGACACCTTGCATTGAGTGGGAGATTGTAATAGGACAAGAGAATTGGTGACGCACACTTGTCGAGGACAAGTGGGAGATTGTTGGGAAATGTGTCCTCAACAATAGTGCGATCACATGATTTAAATATCATAATTAAATCTCATATTAAGAATACATGAAGGATGATTCTTTAAACAGTCGACTGACAGTCATTAATCGGTAATGATTGGCTAACTAGAGTTTGACATTACTGTCGTGAGACGGTGGTGGTCAGTTGATCCCTTTAGGTCACACCTATAGGATGAGGCCCAAATAGATATTTAATTTATTGTATGCGATATAGATTAATTAATTCCTTAATTATGGGAGTGCAATTTTGCGTCTTATTGTAATGTGATTAAATAAGATTTAAATTTAGTAATTAAGTGTTAATTTACTAAATTAGTTGAGGTATTAATATAAGTTTTGAGGTAGAGGTAATTAGTTATTTAAAGTTACAAGAAGTTGTAATTTTAACTAACTAGTAATTATGGGACCCATTATATGTTGATATAATGGTAGTTTACTACTCAAAAAGTGGAGTGTATATTATATTATTAATTGTAATATTTATGTGTGAAATGATTACATTAATAATTAAATATGTAAGATAGTTAAACATATGACTTATAAGCATTTGTGGGACAAATGACAAAAAGCAAAAATGGACCAAAAATGGTCCAATATTTCGGCCAAAACAAGAGAGCACAAGATGTTCTTTTGTCTTTGTTTGTTTGGATAAAAGCATGATAGTGACTTGTCATATGAAGCTTTTATCATGCTATATCTTACACTATTGTTCCCTATACACTACATATGCTAAACAAGAGCTAAAAACAAAAGGAACAAGATTCCTTACTTGGGTAAGGCCAACCGATTTTGGCTCTTACTTATGGGCATTTTGTTGCTCATATTTTTTCCACTCATGTTTTGCTTGATTTTGCTTATGCTTCTCTCTAAGTTTCCTCACATGCAAAATTGATAAAAAGTCTCTACAATACTAATACTCATCATCCTATTACTAGAGGTAGTAATACAAGAACATTAGTATTATTAAGGTTATATTTCTACTATATATCTAGTTAATATTAGTAGGAATTTTTGGGATTAATCTTGGGTGCAATTTATTGGAGTGGCTTCTATACTTGGAGTCTTAGGAGGATCATCCATCATATTTAGCTCAAGAACAAGTGAAGGAAGGTGACCTTACTTGTGCCCATTATCAAAAACACCTAACAATGTAAGGAACATTGTTCTTCTTATAAATCTTTCATTTTGTTATGCATGCACTAGATCTAAAGAACAAATAATTAACAAGTTAATTAGTTCACTATTAGAGGAGTCTAATAATAGGTATATGAACCTAACAAGTGGTAGATATGTAGTAGAAATATTACCTTAATAATACTAATGTTCTCGTATTACTACCTCTAGTAATATATGATATGTATTAGTATTTATGAGAGGTTTTTGTTCTTGCATGTGAGGAAAATTAGAGTAAAACAAGTAAAACTAGAGAGCCAAAAATGATCAAAATTTTGCCCATTTAAGGAGCCAAAACCGGTTGGCATAAGCAAAGGGGGAATCTTGCCCTTTTGTTTTTACTTGTTTGTATAATGTAGGTAGAGTGTAGGAAGCCTAGGTGTAAGATGTAGCATGTAAAGGCTAGTGTGATGTGTCACAATCACACAATAACCAACATCAACATAAGACAAAAGAGCATCTTATGTGCTCTTATTATGGCCGAAAATTTGGTCCTTATTTGGTCCATTTTTGCCTTTTGTCATTTGTCCCACAAATGCTTATAAGTCATATGTTTAACTATCTTATATATTTAATTATTAATGTAATCATCTAACACTTAAATATTACAAATAATAATATAATATACACTCCACTTTTTGAGTAGTATACTACCATTATATCATCATATAATGGGTCCCATAATTACTAGTTAGTTAAAATTACAACTTGTAACTTTAAATAACTAATTACCTCTACCTCAAAACTTATATAATACCTTAACAAATTTAGTAATATAACACTTAATTACTAAATTTAATCTTATTTAATCACATTAAAATAAGACGCAAAATTGCACTCCCATAATTAAGGAATTAATTAATTCGTATCGCATACAATTAATTAAATATCTATTTGGGCCTCATCCTATGGGTGTGACCTAAAGGGATCAACTGACCACCACCGTCACACGACAGTAATGTCAAACTCTAGTTAGCCAATCATTAGCGATTAATGACGGCCAGTCGACTGTATAAAGAATCATCCCTCACGTATTCTTAGTGTGAGATTTAATAATGATATTTAAATCATGTGATCGCACTATTGTTGAGGACACATTTCCCAACAATCTCCCACTTGTCCTCGACAAGTGTGTGTCACCAATTCTCTTGTCCTATTATAATCTCCCACTCAATGCAAGGTGCCTTGCAGATCGTACTTACATTTGATCATATCTTGTGTGGTTTTCACGATCTGGAGATTAACTGTCTGACCAGAATTATCTATCAGAGATACCTTCCGAGCGTGGCCACGCATTTCCAGTTAACTACTCCTCGAGTGGCCTTGAGATTTCAAACAACCCTGACAAGGAGTGGACAATTCCTATCGCCCTATTCCTCTGCTCACCCACACCATCATAACCCAAAATATACCCAGTTTGACCTCATTTACGAAATCGTAGAGTATAAATCAAAGCTAATCAGAAGTTGTGCCAACTTGGGCGAATAGTCTCTAGTCAAATTAATTGACTCATAAGAGTACTATAGTAGCTCTTGCCACGACCAGGCTTTATGAATTTCCAGAACTCTATAAGAGGTCACTGCCCGACAGATTGTCCTATACAGTCTGCCTATGTGATCGACTAGTCATCCCATATGACTCTATGGCACTTGAACTTGTCATCAATCGCATCACACTCTAGTCACTTCGAGACGTCACCTCATATAAGTAACTAGGGGTGAATACCATGTCAATCCAGTTCACTTTAATGGGGTTCAATTTGTCTCTACAACCCATTCGGATACGACAAGGTAGCGGGTGAGTTTAATAAAACTCAAACGATAAATGTGATTTTCACATATGAACAGTCAATACACTATTACCACTTCATATTTTATAATCTTTAGTGTATTATAACACTAGTTAAAATGCAATACAAGCTTGGCAAGTGGATATACCCGATATCCATATATTCCAACTTTATTAATTGCTATTTCCTTCCATTCAATGTTATCTCTAATGACATGAATTTCGCTAAGTATATGTCTAGACTTCATACTAGACCTGAGCTCTTTAACTTGAAAGAAGCTCCCACTGTTATCGCATAACTTGTGATAAAGTCATTTCTAGAGGGATTCACCCTTAATCCCTACGTTGACCATTTAATCACTATTTACTTAGAATCCTTATTGTAGAATTTGCAATGCGTGAAACTAAAACACTTTTCTTAGTTTCTTACTCCTTAGTCAATAACATTAGCTTAGGATTTCATCAAATCCTTTTAAGCTTGGAAACTAAAGTTGGTGCAACCCTTCAACACCTAACTTAGTTTATCATCCAAACATGTGTACAAGTCATCAATTGTACTTTAAGGCTTTCACAAGCCCATCTTATGAATTAACTTATTATTGACTCATAATGTACCTAGCATATGGTACATCACAGCACGTGCGTCTGTTGGCATACATAATCGTTCTAATGGCGGAAACATTAGCAATCGATTTCATGTAATCAACAACTTAATGGGTTCAGTGAACGACTATGATTCCATCATAGTAATTCCACTTTCATCATCATGAATAAGCCATTCAACTTTGTTGTTGTACAACAGATGTGAAATATCTTATCCTCATAAGATTCTCAACTCTATGCCAATATTCTCTCACATAGATTCGAAATCTAGAATACTTTGCATCCCATTCCAAGTGTCCCAATTACTCTTGCCAGAAGAGAACATTGGTACATAATTCTCAATAAGTAATATGTGAATGAAACAATTCACTATAATCACATGAACGAAAAGTATAATCCTTTAATGCTTGCTTAAGATCATTCTAAGATCACTTAAGAAATCTACACATAATATGTTAGAATTCTTAGATCTTCATCTAAGATTTTGTGTTTCAAACACTTCCTTCTCAAAATTCCCATTTTAGAAAAGCGAATTATATTTGCCATTCTTCATTAAAATGAAATGCGGCAATTCCTAACACAATTTATCTTGATCAACATCTTCATGTAAATCTTATGCATTTGTGTACTCTAAAACTCTATTTACCTTTAAAGAGACTCTCACTTTAAAGTAAATCTTCTCATGAGCAACAATTTTCGGATTGTAATGCTTCGGCTCGTATGTAATAAGGTCATGATACTATCACTTTCACAAAGTAATATTTTTAAACAATAAGACATGTGAAATAGACTCCCACTGAACTATGCTCTCATACTATCTTCATAGATAATAGTTCAATACCAACTCCCACTCTATAATTCAATTATTTCACAAAGTAACATTTAGTCTAATAAATTTAAATTTAGTCTAATAATAATGTTAGGATTATTATTAGTCTAATAATTGTTAATTCACTAAATTATGTTGAGGTTTTATAAAAGTTTCGAGGTAGAGGTAATTGGTTATTTACATTTACAAGAGGTATTAAATTTAACTAACTAGCTATTATGGGACCCATTATATGTTGATATAATGTTAAAAAATTACTCAATAAGTTGAGTGAATATATATTTATTAATTTGTCTCATAATTGTTGTATGATCACATTAATATTTAATTATGTAAGATAATTAAATATAAGACTTATAAGCATTTGTGGGACAAATATTATAAGACAAAAATTGACCATAATAAGAGCATTGGACCGTTTTTTTAAAGGATATAGGACTCTTGTCCTAAGTCTTCTATTTTGTCTAAAAAGCTTATGACAACCACAACACTTGTCATGCTCACTCTACCATATATGAGTCTATCAATAAAACATTTGTAAAAAGAGTTTTGAGAAGAAAAAAATTGCTCTTATTAAGAGCATAGGGCCGGACCACTTTAAGAGTGGAAGAGCTTTTGTTGTTCTTATTTTTCCCTCTATCATATTCTCAAAATATGCAACATGCAAAAACCTATCACATATTCATCTTGTTCTTCATCAAAACATTAGTTTTTGATTCAATTTGTTCATAAAGATTACTAATATTATTAGTGTAATATATGAGTATTAGTAATCAATTTTAAGGTAAACTACTAAACAAATATCTAGCTAATATTATTTAGTGGGGATAAGGGATAATCTTGGTTGCAATCAAGAGGAGTGACTTCTATACTTGAGGTCTTTGGAGGATCATCCTAATACTCATAATAGCTCAAGAACAAGTGAAGGTAGGAGACCTTACTTGTGCCCATAAACCGAAATTTACAATGTAAGGGACATTGTTTTCTTATAAATCTTTCATTTTGTTATGCATGCACTAGATCTAAAGAACATATAATTAACAAGTTAATTTGTTCACTATTAGAGGAGTCTAATAATAGGTATATGAACCTAACAAGTGGTATTAGAGCATAAGGACTTTACATGCATAATCGGTTATTGTTTTTCCGAGTTAAAAGGTTAACATATAAAACTAATAATTTGTGATTTATAAGTATAAGCCACGAAATCACCATGAATTTTATATATTCTGGTACTAAAATGTTTTTAGGTCATTTTTATGATTTATGGAAATTTATTGCTCATTTTAATGATTTTTGGTCATTTTATTACATTTTTATGACTAAAATGGGAATTAAAATGCTAAAAATAGTTAAACTAAGTTTATGACCTTGGAAATTTTATATAACCTCACATGCATATTTTACAAGTTGTGTGTAAAAAGCCGAGTTAATTTGATTAATATTGCAGGATTTATGATTTTTAAGAGATAAAAATGGATTAAAAGAGGTAAAATGGTTAAAAATAGTTAAATCACGAATTAAGCCATGATCTTTTAATATGATGTCACATGCATAATTTACAGAGCGTATGTAAATTTCTAGATTTAATGATTTTACTTTGCATGATTTATGGATTTTTAGAGTAAAAATGACATAAATAGTGACTATTTGGGCAAAATTAGCTAAAACGTATTGCATAGCTTGAGAAAATTATTTGAAGTTGCATAAATATCCCACTAATCAGATCTAAAGTTGTAAAAATTATTGGATTAAGTTTCGGATACTTTATATATTTTATGAGATAAAACCGATAAAATGCAACTATATTTTCTCAAAATTAATTCGAAAATTTTAACCATGATTTTTGACATTATGAGTGTCATGGAATTATTCCAGAATGTTCAAAAATTTAAAATTCAAATTTTGAAATTTATGTAATTGAATTTGGATTTATTTCATATAAATAATGATTTTATGGTAAAAAATGAGCATAAAATTAAATCAAGTTGAATTATTGTCAAAAATTGAGTGATAACTAATTTTTGAGTCCTAAAATGTGTTAGGATAATTAACTTGAGCTTAGATGTGATTTAAGTGTTAATTAGTGATTTTAAGAGGTTATTATCACGTATTTCCATAAAACCGGGTTATATGTACGACATAAGTTAAATAGGGCGATTTGGCATATAATTTGGCATGATAGGTACATATTAAAATGCTGCATATTTCAATTGTTAAATATCTTTTATTTATATAATTTTGAATAATGTAATTTTATCTTAGTATGGCCTTAGATTTAATCGATATTACCCCTAATGAAAGGGAATATTGATTCGGTTGTAATTTAATGTGATCTCGTATCACTTTTATTTTTATTTCATTAGTTTTTCCATTTTACAAATGTATAATAGGAATAGCTTTGTATTTTTATTATTATTTGTAATTATGGAGCATCTTCAAAGACGGTGCCATTCGGAAAGGTGATCCGAGGAAGATGGTATCTTGAGAAGCGTGCCAATTGAAGATTCAAGGGACAAAAAGGATTTGGTTTCCGAATATGTAATAGATTATTTGATTTTCTATTTTAGGAAGGCCATACTAGGAATTTTATTTATTACTTTGCATTTCTTTTAATATGTTGCATGCATTGCCAAATCGCCATAACAACACATGCATATCATATCGAGTCATCGACCGTGTCAATTATAATTATCGTAGTTCACCGCTTTAGTTCACTTAAAATGTGATAGATAATAAATTGACAAGACCTCTCACATATAATAATTGAGATAAAGCCTTACCAAATAGTAGAAACCCATGAAGTACCAATTTCGTGAGGGAGTTAATCCGGCTTCACCGTAATACAAACCTTATTACGTTGGCGAAGTGGGGTAGTAAAAATTTATTACATCGATATTTGGATTGAGCTCAACGGAAGTATTGTTGACCGGAGTCGCATGTGTTCCGGGCTAAAGATGAAAATTAGAGTAATTTTTATCGACCGAGAGTTATAAAAGCAGAATCGATTAAAGAGTTAATCCACCGAGTTATATTAATAAGAGATGAATCGGCTCACCGCGCCCGAGTTGATATGAATTTGGATCTCGGAATCATTTATGTAGTTGGGTGGAGGTCACTATATAAATGCAATGCTTGTAGTTAAATTTACGAGTGTTATTAAAACGATAGATGTTAATTATTTCCTTCATTTTCCGTTTTTGTAGTTAATTATACGCAATGAATTCATCTAATACTCCTACACCAATCACCGTTGAAACATGGCTCCAATCATACGATGAAAAATGCTCCGAGTATGACAATGAAACGATTAGAGAATTACGCATTGGCATTGGTCAGGATGGAAATTTTTGCTTCTTTACCACCTCCACTCCACCCACTCCAATATTATTGCCCACCACCTTGGAAAGAAAGCCTTGTGAAGAAGATCTTATAAAACCCAAGGATTCCTTGTTTGAAGAAACAATGAAAAATATTAAAATCAGTGGGAGTTCTAGCAAGAGTGTCCTTGCAAAGGAAAGAAGCATTAGTGTTAATAAAGGGAAGGCAAAAATGGGCGAGAAACCCAAACCTGATTGTAAATTGGAAATGGATAGTGGGACTGCCAAGACCAAGACCAAGAAGGGTGCCAAATCCTATGAGGAATGTCATTATTGTAATGTCATGGGCCATTGGAGGCGAAATTGCCCCAAGTATTTGGAAGATATCAAAGCTGGGCTTGTTACTCCAAGTGGGACTTGGAAATGTGGAAAAGCTAAACAAGGGTGATGTGGATCGCCGACAATGAAATGGAGCTCGGGTAGCCGCCACTTCAAGAGAAACTTATGTACTTGTTTTTGCTAATAGCTTTGAGTTATAATTTACATTATTATTATTATTATGTATCCACTTAGTCTAAATCATTATTTCCATTTCTATGTGAGACATGAAAGGATCTATATTTTGTCATTAAAGACAATTGTTGTATTTTATTGAAAATAGACATGGATGTGAGCCATGTCACTTATCTTTATGATACACAAGTTTTAGACAGTTCCAACTCATGTAATGATATCTACATAATACGCACCAAAAGACTCATAACTGGTAATCCAAATGATTTGTACATTCGATTCTTCAATTAGGTTACGTAAATGAGAAACGCATTAAACGCTAGTGTCGACTAGAATTATTGGACCATTTTATTTTCAATCATATAGAATATGCGAATCTTGTCTCCTTTGCAATATAATTTGTACTTCCTTTAGTGGTAAAGGGACACAAGCAAGTGATTTGTTAAGACTAATACATGCCGATGTATGTGTTCTAATGAGCATCACCGCAAGGGGAATTTATGACTACTTCGTCACTTTTACCAATGATTCAAGTATATAAGGGTATATTTAATTAATCAATTAAATGGTGAAGCATTTGAGAGATTTGAGAAATTTCTAAAATGACGTAGAGAACTAATTGAATAAAGTTCTAAGCATTACGACCTAATCGTAGTGGCAAAGATCTAAGTAATAAATTTGATTTATTAAAGATGGATTATGACCTAGCGTCACTACCCATAAGATCAAACTAATATGAGTTGATTTGAGTTGTTGAACTCAATTTTGGGAAATTGCAATCCAATACGGACAAGTAATTCTAAACGGATGCTCAACCATGAGATACCTAGAATAGAGAGTCTATTAAACCATATGACATGAATCAGACTGTCATATTATATGTATCAAGCTGCCATGTTTGGGATGGCCTTTGAAAGCTAATACATAGTCTAAGTAAAACTCCTAATAATCCGTTAAATATATATGTTTGTGACTCACAAAGCTATCTCTCATGAATATTGATATATTTCTGAGAGATAGAGTGGGAGTTGATTGAATCGTCACAAATATCTCTTATAGCTGAAATGTTACTTTGTGAAAGTAATAGAATTATAGTGTGGGAGTTGATATTGAACTATTATCTATGAAGATAGTATGAGAGCATAGTTCAGTGGGAGTTTATTGCACATGTCTTATTGTTCAAAAATATTACTTTGTGAAAGTGATAGTATCATGACCTTGTTACATACGAGCCGAAGCATTACAATCCGAAAATTGTTGCTCATGAGTAGATTTACTTTAGGGCGAGGGTCTCCTCAAAAGTAAATAGAGCTTTAGAGTACTCAAATGCATAAGATTTACATAAATATGTTAATCAAGATAAATTATGTTAGGAATTGCCGCATTTCATTTTAATGAAGAATGGCAAATATTAGCTAGATATTTGTTTAGTAGTTTACCTTAAAATTGATTACTAATACTCATATATTACACTAATAATATTAGTAATCTTTATGAAAAAATTGAATCAAAAACTAATGTTTTGATGAAGAAGAAGATGAATATGTGAGAGGTTTTTGCATGTTGCATATTTTGAGAATATGATAGAGGGAAAAATAAGAATAACAAAAGCTCTTCCACTCTTAAAGTGGTCCGGCCCTATGCTCTTAATAAGAGCAATTTTTTCTTCTCAAAACTCTTTTTACAAATGCTTTATTGATAGTCTCATATATGGTAGAGTGAGCATGACAAGTGTTGTGGTTGTCATAAGCTTTTTAGACAAAATAGAAGACTTAGGACAAGAGTCCTATATCCTCTAAAAAAACGCTCCAATGCTCTTATTATGGTCCATTTTTGTCTTATAATATTTGTCCCACAAATGCTTATAAGTCTTATATTTAATTATCTTACATAACTAAATATTAATTTGATCATACAACAAATATGAGACAAATTAATAAATATATATTCACTCAACTTATTGAGTAATATTTTAACATTATATCAACATATAATGGGTCCCATAATAGCTAGTTAATTAAATTTACAACCTCTTGTAAATGTAAATAACCAATTACCTCTACCTCGAAACTTTTATAAAAACCTCAACATAATTTAGTGAATTAACATATTAATCCACTAAATATGATCTTATTTAATCACATTATAATAAGATACTTATTTCCTCTCATTAAAAATAAATTGTTCATTTTTAAGGAATTAATCAACTTGTATCGACATACAATTAATTAACTTTATAGATAAGGGCATCATCATTTAGGTGTGACCTTAAGGGATCAACTGACCACCACCGTCCCACGAGAGTAACGTCAAACTCTAGCAAGCCAATCGTTACCGATTAATGTTGATCAGTTGACTATATAATGGAATCATCCCTCATGTATTCTTTATATGAGATTTAATAATGATATTTAAATCATGTGATCGCACTATTGTTGAGGACACATTTCCCAACAATCTCCCACTTGTCCTCGACAAGTGTGCGTCACCAATTCTCTTGTCCTATTACAATCTCCCACTCAATGCAAGGTGTCTTGTAGGTCGTACTTACACTTGATCATATCTTGAGTGGTTTTCTCGATATGGAGATTAACTGTCTGACCGGAATTATCTATCATAGATGCCTTCCGAGCGTGGCCACGCATTTCCAGTTAACTACTCCTCGAGTGGCCTTGAGATTTCAAACAACCCTGACAAGGGGTGGACAATTCCTATCACCCTATTCCCTTCATTCCGCCACAGTCCATCATAACCCAAAATATACCCAGTTTGACCTCATTTACGAAATCGTAGAGTATAAATCAAAGCTAAACAGAAGTTGTGCCAACTTGGGCGAATAGTCTCTAGTCAAAAGAATTGACTCATAAGAATACTATAGTAGCTCTTGCCACGACCAGGCTATATGAATTACCAGAACTCTATAAGCGGTCACTGCCCGACAAATTGTCCCATACAGTATGCCTATGTGATCGACTAGTCATCCCATATGACTCTATGGTACTTGAACTTGCCATCAATCGCATCACACTCTAGTCACTTCGAGACGTCACCTCATATAAGTAACTAGGGGCGTATACCATGTCAATCGAGTTCGCTTTAATGGGGTTCAATTAGTCTCTACAACCCATTCGGATACGACAAGGTAGCGGGTGAGTTTAATAAAAGTCAAACGATAAATGTGATTATCACATATGAATAGTCAATACACTATTACTACTTCATATTCTATAATCATTAGTGTATTATTAACACTAGTTAAAATGCAATACAAGCTTGGCTTAGTGGATATACCCGATATTCACATATTCCAACTTTATTAATTGCTATTTCCTTCCATTCAATGTCATCTCTAATGACATGAATTCATTTCTAAGTATTTGTCTAGGCTTATTGCTAGACTTGGGCTCTTTAACTTGAAAGATGTTCCCACTGTTATCACATAACTTGTGACAAAATCATTTGTCGAGGGATTCACCCTTAATCCCTTCATTGACGATTTTATCATAATTTACTTGGATTCCTTTTGTAAATTTTGCACTGCGCGAAACTAAAACACTTTTCTTAGTCTCTTACTCCTTTGTCAATAAGACGCCCTAGGATTTCAACAAATCCCTTTTAAGTTTCGAAACTAAAGTTTGTGCGACACTTCAACACCTAACTTAGTTTGTCATCCAAACTATGTGAACGAATCTTTAACTCTTCTCAAGAATATCAAGGATGTTCTTTATGGCTCTCACAAGCCATATGATGGGAATTATCTTGTTATTGACTTATCATGTCCTAGGCATATGTTTCATTACAGCACGTGCGTCTGTTGGCATACATAATCGTTCTAATGGCGGAAATATTAGCAATCGATTTCAGGTAATCAACAACTTAATGGGTTCAGTGAACGACTATGATTCCATCATAGTAATTCCACTTTCATCATAATGAATAAGCCATTCATCCTTGTTGATGTTAAACAGATACGAAAGATCTTATCCTCATATGACTCTCAACTCTATGCCAATATACTCTCACATAGATTCGGTAATCTAAAGTATATTGCACCTCTTCCTAGTCTCCTAATTACTCTTGCCAGAAGAGAGAATTGGTACATTATTCTCAATAAGTAATATGTTATCAACATATAAAACATGGAGAAACAATTCTAGCTCCCACTTAATTTCATGTATATCATGATTCTTTAATCATGTGAATGAAACAATTCACTATTATCACATGAACGAAAAATATAATCCTTTAATGCTTGCTTAAGACCATTCTAATATCACTTAAGAAAGCTACGCATAATAATTTAGGATTCTTAGATCTTCATCTAAGATTTTGTGTTTCAAACACTTCCTTCTCTAAATTCCCATTTTAGAAAAGCGAATTCTATTTGCCATTCTTCATTAAAATGAAATGCGGCAATTCCTAACATAATTTATCTTGGTTAACATCTTTATGTAAATCTTATGCATTTGAGTACTCTAAAGCTCTATTTACTTTTGAGGAGGCCCTCGCCCTAAAGTAAATCTACTTATGAGCAACAATTTTCGGATTGTAATGCTTCGGCTCGTATGTAACAAGGTCATGATACTATCACTTCCACAAAGTAATATTTTTGAACAATAAGACATGTGCAATAAACTCCCACTGAACTATGCTCTCATACTATGTTCATAGATAATAGTTCAATACCAACTCCCACTCTATAATTCTATTACTTTCACAAAGTAACATTTCAACTATAAGAGATGTTTGTGACGATTCAACTTGTTAGGTTCATAAACCTATTATTAGACTCCTCTAATAGTGAACTAATTAACTTGTTAATTATTTGTTCTTTAGATCTAGTGCATGCATAACAAAATGAAAGATTTATAAGAAGAACAATATTCCTTACATTGTTAGGTGTTTCGAAATAATGGGCATAAGTAACGTCACCTTTCTTCACTTGTTCTTGAGCTAAATATGATGGATGATCCTCCTAAGACTCCAAGTATAGAAGCCACTCCAATAAATTGCACCCAAGATTAATCCCAAAAATTCCTACTAATATTAACTAGATATATAGTAGAAATATAACCTTAATAATACTAATGTTCTTGTATTACTACCTCTAGTAATAGGATGATGAGTATTAGTATTGTAGAGAGTTTTTATCAATTTTGCATGTGAGGAAAGTTAGAGAGAAGCATAAGCAAAAGCAAGCAAAAACTAGTGGAAAAATATGAGCAACAAAATTGCCCATATAGAGAACCAAAACCGGTTGGCAATAGGCAAAGGGGGAATCTTCCCCTTTTGTTTTTACTTGTTTGTTTATGATAGGTAGAGTGTAGGAGACAAGTGTGTAAGATGTAGCATGGAAAGGGTTGTGTGATATGTCACAATCACACAATAACCAACACCTACAAAAGACAAAAGAGCATCTCTTGTGCTCTTAATATGACCGAAATATTGGTCTTATTTTGGTCCATTTTTGCCTTTTGTCATTTGTCCCACAAATGCTTATAAGTCATATGTTTAATAATCTTACAAATTTAATTATTAATGTAATCATTTAACACTTAAATATTACAATTAATAATATAATATACACTCCACTTTTTGAGTAGTATACTACCATTATATCAACATATAATGGGTCCCATACTTTTTAGTTAGTTAAAATTACAACTTCTTATAACTTTAAATAACTAATTACCTCTACCTCAAAACTTCTATTAATACCTTAACCAATTTAGTAATATAACACTTAATTACTAAATTTAATCTTATTTAATCACATTATAATAAGACACAAAATTGCACTCCCATAATTAAGGAATTAATTAATCTGTATCGCATACAATTAATTAAATATCTATTTGGACCTCATCCTATAGGTGTGACCTAAAGGGATCAACTGACCACCACCGTCACACGACAGTAATGTCAAACTCTAGTTAGCCAATCATTACAGATTAATGACGGTCAGTCGACTGTATAAATAATCATCCCTCACGTATTCTTAGTATGAGATTTAATAATGATATCTAAATCATGTGATCGCACTATTGTTGAGGACACATTTCCTAGTCAACTACTTCTCGAGTGGCCTTGAGATTTCAAACAACCCTGACAAAGGGGTGGACAATTCCTATCGCCCTATTCCCTTTGTTCAGCCACAGTCCATCATAACCCAAAATATACCCACCTTGACCTCATTTACGAAATCGTAGAGTATAAATCAAAGCTAATCAGAAGTTGTGCCAACTTGGGCGAATAGTCTCTAGTAAAAAGAATTGACTCATAAGAATACTATAGTAGCTCATGCCACGACCAGGCTTTATGAATTATCAGAACTCTACAAGCGGTAACTGCCCGACAGATTGTCCCATACAGTCTGCCTATGCGATTGACTAGTCATCCCATATGACTCTATGGCACTTGAACTTGCCATCAATCGTATCACACTCTAGTCACTTCGAGACGTCACCTCATATAAGTAACTAGGGGTGAATACCATTTCAATCCAGTTCACTTTAATGGGGTTCAATTTGTCTCTACAACCTATTCGGATACGACAAGGTAGCGGGTGAGTTTAATAAAACTCAAACGATAAATGTGATTATCACATATGAACAGTCAATACGCTATTACTACTTCATATTTTATAATCTTTAGTGTATTATAACACTAGTTAAAATGCAATACAAGCTTGGCAAGTGGATATACCCGATATCCATATATTCCAACTTTATTAATTGCTATTTTCTTCCATTCAATGTTATCTCTAATGACATGAATTTCGCTAAGTATATGTCTAGACTTGATACTAGACCTGAGCTCTTTAACTTGAAAGAAGCTCCCACTGTTATCGCATAACTTGTGATAAAGTCATTTGTAGAGGGATTAACCCTTAATCCCTACGTTGACCATTTAATCACTATTTACTTAGAATCCTTTTTGTAGAATTTGCAATGCGTGAAACTAAAACACTTTTCTTAGTTTCTTACTCCTTAGTCAATAACATTAGCTTAGGAGTTCATCAAATCCTTTTAAGCTTGGAAACTAAAGTTTGTGCAACCCTTCAACACCTAACTTAGTTTATCATCCAAACATGTGTACAACTCATCAATTGTACTTTAAGGCTTTCACAAGCCCATATTATGAATTAGCTTATTATTGACTCATAATGTACCTAGCAAATGGTACATCACAGCACGTGCGTGAGTTGGCATACATAATCGTTCTAATGGCGGAAACATTAGCAATAGATTTCATATAATCAACAACTTAATGGGTTCAGTGAACGACTATGATTCCATCATAGTAATTCCTCTTTCATCATCATGAATAAGCCATTCAACTTTGTTGATGTTAAACAGATACGAAAGAACTTATCCTCATAAGACTCTCAACTCTATGCCAATATATTCTCACATAGATTCGGTAATCTAAAGTATATTGCACCCTTTCCTAGTCTCCCAATCACTCTTGCTAGAAGAGAGAATTGGTACATTATTCTCAATAAGTAATATGTTATCAACATATAAGACATAGACAAACAATTCCAGCTCCCACTTAACTTCATGTATATCATGATTCTTCAATCATATGAATGAAACAATTAACTATAATCACATGAACGAAAAGTATAATCCTTTAATGCTTGCTTAAGATCATGCTAAGATCACTTAAGAAAGCTACACATAATTGTTAGGATTTTTAGATCTTCATCTAAGATTTTGTGTTTCAAACACTTCCTTCTCTAAATTCCCATTTTAGAAAAGCGAATTTTTATTTGCCATTCTTCATTAAAATGAAATGCGACAATTCCTAACATAATTTATCTTGATCAACATCTTCATGTAAATCTTATGCATTTATGTACTCTTAAGCTCTATTTACTTTTGAGGAGACCCTCGCCTTAAAGTAAATCTACTCTTGAGTAACAATTTTTGGATTGTAATGCGATGGCTCGTATGTAACAAGGTCATGATACTATCACTTTCACAAAGTAATATTTTTGAACAATAAGACATGTGCGAAAAACTCCCACTGAACTATGCTCTCATACTATCTTCATAGATAATAGTTCAATACCAACTCCCACTCTATAATTCTATTACTTTCACAAAGTAACATTTCAACTATAAGAGATGTTTGTGACGATTCAATCTACTCCCACTCTATCTCTCAGAAATACATCTAATTTCTTGAGAGATAGCTTTGTGAGTCACAAACATATATATTTAATGGAGTATTAGGAGTTTACTTAAACTAGTATTAGCTTTCAAAAGGCATCATAACATGGCAGCTTGATAATATACGAGTCTTATCCATGTCATCTGTTTAGTAGACTCTCTATTCTAGGTATCTCATGATTGAGCATCCGTTTAGAATAATGTGTCCATATGGTATCGTGAATTCCCTATTTGATGAGTTCAAAAGCTCATTATAACTTTATAATTGATCTTACATAAGTAAGTTGTTACTTTAAGTAACAAAGGCATAAGGAGAATCAAATTCATAGCTTATGGACATATAATGATCTCACCATCATAATCATCTAATCAACCAATTTAAGTTGTTTATCTAATGTTTCTCTCCACAAGTAATTAATGATGATGACTTTAGAACAAATAACATAGTAAAACAAGTGATTTGGGTTGAAAACCAAATCACCAATATCCAAAATACAACTCGTGTTTAAAGGATACAAAACAATTTCCAAGTCACACATGGAAATCAAAATAGTTCTAAAAACATGAAATACATCATATAATTAAAGACAAAGCAAAATAAAGCCAAGCTTCCTTTGATCCATCACCACGGTCGGCTACTCTAGCTTCTCATATGATCCTCTAGGTTTGATTTTCCTTGCCCTTGTCCTTGGTAGGAGCCCCTATTTACAATAAAAAGGGTAATCATCACAACTTGTATCACATACTAATTGAGATTGAAACATAAAAGATAGGGATAGTTATATACCTACTGGAATAACCTTTCCAACTTTGATGTCGCCAAGGTATTTGGAACAGTTTCTCTTCCAATGCCCAACACCACAACAATAGTGGCACTTGTCCCCAGTTGGGGCACTGTACTTGGGCTTGGAGGAGCTTGCTTCATAAGACTTAGCTTTGTTCCTGTTGGTAGTTCGCTTCTTTTCCTTTTTCCCGCCTATCTTGAAGGTTCCCTTGCTCTTATGATTGACATTGAGCACATCTTTTGTGGTGCTAACACTTAGCCCCATGTCCCTTTCGGCTTGCACAAGCATTTTGTGCAACTCATCAAGGGAAACTTTCTTATCTTGCATATTAAAATTCACCCGGAATTGAACATATGCTTTGATTTTGCTGAGGGAATGAAGTATTCGATCAATTACGAGTTCATTAGGAATTTCCACCTTATGCATTTTCAAGGTCTCAACATGCTCCATCAACTTGAGCACATGAGGGCTCACCTTTTGGCCCTCTTTGATGTTAAGATCAAAAAATGCGGAAGCCGCCTCATATTGAATGACCCTAGGAGCTCGTGAAAACATGTTCACAAGCTTCATATAGATCTCATGAGCGGTGCTAATCTTTATAGCATTTCTGTGGGAGATGCCTCGGTAAGGTAACGAAGCTTGTCGTCACCTTGCGCGGCCAAGCGAAGTTGCGCGTCCCAATCGGCGAAATTGGACCCATCCTTTTCTAACTTACATCGATCCATGAAGAATCGGAGCCATGACATATTGGTAAGCGTGGCGGAACTAGTGGATGCGGACGTGATTGGAGTTGCCATTGCGATTGATAAAATAAATTTGACTACAAAATAGGAAATGAAGGAATTAATTATCATCTATCGTTTTAATAATACTCGTAAATTTAACTACAAGTATTGCATTTATATAGTGACCTCCACTCAACTACATAAATGATTTCGAGATCCAAATTCATATCAACTCGGGCACGGTGAGCCGATTCATCCCTTGTTAATATAACTCGGTGGATTAACTCTTTAATCGATTCTACTTTTAGAACTCTCGGTCGCTAAAAATTACTCTAATTTTCATCTTTAGCCCGGAACACTTGCGACTACGGTCAACAATACTTCCGTTGATCTCAATCCAAATTTCGATGTAAAACTTTTTACTACCCCACTTCGCCAACGTAACAAGGTTTGTATTACGGTGAAGCCGGATTAACTCCCTTGTGAAATTGGTACTTCATGGGTTTCTACTTTTTAGTAAGGCTGTTTCTCAATTATTATATGTGAGAGGTCTTGTCAATTTATTATCTATCACGTTTTAAGTGAACTAAAGCGGTGAACTAGGATAATTATAATTGACACGGTCGATGACTCGATATGATATGCATGTGTTGTTATGGCGATTTGGCAATGCATGTAACATATTAAAAGAAATGCAAAGCAATAAATAAAATTCCTAGTATGGCCTTCCTAAAAATAGAAAATCAAATAATCTATTACATATTCGGAAACCAACTCCTTTGGTCCCTTGTATCTTCAAATGGCACGCCTCCCAAGACACCGTCTTCGTCGGATCACCTTTCCGAATGGCACCGTCTTTGAAGATGCTCCATAATTACAAATAATAATAAAAATACAAAGCTATTCCTATTATACATTTGTAAAATGGAAACACTAATGAAATAAAAATAAAAGTGATACGAGATCACATTAAATTACAACCGAAACAATATTCCCTTTCATTACGGGTAATATTGATTAAACTAAGGCCATACTAAGATAAAATTACATAATTCAAAATTATATAAATAAAAGACATTCAACAATTAAAATATGCAGCATTATAATATGTACCTATCATGCAAAATGATATGCCAAATCGTCCTATTTAACTTTTGTCGTACATATAGCCCGGTTTTATGGAAATGCGTGATAATAAGCTTTTAAAATCACTAATTAACACTTAAATCACATCTAAGCTCAAGTTAATTATCCTAACACATTTTAGGACTCAAAAATCAGTCATCACTAAATTTTTGACAATAATTCAACTTGATTTAATTTTATGCTCATTTTTTACCTTAAAATCTTAATATTTAATCCAAATTAAATTATAGAAATTTCAAAATTTGTATTTTAAATTTTTAAATATTCTGGAATAATTCCATGACACTCATAATGTCAAAAAAACATGGTTAAAATTTTCGAATTTATTTTGAGAAAATATAGTTGCATTTTATCGGTATTAACTTAAATTTATTATTATTAGACTAAATATTACTTTGTGAAAGTAATTGAATTATATACCTATTATTAAATTTAATCTTATTTGATCATATCTTTATTAAGGAATCAAATAATAACCTAACAAGGAATTCATATCTTATTTGATCATATCTTTATTAACTCGAGGAGTAGTTAACTGGAAATTCCTAATGAACTCCTCTAATAGTATCATGACCTTGTTACATACGAGCCGAAGCATTAAAATCCGAAAAATTGTTACTCAAGAGTAGATTTACTTTAAGGCGAGGGTCTCCTCAAAGGTAAATAGAGCTTAACAATACACAAATGCATCTGTTGGTATAATGGTCATATTTAATTATCGTTCAAGAACAAGTGAGTATTATTAAGAGCATAATACTAATGTTGCATAGTAATTTAGCTTAAATTACTAAGCATATCTTGTTAGACAAAAATGAAAGGAGTATTAGTATTAATAAGTTTTAGCTATGTTGATTAACATAAGTCTTAGCTCTGATACCACTTGTTAGGTTCATATACCTATTATTAGACTGCTCTAATAGTGAACTAATTAACTTGTTAATTATTTGTTCTTAAGATCTAGTGTATGTATAACAAAATGAAAGATTTATAAGAAGAACAATGTTCCTTACATTGTTATGTGTTTCGAAATTATGGGCACAAGTAAGGTCACCTTCCTTCACTTGTTCTTGAGCTAAATATTGTGGATGATCCTCCTAAGACTCCAAGTTTAGAAGCCACTCCAATAAATTGCACCCAAGATTAATCCCAAAAATTCATACTAATATTAACTAGATATGTAGTAGAAATATTACCTTAATAATACTAATGTTCTTGTATTACTACCTCTAGTAATATATGATATGTATTAGTATTTATGAGAGGTTTTTGTTCTTAATTCGAAATATACCAATACTTAAAAAGATTACCCCTTTGCTTATGCCAACCAGTTTTGGCTCCTTAAATGGGCAAAATTTTGCTCATTTTTGGCTCTACAGTTTTACTTGTTTTACTCTAATTTTCCTCACATGCAAGAACAAAAACCTCTTATAAATACTAATACATATCATATATTACTAGAGGTAGTAATACAAGAACATTAGTATTATTAAGGATATATGTTAAAGATCTATGCACGTGCTGTGAAACTAAGATATGTTTTTTAGTTTCGCGCATTGCAAATATCTACAAAAGGAATCTAAGTAAATTGTGATAAAATAGTCAACGTAGGGATTAAGGGTGAATCCCTCTACAAATGACTTTATCACAAGTTATGTGATAACAGTGGGAGCGTCTTTCAAGTTAAAGATCCCAAGTCTAGCAATAAGTCTAGACAAATACTTAGAAATGAATTCATGTCATTAGAGATGACATTGAATGGAAGGAAATAACAATTAATAAAGTTGGAATATATGGATATCGGGTATATCCACTTGCCAAGCTTGTATTGCATTTTAACTAGTGTTATAATACACTAAAGATTATAGAATATGAAGTAGTAATAGTGTATTGACTATTCATATGTGATAATCACATTTATCGTTTGAGTTTTATTAAACTCACCCATTACTTTGTCGTATCTGAATGGGTTGTTGAGAACAAATTGAACCCCATTAAAGTGAACTGGATTGACATGGTATCCGCCCCTAGTTACTTATATGAGGTGACGTCTCAAAGTGACTAGATTGTGATGCGATTGATGGCAAGTTCAAGTGCCATAGAGTCATATGGGATGACTAGTCGATCACATAGGCAGACTGTATGGGACAATCTATCGGGCAGTGACCGCTTATGGAGTTCTGGTAATTCATAAAGCCTGGTCGTGGCAAGAGCTACTATAGTATTCTTATGAGTCAATTCTTTTGACTAGAGACTATTCGCCCAAGTTGGCACAACTTCTGATTAGCTTTGATTTATACTCTACGATTTCGTAAATGAGGTCAAACTGGGTATATTTTGGGTTATGATGGAATGTGGCTGAACGAAGGGAATAGGGTGATAGACATGTCCACCCCTAGTCAGGGTTGTTTGAAATCTCAAGGCCACTCGAGGAGTAGTTAACTGGAAATGCGCGGCCACGCTCGGAAGGTATCCCTGATAGATAATTCCGGTCAGACAGTTAATCTCCAGATCAAGAAAACCACTCAATATATGATCAAGTGTAAGTACGACCTGCAAGACACCTTGCATTGAGTGGGAGATTGTAATAGGACAAGAGAATTGGTGACGCACACTTGTCGAGGACAAGTGGGAGATTGTTGGGAAATGTGTCCTTAACAATAGTGAGATCACATGATTTAAATATCATTATTAAATCTCATATAAAGAATACGTGAGGGATGATTCTTTATACAGTCGACTGACCGTCATTAATCGGTAATGATTGGCTAACTAGAGTTTGACATTACTGTCGTGTGACGGTGGTGGTCAGTTGATCCCTTTAGGTCACACCTATAGGATGAGGCCCAAATAGATATTTAATTAATTGTATGCGATACAGATTAATTAATTCCTTAATTATGAGAGTGCAATTTTATGTCTTATTGTAATGTGATTAAATAAGATTTAAATTTAGTAATTAAGTGTTAAATTACTAAATTAGTTGAGGTATTATATAAGTTTTGAGGTAGAGGTAATTAGTTATTTAAAGTTACAAGAAGTTGTAATTTTAACTAACTAGTAATTATGGGACCCATTATATGATGATATAATGGTAGTATACTACTCAAAAAGTGGAGTGTATATTATATTATTAATTGTAATATTTAAGTGTTAAATGATTACATTAATAATTAAATTTGTAAAATAGTTAAACATATGACTTATAAGCATTTGTGGGACAAATTACAAAAGGCAAAAATAGACCAAAAATGGTCCAATATTTCGGCCAAATAAGAAGAGCAAAATATGCTCTTTTGTCTTTGTTGTTTTATGATTAAAGCATGAAAGTGACATTACAAACTAGCTTTAATCATTCCTACTCTTACATTTTACTACCTAGCCTAAACAAACGAGTAAAAACAAATGGGAAAGATTCCCCCATGCCATTAGAGGCCACCGGTTTTGGTGCTCTTAAAATGAGCACTTGTTGCTCATTTTTCACTCCTCTTGTTTTGCTTGTTTTGCTTATGCTTCTCTCTAACATTCCTCACATGCAAGATCATAAAAACTCTCTAATAATACTAATACTCATTATCTATTACTAGAGGTAGTAATACAAGAACATTAGTATTATTAAGGTAATATTTCTACTAAATATCTAGTTAATATTAGTAGGAATTTTTGGGATTAATCTTGGGTGCAATTTATTGGAGTGGCTTCTATACTTGGAGTCTTAGGAGGATCATCCATCATATTTAGCTCAAGAACAAGTGAAGGAAGGTGACCTTACTTGTGCCCATAATTTCGAAATACATAACAATGTAAGGAACATTGTTCTTCTTATAAATCTTTCATTTTGTTATGCATGCACTAGATCTAAAGAACAAATAATTAACAAGTTAATTAGTTCACTATTAGAGGAGTCTAATAATAATAGGTATATAAACCTAACAAGTGGTAGTCCCACTATCCATTTCCAGTTTATAAACAGGTTTGGGTTTCTCGCCCATTTTTGCCTTCCCTTTATTAATACCAATAATCGTTTCATTTGCAAAGACACTCTTGCTAGAACTCCCACATAATTTGATATTTCTCATTGTTTATTCAAACAAGGATGCCTTGAGTTTTGTACGTTTTTCTTCACAAGATTTTCTTTCCAAGGTGGTGGGCAATAATATAGGAGTGGGTGGAGTGGAGGTGGTAGGAAGCAAAAATTTCCATCCTGACCAATGCCAATGCGTAATTCTCTAACCGTGTCAATGTCATACTCGGAGCATTTTTCATCGAATGATTGGAGCCATGTATCAACGGTGATTGGTGTAGGAGTATTAGATGAAATCATTGCGTTTAATTTAACTACAAAAACGGAAAAAAGGAAATAATTAACATCTATCCCTTTTAATAATACTCGTAAATTTAACTACAAGCATTGCATTTATATAGTGACCTCCACCCAACTACATAAATGATTCCGAGATCCAAATTCATATCAACTCGGGCACGGTGAGCCGATTCATCCCTTATTAATATAACTCGGTGGATTAACTCTTTAATCGATTCTACTTTTAAAACTCTCGGTCGATAAAAGTTACTCTAATTTTCATCTTTAGCCCGGAACACATGCGACTACGGTCAACAATACTTCCGTTGAGCTCAATCCAAATTTCGATGTAATAACATTTTATTACCCCACTTCGCCAACGTAACAAGGTTTGTATTACGGTGAAGCCGGATTAACTCCCTTATGAAATTGGTACTTCATGGGTTCTACTATTTGGTAAGGCTATATCTCAATTATTATATGTGAGAGGTCTTGTAAATTTATTATCTATCACGTTTTAAGTGAACTAAAGCGGTGAACTACGATAATTATATATTCTAGTTTTTTTTACTTGTTTATGGGCACACATTTACCTATTATTAGACTAATAACCTAACATGATTTAAATATCATGTTACTAACTATTATTAGATAAGATTAAATTTAGTGATAGTATAAACAAATCACATGCAAGATAGAGAATATTGGCATAGAGTTGAGAGTCTTAAATGGGCAAAATTTTGCTCATTTTTGGGTCTCTAGTTTTTTTTACTTGTTTTACTCTAATTTTCCTCACATGCAAGAACAAAAACCTCTCATAAATACTAATACATATCATATATTACTAGAGGTAGTAATACAAGAACATTAGTATTATTAAGGTAATATTTCTACTACATATCTAGTTAATATTAGTAGGAATTTTTGGGATTAATCTTGGGTGCAATTTATTGGAGTGGCTTCTAAACTTGGAGTCTTAGGAGGATCATCCACAATATTTAGCTCAAGAACAAGTGAAGGAAGGTGACCTTACTTGTGCCCATAATTTCGAAACACATAACAATGTAAGGAACATTGTTCTTCTTATAAATCTTTCATTTTGTTATGCATACATTAGATCTTAAGAACAAATAATTAACAAGTTAATTAGTTCACTATTAGAGCAGTCTAATAATAGGTATATGAACCAAACAAGTGGTATCAGAGCTAAGACTTATGTTAATCAACATAGCTAAAACTTATTAATACTAATACTCCTTTCATTTTTGCCTAACAAGATATGCTTAGTAATTTAAGCTAAATTACTATGCAACATTAGTATTATGCTCTTAATAATACTCACTTGTTCTTGAACGATAATTAAATATGACCATTATACCAACAGATGCATTTGTGTACTGTTAAGCTCTATTTACCTTTGAGGAGACCCTCGCCTTAAAGTAAATCTACTCTTGAGTAATAATTTTTCGGATTTTAATGCTTCGGCTCGTATGTAACAAGGTCATGATACTATTAGAGGAGTTCATTAGGAATTTCCAGTTAACTACTCCTCGAGTTAATAAAGATATGATCAAATAAGATATGAATTCCTTGTTAGGTTATTATTTGATTCCTTAATAAAGATATGATCAAATAAGATTAAATTTAATAATAGGTATATAATTCAATTACTTTCACAAAGTAACATTTAGTCTAATAATAAATTTAAGTTAATACCGATAAAATGCAACTATATTTTCTCAAAATAAATTCGAAAATTTTAACCATGTTTTTTTGACATTATGAGTGTCATAGAATTATTCCAGAATATTTATAAATTTAAAATACAAATTTTGAAATTTCTATAATTTAATTTGGATTAAATATTAAGATTTTAAGGTAAAAAATGAGCATAAAATTAAATCAAGTTGAATTATTGTCAAAAATTTAGTGATGACTGGTTTTTGAGTCCTAAAATGTGTTAGGATAATTAACTTGAGCTTAGATGTGATTTAAGTGTTAATTAGTGATTTTAAAAGCTTATTATCACGCATTTCCATAAAACCGGGCTATATGTACGACATAAGTTAAATAGGACGATTTGGCATATCATTTTGCATGATAGGTACATATTATAATGCTGCATATTTTAATTGTTGAATGTCTTTTATTTATATAATTTTGAATTATGTAATTTTATCTTAGTATGGCCTTAGTTTAATCAATATTACCCGTAATGAAAGGGAATATTGTTTCGGTTGTAATTTAATGTGATCTCGTATCACTTTTATTTTTATTTCATTAGTTTTTCCATTTTACAAATGTATAATAGGAATAGCTTTGTATATTTATTATTATTTGTAATTATGGAGCATCTTCAAAGACGGTGCCATTCGGAAAGGTGATCCGACGAAGACGGTGTCTTGGGAGGCGTGCCATTTGAAGATACAAGGGACCAAAGGAGTTGTTTTCCGAATATGTAATAGATTATTTGATTTTCTATTTTTAGGAAGGCCATACTAATTAACTTGTTAATTATTTGTTCTTTAGATCTAGTGCACGCATAACAAAATGAAAGATTTATAAGAAGAACAATATTCCTTACATTGTTAGGCGTTTCGAAATAATGGGCACAAGTAAGGTCACCTTCCTTCACTTGTTCTTGAGCTAAATATGATGGATGATCCTCCTAAGACTCCAAGTATAGAAGCCACTCCAATAAATTGTACCCAAGATTAATCCCAAAAATTCCTACTAATATTAACTAGATATATAGTAGAAATATAACCTTAATAATACTAATGTTCTTGTATTACTATCTCTAGTAATAGGATGATGAGTATTAGTATTGTAGAGAGTTTTTATCAATTTTGCATGTGAGGAAAGTTAGAGAGAAGCATAAGCAAAAGCAAGCAAAAATTAGTGGAAAAATATGAGCAACAAAATTGCCCATATAGAGAGCCAAAACCGGTGGCATTAGGCAAAGGGGGAATCTTCCCCTTTTGTTTTTACTTGTTTGTTTATGATGGGTAGAGTGTAGGAGACAAGTGTGTAAGATGTAGCATGAAAAGGGTTGTGTGATATGTCACAATCACACAATAACCAACACCTACAAAAGATAAAAGAGAATCTTTTGTGCTCTTAATATGACCGACATATTGGTCTTATTTTGGTCAATTTTTGCCTTTTGTCATTTATCCCACAAATGCTTATAAGTCATATGTTTAACAATCTTACAAATTTAATTATTAATGTAATCATTTAACACTTAAATATTACAATTAATAATATAATATACACTCCACTTTTTGAGTAGTATACTACCATTATATCAACATATAATGGGTCCCATAATTTCTAGTTAGTTAAAATTACAACTTCTTGTAACTTTAAATAACTAATTACCTCTACCTCAAAATTTCTATTAATACCTCAACCAATTTAGTAATATAACACTTAATTACTAAATTTAATCTTATTTAATCACATTACAATAAGACGCAAAATTGCAATCCCATAATTAAGGAATTAATTAATCAGACGTATACAATTAATTAAATATCTATTTGGGCCTCATCCTATAGGTGTGACCTAAAGGGATCAACTGACCACCACCGTCACACGACAGTAATGTCAAACTCTAGTTAGCCAATCATTACCGATTAATGACGGTCAGTCGACTGTATAAAGAATCATCCCTCACGTATTCTTAGTGTGAGATTTAATAATGATATTTAAATCATGTGATCGCACTATTGTTGAGGACACATTTCCCAACAATCTCCCCCTTGTCCTCGACAAGTGTGCGTCACCAATTCTCTTGTCCTATTACAATATCCCACTCAATGCAAGGTGTCTTGCAGGTGGTACATACATTTGATCATATCTTGAGTGGTTATCTCAATCTGGAGATTAACTGTCTGACCGGAATTATTTATCAGAGATACCTTCCAAGTGTGGCCACGCATTTCCAGTTAACTACTCCTCGAGTGGCCTTAAGATTTCAAACAACCCTGACAAGGGGTGGACAATTCCTATCGCCCTATTCCCTTCATTCAGCCACAGCCCATCATAACCCAAAATATACCCAGGTTGACCTCATTTACGAAATCGTAGAGTATAAATCAAAGCTAATCAGAAGTTGTGCCAACTTGGGCGAATAGTCTCTTGTCAAAAGAATTGACTCATAAGAATACTATAGTAGCTCTTACCACAACCAGGCTTTATGAATTACCAGAACTCTATAAGCGGTCACTGCCCGACAGATTGTCCCATAAAGTCTGCCTATGTGATCGACTAGTCATCCCATATGACTATATGGCACTTGAACTTGCCATCAATCGCATCACACTCTAGTCACTTCGAGACGTCACCTCATATAAGTAACTAGGGGTGAATACCATGTCAATCCAGTTCACTTTAATGAGGTTCCATTTTTCTCTACAACCCATTCGAATACGACAAGGTAGCGGGTGAGTTTAATAAAACTCAAACGATAAATGTGATTATCACATATGAACAGTCAATACACTATTATTACTTCATATTTTATAATCTTTAGTGTATTATAACACTAGTTAAAATGCAATACAAGCTTGGCAAGTGGATATACCCGATATCCATATATTCCAACTTTATTAATTGCTATTTCCTTCCATTCAATGTTATCTCTAATGACATGAATTTCGCTAAGTATATGTCTAGACTTCATACTAGACCTGAGCTCTTTAACTTGAAAGAAGCTCCCACTGTTATCGCATAACTTGTGATAAAGTTATTTGTAGAGGGATTCACCCTTAATCCCTACGTTGACCATTTAATCACTATTTACTTAGAATCCTTTTTGTAGAATTTGCAATGCGTGAAACTAAAACACTTTTCTTAGTTTCTTACTCCTTAGTCAATAACATTAGCTTAGGATTTCATCAAATCCTTTTAAGCTTGGAAACTTTAGTTTGTGCAACCCTTCAACACCTAACTTAGTTTATCATCCAAACATGTGTACAAGTCATCAATTGTACTTTAAGGCTTTCACAAGCCCATCTTATGAATTAACTTATTATTGACTCATAATGTACCTAGCAAATGGTACATCACACCACATGCGTGAGTTGGCATACATAATCGTTCTAATGGCGGAAACATTAGCAATAGATTTCATGTAATCAACAACTTAATGGGTTCAGTGAACGACTATGATTCCATCATAGTAATTCCACTTTCATCATCACGAATAAGCCATTCAACTTTGTTGATGTTAAACAGATACGAAAGAACTTATCCTCATAAGACTCTCAACTCTATGACAATATATTCTCATATAGATTCGGTAATCTAAAGTATATTGCACCCTTTCCTAGTCTCCTAAACACTCTTGCCAGAAGAGAAAATTGGTACATTATTCTCAATAAGTAATATGTTATCAACATATAAGACATAGAGAAACAATTCCAGCTCCTACTTAACTTCATGTATATCATGATTCTTCAATCATATGAATGAAACAATTCACTATAATCACATGAATGAAAAGTATAATCCTTTAATGCTTGCTTAAGATCATTCTAAGATCACTTAAGAAAGCTAAACATAATTGTTAGGATTCTTAGATCTTCATCTAAGATTTTGTGTTTCAAACACTTCCTTCTCTAAATTCCCATTTTAGAAAAGCGAATTTTTATTTGCCATTCTTCATTAAAATGAAATGCGACAATTCCTAACATAATTTATCTTGATAAACATCTTCATGTAAATCTTATGCATTTATGTACTCTTCAGCTCTATTTACTTTTGAGGAGAACCTCGCCTTAAAGTAAATCTACTCTTGAGTAACAATTTTCGGATTGTAATGCGATGGCTCGTATGTAACAAGGTCATGATACTATCACTTTCACAAAGTAATATTTTTGAACAATAAGACATGTGCGAAAAACTCTCACTGAACTATGCTCTCATACTATCTTCATAGATAATAGTTCAATACCAACACCCACTCTATAATTCTATTACTTTCACAAAGTAACATTTCAACTATAAGAGATGTTTGTGATGATTCAATCTACTCCCACTCTATCTCTCAGAAATACATCTAATTTCTTGAGAGATAGCTTTGTGAGTCACAAACATATATATTTAATGGAGTATTAGGAGTTTACTTAGACTAGTATTAGCTTTCAAAAGGCCATCCTAACATGGCATCTTGATAATATACGAGTCTTATCCATGTCATCTGTTTAGTAGACTCTCTACTCTAGGTATCTCATGGTTGACCATCCGTTTAGAATAATGTGTCCATATGGTATCGTGAATTCCCTATTTGATGAGTTCAAAAGCTCATTATAACTTTATAATTGATCTTACATAAGTAAGTTGTTACTTTAAGTAACAAAGGCATAAGGTGAATCAAATTCATAGCTTATGGACATATAATGATCTCATCATCATAATCGTCTAATCAACAAATTTAAGTTGTTTATCTAATGTTTTTCTCCGCAAGTAATTAATGATGATGACTTTAGAACAAATAACATAGTAAAACAAGTGATTTGGGTTGAAAACCAAATCACCAATTTCCAAAATACAACCCGTGTTTAAAGGATACAAAACAATTTCCAAGTCACACAAGGAAATCAAAATAGTTCTAAAAACATGAAATACATCATAAAATTAATGACAAAGCAAATTAAAGCCAATATTCCTTTGATCCATCACCACGGTCGGCTACTCTAGCTTCCCATATGATCCTCTAGGTTTGCTTTTCCTTGCCCTTGTCCTTGGTAGGAGCCCCTATTTACAATAAAAAGGGTAATCATCACAACTTGTATCACATACTAATTGAGATTGAAACATAAAAGATAGGGATAGTTATATACCTACTGGAATAACCTTTCCAGCTTTGATGTAGCCAAGTTATTTGGAACAGTTTCTCTTCCAATGCCCAACACCACAACAATAGTGGCACTTGTCCCCAGTTGGGGCACTGTACTTGGGCTTGGAGGAGCTTGCTTCATAAGACTTAGCTTTGTTCCTGTTGGGAGCTCGCTTCTTTTCCTTTTCCATGCCTTTCTTGAAGGTTCCCTTGCTCTTATGATTGACATTGAGCACATCTTTTGTGGTGCTAACACTTAGCCCCATGTCTCTTTCGGCTTGCACAAGCATTTTGTGCAACTCATCAAGGGAAACTTTCTTATCTTGCATATTAAAATTCACCCGAAATTGAACATATGCTTTGATTTTGCTGAGGGAATGAAGTATTCGATCAATTACGAGTTAATTAGGAATTTCCACCTTATGCATTTTCAAGGTCTTAACATGATCCATCAACTTGAGCATATGAGGGCTCACCTTTTGGCCCTCTTTGATGTTAAGATCAAAAAATGCGGAAGCCGCCTCATATTGAATGACCCTAGGATCTCGTGAAAACATGTTCACAAGCTTCATATAGATCTCATGAGCGGTGCTAATCTTTATAGCACTTCGTTGGAGTTCGGTCTCCATAGCAAAGATCAACACATTTTTGATCGCGGCCGACTCCCTTTGGTAAACCTCATAGGTTTGCCTAGCGGCGGGGGTGGACCTAGTAGTAATTTCGGTGGGAGATGCCTCGGTAAGGTAACGAAGCTTGTCGTCACCTTGCGCGGCCAAGCGAAGTTGAGCGTCCCAATCGGCGAAATTGGGCCCATTCTTTTCTAACTTACATCGATCCATGAAGGATGGGAGCCATGACACATTGGTAAGCGTGGCGGAACTAGTGGATGCGGACGTGATTGGAGTTGCCATTGTGATTGATAAAACAAATTTGACTACAAAATAGGAAATGAAGGAATTAATTATCATCTATCGTTTTAATAATACTCGTAAATTTAACTACAAGTATTGCATTTATATAGTGACCTCCACTCAACTACATAAATGATTCCGAGATCCAAATTCATATCAACTCGGGCACGGTGAGCCGATTCATCCCTTGTTAATATAACTCGGTGGATTAACTCTTTAATCGATTCTACTTTTAGAACTCTCGGTCGATAAAAATTACTCTAATTTTCATCTTTAGCCCGGAACACTTGCGACTACGGTCAACAATAATTCCGTTGAGCTCAATCCAAATTTCGATGTAATAACTTTTTACTACCCTTCATCGCCAACGTAACAAGGTTTGTATTACGGTGAAGCTGGATTAACTCCCTTGTGAAATTGGTACTTCATGGGTTTCTACTTTTTGGTAAGGCAATTTCTCAATTATTATATGTGAGAGGTCTTGTCAATTTATTATCTATCACGTTTTAAGTGAACTAAAGCGGTGAACTAGGATAATTATAATTGACACGGTCGATGACTCGATATGATATGCATGTGTTGTTATGGCGATTTCGCAATGCATGTAACATATTAAAAGAAATGCAAAGAAATAAATAAAATTCCTAGTATGGCCTTCCTAAAAATAGAAAATCAAATAATCTATTACATATTCGGAAACCAACTCCTTTGGTCCCTTGTATCTTCAAATGGCACGCCTCCCAAGACACCGTCTTCGTCGGATCACCTTTCCGAATGGCACCGTCTTTGAAGATGCTCCATAATTACAAATAATAATAAAAATACAAATCTATTCCTATTATACATTTGTAAAATGGAAAAACTAATGAAATAAAAATAAAAGTGATACGAGATCACATTAAATTACAACCGAATCAATATTCCCTTTCATTACGGGTAATATTGATTAAACTAAGGCCATATTAAGATAAAATTACATAATTCAAAATTATATAAATAAAAGACATTCAACAATTGAAATATGCAGCATTATAATATGTACCTATCATGCAAAATGATATGCCAAATCGCCCTATTTAACTTATGTCGTACATATAATCCGGTTTTATGGAAATGCGTGATAATAACCTTTTAAAATCACTAATTAACACTTAAATCACATCTAAGCTCAAGTTAATTATCCTAACACATTTTAGGACACAAAAATCAGTCATCACTAATTTTTTGACAATAATTCAACTTGATTTAATTTTATGCTCATTTTTTACCTTAAAATCTTAATATTTATGAAATAAATCCAAATTAAATTATAGAAATTTCAAAATTTGAATTTTAAATTTTTGAACATTCTGGAATAATTCCATGACACTCATAATGTCAAAAAAAATGGTTAAAATTTTCGAATTTATTTTGAGAAAATATAGTTGCATTTTATCGGTTTTATCTCATAAAATACATAAAGTATCCGAAAATTAATCCAATAATTTTTACAATTTTAGATCTGATAAGTGGGATATTAATGCAAGTTAAAATAATTTTCTCAAGCCATGCAATACGTTTTAGCTAATTTTTGCTAAAATAGTCACTATTTATGCCATTTTTACTCAAAAATCCATAAATCATGCTTAAGAAGATCTTTTAATCTTGAAATTTACATACACTCTTTAAATCTTTCATGTGACATCATATTAACTCGACCTTTTACACACAACTTGTAAAATATGCATGTGAGGTCATATAAAATTTCTAAGGTCAGAAACGAAGTTTAGATATTTTTAGCATTTTAATTCCCATTTTAGTCATAAAAATGTAATAAAATGACCAAAAACCTTAAAATGAGCAATAAATTTCCATAAATCATAAAAATGACCTAAAAACAGTTTAGGACCAGAATATATAACATGCATGGTGATTTCGTGGCTTCTACTAATAAATCACAAATTTTTAAGTTTTATATGTTAACCTTTTAACTCGGAAAAACAATAACCGATTATGCATGCAACATCCTTATGCTCTGATACCACTTGTTAGGTTCATAAACCTATTATTAGATTCCTCTAATAGTGAACTAATTAACTTGTTAATTATTTGTTCTTTAGATCTAGTGCATGCATAACAAAATGAAAGATTTATAAGAAGAATAATATTCCTTACATTGTTAAGTGTTTCGAAATAATGGGCACAAGTAAGGTCACCGTCCTTCACTTGTTCTTGAGCTAAATATGATGGATGATCCTCCTAAGACTCCAAGTATAGAAGCCACTCCAATAAATTGCACCCAAGATTAATCCCAAAAATTCCTACTAATATTAACTAGATATATAGTAGAAATATAACCTTAATAATACTAATGTTCTTGTATTACTACCTCTAGTAATAGGATGATGAGTATTAGTATTGTAGAGAGTTTTTATCAATTTTGCATGTGAGGAAAGTTAAAGAGAAGCATAAGCAAAAGCAAGCAAAAACTAGTGGAAAAATATGAGCAACAAAATTGCCCATATAGAGAGCCAAAACCGGTTGGCATTAGGCGAAGGGGGAATCTTCCCCTTTTGTTTTTACTTGTTTGTTTATGATGGGTAGAGTGTAGGAGACAAGTGTGTAAGATGTAGCATGAAAAGGGTTGTGTGATATGTCACAATCACACAATAACCAACACCTACAAAAGACAAAAGAGCATCTATTGTGCTCTTAATATGACCGAAATATTGGGCTTATTTTGGTAAATTTTTGCCTTTTGTCATTTGTCCCACAAATTCTTATAAGTCATATGTTTAACAATCTTACAAATTTAATTATTAATGTAATCATTTAACACTTAAATATTACAATTAATAATATAATATACACTCTACTTTTTGAGTAGTATACTAACATTATATCAAAATATAATGGGTCCCATAATTTCTAGTTAGTTAAAATTACAACTTCTTGTAACTTTAAATAACTAATTATATTTAATAATTTCATCATCATATTAATAATGTTAGTCTAATAATTTAAGGATTTGTTTATATTCTTGTTAGGTTCATATACCTATTATTAGACTCCTCTAATAGTGAACTAATTAACTTGTTAATTATTTGTTCTTTAGATCTAGTGCATGCATAACAAAATGAAAGATTTATAAGAAAAAAAATGTTCCTTACATTGTTGGTTGGTTCGAAAATGTGGGCACAAGTAAGGTCAACTTCCATCACTTGTTCTTGAGCTTAATGAGATGGATGATCCTCCTAAGACTCCAAGTATAGAAGCCACTCCAATAAATTGCACCCAAGATTAATCCCAAAAATTCCTACTAATATTAACTAGATATGTAGTAGAAATATATCCTTAATAATACTAATGTTCTTGTATTACTACCTCTAGTAATAGATTGGAGAGTATTAGTGTAGTAGAGAGTTTGTTGCAATAGCATATGAGGAAAAATAGAGAGAAAAACAACACAAGCACACACACTTGAAAAATGAGCAAATAATGCTCTCTTTTTAAGGCAAAAAACCGGTGGCCTCTACCCATGTAGGGAATCTTGTACTTTTGTTTTTACTCTATTGTTTAGTGTAGGTAGAGTGTAGGAAGCGTAGGTGTAAGATGTAGCAAGTAATGGATTGTGTGATATGTCACAATCACACAATAACCAACATCAACATAAGACAAAAGAGCATCTTTTGTGCTCTTATTATGGCCGAAAATTTGGACCTATTTTGGTCCATTTTTGCCTTTTGTCATTTGTCCCACAAATGTTTATAAGTCATATGTTTAACTATCTTACATAATTAATTATTAATGTAATCACTAAACACTTAAATATTACAATTAATAATATAATATACACTCCACTATTGAGTAGTATACTACCATTATATCAACATATAATGGGTCCCATAATTACTAGTTAGTTAAAATTACAACTTCTTGTAACTTTAAATAACTAATTACCTCTACCTCAAAACTTATATTAATACCTCAACGAATTTAGTAATATAACACTTAATTTCTAAATTTAATCTTATTTAATCACATTAAAATAAGACGCAAAATTGCACTCCCATAATTAAGGAATTAATTAATCTGTATCGCATACAATTAATTAAATATCTATTTAGGCCTCATCCTATAGGTGTGACCTAAAGGGATCAACTGACCACCAACGTCACACGATAGTAATGTCAAACTCTAGTTAGCCATTCATTACTTATTAATGACGGTCAGTCGACTGTATAAAGAATCATCCCTCACGTATTCTTAGTATGAGATTTAATAATGTTATTTAAATCATGTGATCGCACTATTGTAGAGGACACATTTCCCAACAATCTCCAACTTGTCCTCGACAAGTGTGCGTCACCAATTCTCTTGTCCTATTACAATCTCCCACTCAATGCAAGGTGTCTTGCAGGTCGTACTTATATTTGATCATATCTTGAGTGGTTTTCTCGATCTGGAGATTAACTGTCTGACCGGAATTATCTATCAAAGATGCCTTCCGAGTGTGGCCACGCATTTCCAGTTAACTACTCCTCGAGTGGCCTTGAGATTTCAAACAACCCTGACAAGGGGTGGACAATTCCTATCGCCCTATTCCCTTCGTTCAACCACAGTCCATCATAACCCAAAATATACCCATTTTGACCTCATTTACGAAATCGTAGAGTATAAATCAAAGTTCATCAAAAGTTGTGCCAACTTGGGTGAATAGTCTCTAGTCAAAGAAATTGACTCATAAGAATACTATAGTAGCTATTGCCACGACCAGGCTTTATGAATGACTAGAACTCTATAAGCGGTCATAGCCCGACAGATTGTCCCATACAGTCTGCCTATGTGATCGACTAGTCATCCATATGACTCTATGACACTTGAACTTGCCATCAATCGCATCACACTCTAGTCACTTGGAGACGTCACCTCATATAAGTAACTAGAGCCGAATACCATGTCAATCCAGTTCACTTTAGTGGGGTTCAATTTGTCTCTACAACCCATTTTGATACGACAAGGTAGCGGGTGAGTTTAATAAAACTCAAACGGTAAAAGTGATTATCACATATGAATAGTCAATACACTATTACTATTTCATATTATATAATTTTTAGTGTATTATAACACTAGTTAAAATGCAATACAAGCTTGGCTAGTGGATATACCCGATATCCATATATTCCAACTTTATTAATTGCTATTTCCTTCCATTCAATGTCAGCTCTAATGACATGAATTCATTTCTAAGTATTCGTCTAGTCTTATTGCTAGACTTGGGCTCTTTAACTTGAAAGACGCTCCTACTGTTATCACATAACTTGTGATAAATTCATTTGTAGAGGGATTCACCCTTAATCCCTACGTTGACTATTTTATCACAACTTACTTAGATTCCTTTTGTAGATATTTGCAATGCGCGAAACTAAAACACCTTTCTCAGTCTTTACTCCTTTGTCAATAAGACATCTTAGGATTTCAACAAATCCCTTAAAGTTTGGAAACTAAAGTTTGTGCAACACTTCAACACCTAACTTAGTTTGTCATCCAATCATGTGTACAAGTCATCAATTGTAGTTTAAGGCTTTCACAAGCCCATCTTATGAATTAACTTATTATTGACTCATAATGTACCTAGCATATGGTACATCACAGCACGTGCGTCTGTTGGCATACATAATCGTTCTAATGGCGGAAACATTAGCAATCGATTTCATGTAACCAACAACTTAATGGGTTCAGTGAACGACTATGATTCCATCATTGTAATTCCACTTTCATCATCATGAATAACCCATTCAACTTTGTTGATGAAGATACGAAAGAACTTATCCTCATAAGACTCTTAACTCTATGCCAATATACTCTCACATAGATTCAAAATGTAGAATACTTTGCATCCTATTCCAAGTGTCCTAATTACTCTTGCCAGAAGAGAACATTGGTACATAATTCTGAATAAGTAATATGTTATCAACATATAAGACATAGAGAAACAATTCTAGCTCCCACTTAACTTCATGTATAATCATGATTCATCAATCATGTGAATGAAACCATCCACTATTATCACATGAATGAAAAAACATAATCCTTTAATGCTAGCTGAAGACCATCTTGTGATCACTTAAGATAGCTACGCATAATTTGTTAGGTTTCTTAGATCTTCATCTAAGGTTTCGTGTTTCAAACACTTCCTTCTCTAAATCCACATTTTAGAAAAGTGAATTCAATTTGCCATTCTTTATTAAAATGAAATGCGGCAATTCCTAACATAATTTATCTTCATCAACATCTTCATATAAATCTTATGCATTTAAGTACTCTAAAGCTCTATTCACTTTAAGGAGACCCTTTCCTTTAAGTAAATCTACATTCGAGTAACAATTTTTGGATTGTAATACTATGGCTCGTGTGTAACATGGTCATAATACTATCACTTTCACAAAGTAATATTTTTAAACAATAAGACATGTGCGATAAACTCCCACTGAACTATGATTCCATTCTATCTCCATAGACAATAGTTCAATACCAACTCCCACTCTATAATTCTATTACTTTCACAAAGTAACATTTCAACTATAAGAGATGTTTGTGACGATTCAATCTACTTTCACTCTATCTCTCAGAAATACATCTATATTCTCGAGAGATAGCTTTGTGAGTCACAAACATATATATTTAACGGAGTATTAGGATTTTATCTAGACTATTTATTAGCATTCTAAAGTCCATCCTAACATGGCAGCTTGATAATATGCGAGTATTATCCATGTCATCTCTTTAATAGACTCTCTATTCTAGGTATATCCTGGTGGACCATCCGTTTTAAAAATAATGTGTCCGAATGGTATCGAAAATTCCTTACTTGATGAGTTCAAAAACTCATTACAACTTTATAATTGATTTTACATAAGTAACTTGTTATGTTATAGTAATAATGACATAAGGAGAATCAAATTCATAGCTTATGGACATATAATGATCCCATCATCATAATTATCTATTTAATCAATTTAAGTTGTTTATCTAATGTTTCTCTACGCAAGTAATTTATGATGATGATTTTAGAACAAATAACATAATAAAACAAGTGATTTGGGTTGAAAACCAAATCACCAATATCCAAAATACAACCCGTGTTTAAAGGATACAAACCAATTTCCAAGTCACACAAGGAAATCAAAATAGTTCTAAAAACATGAAATGCATCATAAAATTATAGACAAAGAAAATTAAAGACAAGCTTCCATTGATCCATCACCACGGTCGGCTACTCTAGCTTCCCTCATGATCCTCTAGGCTTGCTTCTCCTTGCCTTTGTCCTTGCTAGGAGGGGGCCCTATTTACAATAAAAAAGGGTAATCATCACAACTTGTATCACATACTAATTGAGATTGAAACATAAAAGATAGGGATAGTCATATACCTACTGGAATAACCTTTCCAGCTTTGATGTCGCCAAGGTATTTGGAACAATTTCTTTTCCAATGTCCAACATCACAACAATAGTGGCACTTGTCCCCGGAGGGGGCACTGTACTTGGGCTTGGAGGAGCTTGCTTCATAAGTCTTAGCTATGTTCCTGTTGGGAGTTCGCTTCTTTCCTTTTTTTCCCGCTCTTCTTGAAAGTTCCTTTGCTCTTATGATTGACATTGAGCACATCTTTGGTGGTGCTAACACTTAGCCCCATGTCTCTTACGGCTTGCACAAGCATTTTGTGCAACTCATAAAGAGAAACTTTCTTATCTTGCATATTAAAATTCACCCGGATATGAACATATGCTTTGATTTTGTTGAGGGAATGAAGAATTCGATCAATTACGAGTTCATTGGGAATTTCCACCTTATGCATTTTCAAGGTCTCAACATGCTCCATCAACTTGAGCACATGAGGGCTCACCTTTTGGCCCTCCTTGATGTTAAGATCAAATAATGCGGAAGCCGCTTCATATTGAATGACCCTAGGAGCTCGTGAAAACATGTTCACAAGCTTCATGTAGATCTCATGAGCGGTGCTAATCTTTATAGCACTTCGTTGGAGTTCGGCCTCCATAGCAAAGATCAACACATTTTTGATCGCGGCCGACTCCTTTTGGTAAACCTCATAAGTTTGCCTAGCGGCGGGGGTGGACCTAGCATTAGGTTCGATGGGAGATGCCTCGGTAAGGTAACGAAGCTTGTCGTCACCTTGCGCGTCCAAGCGAAGTTGCGCGTCCCAATCGGCGAAATTGGACCCATTCTTTTCTAACTTACATCGATCCATGAAGGATCGGAGCCATGACACATTGGTAAGCGTGGTGGAACTAGTGGATGCGGACGTGATTGGAGTTGCCATTGTAGTTGATAAAACAAATTTGACTACAAAATAGGAATTGAAGGAATGAATTATCATCTATCGTTTTAATAATACTCGTAAATTTAACTACAAGTATTGCATTTATATAGTGACCTCCACCCAACTACATAAATGATTACGAGATCCAAATTCATATTAACTCGGGCACGGTGAGCCGATTCATCCCTTATTAATATAACTCGGTGGATTAACTCTTTAATCGATTCTACATTTAGAACTCTCGGTCGATAAAAATTACTCTAATTCTCATCTTTATCCCGAAACACATGCGACTACGGTCAACAATACTTCCGTTGAGCTCAATCCAAATTTCGATGTAATAACATTTTACTACCCCACTTCGCCAACGTAACAAGGTTTGTATTACGGTGAAGCCGGATTAACTCCCTTATGAAATTGGTACTTCATGGGTTTCTACTATTTGGTAAGGCTTTATCTCAATTATTATATGTGAGAGGTCTTGTCAATTTATTATCTATCACGTTTTAAGTGAACTAAAGCGGTGAACTACGATAATTATAATTGACACGGTCTATGACTCGATATGATATGCATGTGTTGTTATGGCGATTTGGCAATGCATGTAACATATTAAAAGAAATGCAAAGCAATAAATAAAATTCCTAGTACGGCCTTCCTAAAATAGAAAATCAAATAATCTATTACATATTCGGAAACCAACTCCTTTGGTCCCTTGATTCTTCAAATGGCACGCCTCCCAAGACACCGTCTTTGTCGGATCACCTTTTCGAATGACATCGTCTTTGAAGATGCTCCATAATTACAAATAATAATAAAAATACAAAGCTATTCCTATTATACATTTGTAAAATGGAAAAACTAATGAAATAACAATAAAAGTAATACGAGATCACATTAAATTACAACCGAATCAATATTCCCTTTCATTACGGGTAATATCGATTAAAACTAAGGCCATACTAAGATAAAATTACATAATTCAAAATTATATAAATAAAAGACATTCAACAATTGAAATATGCAGCATTATAATATGTACCTATCATGCAAAATCATGTGCCAAATCGCCCTATTTAACTTATGTCGTACATATAACCCTGGTTTTATGGAAATGCGTGATAATAACCTTTTATAATCACTAATTAACACTTAAATCACATCTAAGCTCAAGTTAATTATCCTAACACTTTTTAGGACTCAACAAATTAGTCATCACTAAATTTTGGACAATAATTCAACTTGATTTAATTTTATGCTCATTTTTTACCTTAAAATCATTATTTATATGAAATAAATCCAAATTAAATTATAAAAATTTCAAAATTTGAATTTTAAATTTTCGAACATTCTGGAATAATTCCATGACACTCATAATATCAAAAATCATGGTTAAAATTTTCGAATTTATTTTGAGAAAATATAGTTGCATTTTATCGGTTTTATCTCATAAAATGTATAAAGTATACGTAAATTAACCCAATAATTTTTACAACTTTAGATCCGATTAGTGGGATATTAATGCAAATCTTGTTCTTGTTAGGTTCATATACCTATTATTAGACTCCTCAAATAGTGAACTAATTAACTTGTTAATTATTTGTTCTTAAGATCTAGTGCATGCATAACAAAATGAAAGATTTATAAGAAGAACAATGTTACTTACATTGTTATGTGTTTCGAAATTATGGGCACAAGTAAGGTCACCTTCCTTCACTTGTTCTTGAGCTAAATATTGTGGATGATCCTCCTAAAACTCCAAGTTTAGAAGCCACTCCAATAAATTGCACCCAAGATTAATCCCAAAAATTCCTACTAATATTAACTAGATATGTAGTAGAAATATTACCTTAATAATACTAATGTTCTTGTATTACTACCTCTAGTAATATATGATATGTATTAGTATTTATGAGAGGTTTTTGTGCTTGCATGTAAGGAAAATTAGAGTAAAACAAGTAAAACTAGAGACCCAAAAATAAGCAAAATTTTGCCATTTAAGGAGCCAAAACCGGTTGGCATAAGCAAAAAGGGGGAATCTTGCTCTGTTTTTACTTGTTTGTATAGTGTAGGTAGAGTGTAGGAAGCTTAGGTGTAAGATGTAGCATGTAAAGGCTAGTGTGATGTGTCACAATCACACAATAACTAACATCAACATAAGACAAAACAGCATCTTATGTGCTCTTATTATGGCCGAAAATTTGGTCCGTATTTGGTCCATTTTTGCCTTTTGTCATTTGTCCCACAAATGCTTATAAGTCACATGTTTAACTATCTTACATATTTAATTATTAATGTAATCATTTAACACTTAAATATTACAAATAATAATATAATATACACTCCACTTTTTGAGTAGTATACTACCATTATATCATCATATAATGGGTCCCATAATTACTAGTTAGTTAAAATTACAACTTTTTGTAACTTTAAATAACTAATTACCTCTACCTCAAAACTTATATAATACCTCAACAAATTTAGTAATATAACACTTAATTACTAAATTTAATCTTATTTAATCACATTAAAATAAGACGCAAAATTGCACTCCCATAATTAAGGAATTAATTAATTCGTATCGCATACAATTAATTAAATATCTATTTGGGCCTCATCCTATAGATGTGACCTAAAGGGATCAACTGACCACCACCGTCACATGACAGTAATGTCAAACTCTAGTTAGCCAATCATTACCGATTAATGACGGTCAGTCGACTGTATAAAGAATCATCCTTCACGAATTCTTAGTATGAGATTTAATAATGATATTAAATCATGTGATCGCACTATTGTTGAGGACACATTTCCCAACAATCTCCCACTTGTCCTCGACAAGTGTGCGTCACCAATTCTCTTGTCCTATTACAATCTCCCACTCAATGCAAGCTGTCTTGCAGGTCGTACTTACATTTGATACCTTCCGAGCGTGGCCACGCATTTCCAGTTAACTACTCCTCAAGTGGCCTTGAGATTTCAAACAACCCCGAGAAGGGGTGGATAATTCCTATCGCCATATTCCCTTTGCTCAGCCACAGTCCATCATTACCCAAAATATACCCAGTTTGACCTCATTTACGAACTCGTAGAGTATAAATCAAAACTAATCAGAAGTTGTGCCAACTTGGGCGAATAGCCTCTAGTTAAAAGAATTGACTCATAAGAATACTATAGTAGCTCTTTCCACAACCAGGCTTTATGAATTACCAGAACTCTATAAGCGGTTCTATCGCCGACGATTGTCCCATACATACCTGCCTATGTGATCGACTAGTCATCCCATATGACTCTATGGCACTTGAACTTGCCATCAATCGCATCACACTCTAGTCACTTCGAGACGTCACCTCATATAAGTAACTAGGGGTGAATACCATGTCAATCTAGTTCACTTTAATGGGGTTCAATTTGTCTCTACAACCCAATCGGATACGACAAGGTAACGAGTGAGTTTAATAAAACTCAAACGATAAATGTGATTATCACATATGAACAGTCAATACACTATTACTACTTCATATTTTATAATCTTTAGTGTATTATAACACTAGTTAAAATGCAATACAAGCTTGGCAAGTGGATATACCCGATATCCACATATTCCAACTTTATTAATTGCTATTTCCTTCCATTCAATGTTATCTCTAATGACATGAATTTCGCTAAGTATATGTCTAGACTTCATACTAGACCTGAGCTCTTTAACTTGAAAGAAGCTCTCACTGTTATCGCATAACTTGTGATAAAGTCATTTGTAGAGGGATTCACCCTTAATCCCTACGTTGACCATTTAATCACTATTTACTTAGAATCCTTTTTGTAGAATTTGCAATGCGTGAAACTAAAAAACTTTTCTTAGTTTCTTACTCCTTAGTCAATAACATTAGCTTAGGATTTCATCAAATCCTTTTAAGCTTGGAAACTAAAGTTTGTGCAACCCTTCAACACCTAACTTAGTTTATCATCCAAACATGTGTACAAGTCATCAATTGTACTTTAAGGCTTTCACAAGCCCATCTTATGAATAAACTTATTATTGACTCATAATTTACCTAGCAAATGGTACATCACAGCACGTGCGTGAGTTGGCATACATAATCGTTCTAATGGCGGAAACATTAGCAATAGATTTCATATAATCAACAACTCAATGGGTTCAGTGAACGACTATGATTCCATCATAGTAATTCCACTTTCATCATCATGAATAAGCCATTCAACTTTGTTGATGTTAAACAGATACGGAAGAACTTATCCTCATAAGACTCTCAACTCTATGCTATTATATTCTGACATAGATTCGGTAATCTAAAGTATATTGCACCCTTTCCTAGTCTCCCAATCACACTTGCCAGAAGAGAGAATTGGTACATTATTCTCAATAAGTAATATGTTATCAACATATAAGACATAGAGAAACAATTCCAGCTCCCACTTAACTTCATGTATATCATGATTCTTCAATCATATGAATGAAACAATTCACTATAATCACATGAACGAAAAGTATAATCCTTTAATGCTTGCTTAAGATCATGCTAAGATCACTTAAGAAAGCTACACATAATTGTTAGGATTCTTAAATCTTCATCTAATATTTTGTGTTTCAAACACTTCCTTCTTTAAATTCCCAATTTAGAAAAGCGAATTTTATTTGCCATTTATCATTAAAATGAAATGCGGCAATTCGTAACACAATTTATCTTGATCAACATCCTCATGTGAATCTTATGCATTTGTGTACTGTTAAGCTCTATTTACCTTTGAGGAGACCCTCGCCTTAAAGTAAATCTAGTCTTGAGTAACAATTTTCGGATTGTAATGCTTCGGCTCGTATGTAACAAGGTCATGATACTATCACTTTCACAAAGTAATATTTTTAAACAATAAGACATGTGCGATAGACTCCCACTGAACTATGCTCTCATACTATCTTCATAGATAATAGTTCAATACCAACTCCCACTCTATAATTCAATTACTTTCACAAAGTAACATTTCAACTATAAGAGATGTTTGTGACGATACAATCTACTCCCACTCTATCTCTCAGAAATACATCAATATTCATGAGAGATAGCTTTGTGAGTCACAAACATATATATATATATATATATATATATATATATGTATATATATATATATATATGTATATATATATATATATATATATATATATATATAAGGGAGTATTAGAAGTTTTACTTAGACTATATATTAGCTATCAAAAGGCCATCCTAACATGGTAGCTTGATAATATACGAGTCTTATCCATGTCATCTGTTTAATAGACTCTTTATTCTAGATATCTCATGGTTGACCATCCGTTTAGAATTACTTGTCCGTATTGGATTGCAAATTCCCAAAATTTAGTTCATCAACTCAAATCGACTCATATTAGTTTGATCTTATGGGTAGTGACACTAGGTCTTAATCCATCTTTAATAAATGAAATTTGTTACTTAGATCTTTGCCACTACGATTGGATCGTAATGCTTAGAACTTTATTCAATTGGTTCTCTACGTCATTTAGAAATTTCTCAAATATCTCAAATGCTTCACTTTATATTTGCTTAAGTAAATATACCTATATCTACTTAAATCATTGTTAAAAGTGACGAAGTAGTCATAGATATCCTTTGCAATGATGCATTTTTAGAACACATACATCAGCATGTATTAGTCCCAATAATTCACTTGCTAATGTCCCTTTACCACTAAAGGAAGTACAAATCATATTGCAAAGGAGACAAGATCCGCATATTCCATATGATTGAAAATCAAATGGTCCAATAATTCTAGTCGACACTAGCGTTTAATGCGTTTCTCATTTACGTAACCTAATTGAAAAATCAAATGTACAATTCATTTGGATTACTAGTTATGAGTTTTTTGGTGCGTTTTATGTAGATATCTTTGCTTGAGTTGGAAGTGTCTAAAACATGAATATCATTAAGATAAGTGACATGGCTCACATCCATGTCTATTTTCAACCAAATACAACAATTGTCTTTGATGGCAAAATATAGATCCTTTCACGTCTCACATAGAAATGGAAATAATGATTTAGAGTAAGTGGATACATAATAACAATTATGTAAATTATAACTCAAAGCTTTTAGCAAAAACAAGTGCATAAATTTCTCTTGAAGTGGCGGCTACCCGAGCTCCATTTCATTGTCGGAGATTCATATCACTCTTGTTTAGCTTTTCCACATTTCCAAGTCCCACTTGGAGTAACAAGCCCAACTTTGATATCTTCCAAATACTTGGGGCAATTTGACTTCCAATGGCCCATGACATTACAATAATGACATTCCTCATAGGAATTGGCACCCTTCTTGTTCTTGGTCTTGGTAGTCCCACTATCCATTTCCAATTTATAATCAGGTTTGGGTTTCTCGCTCATTTTTGCCTTCCCTTTATTAATACCAATACTCCTTTCATTTGCAAGGACACTTTTGCTAGAACTCCCACTGAATTTAATATTTTTCATTGTTTCTTCAAACAAGGAATCCTTGGGTTTTATAAGATCTTCTTCACAAGGCTTTCTTTCCAAGGTGGTGGGCAATAATATTGGAGTGGGTGGAGTGGAGGTGGTAAAGAAGCAAAAATTTCCATCCTGACCAATGCCAGTACGTAATTCTCTAATCGTTTCATTGTCATACTCGGAGCATTTTTCATCGAATGATTGGAGCCATGTTTCAACGGCGATTGGTGTAGGAGTATTAGATGAATTCATTGCGTATAATTAACTACAAAAAACGGAAAATGAAGGAAATAATTAACATCTATCGTTTTAATAATACTCGTAAATTTAACTACATGCATTGCATTTATATAGTGACCTCCACCCAACTACATAAATGATTCCGAGATCCAAATTTATATCAACTAGGGCACGGTGAGCCGATTCATCCCTTATTAATATAAGTCGGTGGATTAACTCTTTAATCGATTCTACTTTTAGAACTCTCGGTCGATAAAAATTACTCTAATTCTTATCTTTAGCCCGGAACACATGCGACTACGGTCAACAATACTTCCGTTGAGCTCAATCCAAATTTCGATGTAATAACATTTTACTACCCCACTTCGCCAACGTAACAAGGTTTGTATTACGGTGAAGCCGGATTAACTCCCTTATGAAATTGGTACTTCATGGGTTTCTACTATTTGGTAAGGCTTTATCTCAATTATTATATGTGAGAGGTCTTGTCAATTTATTATCTATCACGTTTTAAGTGAACTAAAGCGGTGAACTACGATAATTATAATTGACACGGTCGATGACTCGATATGATATGCATGTGTTGTTATGACGATTTGGCAATGCATGCAACATATTAAAAGAGATGCAAAGCAATAAATAAAATTCCTAGTATGGCCTTCCTAAAATAGAAAATCAAATAATTTATTACATATTCGGAAACCAACTCCTTTGGTCCCTTGAATCTTCAACTGGCACGCTTCTCAAGACACCGTCTTCGTCGGATCACCTTTCCGAATGGCACCGTCTTTGAAGATGCTCCATAATTACAAATAATAATAAAAATACAAAGCTATTCCTATTATACATTTGTAAAATGGAAAAACTAATAAAATAAAAAATAAAAGTGATACGAGATCACATTAAATTACAACCGAATCAATATTCCGTTTCATTACGGGTAATATTGATTAAACTAAGGCCATACTAAGATAAAATTACATAATTCAAAAATTATATAAATAAAAGAAATTCAACAATTGAAATATGAAGCATTATAATATGTACCTATCATGCCAAATCATGTGCCAAATCGCCCTATTTAACTTATGTGGTACATATAACCCGGTTTCATGGAAATGCGTGATAATAACCTTTTAAAATCACTAATTAACACTTAAATCACATCTAAGCTCAAGTTAATTATCCTAACACATTTTAGGACTCAAAAATCAGTCATCACTAAATTTTTGACAATAATTCAACTTGATTTAATTTTATGCTCATTTTTTACCTTAAAATCATAATATTTATGAAATAAATCCACATTAAATCATAAAGATTTAAAAATTTGGATTTTAAATTTTTGAACGTTCTGGAATAAACCCATGACACTCATAATGTCAAAAATCATGGTTAAAATTTTCGAATTTATTTTGAGAAAATATAGTTGCATTTTATCGGTTTTATCTCATTAAATACATAAAGTATCCGAAAATGAAACCAATAATTTTGTTTACACATAACAATAGTGAACTAATTAACTTGTTAATATTAGGTATATGAACCTAAAGGGATCAACAAGGGTGAAATATACTTTAGATTACCGAATCTATGTGAGAGTATATTGGCATAGAGTTGAGAGTCTTATAAGGATAAGATCTTTCATATCTGTTTAACATCAACAAGGATGAATGGCTTATTCATGATAATGAAAGTGGAATTACTATGATGGAATCAAGTCGTTCACTGAACCCATTAAGTTATTGATTACATGAAATCGATTGCTAATGTTTCCGCCATTAGAACGATTATGTATGCCAACAGACACATGTGCTGTGATGAAACATATGCTAGGGCATTATAAGTCAATAACAAGATAATTCCCATCATATGGCTTGTGAGAGCCTTAAAGAACATCCTTGAGATTCTTGAGAAGAATTAAGGATTCGTCCACATGTTTGGATGACAAACTAAGTTAGGTGTTGAAGTGTTGCACAAACTTAAGTTTCCAAACCAAAATGGATTTGTTGAAATCCGAGGGTGTCTTATTAACAAAGGAGTAAGAGACTAAGAAAGGTGTTTTAGTATCGCGCATTACAAATATCTACACAAGGAATCTAAGTAAGTTGTGATAAAATAGTCAACGTAGGGATTAATGGTGAATCCCTCTACAAATGACTTTATCACAAGTTATGTGATAACAGTGGGAGCGTTTTTCAAGTTAAAGAGCCCAAGTCTAGCAATAAGTCTAGACACATACTTAGAAATGAATTCATGTCATTAGAGATGACATTGAATGGAAGGAAATAACAATTAATAAAGTTGGAATATATGGATATCTGGTATATCCACTTGCCAAGCTTGTATTGCATTTTCACTAGTGTTATAATAAACTAAAGATTATAGAATATGAAGTAGTAATAGTGTATTGACTATTCATATGTGATAATCACATTTATCGTTTCAATTTTATTAAACTCACCCGCTACCTTGTCGTCTCCAATGGGTTGTAGAGACAAATTGAACCCCATTAAAGTGAACTGGATTGACATGGTATTCGCCCCTAGTTACTTATATGAGGTGACGTCTCGAAGTGACTAGAGTGTGATGCGATTGATGGCAAGTTCAAGTGCCATAGAGTCATATGGGATGACTAGTCGATCACATAGGCAGACTGTATGGGACAATCTGTCCGGCAGTGAACGCTTATAGAGTTCTGATAATTCATAAAGCCTGGTCGTGGCAAGAGCTACTATAGTATTCTTATGAGTCAATTCTTTTGACTAGAGACTATTCGCCCAAGTTGGCACAACTTCTGATTAGCTTTGATTTATACTCTACGATTTCGTAAATGAGGTCAAACTGGGTATATTTTGGGTTATGATGGACTGTGGCTAAACGAAGGGAATAGGACAATAGGAATTGTCCACCCCTTGTCAGGGTTGTTTGAAATCTCAAGGCCAGTCGAGGAGTAGTTAACTGGAAATGCGTGGCCACGCTCGGAAGGCATCTATGATAGATAATTCCGGTTAGTCAGTTAATCTCCAGATCAAGAAAACCACTCAAGATATGATCAAATGTAAGTACGACCTGTAAGACACCTTGCATTGAGTGGCAGATTGTAATAGGACAAGAGAATTGGTGACGCACACTTGTCGAGGACAAGTGGGAGATTGTTGGGAAATGTGTTCTCAACAATAGTGCGATCACATGATTTAAATATCATAATTAAATCTCATACTAAGAATACGTATGGGATGATTCTTTATACAGTCGACTGACCGTCATTAATTGGTAATGATTGGCTAACTAGAGTTTGACATTACTGTCGTGTGACGGTGGTGGTCAGTTGATCCCTTTAGGTCACACCTATAGGATGAGGCCCAAATAGATATTTAATTAATTGTATGCGATACGAATTAATTAATTCCTTAATTATGGGAGTGCTATTTTGCGTCTTATTGTAATGTGATTAAATAAGATTTAATTTAGTAATTAAGTGTTAAATTACTAAATTCGTTGAGGTTTTAATATAAGTTTTGAGGTAGAGGTAATTAGTCATTTAAAGTTACAAGAAGTTGTAATTTTAACTAACTAGTAATTATGGGACCCATTATATGTTGATATAATGGTAGTATACTACTCAAAAGTGGGGTGTATATTATATTATTAATTGTAATATTTAAGTGTTAAATGATTACATTAATAATTAAATATGTAAGATAGTTAAACATATGACTTATAAGCATTTGTGGGACAAATGACAAAAGGCAAAAATGGACCAAATATGGTCCAATATTTCGGCCAAAACAAGAGAGCACAAGATGCTCTTTTGTCCTTGTTTGTTTGGATAAAAGCATGATAGTGACTTGTCATATGAAGCTTTTATGATGCTATATCTTACACTATTGTTCCCTATACACTACATATGCTAAACAAGAGCTAAAAACAAAAGGAACAAGATTCCTTACATGGGTAAGGCCAACCGGTTTTGGCTCTTACTTATGGGCATTTTGTTGCTCATATCCTTTGCGATGATGCATATTTAGAACACATACATCGGCATGTATTAGTCCCAACAAATCACTTGCTCGTGTTCCTTTACCACTAAAGGAATTACAAATTATATTGCAAAGGAGACAAGATTCGCATATTCCATATGATTAAAAAATCAAATGGTCTAATAAATCTAGTCGACACTAGCGTTTAATGCGTTTCTCATTTACGTAACCTAATTGAAAAATCAAATGTACAAAACATTTGGATTACCAGTTATGAGGCTTTTGGTGCGTATTATGTAGATATCCTTACATGAGTTGGAACTGTCTAAAACTTGTGTATCATAAAGATAAGTGACATGGCTCACATCCATGTCTATTTTCAATAAAATACAACAATTGTCTTTGATGACAAAATATAGATCCTTTCATGTCTCACATAGAAATGGAAATATGATTTAGACTAAGTGGATAAAAAATAACAATTATGTAAATTGTAACTCAAAGCTATTAGCAAAAACAAGTACATAAGTTTCTCTTGAAGTGGCGGCAACCTGAGCTCCATTTCATTGTCGGCGATCCACATCACCCTTGTTTAGCTTCTCCACATTTCCAAGTCCCACTTGGAGTAATAAGTCCAACTTGATATCTTCCAAATACTCGGGGCAAATATGCTTCCATTGGCCCATGACAATAAAATAATGATATTCATGGTAGGATTGGATACCCATCATGGTTTTGTGGTAGTCTCACTATCAATTTCCAATTGTTTATATGATCCACATCACCCTTGTTTTGCTTTTCCACACTTCCAAGTCCCACTTGTTAGGTTCATATACCTATTATTAGACTCTTCTAATAGTGAACTAATTAACTTGTTAATTATTTGTTCTTAAGATCTAGTGTATGCATAACAAAATGAAAGATTTATAAGAAGAACAATGTTCCTTACATTGTTATGTGTTTCGAAATTATGGGCACAAGTAAGGTCACCTTCCTTCACTTGTTCTTGAGCTAAATATTGTGGATGATCCTCCTAAGACTCCATGTTTAGAAGCCACTCCAATAAATTGCACCCAAGATTAATCCCAAAAATTCCTACTAATATTAACTAGATATGTAGTAGAAATATTACCTTAATAATACTAATGTTCTTGTATTACTACCTCTAGTAATATATGATATGTATTAGTATTTATGAGAGGTTTTTGTTCTTGCATGTGAGGAAAATTAGAGTAAAACAAGTAAAAAAAACTAGAGACCCAAAAATGAAAATTTTGCCCATTTAAGGAGCCAAAATCGGTTGGCATAAGCAAAGGGGGAATCTTGCCCTTTTGTTTTTACTTGTTTTTATAGTGTAGGTAGAGTGTAGGAAGCCTAGGTGTAAGATGTAGCATGTAAAGGCTAGTGTGATGTGTCACAATCACACAATAACCAACATCAACATAAGAGAAAAGAGCATCTTATGTGCTCTTATTATGGCCGAAAATTTGGTCCTTATTTGGTCCATTTTTGCCTTTTGTCATTTGTCCCACAAATGCTTATATGTCATATGTTTAACTATCTTACATATTTAATTATTAATGTAATCATTTAACACTTAAATATTACAAATAATAATATAATATACACTCCACTTTTTGAGTAGTATACTACCATTATATCATATATAACGAGTCCCATAATTACTAGTTAGTCACTTGTTAGGTTCATATACCTATTATTAGACTCCTCTAATAGTGAACTAATTAACTTGTTAATTATTTGTTCTTTAGATCTAGTGCATGCATAACAAAATGAAAGATTTATAAGAAAAACAATGTTCCTTACATTGTTGGTTGGTTCAAAAATGTGGGCACAAGTAAGGTCACCTTCCTTCACTTGTTCTTGAGCTTAATGAGATGGATGATCCTCCTAAGACTCCAAGTAAAGAAGACACTCTAATAAATTGCACCCAAGATTAATCCCAAAAATTCCTACTAATATTAACTAGATATGTAGTAGAAATTCCTACTCTTACATTTTACTACCTAGCCTAAACAAACAAGTAAAAACAAATGGGAAATATTCCCCCATGCCATTAGAGGCCACCGGTTTTGGTGCTCTTAAAATGAGCACTTGTTGCTCATTTTTCACTCCTCTTGTTTTGCTTGTTTTGCTTATGCTTCTCTCTAACTTTCCTCACATGCAAGATCATAAAAACTCTCTAAAAATACTAATACTCATCATCTATTACTAGAGGTAATAATACAAGAACATTAGTATTATTAAGGTAATATTTCTACTAAATATGTAGTTAATATTAGTAGGAATTTTTGGGATTAATCTTGGGTGCAATTTATTGGAGTGGCTTCTATACCTGGAGTCTTAGGAGGATCATCCGTCATATTTAGCTCAAGAACAAGTGAAGGAAGGTGACCTTACTTGTGCCCATAATTTCGAAACACATAACAATGTAAGGAACATTGTTCTTCTTATAAATCTTTCATTTTGTTATGCATGGACTAGATCTAAAGAACAAATAATTAACAAGTTAATTAGTTCAGTATTAGAGGAGTCTAATAATAATAGGTATATGAACCTAACAAGTAGTATCTCTTGTAAGGTTCATATACCTATTATTAGACTCCTCTAATAGAGAACTAATTAAATTGTTAATAATTTTTTCTTTAGATCTAGTGCATGCATAACAAAAGGAAGGATTTATAAGAAAACATTGTCCCTTACATTGTAAATTTCGGTTTATGAGCACAAGTAAGGTCTCCTACCTTCACTTGTTCTTGAGCTATTATGAGTATTAGGATGATCCTCCAAAGACCTCAAGTATATAAGTCACTCCTCTTGATTGCACCCAAGATTATCCCTTATCCCCACTAAATAATATTTGCTAGATATTTGTTTAGTAGTTTACCTTAAAATTGATTACTAATACTCATATATTACACTAATAATATTAGTAATCTTTTATGAATAATTTGAATCAAAAATCTCATGTTTTGATGAAGAAGAAGATGAATATGTGAGAGGTTTTTGCATGTGGCATATTTTGAGAATATGTGAGTGAAAAATAAGAACAACAAAGGTTCTTCCACACCCACTAATGGTCCGGCCCTATGCTCCTTTTAAGAGCATTTTTTACTTCTCAAAATCCTCATGCAAATGCTTTATTGATAGTGTCTTATAAGGTAGAGGCAACATGCCAAGTGTTGTTGTTGTCATAAGCTTTTTAGACAAAATAGAAGACTTCGGACAAGTGTCCTATAACCTCCCAAAAATAGGTGCCTGTGCTCTTATTATGGTCCATTTTTGTCTTATAATATTTGTCCCACAAATGCTTATAAGTCTTATGTTTAATTATCTTACATAATTAAAAATTAATTTGATCATACAACAATTATGAGACAAATTAATAAACATATATTCACTCAACTTATTGAGTAATATTTTATCATTATATCAATATATAATGGGTCCCATAATAGCTAGTTAGGTAAATTTATAACCTCTTGTAAATGTAAATAACTAATTACCTCTACCTCGAAACATTTATAAAACCTCAACATAATTTAGTGAATTAACATATTAATCCACTAAATATGATCTTATTTAATGACATAAAAATAAGATACATATTTCCTCTCAAAAATATAAATTGTTCATATTTAAGGAATTAATCAACTTGTATCGACATACAATTAATTAACTTTACAAATAAGGGCATCATCCTTTAGGTGTGACCTTAAGGGATCAACTGACCACCACCGTCCCACGGCGATGCGAACGTCAAACTCTAGCAAGCCAATAAAATTCTCGATTCATGTTGATCAGTTGACTATAAATTTAATCATCCCTTACGTATTCTTTATATGAGATTTAATTATGATATTAAATCATGTGATCGCACTATTGTCGAGGATATATTTCCCAACAATCTCCCACTTGTCCTAGACAAGTATGCGTCACCAATTCTCTTGTCCTATTACAATCTCCCACTCAATGCAACGCGTCTTGCAGGTCGTACTTACACTTGATCATATCTTGAGTGGTTTTCTCGATCTGGAGATTAACTGTCTGACCGGAATCATCTATCAGATATACCTTCCGAGCGTGGCCACGCATTTCCAGTTAACTACTCCTCGAGTGGCCTTGAGATTTCAAACAACCCAGACAAGGGGTGGACAATTCCTATCGCCATGTTCCCTTCGTTCAGCCACAGTCCATCATAACCCAAAATATACCCAGTTTGACCTCATTTACGAAATCGTAGAGTATAAATCAAACCTAATCAGAAGTTGTGCCAACTTGGGCGAATAGTCTCTAGTCAAAAGAATTGACTCATAAGAATACTATAGTAGCTTTTGCCACAACCAGGCTTTATGAATTACCAGAACTCTATAAGCGGTCACTGCCCGACAGAGTGTCCCATATAGTCTGCCTATGTAATCGACTAGTCATCCCATATGACTCTATGACATTTGAACTTGCCATCAATCGCATCACAATCTAGTCACTTTGAGACGTCACCTCATATAAGTAATTAGGGGTGAATACCATGTCAATCCAGTTCACTTTAATGGGGTTCAATTTGTCTCTACAACCCATTCGGATACGATAAGATAGCGGGTGAGTTTAATCAAACTCAAACGATAAATGTGATTATCACATATGAACAGTCAATACACTATTACTACTTTATATTTTATAATCTTTAGTGTATTATTAACACTAGTTTAGATGCAACTAAAAGCTTGGCAAGTGGATATACCCGATATCCATGTGTTCCAACTTTTTCAATCGCTATTTCCTTCTATTCAATATCATCTCCAATGACATGAATTTATCTAAATATATGTCTAGACTTCTTACTAGACTTGGGCTCTTTAACTTGAAAGATGCTCCCACTGTTATCGCATAACTTGTGACAAAATCATTTTAGTGGGATTCACCCTTAATCCCTATATTGACGATTTAATCACAATTTACTTAGATTCCTTTTGTAGTATTTGCAATGCACGAAACTAAAACACTTTTCTTAGTTTCTAACTCCTTAGTCAATAAAGCAGCCTAGGATTTCATCAAATCCCTTTTGGAGACTAAAGTTTGTGCAACCCTTCAACACATTACTTAGTTTATCATCCAAACATTTGAACGAATCCATAATTCTTCTCAAGAATCTCAAGGATGTTCTTTAAGGCTTTCACAAGCCATATTATGGGAATTATCCCTTTTATTGACTTATTATGCTCTCAGCATATGTCATATCATGGCACGTATGTCTGTTGGCATACATGATCATTCTAATGGCGGAAACATTAGAATTCGATTTCATGTGATCAACAACTTAATAGGTTCAGTGAACAACTATGACTCTATCATAGTAATTCCACTTTCATCAACATGAATAACCCATTCATCCTTGTTGAGGTTAAACAGATACAAAAGATCTTATCCTCATAAGACTCTCAACTCTATGCCAATATACTCTCACATAGATTCGGTAATCTAAAGTATATTGCACCTTTTCCTAGTCTCCCAATCACTCTTGCCAGAAGAGATAATTGGTACGTTATTCTCAATAAGTAATATGTTATCAACATATAAGACATAGAGAAACAATTCCAGCTCCCACTTAACTTCATTTATATCATGATTCTTCAATCATATGAATGAAACAATTCACTATAATCACATGAACGAAAAGTATAATCCTTTAATGCTTGCTTAAGATCATTCTAAGATCACTTAAGAAAGCTACGCATAATATGTTAGGATTCTTAGATCTTCATCTAAGATTTTGTGTTTCAAACACTTCCTTCTCTAAATTCCCATTTTAGAAAAGCGAATTATATTTGCCATTCTTCATTAAAATGAAATGCGGCAATTCCTAACACAATTTATCTCGATCAACATCTTCATTTAAATCTTGTGCATTTGTGTACTCTGAAGTTCTATTTACCTTTAAAGAGACCCTCACTTCAAAGTAAATCTACTCATGAGCAACAATTTTCGGATTGTAATGCTACGGCTCGTATGTAACAAGGTCATGATTGTAACACCCCCTCATACCAAGGTGCCTTACCAGGACCACTCTACCATGAAAGTGTGTTACCGTCTCGGTTGCCCGAGGTTAGTACATATCAAAAGCGTCTGAACTGAGCACATTTATTAAAGTACTGAAAAGTATAAAGTTTACAACATCCAAATCCAAATACTGATTCAACAAAATACAACTCCAATGTCTGACAATAAAGGAAATCAAGCTAAGACTCAGACGGTGATGCTATGACTAGTGATGACAACACTCCCATGACTGTCCCCAAGCTCACACTAGCAATACCTGCCAAGCCTGCTCACCATCTCCGAATGGATCACCCCAGATTCCACAAACAACAACGGGGTCAGTATTACTCAATCAATATAAGACAACAAACGAAGTAATCAACTGATCATCGTCCAATCCCAATCTTCCGTTCTCACACTGTAACCGACTACACACCGAAGTGTGTAGCCCTGCCAGATTACCCATCGCAACAGGTAATCCTCGCCGCATGTGGGTGACCGCAGCCGATCCCACCTAGTCCAGCTCCTCAACGAGCGACAAACAATCCCTGTCCCTTAATGTGCACATCCCCTCCCGTGGCGGGTTCCATGGAGGGCGAACTAAGGTGTGAAGCCACTCCCGCAAGTGACTCCACCACAATCACAATCACACCACATCACAGCCGTCAAAACACCCTCACACCAACATCGTCATGACAATCTCCATACTCCGATCATCAACAGATAACAATAATCACACAACAAACATGTGTTAACAAAGAACAGTAACTGAGTAGGGAAACCTTACCTTAGAAATCAACAGTGGAATGAACTCGAACAATCAGAAAGGCTCTTCTACGAAGTCTTCTCCTATACCATAATCATATAACACAATTACACATTGCACAACCCCCATATTCCCAATTCCGCAAATGTACACAGTAACCCCAACGAATACGAATAACATAGAAATAGAACTTACCAACAGTAGAATGAGGAATTATACGCAAGAACTCCGAAGATTACATACACAACAGTGCTATGGGATGATTAGGGAGTGATTAGGGAGAGATTACGGTTAACGTAGAAATGATGAAGTTGAAATGATGTTTTAAAAACTGACCCGGGATATAAAAATAATCTTAAAAACTCGCTAATCAAACCGTCAAAATAACACTCGCCAGACCGAATACTCGGTTGAGTAAAGTTATACTCGGCCAAGTATCCTCTACTCGGTCGAGTATTCACTATACTCGGCCGAGTATTCATCGGCAGAATCAAAACAACCCACAACAATAGCACTACTCGGCCGAGTAGACTCTACTCGGTCGAGTAGTCACCAAAGAAAATCCGTAGTATTACAATCTTCCCCCCTTAAAAAGAACTTCGTCCCGAAGTTCACACTCCACTCTAAAACACGGCACAACACAACGCAACAAGACTATACTAACCACATGTAACAACGCCAAAGAACTACACAAGTCACCATAAAATTCTCTACCCCGACGCAAAACAAAACAACAAAACAAGACAACACACGACCGCGACTATCTCCTACCCCCCTAAAAAGACAACGGTTACGTCCCCGTAACCAAACATACCTGATCAAAAAGGGTAGGAAAACGTTCTCGCATAGCTTCCTCAGGTTCCCATGTGGCTTCCTCCACATTATGATTAGACCAAAGGACCTTGAGTAAGACCGTCTCACCATTCCGGGTCTTACGAACCATGCGATCAAGAACCTCCTTAGGAATCTCGGCGTAGGACAAGGATTCATCAAGCTCGATGTTCTCCATCTCAAGGATATGAAACGGATCGCTCACATACTTCCGAAGTTGAGATACATGAAAAACATTGTGTACCCTATCCAAAGCTGGTGGTAACGCTAACCTGTAAGCTACCTCGCCAACACGGTCCACAATCTCATAAGGACCTATAAACTTTTGGCTTAGCTTACCCTTTTTTCCAAACCTCATAACACCTCGCATAGGTGACACTTTCAAAAGGACCTTGTCACCTACTGCAAACTCAATGTCCCTGCGGCGTAAATCGGCATAGCTCTTCTGACGATCTTGAGCTGCTCTCATCTTTTGCCGAATTAACTGGACTTGCTCAACCATATCTTGTACCAGCTGTGGCCCTAAAACCACTGTCTCGGAACTATCATCCCAACAAACTGGACTTCGGCATTTCCGGCCATACAAAGCTTCAAAAGGTGCCATCCCGATGCTCGTATGATAACTGTTATTGTATGAAAACTCGATCAGATCAAGCCTGTCTTCCCAACTGCCCCCAAACTCCATAACACATGCCCTCAACATGTCCTCTAAGGTCTTGATGGTCCGTTCCGTCTGACCATCGGTTGCCGAATGAAAGGCTGTACTCATCTTCAAAGTTGTACCCATCAACTCTTGCAGTTCTTGCCAAAACTTGGATATGAACCTCGCATCACGATCAGAAACGATATCTTTAGGTATACCATGTGACCGAATGATACGTGCATTTTATATAGTCTTTTTAGGCCTTTTTATGCACGTATTTCTATGTTATTATCGTAGTTTATTGCTACGAAATGCCCCGAATTGGCTACTTTGGTGTATTTTGTCCTTTTTGTAGGAATGATCGCGGAAGTAGCGGAACCATACTCCTTTTCGTCTCTTTTGCATGCATTTAGAGGAGACGGGATTGTCCCAGAGTGAGATGTTGCACTTGGAAGTGTCGTTGCCCGCATTACGAGGCATTTGGGTGAAGACGTGAGCTGAATTGAAGACCCAAGTGGTCTATCGAGCTGTTTAGTGGTCTATCGAGCTGTTTGGTGGTCGATCGAGTTATTCCTTACTCGATCGAGTAAGCTGCACATGACAAGTCCTCGATCGAGTACCCATTTGGTCGATCGAGGGACTTCTTGCACGAGACGATGGTCGATCGAGTGGTGTAAGCCACTCGATCGAGAGGCTTCGACGCTATGGGCTTTAATTAGTCCATGTTTTAGTATTCTTCCGCAAAGACTCTTAGACTTTGGCTATTTAACCTATGTTTACTAGGTTAATTAGGCATCTCTTTTACTTATCTTTTTAGTCGTTATTCATTAGACTCTCTAAGTTTTGTGTAGAACTTTGTTACGTTGCTTAAACCTTCATTTGCTACTCTCGTTTTGGATTTCTTCATTGGATTTCGTGCCTTTACGTAGGAATTTGCTTGGATTGTAATCTTCTCTCCTCTTTAATAATAATTAACCTTCCGTTGCTTTTAATTCTTGTTATTGTTATCATTCTTCCTGCCCTAGTTTATTTATTATTGAATTTTATTATTATTCCATTATGTCATCTCCGGGAAATTATCTCTTTGTTAGATTGATTATGAGTATGAGTAGCTAAACCCCTTCATGTTGGGATTAGGGGATCTGCGGTAGAATAATGACGACGTAGTGAATGAATTAGATGAACCGATAAGAGACTCTGTCACTATAGCAATATAACTGTAATTCTCGACCTAGTTGAGTGCACGCTTCTATGTCACCCATTAATCGGGCTACAATTAATCCTGGATCGAAAGATTGGACTAAATAGGCCTGCTATAAACGGTAGACTACCCTAATGAGGACGAAAGTTAAGTTAGTGGTATTTTAGGGTGGGAAGTGGACCGAAAGGACCTTCTAATATCCGTCTCACATTAGTTAAATCGAGTCATTTCTTTTGCTAAGTTGTTGAACTACCGTAGTGAACCGAATTCCCGACATGTCCCCCTCTTATTGATAGTTTTAATTCACTTCCGCTTCTTCGCTTCCGCTTTATTTCTCTTCCTTTCAGCTCCGTAGTTTAGAATCAAAAATTCAATCAAACCCAATTGTTACCATAGGGTTAGAAATAGATAGTTTGTAGTTGCATTACCTCCCGAGGATTCGACACTCATTGCCTCTACTACATTTTAGTTGAGACCGTTAGGTTTTATTTTTGACAGTACGCGACAGACGTGTCAAATTTTGGCGCCGCTTGCGGGGAGGCAATTGTTCAATTTATTTATTTGTTTTATTTTTAATTCTTCTTTTAGTTTAAGGAACATCGTTCCTTAGACTATTCTCATATCTTTTCTTTAGTTTCTTCTTATGCGCAGTGCAAGGTGGGCCACTACTACCTTTTGATCCGAGATTGAGAGATCTCTCGCACGTAAAAAGGAGACTATTTCAAGAGCAACAGGCAGAGGAAGAGCCTAGTTCTCGTGGTAACTTTTACGAGAACGAGCTTTTCGAAGACAATCCACCGTCTTCTCCAGTTTCCAATTCATCGCTCGAATCTATAACTTTCCCTGATTTTCCCGAAATGGCTGTGGAAGCAACCATCACTAGTCACTCCGAGCCCACGGCTGACAATCTCTATAAAGGGTTCGAATCTGGGAGATGCTAGGAAGTTCGAGCAAAGCCTGCATACATCAATATGGTCGAGAAAAATCGGTTCGGGGAGCTGCAATCAAGACGCAGCTCGATATGGAGACCTTCATTGATTATCTTTGCTCCATACCTCCTCCCCTTTGGCGTGACGGTGATCGAGATCAAAGAAACTATGTTCATCTTCTCACTCCGCGATGCTGCAAGGGAGTGGTACAGGGATTTGGACCGAGCTGCTCACGGCATAACAGATTGGAATTCGCTAGCATTGGCGTTTTATAAGAAGTATTTCTCTGCTTCGAGAACCATCGCCATTAGAGCTCAGATAACAAGTTTCAAACAAGGGCCTGACGAGAACTTCCACGAGGCATGGCTTCATTTTAAGAAACTAGTGCGGACCATACCGCATCACGGTTTCGAAAAATGGAGCCTGTGTAACCATTTTTACAATGGTTTATATGATGATCAGAGGGCTATATTAGATGCTGCAGCCAACGGTCGATTTGCTGACAACTTGGGAGCGACCAAGGGATGGAAGATTATAGATGATTTAGCCACTCACAGGGCTGAATATGGGAATTCAAGAGGAAACCAAAGGAGAGCCGTTGAATCCTCTTCAGTGGCCGCATTAGAAGCCCTTACCGCGAGGTTCGACAAGTACGAACTAGGGGGAGCTCTCAAGGGAGGAATGTACCATGTTAATGCTATGACAGACGGTCCCTTCGTCTGTACGAGGTGTGGGGTAGAGGGACATGTCTCTGATTATTGTCCTAGTCCTTATGAGCAATGTGCTGCCTTCCAACATTACAGGCAAAACAACACTCATTACGAGCCGAATATCCACCCCAATTTGAGGTGGAGTAACCAGAACGTACTCAACCCCACCGCTCCTCCAAATCAGCAGCAGCAGCCCTATATTCCTCCACACCAGAAGCAACAAGGCTATCAGAAGCCTCCGTCTTTCAACCCTCCTAACCAAGGTGCTTCGTCATCTAGTGGGGTGAGTGAGATAGGTGAGTTAAAGTCCATGATGCAGTCCATTGCAAAGCAATTACAACAAAAGGACACGGCATTCAAGGCACTTGAGACTCAAGTTGCCCAACTGGCCGAAAATCAATCCTCAAGGAAGCCCGGTCATTTGCCAACTCAAAATGACAAGAACCCAAATGAGACGGTGCATCTGATAGAGTTGAGAAGCGGTCTCTCTTATGAAGGACCAGAAGTACAGAAATCGGACCGAGGAAGTCAGAATCTGTAACTGATGATGAACAGTGTTCTGTTAAGAGAAAAGGACTCACGACACAAGAGTTACTCGATCGATCAAGACGGTGTTCGATCGAGTGGAATTGGTGAGGAAAGCCCTCGATCGAGTAGTCTTTCTGCTCGATCGAGTGAACTGGAAGCTGAAGATGGTCGATCGAGTGGGAATGTTGCTCGATCGACTGAAGTTGCTGAAGAAGGTGCTCGATCGAGTGACCACATTGCTCGATCGAGTGATATTGATGACGGGAAGCTTATTCGAGAGCCTGCTAGTGCTCGTCTAAGCGAGGAATTACCAGAAAGGCCTCGTTCGAGAGGTAAGAAGCGTCAAAGGATCTTGAACTTGCTCGGAAGACACTTTGGAAGCGAGAAACAAGGGGCTCGAGATACCAATCACGGTTCCCTTCCCGAGGCGGCTGCAGAATACCAAGATTAATCAACAGTTTGGCAAATTTGTTGAGCTTTTGAAGAGTTTGGAAGTTTCCGTGCCGTTCACTGAATGGCTGACCAAGGTACCCTCTTATTTAAAATTTATGAAAGAGATTTTAGCACGTAAGAGGACCATAAATGATAATGAGACCGTAGCTTTGACTGAGGTGGGGTCAGCCCTATTTCAAAATAAGCTACCTCCTAAGCAATCAGACCCGGGTAGTTTTTCGATCCCTTGTCACATAGGTATGCAATTGATTGATAATGCGCTATGCGATCTAGGCGCTAGCGTAAGTGTTTTACCTTTGTCTCTAGCTAAGAGACTTGGTGTGACAAAGCTGAGTTGCACCAACATGACTGTCCAGATGGCCGACCGTAGTTTATCACGGCCACTAGGTGTAGCGGAAGACGTACCTGTTCGGATCGGGAAGTTCTTTATTCCCGTCGATTTTGTCGTCTTAGATATCCCCGAAGATGTGCACACCCCTATCATTTTAGGGAGACCATTTTTGTCCACTGCCCGTGCAGTAATAGACGTCGGGGGGAAGACTTTGACCTTCCAGGTAGGGGACGAGGAGGCGACTTTTCATCGGTCCAAGTTCGGGAGGGCTCCCATGCAAGCTCGGCCTTGCAATGCCCTCTCTTCGTTGACCCTATTATTGACACTCCAGATGAAAATTTGGAGAATATTGCTGTTATTGCTAACCCTCCGCCTCTTACTGAGAGCAAAAAGGAGAAAAATTCGTCTGTTTCCCTTACTGCAGGTACAGATGAAGGCAAGAAGGGAGCTGTCAAGGGACGTGGTGCGACCACTATCAGTCAAACTGGAGCAAATGATGCAAAAGAAGATGACAGAGGGGCGAGAACGAAGACGGTTCGAACCTACATAGATTGGAACTATGTTCCTCCTCCTCTTGCAAACAGTAATTCAAGCTCATGGAAATCAAAGAGGACGGTCGTGTCGTCAAGTGACGTCCTCCGATCGAAGCCCACCAAGGGGCTGCGAAAGCTAATGGGAATTAAACGGGGAAATGCCCCATGTAACAAATTGTAATAGATATTCGTTTGAATTTCTTTTGAATTTATTTATTACGTTTTTAATTAGGACAATTAGTTTAGACAATCCTTTAGCTTAGACTGAGACTTTAGACTGTGTTTTCTGCGTTTTTGGTATTTTGGGATGTGTTTGGATATGTTTTACGCAGGTTTGGGGAAGATGCACGCAATTCAAGGAAGAAAGGACGGAAATTCAAAGAAGTCTACGCGAGGAAGTCCTCGATCGAGTACTTTTTGTACTCGATCGAGTGGAAGTTGGTTCGATCGAGCTTGCTGGCTACTCGATCGAGGAAGGCCACAGAGGAAATGGTCGATCGAGAGGGTTCTTACTCGATCGAGCAAGGGGAACAGCAAAAGCCCTCGATCGAGTGATTAAATTCACTCGATCGAGTGAAATGAACAGTGGACGGGAGTTTTCTATACTTAACTCCTTATTTCCGTTTCATTTCTAATTTTGCCCCTAATTTCTTCTAACACCCCCCTAATTGCGATTTTCATTTCCCCCAAATCCCCATTTTTTGCCCAAAATCATCAAATCCACCACCTACATTCTATCACTAGCACTTAATTCTTTAATAACCCCCTTTTTTCCCCCTCTTTTATGCTCATTTTCGCGGTTTTTAAAGGGGATTAGGGTTTGCGATTTTTCAATCGAAAATCCGCCTTGGTTGATTGTTTCTTTTGAAGTTTAATTGCTTATTGTAGGTTAATCATCATCAAGTAAGTGTTTCTTTCACACTCTTTGCATATTTTCTTCATTTAATTCGAATTTCTTTGAGGTGATTGACTTAGGGTTCGAAAATGCCATGTCTAGTCGATTTGTTTCGATTTAATTGTGTTTATTTGCCCTTGATTAGCTTGTTGATGATATTTTCGCAATTCCTCACTGTTTTTGCATGTTAAATTCGAATTTTGCGCTAGATTCCGCGATTAGGGTTCCTGTGAGTCGAAATTTATCGACTGTCTGACGGTTTTTCTGTTTCCTTGCTCGCTTAACTTCAGTTCTCGCTTACTTATCACTGTTGTTAACTACCGCTACCGTCCCCTATCGCCATTACTTGATGTGAATTATTGGGAATCTCGCGCTGTGAGTGGTTATGCTCGACTGCTAGGAGTCTTACGTGCTCCCCTATGTGGTTTGCATGCTGTGTTTGTCTCCTTTAGCGGTCACTACTTTGTCATTTTACCATCACTCACATGCTACCTTTCGAACTTATTGAGGATTGTTGGATTTTGTATGCTGGAAGTCGGTTTTCTCGACCAATAGGGCCATTCTTTTTGCTGTCACATGTTGGTTAGCGGTTGTTTTAACCACGGTTAGCAGCATCGTCTCTTATTCGTGCCCTTTGATAATTTGCAGGATGGACGCGAGTTCTTTACCTTCTACTAGTACGTCCTCCGGCTCGTCGTGAGTGACTCGGTGGTCCCCTGCTTTGTTGCCACTAGCTCCGCCTTGGTCACCACCGCAGCACCAGTTCTACTTGTCTCAGTGCAGGGACGGTGTACGCGCAGCCGGCTCGGCCGGGAGCTCGGTTCGGGCTTCACCACCGTTACTCCTACCAGGCCTTTCTCTCTGGATGCGGATTCGAGCCCCGTTTCCAAGTGACTGGTATCCGCCACCGAGACCACACCAAAGCAGGCTAGCCGGTTAGCCATCACTTCCAGCCTTTTCGAGGTGTTGTTACGAGAGAGGGCGCTCTCACACCTTTACCGAAGATGCCCACGGTACGTTTCACTTCCGAGGCTCACCGGAAACGGTTAACCACTTTACTTCGTTGCCCTCTCTCCCCCACCCGTTTCCTTGCACGGACTGACCTAGAGACCTTAGGCATTTATGAGGAGGTCTGTAGTTTGTTGAACGGGACGGGTATGTCGGGTCGATTACCATGCGGAGGCTACCATTCGTGCCCTTACGTACGAGTTCTTTAGCTCCTATTCTTTTGACACCGACTCCTACACTGCTGACCACTCCAGTTCTTGCATTCACTTTCGACTCCGCAATGAGTCACACCACTGGACCTTGGCCAAGTTTGGCCAAGTTTTAGGCCTAGTTAGTGACGGTCCCACCGCCCCACCTCGAGACCTCCTTCAGCCACTCTGGGCTGCTCTTTCTCACACTCCCTTCCACTCACGGAAGGGAGCTCACATTCACTTACCCGCGCCCGTTACTACTTGCGTGTTAGGAGAGACTATTTTTGGGCGCCTTGAGTCCAATAACATGACCAACACTGAGCTAGCCATTCTCGCGGGGTACCTCAACATTGACTACGGCACCCCGTTTGTTCTAAACATTGCTTATCTGGTAGCTCAGCATTGGAATGGAATTGGGACTCGGGTAAAGACCGCTATTGTCTGCGGCGGGCTAGTTACTAGGATTGCCCGCCACCTTTACCCCACTGACCCCAGGCTCACTGCATCTGATGAGATGGCTTACCTTGACCTGGGAGCCATGACTGACTTTGCCTGGTTCCCAAAGGCGAAGGGGAGTGCGAGGACGTGGAAGATTTGTGGTTCCACGTCTGTTACCTTGCCGTGCTCTACCCTTCCGCCACTTCGTCGCTCCCCTACTCGCCGAGGGAGCGAGGCCACCTCCACCTACCTACCACCTTACCTTCACCCCTCCTTCTTCTTCTAGGAAGAGGAAGCGGGAGGCCGGAGCATCTTCTAGCTCTCAGGCTCAGACTCAGGCCCAGGCTGGACCGACCCCCACGCCTCAGCCTACACTCACTCCACCTCCCTCTGACCCGGCCTTTCCGGCCAACTTTGTCTGCCCTCCTGTTTTAGAGGCGCCCGAGGTCATGGACCAAGGGCGTCGTGATGCCGTGCTTTCGGATATGTGCAGGTACATTACTGAGATGAGACGGGATATGGCTTTGGCTGTATTCCCGCTCTACGAGTTCCATATCCGAGCCCGGCGACCGATTCCAGAGGGGTGGCCGCATCCTTCCTTCTACCGATACCCAGCGGACGGGTACCCTCCACTTCCTTCTGACTCAGAGGAGGAACCGGAGGAGACAGCGGTAGCACGAGAGGTGCGGTTACGGGCTGAGCAGGCGGCACAGCGAGCTGCCAGAGAGGAGGAGAGTGATCCTCCGTTCGTACCCGGTCCGGAGGATCAGCCTGGAGATGACGACTGAGTCTCCCCCTTGTTTGTTGCTGGTTTGGGGAGACCGTTTTGTTGAGTCGGAGTACCTAGGAGACGGCGGTGCCGACGACGAGTAGCTACTGGTCTACTCACTTCCCGGTTTTCGGTCGGTGGTTTGGGAAGTTCGTGTTTTGTATGTTCTCTTACTCTTTTTATTTCGTCTCCTTTATTTTCTTTTATTGGTTGTATACTCCCATCCCCATTTTTTCTCTTTGGTGTATCTTTGGAGGACAACGAGGGCGTTGTCCGTTTTGGTTTGGGGAGGGTATTGCATCCTTTTGAGTCTGCATCTGCATTTGTTTTGCATTCACGTTTAATTTTCAGTTTGCATTTGTTGTTTATTTTCATAGAAAATCAAAAATCAAAAAAAAAAATAGAAAATTTCAAAAAAATTCAAAACATTTCACGTTTATTTTTGCATCTAGGTTGAGTCGGAACGGTAGATTCCCATGATGACAATGCACTATAACTTGTCAATTTACTTGAGCCTTGCACTTTTATTGATGGTTTTTAGCCTTGTCATACGCATGATCTACGAATTTCTGTTCAATTAATAGCTGACTGTCTAGACTTGACCCATAAACTGGCAAACTACTTAAAAATTCTGAGTTTTAGAGCTATAACTGGTGACATTCATGACCAGTTCATTAGGAATTTTGAGAGTAGTACTCCTTGCATAGCATGTTTGTCTCATTTGCACATTTATGACATTCAATTTCTCGTCAAATGCACTTATTCGGGTTGTGGTTGGTGTCACATGCAGGGAGGGTCTTGCAATTTCCCCTTTCTTACATCTTTCACCCATTTAGCTCCACTTTAGCCAAAACTTGCCTTTTTGACCCATTAGCTACATTCCAAACTAAGCCTGCCTAGTCAAGCTAGTTAGTCTGTCCTTTTGTGGTATGTTTCCATTGCAGTTTGGTCTGTCATCATGTCTGGAGTTGGTGTTTGTATTAAGGAAGGAGGAAAGAAAAAAGATATTGAAAAAGAAAAAAGATATTGAAAAAGAAAAAAGAGAAACGTGAAAGAAAGAAAAAAAATATGAAAAAAAATATGAAAGAAAACAGAAAAAGAGCTGATAAGCAAAAGAAAGAAATAGAGATTGTGTAAAAAGTTGTCCCCTCTTGTCAGAGTTGAGAAGATGTTCGAAGATGTACAATCGACAAGAGGGTTGGTTGTTTCGATTAGCACATTTGGACGATGTGTTTAAAAAGGGAACTTTGTGACCGTCGACTCCTCCACTCTTATTCTATATTTTTGAGGAGATTGTGCTTTGAGTCTAGTGAGTTTTGTGCCAAGTGAAGGGCACCCGTGTTCGATTTCGGTCGGTTTGAGATCCAGGATGGTTTATTATGGCCCCTGTTAGGAACTAGCTTGACGCTTTTACCTCCACATTTCCATAACTTGTTTTGCCTTTTCTCACCTGAACCTCACTATTCCCATATCATTTGCAAATCCTCGGCTGTGACGGACATTATTGGTTGGAGTGTGTGCATTAGTACTTGAATTGTCTTTCATTTTTGTTGCATGCATGCTATGTAGGTCGTAGTTAGGTGAGTGACTGTCTTTTCTTCTCTCTTTTACATATAACATTTGCCCTTTGCTTCATGAGAGAAGAGTGACCCCGTGAGAGTCCAGTTTTGTTGGTCTTGCAAGGTCGATAGGTCACTTTATTTATGAACGACTTATAATTCGTTTGCGTTTTTGCTTGGCTTAAATGTTGATTTTTGTTGCATTAAATTGGTTCAAGTAGACAAGTTAAGCTAGCTCTGAGTTATCATTTCCGTTCCATTAGTTTAGTTTTGAGTTTACTCGAGGGCGAGTAAAGGTTTGGTTTGGGGAGATTTGATACGTGCATTTTATATAGTCTTTTTAGGCCTTTTTATGCACGTATTTCTATGTTATTATCGTAGTTTATTGCTACGAAATGCCCCGAATTGGCTACTTTGGTGTATTTTGTCCTTTTTGTAGGAATGATCGCGGAAGTAGCGGAACCATACTCCTTTTCGTCCCTTTTGCATGCATTTAGAGGAGACGGGATTGTCCCAGAGTGAGATGTTGCACTTGGAAGTGTCGTTGCCCGCATTACGAGGCATTTGGGTGAAGACGTGAGCTGAATTGAAGACCCAAGTGGTCTATCGAGTACATTTAGTGGTCTATCGAGCTGTTTGGTGGTCGATCGAGTTATTCCTTACTCGATCGAGTAAGCTGCACATGACAAGTCCTCGATCGAGTACCCATTTGGTCGATCGAGGGACTTCTGCTGAGACGATGGTCGATCGAGTGGTGTAAGCCACTCGATCGAGAGGCTTCGACGCTATGGGCTTTAATTAGTCCATGTTTTAGTATTCTTCCGCAAAGACTCTTAGACTTTGGCTATTTAACCTATGTTTACTAGGTTAATTAGGCATCTCTTTTACTTATCTTTTTAGCTGTTATTCATTAGACTCTCTAAGTTTTGACAGTAGAACTTTGTTACGTTGCTTAAACCTTCGACTGCTACTCTCGTTTTCGGATTTCTTCATTGGATTTCGTGCCTTTACGCCGGAATTTGCTTGGATTGTAATCTTCTCTCCTCTTTAATAATAATTAACCTTCTGTTGCTTTTAATTCTTGTTATTGTTATCATTCTTCCTGCCCTAGTTTATTTATTATTGAATTTTATTATTATTCCATTATGTAATCTGCTGGGAAATTATCTGCTGTTAGATTGATTATGAGTATGAGTAGCTAAACCCCTTCATGTTGGGATTAGGGGATCTGCGGTAGAATAATGACGACGTAGTGAATGAATTAGATGAACCGATAAGAGACTCTGTCACTATAGCAATATAACTGTAATTCTCGACCTAGTTGAGTGCACGCTTCTATGTCACCCATTAATCTGGCTACAATTAATCCTGGATCGAAAGATTGGACTAAATAGGCCTGCTATAAACAGTAGACTACCCTAATGAGGACGAAAGTTAAGTTAGTGGTATTTTAGGGTGGGAAGTGGACCGAAAGGACCTTCTAATATCCGTCTCACATTAGTTTCGTCGAGTCATTTTTCGCTAAGTTGTTGAACTACTGTAGTGAACCGAATTCCCGACATGCCCCCCTCTTATTGATAGTTTTAATTCACTTCCTGCTTCACTGCTTTCTGCTTTATTTCTCTTCCTTTCAGCTCCGTAGTTTAGAATCAAAAATTCAATCAAACCCAATTGTTACCATAGGGTTAGAAATAGATAGCTGTAGTTGCATTACCTCCCTGAGGATTCGACACTCGACTGCCTCTACTACATTTTAGTTGAGACCGTTAGGTTTTATTTTTGACAGGTACGCGACAGACGTGTCACCGAACCACATGCCTCCTGTAACCCAATGCCAGCTGCATCTTAGACCAAGTATCTTTCATGGGAATGAAATGGGCTGACTTGGTTAACCGATCAACAATCACCCAAATCATGTTGTTACCTTGCTGTGACCTAGGCAACCCCACAATGAAGTCCAAGGAGATCGACTCCCACTTCCACTCGGGTACTTCCAAAGACTGTATCTTACCTTATGGTCTCCTTTGTTCAACCTTGTCCCTTTGACAGGTCAAACATCTGGCTATAAACTCAGCTATATCTCTCTTCATGTTTGGCCACCAAAAAGTCTTCTTAAGGTCTTTGTAAAACTTGTCACCACCCGGGTGAACTGAATAGGGAGTGCAATGAGCCTCCGTCAAGATCACTCTTCGCAACTCTGCATCCTCAGGAACACACCATCTCCCATCAAAACGAACACTCCCATCTGTATCGATAGAAAACCTGGAAACCGTTCCATTCTCTACCCTTGACTTCCACTCCTGAATCTTAGGATCAAGCTCTTGCTTACTCTTGATTTTCTCATACAACTCTGGCTCGATCGTCAAATCCCCGATGGTATCTCCCTTTCGTATCATAAAGATCCCCATCCTAGACATCTCATCCCTCAACTTTAGCAAAGATATGGCTGTACATAGCGAATGGACGCTCTTCCTACTCAGTGCATCTGCAATAACATTAGACTTACCCTCGTGATAGATGATCTCCATATCATAATCTCCGATCAGCTCCATCCACCGTCTCTGTCGCATGTTAAGCTCCTTCTAAGTGTAGATATATTTTAGACTCTTATGATCAGAGAACACCTTAAAAGTTGCTCCATAAAGGTAGTGCCTCCAAATCTTAAGAACGAAAACAACTGCACCCAGCTCCAGGTCATGAGTAGGGTAGTTCTCCTCATATTGCTTGGTGCCTCAAGCATAAGCTATGACTTTCCTTCCCGCATCAAAACACAACCAAGACCATTCTTTGAAGCATCGGTATATACCTCAAAGTTCTCACATCCCTCCGCAAGGCTAGGATAGGGGGCTGTGGTCAAGCGTTCCTTTAAGGTCTGAAACGCCGTCTCACAACTCTCATCCCAAACAAATCTGACTTCCTTCCTCATCAAAGATGTCATAGGTCGCGCTATGGTAGATAAATCTTTCACGAATCTCCTGTAGTAGCCAGCAAGGCCTAAGAAACTCCGAATCTCAGCAACATTCTTCGGCGATTCCCACTTGGTTACGGCCTCAATCTTACTAAGATCCACAGAGACCCCCTTCTTAGATATCACATGGCCTAGAAAAGCCACTTCCTCTAACCAGAACTCGCACTTAGATAGCTTGGCATATAGTTGATTCTCTCTCAAAGTCTGCAAGACTATCCTCAAGTGCTCCTCATGCTCTTCCTTAGTCTTAGAATAGACTAATATGTCGTCGATGAAAAGAACCACAAACCTGTCCAAAAACAGTGTGAAGATCCGATTCATCAAATCCATGAAAGCTGTTGGTGCATTGGTCAACCCAAAAGGCATCACCACGTACTCGTAATGACCATATCGAGATCGGAACGCTGTCTTAGGAATATCCTCATCTGCTATCCTCAGCTGGTGATATCCCGACCTCAGATCAATCTTGGAAAACACACCTGCTACACTTAGCTGATCAAACAAATCATCAATCCTACGCAACAGATACTTGTTCTTCACTGTGACACGATTGAGCTCTCTGTAATCAATGCACAGTCTCATACTCCCATCTTTCTTCTTTACAAAAAGAACTGGAGCTCCCCACAGTGACACACTAGGCCTGATGTAACCCTTGCCAAGCAACTCATGTATCTGCTTTTTCAACTCTGCCAACTCTTTAGGTGCCATACGTAAGGTGCTTTAGATATAGGACCCATTCCCGGCTTAAGCTCCACGCTGAAATCAACATCCCTCTTGGGAGGCAAACTCGGTATCTCCTCAGGAAAAACATCTTCGAACTCTCTCACCACAGATATCTCAGAAGCTATCGGCGGCTCTACTCGGTGGTCTCTCACATGACAGAGAATCAAGGGACACTTCTTCCTCAAACATGACTTTAAAGTCATCACAGCTATAAACATACACTTAGACTTTACCACAAACCCTCTATAGGACACCATAACACCCTTGGGACCCTTTAAGGACACCCTCTTTTGCCGACAATCTATCCTGGCATCATACTTACCCAGCCAATCCATCCCGACAATCAGATCGAACCCACCCATAGGAAGCTCTAACAGGTCTACTGGTAAATCTACCCCTCCAACTACCATGGATACTCCCTTATACAACTTGAGACACGACACAGACTCCCACGAAGGTATGAACACATCATCTTTTACAACCTCAAACCTTCCCAAACCCATAGACACAGCATGACTCTTGGACACAAAAGAGTGTGTAATTCCTGAATCAAACAAAACAAAGGACGGTACGTTATGAACAAGAAAGGTACCGGTAACTACATGAGCATCATCCTGTGCTTCCTGCTTGTCCATCATGAAAAGCTTCCCACTGTTTTTTTCGTCCTCCACCCGAATCAAGCATTGGAGGTACTTGACTTGGCCGCCGAATCCGGTGGTGGTCTTTGTTGTTCGGCGCCGATATAATCCACCACCATGGCCAGAATCGCCCCTGGTTGCCCTGTCCACCTCTGTTGCCCCATGAACCTCCTTGGCGGTTACTAGCAAAACTCGAGTCGGCCCCGAGAAAAATTCCCGACCGAGCTCCCGAACCAAAGTCCGGGCTTGTAGCTCGTGCATTCCCGTCTTTTGTGGCCTATCCCACCACAGTTGAAGCATGTAAGGTTAGAGTTGTCACTCACACTCCGACCTCCATTCTTTCCCCAGCCACGAGATCCTCCCGAGAAACCAGCTCCACCAGAAAAAGCCTTACATGGTTGAAGTTCCTCTTCTTGTTGGTCGACCGATCGCTTCCTTCCACCGTCGGCCTTCCTCTTTTCCGCGAGTCCTCTCATCGATCTCTCTTGAGAGATCTACCATTCTCTCGCTTGACCCACTCTCGATACACTTCCTTGAGGTCGCAGCAACCCCGGTGGCATACGACTCACGATCTTATCGATAAACCCCTCTCAAAAACGGAGAGCCAAACCTCTCTGTCCTAGCCGCATGTCCTCAACATAACGAGATAGCTCCAGGAACCGATGATAGTAGTCGGATTGTCATCTCATTAGTCATGGTGAAGGAATCAAAGTCGGATCTCATCTTGTGTCGGATATGCTCCGCACACCGCTCCCCCTCATAGCACTCTTCAACCCAGACCAAGGAATAACTCCTTCAACCTGGTAAAAAGCTCTAGCATCTTCCTTGACGTTTTGCCACCAAACTGCAGCTTCACCTCCTAGGTAGTACACTGCCTGCTCGACGATCATGTCTTCGAGGCACTTAACCATTTCCATGAGAGCTTCGATCTCACGGTGCCACTTCTCGAGTAGCTTTGGTTCACCTACCCCATCATATGTGGGAGGGTTGAAGCGAGCAATGATGATGCTGAGCTGAGTAGCATCCATCGACTTATCGTTCCCCTTTCCCACATTTTTGAGAGCTTCAAGGAGAGCCTCTTGTTGCTCAATCATGCGAGCAACCTCATCAAGAGTCATCTCAGAAGCTTGGATCTGCGCGGGAGTTCTTTTGGGCGGCATTTTGAGCTGACAAGAAACAAGTAAACGTAAACACAAAAGCCTACGGCTCAAAATGTAACAACCTTCCGCCAAAGGAACACTCGGCCGAGTATACAACCATACTCGGTCGAGTAACGACTACTCGGTCGAGTATCCTAGATACTCAGTCGAGTATTCGACTCCAGAAGCAAACGTCAAAAACTCAAAAACAACACTTGGTCGAGTAAAACAACACTCGGCCGAGTAGTGACTACTCGGTCGAGTATACTTACTTACTCGGTCGAGTTATCACATACAGTAGCCATTGCTACTCACTGCCCAACAATACTCGGTCGAGTGCTTGGTTACTCGGCCGAGTGCTCCCTACTCGGTCTAGTACCTGCCCTCTAGGCCGAGTCACGCAATAGACGGGTATACAGTACAAAGTCCTCTATCATGGTCACTATTCACGCAACAAACACATAACATCAAGAACTTAAATGCCACGTTATAATCATACCAACATACAATTCATGCATATTCTAAATCTAACAGAACAACATTCACAAACCAGACACCTCCACCATTTCTCCAATCACCACACTTACAAATTTCAACACATACCCTTTCAATTATCAACTATTACCAGCATGCATCTTCACATACATGTACATATAAAACCCAACTCTCATCACACTTCCCCCATGTTACCGGCTCGAGTTAATGAGGGCCAATTTGCGTCTCCGGGACGTCTCCCGAGTCTTTGCGGTAGCTCCAAACAACTCTCCCCGGGTTCATTAAATTCATTTGTTTAGGTGCCGGAATCTTCGGCTCTGATACCACTTTGTAACATCCCCTCATACCAAGGTGCCTTACCAGGACCACCCTACCATGAAAGTGTGTTACAGTCTCGGTTGCCCGAGGTTAGTACATATCAAAAGCGTCTACGAAATCGAGCACATTTATTAAAGTATCGTAAAGTATAAAGTTTACAACATCCAAATCCAAATACTGATTCAACAAAATACAACTCCAATGTCTGACAATAAAGGAAATCAAACTAAGACTCAGACGGTGATGCTATGACTGGTGATGACAACACTCCCATGACTGTCCCCAAGCTCACACTAGCAATACCTGCCAAGCCTGCTCACCATCTCCGAATGGATCACCGCAGATTCCACAAACAACAACGGGTCGTGATACTCAATCAATATAAGACAACAAACGAAGTAATCAAGCGATCATCGCCCAATCCCAATCTTCCGTTCTCACACTATAACCGACTACACACCGAAGTGTGTAGCCCTGCCAGATTACCCATCGCAAGGTAATCTCGCCGCGATGGGTGACCGCACCGATCCCACCTAGTCCAGCTCCTCAACGAGCGACAAACAATCCCTATCCCTTAATGTGCACATCCCCTCCCGTGGCGGGTTCCACAGAGGGCGAACTAGGGTGTGAAGCCACTCCCGCAAGTGACTCCACCACAATCACAATCACACCACATCACAGCCGTCACAACACCCTCACACCAACATCGTCACGACAATCTCCATACTCCGATGATCAACAGATAACAATAATCACACAACAAACATGTCTTAACAAAGAACAGTAACTGAGTAGGGAAACCCTACCTTAGCAATCAACAATGGAATGAACTCGAACAATCAGAAAGGCTCTTCTACAAAGTCTTCTCCTATACCATAATCATATAACACAATTACACATTGCACAACCCCCATATTCCCAATTCTGCAAATGTACATAGTAACCCTAACGAATACGAATAACATAGAAATAGAACTTACCAACAGTAGAATGAGGAATTATACGCAAGAACTCCGAAGATTACACACACAACAATGCTATGGGCTGATTAAGGAGTGATTAGGGAGAGATTAGGGTTAACGTAGAAATGATGAAGTTGAAATGATGTTTTAAAAACTGACGCGGGATATAAAATAATCTTAAACATTCCCTAATCAAACCGTCAAAATAACACTCACCAGACCGAATACTCGGTCGAGTAAAGTTATACTCGGCCGAGTATCCTCTACTCGGTCGAGTATTCACTATACTCGGCCGAGTATTCATCGGCAAAATCAAAACAACCCACAACAACAGCACTACTCGGCCGAGTAGGCTCTACTCGGTCGAGTAGTCACCAAAGAAAATCCGTAGTATTACAATGATACTATCACTTTCACAAAGTAATATTTTTAAATAATAAGACATGTGCGATAAACTCCCACTGAACTATACTTTCATTCTATCTTCATAGACTATAGTTCATCTACACTCTTACTCTATAATTTTATTACTTTCACAAAGTAACATTTCAACTATTAGAGATGTTTGTGACGATTCAATCTACTCCCACTCTATCTCTCAGAAATACATCTATATCCATGAGATATAGCTTTGTGAGTCACAAACATATATATTTAACGGAGTATTAGGAGTTTACTTAGACTGTGTATTAGCATTCAAAAGGCCATCCTAACATGGAAGCTTGATAATATGCGAGTCTTATCCATGTCATCTGTTTAATAGACTCTCTATTCTAGGTATCTCCTGGTTGACCATCCGTTTAGAATTACTTGTCCGTATTGGATTGGAAATTCCCAAAATTGAGTTCAACAACTCAAACCGACTCATAATAGTTTGATCTTATGGGTAGTGACACTAAGTCATAATCCATCTTTAATAAATCAAATTTATTTCTTAGATCTTTGGCACTACGATTTGATCGTAATGCTTAGAACTTTATTCAATTGGTTCTCTACGTCATTTAGAAATTTCTCAAATATCTCAAATGCTTCACTTTATATTTGATTAAGTAAATATACCCATATCTACTTAAATCATTGTTAAAAGTGACGAAGTAGTCATGAATATCCTTTGCGATGATGCAAATTTAGAACACATACATCAACATGTATTAGTCCCAACAAATCACTTGCTTGTGTTCCTTTACCACTAAAGGAAGTACAAATCATATTGCAAAGGAGACAAGATTCGCACATTCCATATGATTGAAATCATATGGTTTTTTAAATCTAGTCGACACTAGCCTTTAATGCATTTCTCTTTTACGTAACCAAATTGAAAAATCAAATGTACAAATCATTTGGATTACTAGTAATGAGTCTTTTGGTGCGTATTTATGTAGATATCTTTGCTTGAGTTGGAAGTGTCTAATATATGAATATAATTAAGATAAGTGACATGGCTCACATCCATGTCTATTTTCAACAAAATACAACAATTGTCTTTGATGGCAAAATATAAATCCTTTCATGTCTCACATAGAAATGGAAATAATGATTTAGACTAAGTGGATACATAATAATAATTATGTAAATTATAACTCAAAGCTATTAGCAAAACAAGTAAACAAATTTCTCTTGAAGTGGCGGCTACCCGAGCTCCATTTCATTGTCGGCGATCCACATCACCCTTGTTTAGCTTTTCCACATTTCCAAGTCCCACTTGGAGTAACAAGCCCAATTTTGATATCTTCCAAATACTTGGGGCAATTTCGCTTCCAATTTTCCATGACATTACAATAATGACATTCCTCATAGGATTTGGCACCCTTCTTGGTATTGGTCTTGGTAGTCCCACTATCCATTTCCAATTTATAATCAGGTTTGGGTTTCTCGCCCATTTTTGCCTTCCCTTTATTAATACCAATACTCCTTTCATTTGCATAGACACTCTTGCTAGAACTCCCACTCAATTTGATATTTCTCTTTGTTTCTTCAAACAAGGATGCCTTGGGTTTTGTAAGATTTTCTTCACAAGATTTTCTTTCCAAGGTGGTGAGCAATAATATTGGAGTGGGTGGAGTGTAGGTGGTATAGAAGCAAAAAATTTCATCCTGACTAATGCCAACGCGTAATTCTCTAATCGTATCATTGTCATAATCGGAGCATTTTTCATCGTATGATTGGAGCTATGAATTAAGAGTGATTGGTGTAGGAGTATTAGATGAATTCATTGCGTATAATTATCTACAAAAACGGAAATGAAGGAAATAATTAACATCTTTCGTTTTAATAATACTCATATATTTGTAAACAAGTATTGCATCTATGTAGTGACCTCCACCCAACTAACATAAATGATTTCGAGATCCAAATTCATATTAATACGGGCACGGTGAGCCGATTCATCCCTTATTAATATAACTCAGTGGATTAACTCTTTAATCGATTCTACTTTTAGAACTCTCGGTCGATAAAAATTACTCTAATTTTCATCTTTAGCCCAGAACACATGCGACTACGGTCACGAATACTTCCGTTGAGCTCAATCCAAATTTCGATGTAATAACATTTTATTACCCCAATTCGCCAACGTAACAAGGTTTGTATTACGGTAAAGCCGACTCAACTCCCTTATGAAATTGGTACTTCATGGGTTTCTACTATTTGGTAAGGCTATTTCTCAATAGTTATATGTGAGAGGTCTTGTCAATTTATTATCTATCACGTTTTAAGTGAACTAAAGCGGTAAACTACGATAATTATAATTGACACGGTCGATGACTCGATATGATATGCATGTGTGTTATGGCGATTTGGCAATACATTTAACATATTAAAAGAAATGCAAAGCAATAAATAAAATTCCTAGTATGGTTTTCCTAAAATAAAAAATCAAATAATCTATTACATATTCGGAAACCAACTCCTTTGGTCCCTTGTATCTTTAAATGGCACGCCTCCCAAGACACCGTCTTCGTCGGATCACCTTTACGAATGACACCGTCTTTGAAGATGCTTCATAATTACAAATAATAATAAAAATACAAAACTATTCCTATTATACATTTGTAAAATGGAAAACTTAATGGAATAAAAATAAAAGTGATACGAGATCACATTAAAGTACAACCGAATCAATATTCCCTTTCATTACGAGCAATATCGATTAAAACTAAGGCCATACTAAGATAAAATTACATAATTCAAAATTATAAAAATAAAAAACATTCAAAAATTGAAATATGCAGCATTATAATATGTACCTATCATGCAAAATCATGTGCCAAATTGCCCTATTTAACTTATGTCGTACATATAACCCGGTTTCATGGAAATGCGTGATAATAACCTTTTAAAATCACTAATTAACACTTAAATCACATCTAAACTCAAGTTAATTATTCTAACACATTTTAGGACTCAAAAATCAGTCATCACTAAATTTTTGACAATAATTCAACTTGATTTAATTTTATACTCATTTTTGACCTTAAAATCATAATATTTATGAAATAAATCCACATTAAATCATAAAGATTTCAAAATTTGAATTTTAAATTTTTGAACATTCTGGAATAATACCATGACACTCATAATGTCAAAAATCATGGTTAAAATTTTCGAATTAATTTTGAGAAAATATAGTTGTATTTTATCGGTTTTATCTCATAAAATATTTAAAGTATCCAAAAATTATTCCAATAATTTTTACAACCTTAGATATGATTATTGGGATATTAATGCAACTTAAAATAATTTCTCAAGCCATGCAATACGTTTTAGCTAATTTTGCTAAAATAGTCACTATTTATGCCATTTTTACTCTAAAAATCCATAAATCATGCTAAAGAATATCTTTTGATCTAGTAATTTACATACACTCTGTAAATCATGCATGTGACATCATATTAAAATATCATGGCTTAATTCGAGATTTAACTAATTTTAACCATTTTACATCTTTTAATCCATTTTTATCTCATAAAAATCATAAATCATGCAATATTAATCAAATTAACACTTCCTTTTACACACAACTTGTAAAATATTCATGTGAGGTCATATAAAATTTCCAAGGTCAAAAACAAAGTTTAACTATTTTTAGCATTTTACTTCCCATTTTAGTCATAAAAATGTAATAAAATGACCAAAAATCCTTAAAATGAGCAATAAATTTCCATAAATCATAAAAATGAGAACTAATTAAATTTTTAATAATTTAATCTTATGTAGTTTAGTGGATAAATCATGATTCTAACAATCTTGTCTCCTTTGCAATATAATTTGTACATCCTTTAGTGGTAAAGGGACACAAGCAAGTGATTTGTTGAGACTAATACATGCGGATGTATGTGTTCTAATGAGCATCACCGCAAGGGGAATTTATGACTACTTCGTCACTTTTAACATTGATTTAAGTAGATATAGGTATATTTACTTAATCAAATATAAAGTGAAGCATTTGAGATATTTGAGAAATTTCTAAATGACGTAGAGAACCAATTGAATAAAGTTCTAAGCATTACGATCCAATCGTAGTGGCAAAGATCTAAGTAATAAATTTGATTTATTAAAGATGGATTATGACCTAGCGTCACTATCCATAAGATCAAACTAATATGAGTTGGTTTGAGTTCTTGAACTCAATTTTGGGAAATTGCAATCCAATATGGACAAGTAATTCTAAACGGATGGTCAACCATGAGATATCTATAATAGAGAGTCTATTAAACAGATGACATGGATAAGACTCATATATTATCAAGCTGTCATGTTAGGATGGCCTTTTGAAAGCTAATACATAGTCTAAGTAAAACTCCTAATACTCCGTTAAATATATATGTTTGTGACTCACAAAGTTATCTCTCATGAATATTAATATATTTCTGAGAGATAGAGTGGGAGTATATTGAATCGTCACAACCATCTCTTATAGTTGAAATGTTACTTTGTGAAAGTAATAGAATTATAGAGTGGGAGTTAGTATTGAACTATAGTCTATGAAGATAGAATGAGAGCATAGTTCAGTGGGAGTTTATCGCACATGTCTTATTACTTTGTGAAAGTGATAGTATCATGTCCTTGTTACATACGAGCCATCGCATTACAATCCGAAAACTATTGCTCAAGAGTAGATTTACTTTAAGGCGCGGGTCTCCTCAAAGGTAAATAGAGCTTTAGAGTACACAAATGCATAAGATTTACATGAAGATGTTGATCAAGATAAATTGTGTTTGGAATTGCCGCATTTCATTTTAATGAAGAATGGCAAATAAAATTCGCTTTTCTAAAATGGGAATTTAGAGAAGGAAGTGTTGAAACACAAAATCTTAGATGAAGATCTAAGAATCCTAACATTTTATGCGTAGCTTTCTTAAGTGATCTTAGAATGATCTTAAGCAAGCATTAAAGGATTATACTTTTCATTCATGTGATTATAGTGAATTGTTTCATTCACATGATTGAAGAATCATGATATACACGAAGTTAAGTGGGAGCTAGAATTGTTTCTCCATGTCTTATATGTTGATAATATATTACTTATTGAGAATAATGTACCAATTCTCTCTTCTGGCAAGAGTGATTGGGAGACTAGGAAAAGGTGAAATATACTTTAGATTACCGAATCTATGTGAGAGTATATTGACATAGAGTTGAGAGTCTTATGAGGATAAGATCTTTTGTATCTGTTTAACATCAACAAAGATGAATGGCTTATTCATGATGATGAAAGTGGAATTACTATGATGGAATCATAGTCGTTCACTGAACCCATTAAGTTGTTGATTACATGAAATCGATTGCTAATGTTTCCGCAATTAGAATGATCATGTATCCCAACAGACGCACATGCTGTGATGAAACATATGCCTAGGGCATTATAAGTGAATAACAAGATAATTACCATCATATGGCTTGTGAGAGCCTTAAAGAACATCCTTTAGATTCTTGAGATGAATTAAGGATTCGTTCACATGTTTGGATGACAAACTAAGTTAGGTGTTGAAGGGTTACACAAACTTCAGTTTCCAAACCAAAAGGGATTTGTTGAAATCCTAGGATGTCTTATTGACAAAGGAGTAAGAGACTAAGAAAGGTGTTTTAGTTTCGCGCCTTACAAATATCTACAAAAGGAATCTAAGTAAGTTGTGATAAAATAGTCAACGTAGGGAATAAGGGTGAATCCCTCTACAAATGACCTTATCACTAGTTATGTGATAACATTGGGGGCATGTTTCAAGTCAAAAAGCCCAAGTCTAGTTATAATCCTAGACAAATACTGAGAAATGAATTAATGTCATTAGAGATGACATTGAATGGAAGGAAATAACAATTAATAAAGTTGGAATATATGGATATCGGGTATATCCACTTGCTGAGCTTGTATTGCATTTTAACTAGTGTTATAATACACTAAAGATTATAGAATATGAAGTAGTAATAGTGTATTAACTATTCATATGTAATAATCACATTTATCGTTTGAGTTTTATTAAACTCACCCGCTACCTTGTCGTATCCGAATGGGTTGTAGAGATAAATTGAACCCCATTAAAGTGAACTGGATTGACATGGTATTCGCCCCTAGTTACTTATATGAGGTGACGTCTCCAAGTGACTAGAGTGTGATGCGATTGATGGCATGTTCAAGTGCCATAGAGTCATATGGGATGACTAGTCGATCACATAGGCAGACTGTATGGGACACTCTATCGGGCAGTGACCGCTTATAGAGTTCTGGTAATTCATAAAGTCTGGTCGTGGCAAGAGCTACTATAGTATCTTATGAGTCAATTCTTTTGACTAGAGACTATTCGCTCAAGTTGGCACAACTTCTGATTAGCTTTGATTTATACTCTACGATTTCGTAAATGAAGTCAAACTGGGTATATTTTGGGTTATGATGGACTGTGGCTGAACGAAGGGAATAGGGCGATAGGAATTGTCCACCCCTTGTCAGGGTTGTTTGAAATCTCAAGGCCACTCGAGGAGTAGTTTACTGGAAATGCGTGGCCACGCTCGGAAGGTATCTCTGATAGATAATTCCGGTCAGACAGTTATTCTCCAGATCGAGAAAACCACTCAAGATATGATAAAATGTAAGTAAGACCTGCAAGATACCTTGCATTGAGTGGGAGATTGTAATAGGACAAGAGAATTGGTGACGCACACTTGTAGAGGACAAGTGGGAGATTGTTGGGAAATGTGTCCTCAACAATAGTGCGATCACATGATTTAAATATCATTATTAAATCTCATATTAAGAGTACGTGAGGGATGATGCTTTATACAGTTGACTGACCGTCATTAATCGGTAATGATTGGCTAACTAGAGTTTGACATTACTGTCATGTGACGGTGGTGGTCAGTTGATCCCTTTAAGGCACACCTATAGGATGAGGCCCAAATAGATATTTAATTATTTGTATGCGATACAGATTAATTAATTCCTTAATTATGAGAGTGCAATTTTGCGTCTTATTGTAATGTGATTAAATAAGATTTAAATTTAGTAATTAAGTGTTAATTTACTAAATTAGTTGAGGTATTAATATAAGTTTTGAGGTAGAGGTAATTAGTTATTTAAAGTTACAAAAAGTTGTAATTTTAACTAACTAGTAATTATGGGACCCATTATATGTTGATATAATGGTAGTATACTACTCAAAAAGTGGAGTGTATATTATATTATTAATTATAATATTTAAGTGTTAAATGATTACATTAATAATTAAATATGTAAGAGAGTTAAACATATGACTTATAAGCATTTGTGGGACAAATGACAAAAGGCAAAAATGGACCAAAAATGATCCAATATTTCGGCCAAAACAAGAGAGCACAAGATGCTCTATTGTCTTTGTTTGTTTTGATAAAGCATGATAGTGACTTGTCATATGAAGCTTTTATCATTCTATATCTTACACAAATGTTCCCTATACTCTTACACACTCTACCTAAACTAAACAAGAGAGTAAAAACAAAAGAAAAATATTCCTTGATGCTCACAAGGCCACCGGTTTTTGGCTTACAAAAGAGAGCATTAGTTGCTCAATTTTGGTGTTGGCACTTTACTTGTTTTTTCTCTCATGTTTTTCCCTCACATGCAAATAATAAAAACTCTCTATAATACTAATACTCATCATCTATTACTAGAGGTAGTAATACAAGAACATTAGTATTATTAAGGTTATATTTCTACTACATATCTAGTTAATATTAGTAGGAATTTTTGGGATTAATCTTGGGTGCAATTTATTGGAGTGGCTTCTATACTTGGAGTCCTAGGAGGATCATCCATCATACTTAGCTCAAGAACAAGTGAAGGAAGGTGACCTTACTTGTGCCCATAATTTCGAACCTAATATCAATGTGAGGAACATTGTTTTTCTTATAAATCTTTCATTTTGTTATGCATGCACTAGATTTAAAGAACAAATAATTAACAAGTTAATTAGTTCACTATTAGAGGAGTCTAATAATAGGTATATGAACCTAACAAGCCCAGTTTGACCTCATTTACGAAATCGTAGAGCATAAATCAAAGCTAATCAGAAGTTGTGCCAACTTGGGCGAATAGTCTCTAGTCAAAACAATTGACTCATAAGAATACTATAGTAGCTCTTGCCACGACCATATACCTATTATTAGACTCCTCTAATAGTGAACTAATTAACTAATTAGTATTTAATGCGGATTTATTAGTATTTATCTTGATCAACATAAAATCATGGTTAAAATTAGTATTTATCTTGATCGACATATACCTATTATTAGGCTCCAAGTTTAGAAGCCACTCCAATAAATTGCACCCAAGATTAATCCCAAAAATTTCTACTAATATTAACTAGATATGTAGTAGAAATATTACCTTAATAATACTAATGTTCTTGTATTACTACCTCTAGTAATATATGATATGTATTAGTATTTATGAGAGATTTTTGTTCTTGCATGTGAGGAAAATTAGAGTAAAACAAGTAAAAAAAACTAGAGACCAAAAAATGAGCAAAATTTTGCCCATTTAAGGAGCCAAAACCGGTTGGCATAAGCAAAGGGGGAATCTTGCCCTTTTGTTTTTACTTGTTGTATAGTGTAGGTAGAGTGTAGTAAGCCTAGGTGTAAGATGTAGCATGTAAAGGCTAGTGTGATGTGTCACAATCACACAATAAACAACATCAACATAAGACAAAAGAGCATCTTATGTGCTCTTATTATGGCCGAAAATTTGGTCCTTATTTGGTCCATTTTTGCCTTTTGTCATTTGTCCCACAAATACTTATAAGTCATATGTTTAACTATCTTACATATTTAATTATTAATGTAATCATTTAACACTTAAATATTACAAATAATAATATATATACACTCCACTTTTTGAGTAGTATACTAACATTATATCATCAAATAATGGGTTCCATAATTACTAGTTAGTTAAAATTACAACTTCTTGTAACTTTAAATAACTAATTACCTCTACCACAAAACTTATATAATACCTCAACAAATTTAGTAATATAACACTTAATTACTAAATTTAATCTTATTTAATCACATTAAAATAAGACGCAAAATTGTACTCCCATAATTAAGGAATTAATTAATTCGTATCGCATACAATTAATTAACTATCTATTTGGGCCTCATCCTATAGGTGTGACCTAAAGTGATCAACTGACCACCGCCGTCACACGACAGTAATGTCAAACTCTAGTTAGCCAATCATTACCGATTAATGACGGTCAGTCGACTGTATAAAGAATCATCCCTCACGTATTCTTAGTATGAGATTTAATAATGATATTTAAATCATGTGATCGCACTATTGTTGAGGACACATTTCCCAACAATCTCCCACTTGTCCTCGAAAAGTGTGCGTCACCAATTCTCTTATCCTATTACAATCTCCCACTCAATGCAAGGTGTCTTGCAGGTCGTACTTACATTTGATCATATCTTGAGTGGTTTTCTCGATCTGGAGATTAACTTTCTGACCGGAATTATCTATCAGAGATACCTTCCAAGCGTGGCCACACATTTCCAGTTAACTACTCCTCTATTGGCCTTGGGATTTCAAACAACCCTGACAAGGGGTGGACAATTCCTATCGCCCTATTCCCTTCGTTCAGCCACAGTCCATCATAACCCAAAATATACCCAGTTTGACCTCATTTACGAAATCGTAGAGTATAAATCAAAGCTAATCAGAAGTTGTGCCAACTTGGGCGAATAGTCTCTAGTCTAAAAAATTGACTCATAAGAATACTATAGTAGCTCTTGCCACGACCAGGCTTTATGAATTACCAGAACTCTATAAGCGGTCACTTTGCAGATGCATTGTCCCATACGACCGCCTATGTGATCGACTAGTCATCCCATATGACTCTATAGCACTTGAACTTGCCATCAATCGCATCACACTCTAGTCACTTAGAGACGTCACCTCATATAAGTAACTAGGGGTGAATACCATGTCAATCCAGTTCACTTTAATGGGGTTCAATTTGTCTCTACAACCCATTCGGATACGACAAGGTAGCGGGTGAGTTTAATAAAACTCAAACGATAAATGTGATTATCACATATGAACAGTCAATACACTATTACTACTTCATATTTTATAATCTTTAGTGTATTATAACACTAGTTAAAATGAAATACAAGTTTGGCAAGTGGATATACCTGATATCCATATATTCCAACTTTATTAATTGCTATTTCCTTCCATTCAATGTTATCTCTAATGACATGAATTTTGCTAAGTATATGTCTAGACTTCATACTAGACCTGAGCTCTTTAACTTGAAAGAAGCTGCCACTGTTATCGCATAACTTGTGATAAAGTCATTTGTAGAGGGATTCACCCTTAGTCCCTACATTGACCATTTAATCACTATTTACTTAGAATCCTTTTTGTAGAATTTGCAATGCGTAAAACTAAAACACTTTTCTTAGTTTCTTACTCCTTAGTTAACAACATTAGCTTAGGATTTCATCAAATCCTTTTAAGCTTGGAAACTAAAGTTTGTGCAACCCTTTAACACCTAACTTAGTTTATCATCCAAACATGTGTACAAGTCGTCAATTGTACTTTAAGGCTTTCACAAGCCCATCTTATGAATTAACTTATTATTGACTCATAATGTACCTAGCATATGGTACATCACAGCACATGCGTCTGTTGGCATACATAATCGTTCTAATGGCGGAAACATTAGCAATCGATTTCATGTAATCAACAACTTAATGGGTTCAGTGAACGACTATGATTCCATCATAGTAATTCCACTTTCATCATCATGAATAAGCCATTCAACTTTGTTCTTGTACAACAGATGTGAAATATCTTATCCTCATAAGATTCTCAACTCTATGTCAATATTCTCTCAAATAGATTCAAAATCTAGAATACTTTGCATCCCCTTCCACGTCTCCCAATTACTCTTGCCAGAAGAGAACATTGGTACATAATTCTCAATAAGTAATATGTTATCAACATATAAGACATAGAGAAACAATTCTAGCTCCCACTTAACTTCATGTATATCATGATTCTTCAATCATGTGAATGAAACAATTCACTATAATCACATGAACGAAAAGTATAATCCTTTAATGCTTGCTTAAGATAATTCTAAGATCACTTAAGAAAGCTACACATAATTTGTTAGAATTCTTAGATATTCATCTAAGATTTTGTGTTTCAAACACTTCCTTCTCTAAATTCCCATTTTAGAAAAGAGAATTATATTTGTCATTCTTCATTAAAATGAAATGCGGCAATTCCTAACACAATTTATCTTGATCAACATCTTCATGTAAATCTTATGCATTTGTGTACTCTAAAGCTCTATTTACCTTTAAAGAGACCCTCACTTTAAAGTAAATCTTCTCATGAGCAACAATTTTCGGATTGTAATGCTTCAGCTCGTATGTAATAAGGTCATGATACTATCACTTTCACAAAGTAATATTTTTAAACACTAAACACTAAGACATGTGCGATAGACTCACACTGAACTATGCTCTCATACTATCTTCATAGATAATAGTTCAATACCAACTCCCACTCTATAATTCTATTACTTTCACAAAGTAACATTTTAACTATAAGAGATGTTTGTGACGATACATTCTACTCCCACTCTATCTCTCAGAAATACATCTATCTTCTTGAGATATAGCTTTGTGAGTTACAAACATGTATACTTAACGGAGTATTAGGAGTTATCCAAGATAATGTATTAGCTTTCAAAAGGCCATCCTAACATGGCAGCTTGATAATATTATATGACAGTCTGATCCATGTAATCTGGTTTAATAGACTCTCTACTCTAGGTATCTCAAAGTTGACCATCCGTTTAGAATAATGTGTCCATATGGTATCGTAAATTCCCTACTTGATGAGTTCAGAAACTCATTACAACTTTAGTTGATCTTACATAAGTAAGTTGTTACTTTAAGTAACAAAGACATAAGGAGAATCAGATTCATAGCTTATGGACATATAATGATCCCATCATCATAATCGTCTATTTGATCAATTTGAGTTGTTTATCTAATGTTTCTCTACGCAAGTAATTTATGATGATGATTTTAGAACAAATAACATAATAAAACAAGTGATTTGGGTTGAAAACCAAATCACCAATATCCAAAATACAACCCGTGTTTAAAGGATACAAACCAATTTCCAAGTCACACAAGGAAATCAAAATAGTTATAAAACATGAAATACATCATAAAATTAAAGACAAAGCAAATAAAAGTCAAGCTTCCATTAATCCATCACCATGGTCGGCTACTCTAGCTTCCCTCATGATCCTCTAGGCTTGATTCTCTTTGCCTTTGTCCTTGCTAGGAGGGGGCCCTATTTAAAATAAAAAGGGTAATCATCACAACTTGTATTACATACTAATTGAGATTGAAACATAAAAGATAGGAATAGTTATATACCTACTGCAATAACCTTTCCAGCTTTTATGTCGCCAAGGTATTTGGAACAATTTCTTTTCCAATGTCCAACACCACAACAATAGTGGCACTTGTCCCCGGAGGGGGCACTATACTTGGGCTTGGAGAAGCTTGCTTCATAAGTCTTAGCTATGTTCCTGTTGGGAGTTCGCTTCTTTCCCTTTTTCCCGCTCTTCTTGAAAGTTCCTTTTCTCTTATGATTGACATTGAGCACATCTTTGGTGGTGCTAACACTTAGCCCCATATTCCTTTCGGCTTGCACAAGCATTTTGTGCAACTCATCAAGGGAAACTTTCTTATCTTGCATATTAAAACTCACCCGGAATTGAACATATGCTTTGATTTTGCTGAGGGAATGAAGAATTCGATCAATTACGACTTCATTAGGAATTTCCACCTTATGCATTTTCAAGGTCTCAACATGCTCCATCAACTTGAGCACATGAGGGCTCACCTTTTGGCCCTCTTTGATGTTAAGATCAAAGAATGCGGAAGCGGCATCATATTCAATGACCCTAGGAGCTCGTGAAAATATATTCACAAGCTTCATATAGATCTCATGAGCGGTGCTAATTTTTATAGCACTTCGTTGGAGTTCGGCGTCCATAGCAAAGATCAACACATTTTTGATCGCGGCCAACTCCCTTTGGTAAACCTCATAGGTTTGCCTAGCGGCGAGGGTGGACCTAGTAGTAATTTCGGTGGGAGATGCCTCGGTAAGGTAACGAAGCTTGTCGTCACCTTGCGCGGCCAAGCGAAATTGCGCGTCCCAATCGGCGAAATTGGACCCATTCTTTTCTAACTTACATCGATCCATGAAGGATCGGAGCCATGAAACATTGATAAGCGTGGCGGAACTAGTGGATGCGGACGTGATTGCAGTTGCCATTACGATTGATAAAACAAATTTGACTACAAAATAGGAAATGAAGGAATTAATTATCATCTATCGTTTTAATAATACTCGTAAATTTAACTACAAGTATTGCATTTATATAGTGACCTCCACTCAACTACATAAATGATTCCGAGATCCAAATTCATATCAACTCGGGCACGGTGAGCCGATTCATCCCTTATTAATATAACTCGGTGGATTAACTCTTTAATCGATTCTACTTTTAGAACTCTCGGTCGATAAAAATTACTCTAATTTTCATCTTTAGCCCGGAACACTTGCGACTACGGTCAACAATACTTCCGTTGAGCTCAATCCAAATTTCGATGTAATAACTTTTTACTACCCCACTTCGCCAACGTAACAAGGTTTGTATTACGGTGAAGCCGGATAAATTCCCTTGTGAAATTGGTACTTCATGGGTTTCTACTTTTTGGTAAGGCTATTTCTCAATTATTATATGTGAGAGGTCCTGTCAATTTATTATCTATCACGTTTTAAGTGAACTAAAGCGGTAAACTACGATAATTATAATTGACACGGTCGATGACTCGATATGATATGCATGTGTGTTATGGCGATTTGGCAATGCATGTAACATATTAAAAGAAATGAAAAGCAATAAATAAAATTCCTAGTATGGCCTTCCTAAAAATAGAAAATCAAATAATCTACTACATATTCGGAAACCAACTCCTTTGGTCCCTTGTATCTTCAAATGGCACGCCTCCCAAGACACCGTCTTCGTCGGATCACCTTTCCGAATGGCACCGTCTTTGAAGATGCTCCCTAATTACAAATAATAATAAAAATACAAAACTATTCCTATTATACATTTGTAAAATGGAAAACTTAATGGAATAAAAATAAAAGTGATACGAGATCACATTAAATTACAACCGAATAATTATTCCCTTTCATTACGGGTAATATTGATTAAATCTAAGGCCATACTAAGATAAAATTACATAATTCAAAATTATATAAATAAAAGACATTCAACAATTGAAATATGCAGCATTATAATATGTACCTATCATGCAAAATCATGTGCCAAATCGCCCTATTTAACTTTTGTCGTACATATAACCCGGTTTCATGGAAATGCGTGATAATAACCTTTTAAAATCACTAATTAATACTTAAATCACATATAAGCTCAAGTTAATTATCCTAACACATTTTAGGACTTAAAAATCAGTCATCACTAAATTTTTGACAATAATTCAACTTGATTTAATTTTATGCTCATTTTTGACCTTAAAATCATAATATTTATGAAATAAATCCACATTAAATCATAAAGATTTCAAAATTTAAATTTTAAATTTTTGAACATTCTGGAATAAATCCATGACACTTATAATGTCAAAAATCATGGTTAAAATTTTCGAATTTAGAAATCTTTATGATTTAATGTGGATTTATAAGTATTTATCTTGATCAACATATACCAAAGGGAAAATAAATAGCATAATCAGATCAACTTGTAAAATTGCACTCCCATAATTAAGGAATTAATTAATTCGTATCGCATACAATTAATTAAATATCTAAAGAATACGTGAGGGATGATTCTTTATACAGTCGACTGACCGTCATTAATCGGTAATGATTGGCTAACTAGAGTTTGACATTACTGTCGTGTGACGGTGGTGGTCAGTTGAACCCTTTAGGTCGCACCTGTTAGTTTCATATACCTATTATTAGACTCCTCTAATAGTGAACTAATTAACTTGTTAATTATTTGTTCTTAAGATCTAGTGCATGCATAACAAAATTAAAGATTTATAACAAGAACAATGTTTCTTACATTGTTATGTGTTTCGAAATTATGGGCACAAGTAAGGTTACCTTCCTTCACTTGTTCTTGAGCTAAATATTGTGGATGATCCTCCTAAGACTCCAAGTTTAGAAACCACTCCAATAAATTGCACCCAAGATTAATCCCTAAAATTCCTACTAATATTAACTTAGATATGTAGTAGAAATATTACCTTAATAATACTAATGTTCTTGTATTACTACCTCTAGTAAATATGATATGTATTAGTATTTATGAGAGGTTTTTGTTCTTGCATGTGAGGAAAATTAGAGTAATAGAGTAAAACAAGTAAAACTAGAGAGCCAAAAATGAGCAAAATATTGCCCATTTAAGGAGCCAAAACCGGTTGGCATAAGCAAAGGGGGAATCTTGCCCTTTTGTTTTTACTTGTTTGTATAGTGTTGGTAGAGTGTAGGAAGCCTAAGTGTAAGATGTAGCATGCAAAGGCTAGTGTGATGTGTCACAATCACACAATAACCAACATCAACATAAGACAAAGGAGCATCTTATGTGCTCTTATTATAGCCGAAAATTTGGTCCTTATTTGGTCCATTTTTGCCTTTTGTCATTTGTCCCACAAATGCTTATAAGTCATATGTTTAACTATCTTACATATTTAATTATTAATGTAATCATTTAACACTTAAATATTACAAATAATAATATAATATACACTCCACGTTTTGAGTAGGATACTACCATTATATCATCATATAATGGGTCCCATAATTACTAGTTAGTTAAAATTACAACTTTTTGTAACTTTAAATAACTAATTACCTCTACCTCAAAACTTATATAATACCTCAACAAATTTAGTAATATAACACTTAATTACTAAATTTAATCTTATTTAATCGATCACATTAAAATAAGACGCAAAATTGCACTCCCATAATTAAGGAATTAATTAATTCGTATCGCATACAATTAATTAAATATCTATTTGGGCCACATCCTATAGGTGTGACCTAAAGGGATCAACTGGCCACCACCGTCACACAACAGTAATGTCAAACTCTAGTTAGCTAATCATTACCGATTAATGACGGTCAGTCGACTGTATAAAGAATCATCCCTCACGTATTCTTTAGATATTTAATTAATTGTATGCGATACGAATTAATTAATTTCTTAATTATGGGAGTGCAACTTTACAAGTTGATCTGATTATGCTATTTATTTTCCCTTTGGTATATGTTGATCAAGATAAATACTAATAAATCCACATTAAATCACAAAGATTTCTAAATTCGAAAATTTTAACCATGATTTTTGACATTATGAGTGTCATGGATTTATTCCAGAATGTTCAAAAATTTAAAATTCAAATTTTGAAATCTTTATGATTTAATGTGGATTTATTTCATAAATATTATGATTTTAAGGTAAAAAATGAGCATAAAATTAAATCAAGTTTAATTATTGTCAAAAATTTAGTGATGACTGATTTTTGAGTCCTAAAATGTGTTAGGATAATTAACTTGAGCTTAGATGTGATTTAAGTGTTAATTAGTGATTTTAAAAGGTTATTATCACGCATTTCCATGAAACCGGGTTATATGTACGACATAAGTTAAATAGGGCGATTTGGCACATGATTTTGCATGATAGGTACATATTATAATGCTGCATATTTCAATTGTTGAATGTCTTTTATTTATATAATTTTGAATTATGTAATTTTATCTTAGTATGGCCTTAGATTTAATCAATATTACCCGTAATGAAAAGGAATATTGATTCGGTTGTAATTTAATGTGATCTTGTATCACTTTTATTTTTATTCCATTAATTTTTCCATTTTACAAATGTATAATAGGAATAGTTTTGTATTTTTATTATTATTTGTAATTATGGAGCATCTTCAAAGACGGTGCCATTCGGAAAGGTGATCCGACGAAGACGGTGTCTTGGGAGGCGTGCCACTTGAAGATTCAAGGGACCAAAGGAGTTCGTTTCCGAATATGTAATAGATTATTTGATTTTCTATTTTAGGAAGGACATACTAGGAATTTTATTTATTGCTTTGCATTTCTTTTAATATGTTGCATGCATTGCCAAATTGCCATAACAACACATGCATATCATATCGAGTAATCGACCGTGTCAATTATAATTATTGTAGTTCACCGCTTTAGTTCACTTAAAACGTGATAGATAATAAATTGACTAGACCTCTCACATATAATAATTGAGATAAAGCCTTACCAAATAGTAGAAACCCATGAAGTACCAATTTCATAAGGGAGTTAATCCGGCTTCACCGTAATACAAACCTTGTTACGTTGGCGAAGTGGGGTAGTAAAATGTTATTACATCGAAATTTGGATTGAGCTCAACGGAAGTATTGTTGACCGTAGTCACATGTGTTCCTGGCTAAAGATGAGAATTAGAGTAATTTTTATCGACCGAGAGTTCTAAAAGTATAATCGATTAAAGAGTTAATCCACCGAGTTATATTAATAAGGGATGAATCGGCTTACCGTGCCCGAGTTGATATGAATTTGGATCTCGGAATCATTTATGTAGTTGGGTGGAGGTCACTATATAAATGAAATGCTTGTAGTTAAATTTACGAGTATTATTAAAACGATAGATGATAATTAATTCCTTCATTTCCTATTTTGTAGTCAAATTTGTTTTATCAATCGCAATGGCAACTCCAACCGCGTCCGCATCCACTAGTTCCACCACGCTTACCAATGTGTCATGGCTCCGATCCTTCATGGATCGTTGTAAGTTAGAAAAGAATGGGTCTAATTTCGCCGATTGGGACGCGCAACTTCGCTTGGCCACGCAAGGTGACGACAAGCTTCGTTACCTTACCGAGGCATCTCCCACCGAAATTACTACTAGGTCCTTATTTGGTCCATTTTTGCCTTTTGTCATTTGTCCCACAAATGCTTATAAGTCATATGTTTAACTATCTTACATATTTAATTATTAATGTAATCATTTAACACTTAAATATTACAAATAATAATATAATATACACTCCACTTTTTGAGTAGTATACTACCATTATATCATCATATAATGGGTCCCATAATTACTAGTTAGTTAAAATTACAACTTCTTGTAACTTTAAATAACTGATTACCTCTACCTCAAAACTTATATAATACCTCCACAAATTTAGTAATATAACACTTAATTACTAAATTTAATCTTATTTAATCACATTAAAATAAGACGCAAAATTGCACTCTCATAATTAAGGAATTAATTAATTCGTATCGCATACAACTAATTAAATATCTATTTGGGCCTCATCCTATAGGTGTGACCTAAAGGGATAAACTGACCACCACCGTCACACGACAGTAATGTCAAACTCTAGTTAGCCAATCATTACCGATTAATGACGGTCAGTCGACTGTATAAAGAATCATCCCTCACGTATTCTTAGTATGAGATTTAATAATGATATTTAAATCATGTGATCACACTATTGTTTAGGACACATTTCCCAACAATCTCCCACTTGACCTCGACAAGTGTGCGTCACCAATTCTCTTGTCCTATTACAATCTCCCACTCAATGCAAGGTGTCTTGCAGGTCGTACTTACCTTTGATCATATCTTGAGTGGTTTTCTCGATCTGGAGATTAACTGCCCTGGACCGGAATATATCTATCAGAGATACCTTCCGAGCGTGGCCACGCATTTCCAGTTAACTACTCCTCGAGTGGCCTTGAGATCTCAAACAACCCTGACAAGGGGTGGACAATTACTATCGCCCTATTCCCTTCGTTCAGCCACAGTCCATCATAACCCAAAATATACCCAGTTTGACCTCATTTACGAAATCGTAGTGTATAAATCAAAGCTAATCAGAAGTTGTGCTAACTTGGGCGAATAGTCTCTAGTCAAAAGAATTGACTCGTAAGAATACTATAGTAGTTCTTGCCACGACCAAGCTTTATGAATTACCAGAACTCTAAAAGCGGTCACTGCCCGACAGATTGTCCCATACAGTCTGCCTATGTGATCGACTAGTCATCCCATATGACTCTATGGCACTTGAACTTGCCATCAATCGCATCACACTCTAGTCACTTCGATACGTCACCTCATATAAGTAACTAGGGGCGAATACCATGTCAATCCAGTTCACTTTAATGGGGTTCAATTTGTCTCTACAACCCATTCGGATACGACAAGGTAGCGGGTGAGTTTAATAAAACTCAAACGATAAATGTGATTATCACATATGAACAGTCAATACACTATTACTACTTCATATTTTATAATCTTTAGTGTATTATAACACTAGTTAAAATGCAATACAAGCTTGGCAAGTGGATATACCCGATATCCATATATTCTAACTTTATTAATTGCTATTTCCTTCCATTCAATGTTATCTTTAATGACATGAATTTAGCTAAGTATATGTCTAGACTTCATACTAGACCTGAGCTCTTTAACTTGAAAGAAGCTCCCACTGTTATCGCATAACTTGTGATAAAATCATTTGTAGAGGGATTCACCCTTAATCCCTACGTTGACCATTTAATCACTATTTACTTGGAATCCTTTTTGTAGAATTTGCAATGCGTGAAACTAAAACACTTTTCTTAGTTTCTTACTCCTTAGTCAATAACATTAGCTTAGGATTTTATCAAATCCTTTTAAGCTTGGAAACTAAAGTTTGTGCAACCCTTCAACACCTAACTTAGTTTATCATCCAAACATGTGTACAAGTCATCAATTGTACTTTAAGGCTTTCACAAGCCCATCTTATGAATTAACTTATTATTGACTCATAATGTACCTAGCATATGGTACATCATAGCACTTGCGTCTGTTGGAATACAAAATCGTTCTAATGGCGGAAACATTAGCAATCGATTTCATGTAATCAACAACTTAATGGGTTCAGTGAACGACTATGATTCCATCATAGTAATTCCACTTTCATCATCATGAATAAGCCATTCAACTTTTTTGATGTTAAACAGATACGAAAGAACTTATCCTCATAAGACTCTCAACTCTATGCCAATATATTCTCACATAGATTCGGTAATCTAAATAATATTGCACCCTTTCCTAGTCTCCCAATCACTCTTGCCAGAAGAGAGAATTGGTACATTATTCTCAATAAGTAATATGTTATCAACATATAAGACATAGAAAAACAATTCCAGCTCCCACTTAACTTCATGTATATCATGATTCTTCAATCATATGAATGAAACAATTCACTATAATCACATGAACGAAAAGTATAATCCTTTAATGCTTGCTTAAGAACATGCTAAGATCACTTAAGAAATCTACACATAATTGTTAGGATTCTTAGATCTTCATCTAAGATTTTGTGTTTCAAACACTTCCTTCTCTAAATTCCCATTTTAGAAAAGCGAATTTTTATTTGCCATTCTTCATTAAAATGAAATGCGACAATTCCTAACATAATTTATCTTAATCAACATCTTCATGTAAATCTTATGCATTTATGTACCCTTAAGCTCTATTTACTTTTGAGGAGACCCTCGCCTTAAAGTAAATCTACTCTTGAGTAACAATTTTCGGATTGTAATGCGATGGCTCGTATGTAACAAGGTCATGATACTATCACTTTCACAAAGTAATATTTTTGAACAATAAGACATGTGCGAAAAACTCCCACTGAACTATGCTCTCATACTATCTTCATAGATAATAGTTCAATACCAACTCTCACTCTATAATTCTATTACTTTCACAAAGTAACATTTCAACTATAAGAGATGTTTGTGACGATTCAATCTACTCCCACTCTATCTCTCAGAAATACATCTAATTTCTTGAGAGATAGCTTTGTGAGTCACAAACATATATATTTAATGGAGTATTAGGAGTTTACTTAGACTAGTATTAGCTTTCAAAAGGCCATCCTAACATGGCAGCTTGATAATATACGAGTCTTATCCATGTCATCTGTTTAGTAGTCTCTCTATTCTAGATATCTCATGGTTGACCATCCGTTTAGAATAATGTGTCCATATGGTATCGTGAAGTCCCTATTTGATGAGTTCAAAAGCTCATTATAACTTTGTAATTGATCTTACATAAGTAAGTTGTTACTTTAAGTAACAAAGGCATAAGGAGAATCAAATTCATAGCTTATGGACATATAATGATCTCATCATCATAATCGTCTAATCAACCAATTTAAGTTGTTTATCTAATGTTTCTTTCTGCAAGTAATTAATGATGATGACTTTAGAACAAATAACATAGTAAAACAAGTGATTTGGGTTGAAAACCAAATCACCAATATCCAAAATGCAACCCGTGTTAAAGGATACAAAACAATTTCCAAGTCACACAAGGAAATCAAAATAGTTCTAAAAACATGAAATACATCATAAAATTAAAGACAAAGCAAATTAAAGCTAAGTTTCCTTTGATCCATCACCACGGTCGGCTACTCTAGCTTTTCATATGATCCTCTAGGTTTGCTTTTCCTTGCCCTTGTCCTTGGTAGGAGCCCCTATTTACAATAAAAAAGGTAATCATCACAACTTGTATCACATACTAATTGAGATTGAAACATAAAAGATAGGGATAATTATATACCTACTGGAATAACCTTTCCAGCTTTGATGTCGCCAAGGTATTTGGAACTGTTTCTCTTCCAATGCCCAACACCACAACAATAGTGGCACTTGTCCCCGGTTGGGGCACTGTACTTGGGCTTGGAGGAGGTTGGTTCATAAGACTTAGCTTTGTTCCTGTTGGGAGTTCGCTTCTTTTCCTTTTTCCCGCCTTTCTTGAAGGTTCCCTTGCTCTTATGATTGACATTGAGCACATCTTTTGTGGTGGTAACACTTAGCACCATGTCCCTTTCGGCTTGCACAAGCATTTTGTGCCACTCATCAAGGGAAACTTTCTTATCTTGCATATTAAAATTCACCCGAAATTGAATATATGATTTGATTTTGCTGAGGGAATGAAGAATTCGATTAATTACGAGTTCATTAGGAATTTCCACCTTATGCATTTTCAAGGTCTCAACATGCTCCATCAACTTGAGCACATGAGGGCTCACCTTTTGGCCCTTCTTGCTGTTAAGATCAAAGAATGTGGAAGCCGCCTCATATTGAATGACCCTAGGAGCTCGTGAAAACATGTTCACAAGCTTCATGTAGATCTCATTTGCGGTGCTAATCTTTATAGCACTTCGTTGGAGTTCGGCCTCCATAGCAAAGATCAACACATTTTTGATCGCGGCCGACTCCCTTTGGTAAACCTCATAGGTTTGCCTAGCGGCGGGGGTGGACCTAGTAGTATTTAAGTACACTAGCAAGTGATTTGTTGAGACTAATACATGCCGATGTATGTTGATAATTTATCCACTCAACATAAAAATTCTTTCTAATACCTAATAATAGGTATAATACTCAAAAAGTGGAGTGTATATTATATTATTATTTGTAATATTTAAGTGTTAAATGAAATGCGGCAATTCCTGAGAGTGCAATTTTACGTCTTATTGTATTGTGATTAAATAAGATTTAAATTTAGTAATTAAGTGTTAAATTACTAAATTAGTTGAGGTATTATATAAGTTTTGACGTAGAGGTAATTAGTTATTTAAAGTTACAAGAAGTTGTAATTTTAACTAACTAGTAATTATGGGACTCATTATATGATGATATAACGGTAGTAATACAAGAACATTAGTATTATTAAGGTTATATTTCTACTATATTTCTAGTTAATATTAGTAGGAATTTTTGGGATTAATCTTGGGTGCAATTTATTGGAGTGGCTTCTATACTTGGAGTCTTAGGAAAATCATCCATCATATTTAGCTCAAGAACAAGTGAAGGAAGGTGACCTTACTTGTGCCCATTATTTCGAAACACCTAACAATGTAAGGAACATTGTTCTTCTTATACATCTTTCGTTTTGTTATGCATGCACTACATCTAAAGAACATATAATTAACAAGTTAATTAGTTCACTATTAGAGGAGTCTAATAATAGGTATATGAACCTAACAAGGTATTGTTGGGAAATGTGTCCTCAACAATAGTCGATCACATGATTTAAATATCATTATTAAATCTCATATAAAGAATACGTGAGGGATGATTCTTTATACAGTCGACTGACCGTCATTAATCGGTAATGATTGGCTAACTAGAGTTTGACATTACTATCGTGTGACGGTGGTGGTCAGTTGATCCCTTTAGGTCACACCTATAGGATGTGGCCCAATTAGATATTTAATTAATTGTATGCGATACAGATTAATTAATTCCTTAATTATGAGAGTGCAATTTTACGTCTTATTGTAATGTGATTAAATAAGATTTAAATTTAGTAATTAAGTGTTAAATTACTAAATTAGTTGAGGTATTATATAATTTTTGAGGTAGAGGTAATTAGTTATTTAAAGTTACAAGAAGTTGTAATTTTAACTAACTAGTAATTATGGGACCCATTATATGATGATATAATGGTAGTATACTACTCAAAAAGTGGAGTGTATATTATATTATTAATTATAATATTTAAGTGTTAAATGATTGCATTAATAATTAAATATGTAAGATAGTTAAACATATGACTTATAAGCATTTGTGGGACAAATGACAAATGGCAAAAATAGACCAAAAGTGGTCCAATATTTCAGCCAAATAAGAAGAGCAATAGTTGCTCTTTTGTCTTTGTTGTTTTATGATTAAAGCATGAAAGTGACATTACATACTAGCTTTAATCATTTCTACTCTTACATTTTACTACCTAGCCTAAACAAACAAGTAAAAACAAATGGGAAAGATTCCCCCATGCCATTAGAGGCCACCGGTTTTGGTGCTCTTAAAATGAGCACTTGTTGCTCATTTTTCACTCCTCTTGTTTTGCTTGTTTTGCTTATGCTTCTCTCTAACTTTTCTCACATGCAAGATCATAAAAACTCTCTAAAAATACTAATACTCATCATCTATTACTAGTGGTAGTAATACAAGAACATTAGTATTATTAAGGTACTTTTTCTACTAAATATCTAGTTAATATTAGTAGGAATTTTTGGGATTAATCTTGGGTGCAATTTATTGGAGTGGCTTCTATACTTGGAGTCTTAGGAGGATCATCCATCATATTTAGCTGAAGAACAAGTGAAGGAAGGTGACCTTACTTGTGCCCATAATTCGAAACACATAACAATGTAAGGAACATTGTTCTTCTTATAAATCTTTCATTTTGTTATGCATGCACTAGATCTAAAGAACAAATAATTAACAAGTTAATTAGTTCACTATTAGAGGAGTCTAATAATAATAGGTATATGAACCTAACAAGTGGTATCAGAGCATAAGGATGTTGCATGCATAATCGGTTATTGTTTTTCCGAGTTAAAAGGTTAACATATAAAACTAAAAATTTGTGATTTATAAGTATAAGCCACGAAATCACCATGCATGTTATATATTCTGGTCCTAAAATATTTTTAGGTCATTTTTATGATTTATGGAAATTTATTGCTCATTTTAATGATTTTTGGTCATTTTATTACATTTTTATGACTAAAATGGGAATTAAAATGCTAAAAATAGTTAAACTAAGTTTCTGACCTTGAAAATTTTATATGACCTTATGCATATTTTACAAGTTGTGTGTAAAAAGTCGAGTTCATTTGATTAATATTGCATGATTTATGATTTTTATGAGATAAAAATGGATTAAAAGAGGTAAAATAGTTAAATGTCGATTAAGCCATGATCTTTTAAAATGATGTCACATGCATAATTTACAGAGAATATGTAAATTTCTAGATTTAATGATCTTACTTTGAATGATTAATGGATATTTAGATTAAAAATGGTATAAATAGTGACTATTTTGGCAAAATTAAATAAAACGTATTGCATGGTTTGAGAAAATTATTTTAAGTTGCATAAATATCCCACTAATCAGATCTAAAGTTATAAAAATTATTGGATTAATTTTCGGATACTTTATGTATTTTATGAGATAAAACCGATAAAATGTAACTATATTTTCTCAAAATTAATTCGAAAATTTTAACCATGATTTTTGACATTATGAGTGTCATAGAATTATTCCAGAATATTCAAAAATTTAAAATTCAAATTTTGAATTTTTTGTAATTCGATTTGAATTTATTTCATTAATATTAAGTTTTTAAGGTAAAAAATGAGCATAATATTAAATCAAGTTGAATTATTGTCAAAAATTTAGTGATGACTAATTTTTGAGTCCTAAAATGTGTTAGGATAATTAACTTGAGCTTAGATGTGATTTAAGTGTTAATTAGCGATTTTAAAAGGTTATTATCACGCATTTCCATAAAACCGGGTTATATGTACGACATAAGTTAAATAGGGCGATTTGGCATATCATTTGGCATCATAGGTACATATTAAAATGCTGCATATTTCAATTGTTGAATGTCTTTTATTTATATAATTTTGAATTATGTCATTTTATCTTAGTATGGCCTTAGTTTAATCAATATTACCCGTAATGAAAGGGAATATTGATTCAGTTGTAATTTAATGTGATCTCGTATCACTTTTATTTTTATTAGTTTTTCCATTTTACAAATGTATAATAGGAATAGCTTTGTATTTTTATTATTATTTGTAATTATGGAGCATCTTCAAAGACGGTGCCATTCGGAAAGGTGATCCGACGAAGACGGTGTCTTGGGAGGCGTGCCACTTGAAGATTCAAGGGACCAAAGGAGTTGGTTTCCGAATATGTAATAGATTATTTGATTTTCTATTTTAGGAAGGCCATACTAGGAATTTTATTTATTTATTTGCTTTGCATTTCTTTTAATATGTTACATGCATTGCCAAATCGCCATAACAACACATGCATATCATATCGAGTCATCGACCGTGTCAATTATAATTATCGTAGTTCACCGCTTTAGTTCACTTAAAACGTGATAGATAATAAATTGACAAGACCTCTCACATATAATAATTGAGATATAGCCTTACCAAATAGTAGAACCCATGAAGTGCCAATTTCATAAGGGAGTTAATCTGGCTTCACCGTAATACAAACCTTGTTACGTTGGCGAAGTGGGGTAATAAAATGTTATTACATCGAAATTTGGATTGAGCTCAACGGAAGTATTGTTGACCGTAGTCGCATGTGTTCCGGGCTAAAGATGAAAATTAGAGTAATTTTTATCGACCGAGAGTTCTAAAAGTAGAATCGATTAAAGAGTTAATCCACCGAGTTATATTAATAAGGGATGAATCGGCTCACCGTGCCCGAGTTGATATGAATTTGGATCTCGGAATCATTTATCTAGTTAGGTGGAGGTCACTATATAAATGCAATGCTTGTAGTTAAATTTACGAGTATTATTAAAACGATAGATGTTAATTATTTCCTTTTTTTTCCGTTTCTGTAGTTAAATAAAACGCAATGAATTCATCTAATACTCCTACACCAATCACCGTTGATACATGGCTCCAATCATTTGATGAAAAATGCTCCGAGTATGACATTGACACAGTTAGAGAATTACGCATTGGCATTGATCAGGATGGAAATTTTTGCTTCTTTACGACCTCCACTCCACCCACTCCTATATTATTGCCCACTACCTTGGAAAGAAAATCTTGTGAAGAAAAACTTACAAAACTCAAGGCATCCTTGTTTGAAGAAACAATGAGAAATATCAAATTAAGTGGGAGTTCTAGCAAGAGTGTCCTTGCAAATGAAAGGAGTATTGGTATTAATAAAGGGAAGGCAAAAATGGGCGAGAAACCCAAACCTGATTAAAATTGGAAATGGATAGTGGGACTACCAAGACCAAGACCAAGAAGAGTGCCAAATCCTATGAGGAATGTCATTATTGTAATGTCATGGGCCATTGGAGGCGAAATTGCCCCAAGTATTTGGAAGATATCAAAGTTAGGCTTGTTACTCCAAGTGGGACTTGGAAATCTGGAAAAGCTAAACAAGAGTGATATGAATCTTCGACAATGAAATAGAGCTCGGGTAGCCGCCACTTCTAGAGAAATTTATATACTTGTTTTAGCAAATAGCTTTGAGTTATAATTTACATAATTGTTATTATGTACCCACTTAGTCTAAAACATTATTTCCATTTCTATGAGAGACATGAAAGGACTTATATTTTGCCCTAAAAGACAATTGTTGTATTTTATTGAAAATAGACATGGATGTGAGCCATGTCACTTATCTTTATGATACACAAGTTTTAGACAGTTCCAACTCATGTAACGATATCTACATAATACGCACCAAAAGACTCATAACTGGTAATCCAAATGATTTGTACATTTGATTTTTCAATTAGGTTACGTAAATGAGAAACGCATTAAACACTAGTGTCGACTAGAATTATTGGACCATTTGATTTTCAATCATATGGAATATGCGAATCTTGTCTCCTTTGCAATATAATTTGTACTTCCTTTAGTGGTAAAGGAACACAAGCAAGTGATTTGTTGAGACTAATACATGTCGATGTATGTGTTCTAATGAGCGTCACCGCAAGGGGAATTTATGACTACTTCGTCACTTTTACCAATGATTCAAGTAGATAAGGGTATATTTACTTAATCAAATAAAAGGTGAAGCATTTGAGAGATTTGAGAAATTTCTAAAATGACGTAAGGAACCAATTGAATAAAGTTCTAAGCATTACGACCCTATCATAGTGGCAAAGATCTAAGTAATAAATTTGATTTATTAAAGATGGATTATGACCTAGCGTCACTACCCATAAGATCAAACTAATATGAGTTGGTTTGAGTTGTTGAACTCAATTTTGGGAAATTGCAATCCAATACGGACAAGTAATTCTAAACAGATGGTCAACCATGAGATACCTAGAATAGAGAGTCTATTAAACCATATGACATGAATCAGACTGTCATATTATATGTATCAAGCTGCCATGTTTGGGATGGCCTTTGAAAGCTAATACATAGTCTAAGTAAAACTCCTAATACTCCGTTAAATATATATGTTTGTGACTCACAAAGCTATCTCTTAAGAAGATAGAGGTATTTCTAATAGATAGAGTGGGAGTAGATAATTACAAACATGTCTTATAATGTTACTTTGTGAAAGTAATAGAACTATAATCTATAAAGATAGAGCGGGAGTATAGCTCAATGGGAGTTTATCGCACATGTCTTATTGTTTAAAAATATTACTTTGTGAAAGTAATAGTATCATGACCTTCTTACATACGAGCCGAAGCATTACAATCCAAAAATTGTTACTCAAGAGTAGATTTACTTTAAGGCGAGGGTCTCCTCAAAGGTAATTAGAGCTTAACAGTAAACAAATCCATAAGATTTACATGAAGATGTTGATCAAGATAAATTGTGTTAGAAATTGCCGCATTTCATTTTAATGATAAATGGCAACTAAAAATTCGCTTTTCTAAAATGGGAATTTAGAGAAGGAAGTGTTTGAAACACAAAATCTTAGATGAAGATCTAAGAATCCTAACATATTATGCGTAGCTTTCTTAAGTGATATTATATTGATCTTAAGCAAGCATTAAAGGATTATACTTTTCGTTCATGTGGCAATAGTGAATTGTTTCATTCACATGATTGAATAATCAAGATTATACATGAAGTTAAGTGGGAGCCAGAATCATTTTTCCATGTCTTATACGTTGATAACATATTACTTATTGAGAATAATGTACCAATGCTCTCTTCTAGCAAGATTGATTGGGAGACAAGGAAAGGGTGCAATATACTTTAGATTACCGAATCTATGTGAAAGTATATTGACATAGAGTTGAGAGTCTTATGAGGATAAGATCTTTCGTATCTGTTTAACATCAACAAGGTTGAATGGCTTATTCATGATGATGAAAGTGGAATTACTATGATGGAATCATAGTCGTCCACTGAACCCATTAAGTTGTTGATTACATGAAATCGATTGCTAATGTTTCCGCCATTAGAACGATTATGTATGCCAACAGACGCACGTGTAGTGATGAAAAATATGCCTAGGGCATTATAAGTCAATAACAAGGGATAATTCCCATAATATGGCTTGTAAAAGCCTTAAAGAACATCCTTGAGATTCTTGAGAAGAATTAAGGATTCATTCATATGTTTGGATGATAAACTAAGTTACGTGTTGAAGGGTTACACAAAACTTTAGTTTCCAAACCAAAAGGGATTTGTTGAAATCCTAGGATGTCTTATTGACTAAGGAGTAAGATACTAAGAAAAGTGTTTTTTAGTTTCGCGCATTGCAAATATCTACAAAAGGAATCTAAGTAAATTGTGATAAAATAGTCAACGTAGGGATTAAGGGTGAATCCCTCTACAAATGACTTTATCACTAAAGCTTGTATTGCATTTGATTCTCCTTATGCCTTTGTTACTTAAAGTAACAACTTACTTATGTAAGATCAATTATAAAGTTATAATGAGCTTTTGAACTCATCAAATAAGGAATTCACGATACCATATGGACACATTATTCTAAACGGATGGTCAACCATGAGATACCTAGAATAGAGAGTCTATTAATCCATATGACATGGATCAGACTGTCATATTATATGTATCAAGCTGCCATGTTTGGGATGGCCTTTTGAAAGCTAATACATAGTCTAGATAAACTCCTAATACTCCACCATATATATGTTTGTAACTCACAAAGCTATCTCTTAAGAAGATAGAGGTATTTCTAATAGATAGAGTGGGAGTAGATCATTACAAACATGTCTTATAATGTTACTTTGTGAAAGTAATAGAACTATAATCTATAAAGATAGAGCGGGAGTATAGCTCAATGGGAGTTTATCGCACATGTCTTATTGTTTAAAAATATTACTTTGTGAAAGTAATAGTATCATGACCTTCTTACATACGAGCCGAAGCATTACAATCCAAAAATTGTTACTCAAGAGTAGATTTACTTTAAGGCGAGGGTCTCCTCAAAGGTAATTAAAGCTTAACAGTAAACAAATCCATAAGATTTACATGAAGATGTTGATCAAGATAAATTGTGTTAGAAATTGCCGCATTTCATTTTAATGATAAATGGCAACTAAAAATTCGCTTTTCTAAAATGGGAATTTAGAGAAGGAAGTGTTTGAAACACAAAATCTTAGATGAAGATCTAAGAATCCTAACATATTATGCGTAGCTTTCTTAAGTGATATTATATTGATCTTAAGCAAGCATTAAAGGATTATACTTTTCGTTCATGTGGCAATAGTGAATTGTTTCATTCACATGATTGAATAATCAAGATTATACATGAAGTTAAGTGGGAGCGTAATCATTTTTCCATGTCTTATACGTTGATAACATATTACTTATTGAGAATAATGTACCAATGCTCTCTTCTAGCAAGATTGATTGGGAGACAAGGAAAGGGTGCAATATACTTTAGATTACCGAATCTATGTGAAAGTATATTGACATAGAGTTGAGAGTCTTATGAGGATAAGATCTTTCGTATCTGTTTAACATCAACAAGGTTGAATGGCTTATTCATGATGATGAAAGTGGAATTACTATGATGGAATCATAGTCGTCCACTGAACCCATTAAGTTGTTGATTACATGAAATCGATTGCTAATGTTTCCGCCATTAGAACGATTATGTATGCCAACAGACGCACGTGCAGTGATGAAAAATATGCCTAGGGCATTATAAGTCAATAACAAGGGATAATTCCCATAATATGGCTTGTAAAAGCCTTAATGAACATCCTTGAGATTCTTGAGAAGAATTAAGGATTCATTCATATGTTTGGATGATAAACTAAGTTACGTGTTGAAGGGTTACACAAAACTTTAGTTTCCAAACCAAAAGGGATTTGTTGAAATCCTAGGATGTCTTATTGACTAAGGAGTAAGATACTAAGAAAAGTGTTTTTTAGTTTCGCGCATTGCAAATATCTACAAAAGGAATCTAAGTAAATTTTGATAAAATAGTCAACGTAGGGATTAAGGGTGAATCCCTCTACAAATTACTTTATCACTAAAGCTTGTATTGCATTTGATTCTCCTTATGCCTTTGTTACTTAAAGTAACAACATACTTATGTAAGATCAATTATAAAGTTATAATGAGCTTTTGAACTCATTAAATAGGGAATTCACGATACCATATGGACACATTATTCTAAACGGATGGTCAACCATGAGATACCTAGAATAGAGAGTCTATTAAACCATATGACATGGATCAGACTGTCATATTATATGTATCAAGCTGCCATGTTTGGGATGGCCTTTGAAAGCTAATACATAGTCTAAGTAAAACTCCTAATACTCCGTTAAATATATATGTTTGTGACTCACAAAGCTATCTCTCATGAATATTGATATATTTCTGAGAGATAGAGTGGGAGTAGATTGAATCGTCACAAACATCTCTTATAGTTGAAATGTTACTTTGTGAAAGTAATAGAATTATAGAGTGGGAGTTGGTATTGAACTATTATCTATGAAGATAGTATGAGAGCATAGTTCAGTGGGAGTTTATTGCACATGTCTTATTGTTCAAAAATATTACTTTGTGAAAGTGATAGTATCATGACCTTGTTACATACGAGCCGAAGCATTACAATCCGAAAATTGTTTCTCATGAGTAGATTTACTTTTGGGCGAGGGTCTCCTCAAAAGTAAATAGAGCTTTAGAATACTCAAATGCATAAGATTTACATAAAGATGTTAATCAAGATAAATTATGTTAGGAATTGCCGCATTTCATTTTAATGAAGAATGGCAAATAGAATTCACTTTTCTAAAATGGGAATTTAGAGAAGGAAGTGTTTGAAACACAAAATCTTAGATGAAGATCTAAGAATCCTAACATATTATGCGTAGCTTTCTTAAGTGATGTTATAATGGTCTTATGCAAGCATTAAAGGATTATATTTTTCGTTCATGTGATAATAGTGAATTGTTTCATTCACATGATTGAAGAATCATGATATACATGAAATTAAGTGGGAGCTAGAATTGTTTCTCCATGTTTTATATGTTGATAACATATTACTTATTGAGAATAATGTACCAATTTTCTCTTCTGACAAGAGTAATTAGGAGACTAGGAAGAGGTGCAATATACTATAGATTACTGAATCTATGTGAGAGTATATTGGCATAGAGTTGAGAGTCTTATGAGGATTAGATCTTTCGTATCTGTTTAACATCAACAAGGATGAATGGCTTATTCATGATGATGAAAGTGGAATTACTATGATGGAATCTTAGTCGTTCACTGAACCCATTAAGTTGTTGATTACATGAAATCGATTGCTAATGTTTCCGCCATTAGAACAATTATGTATGCCAACAGACGCACGTGCTGTAATGAAACATATGCCTAGGACATGATAAGTGAATAACAAGATAATTCTCATCATATGGCTTGTGAGAGCCTTAAAGAACATCCTTGAGATTCTTGAGAAGAGTTAAAAATTCGTTCACATAGTTTGGATGACAAACTAAGTTAGGTGTTGAAGTGTTGCACAAACTTTAGTTTCCAAACTTAAAAGGGATTTGTTGAAATCCTAGGGCGTCTTATTGACAAAGGAGTAAGAGACTAAGAAAGGTGTTTTAGTTTCGCGCATTGCAAAATTTACAAAAGGAATCCAAGTAAATTATGATAAAATCGTCAATGAAAGGATTTAGGGTGAATCCCTCTACAAATGATTTTGTCACAAGTTATGTGATAACAGTGGGAACATCTTTCAAGTTAAAGAGCCAAAGTCTAGCAATAAGCCTAGACAAATACTTAGAAATGAATTCATGTCATTAGAGATGACATTGAATGGAAGGAAATAGCAATTAATAAAGTTGGAATATGTGGATATCCGGTATATCCACTAAGCCAAGCTTGTATTGCATTTTAACTAGTGTTAATAATACACTAATGATTATAGAATACGAAGTAGTAATAGTGTATTGACTATTCATATGTGATAATCACATTTATCGTTTGAGTTTTATTAAACTCACCCGCTACCTTGTCGTATCCGAATGGGTTGTAGAGACAAATTGAACCCCATTAAAGTGAACTGGATTGACATGGTATACGCCCCTAGTTACTTATATGAGGTGACGTCTCGAAGTGACTAGAGTGTAATGCGATTGATGGCAAGTTCAAGTGACATAAAGTCATATGGGATGACTAGTCGATCACATAGGCATACTGTATGGGACAATTTGTCGGGCAGTGACCGCTTATAGAGTTCTGGTAATTCATAAAGCCTGGTCGTGGCAAGAGCTACTATAGTATTCTTATGAGTCAATTCTTTTGACTAGAGACTATTCGCCCAAGTTGGCACAACTTCTGATTAGCTTTGATTTATACTCTACGATTTCGTAAATGAGGTCAAACTGGGTATATTTTGGGTTATGATGGACTGTGGCTGAACGAAGGGAATAGAGCGATATGAATTGTCCACACCTTGTCAGGGTTGTTTGAAATCTCAAGGCCACTCGAGGAGTAGTTAACTGGAAATGCGTGGCCACGCTCGGAAGGTATCTATGATAGATAATTCCGGTCAGACAGTTAATCTCCAGATCGAGAAAACCACTCAAGATATGATCAAGTGTAAGTACGACCTGCAAGACACCTTGCATTGAGTGGGAGATTATAATAGGACAAGATAATTGGTGACGCAAACTTGTCGAGGACAAGTGGCAGATTGTTGGGAAATGTGTCCTCAACAATAGTGCGATCACATGATTTAAATATCATTATTAAATCTCATATAAAGAATACATGAGGGATGATTCAATTATATAGTCAACTGATCAACATTAATCGGTAACGATTGGCTTGCTAGAGTTTGACGTTACTGTCGTGGGACAGTGGTGGTCAGTTGATCCCTTAAGGTCACACCTAAAGGATGATGCCCTTATCTATAAAGTTAATTAATTGTATGTCGATACAAGTTGATTAATTGCTTAAAAATGAACAATTTATTTTTAATGAGAGGAAATATGTATCTTATTATAATGTGATTAAATAAGATCATATTTAGTGGAATAATATGTTAATTCACTAAATTATGTTGAGGTTTTATAAAAGTTTCGAGGTAGAGGTAATTGGTTATTTACATTTACAAGAGGTTGTAAATTTAACTAACTAGATATTATGGGACCCATTATATGTTGATATAATGTTAAAATATTACTCAACAAGTTGAGTGAATATATATTTATTAATTTGTCTCATAATTGTTGTATGATCAAATTAATATTTAATTATGTAAGATAATTAAATATATGACTTATAAGCATTTGTGGGACAAATATTATAAGACAAAAATGGACCATAATAAGAACATTGGACCGTTGTTTTTAGAGGATATAGGACACTTGTCCTAAGTCTTCTATTTTGTCTAAAAAGCTTATGACAACCACAACACTTGTCATGCTCACTCTACCATATATGAGACTATCAATAAAGCATTTGTAAAAAGAGTTTTGAGAAGAACAAATTGCTCTTATTAAGAGCATAGGGCCGGACCACTTTAAGAGTGGAAGAGCTTTTGTTGTTCTTATTTTTCCCTCTATCATATTCTCAAAATATGCAACATGCAAAAACCTCTCACATATTCATCTTCTTCTTCATCAAAACATTAGTTTTTGATTCAATTTGTTCATAAAGATTACTAATATTATTAGTGTAATATATGAGTATTAGTAATCAATTTTAAGGTAACCTACTAAACAAATATCTAGCTAATATTATTTAGCGGAGATAAGGGATTAATCTTGGGTGCAATTTATTGGAGTGGCGTCTATACTTGGAGTCTTAAGAGGATCATCCATCATATTTAGCTCAAGAACAAGTGAAGGAAGGTGACCTTACTTGTGCCCATAATTTCGAAACACATAACAATGTAAGGAACATTGTTCTTCTTATAAATCTTTCATTTTGTTATGCATGCACTAGATCTTTAGAACAAATAATTAACAAGTTAATTAGTTCACTATTAGAGGAGTCTAATAATAATAGGTATATGAACCTAACAAGTGGTATGAGAGAGGAGTATTCTCTGATATTTAATAATGTTAGTGTAATAATTTAATGATTTGTTTATATGAACTGACCACCACCGTCACACGACAGTAATGTCAAACTTGTTAGGTTATATGAACTAATTAATATTATTTTTTCCCTTATTAAATCTCATACTAAGAATAACAACTAATAGTGAACTAATTAACAAGTGGTATCAGAGAGGAGTATTCTCAATAAGTAATATGTTATTAATTAGTCTAATAATAGGTATATTTGATTTATATTAAAAATGTCATACTCCTCTTCAATGCAAATGGATATTCAAAATAAAGAATGGCATAGAAGGACATGATGATGTCTACAAGACTAGGCTTGTTACAAAGGGTTTTACCCAAGTTCAGGGTCTTCACTGAAACCTTTGCTCCAGTAGCCATGCTAAGATCTATTCGGATAATGTTAGCGATTGTTGCATTTCATGACTATGAAATATGGGAAATGGATGTAAAGACCGCTTTTCTAAATGGGCATTTAGAAGAGGAGGTGTACATGTTACAACCTGGAGGTTTTGTAGATCTGAAAAATCCTAACAAAATATGCAAGCTTAAGAGATCCATTTATGGTCTTAAGCAAGCATCTAAAAGCTGGAATCATCGATTCAATCATGTTATAAGAGAGAATGGTTTCACTCGAAGTATTGAGGAACCATGTTTATACATGAAGTTCAGTGGGAGCAATGTTGTGTTCTTAATATTGTATGTGGATGACATACTACTTATTGGAAATGATATTCCAATGTTATCCTCTGTCAAGGAGTATTTGGGAAATTATTTCCAAATGAAGGATTTAGGAGAAGCACAACGCATACTAGGTATCCGGATCTATAGAGATAGAACCAAAAAGATATTGGCATTAAGTCAAGAATCTTATATTGAAAAGATTCTTCGACGTTTCACCATGGAAAAGTCCAAGAGAGGCTTGATTCCTATGGGTAGTGGAATCATTTTGAGCAAGTCTCAATCTCCTTCCAAACCCGAAGATGTTGAACGCATGAAGTTAATTCCTTATGCTTTCGCTGTTGGATCAATCATGTATGCCATGATATGCACCCGTCCAGATGTCTCGTATGCTTTAAGCATGACTAGTATATATCAAGAGAATCCAGGTGAGAGTCACTGGATAGCTGTGAAGACTATCCTTAAGTACTTGCGAAGGACCAAGGATTCTATCTTAGTGTTTGGAGGTGACCCCGAGTTATGTGTTAAGGGTTACACAGACTCGAGTTTTCTAACAGATAGAGATGATATGAAATCCCAGGCTGGATTTATATATATGCTCAATGGTGGTGCCATAAGCTGGAGAAGCTTCAAAGAAGTTGTGATTGCGGATTCTACTACGGAGGCTGAGTACGTTGCAACTTCAGAGGCTGCTAAGGAAGCCGTGTGGATTAGGCAATTCATTGAAGGGCTAAAGGTAGTTCCCACCGCCAAAGATCCTATCACGATCTTCTGTGACAATAGTGGGGCGATCTTCCAAGCTAAAGAACCCAAGTCTAGCAATAAATCTACACACGTACTTAGAAAATTCCATGTAATTAGGGATTTTGTTGAAAGAAAGGAAGTAGCGATTTGTAAGGTTGGAACGGATGACAACATAGCGGATCCATTGACCAAACCTTTATCGCAAACAAATCATAACCATCATGTTGTATCCATGGGTCTAAGGCGTATGCCAAATTTGTATTAGATTATAATATATAAAATAAAAATCAGAGTTTTTGGTTCATATATGATAATCGCATTTGTCGTTTGAGTTTATTTATACAAACTCGTTTATTTATAACCTTGTTCTAACCAAATGGGTTGTGGAGACAAATTGAACCCCATTAAAGTGAACTGGATTAACATGGTATTCGCCCCTAGTTACTTATATAAGGTGACGTCTCGAAGTGACTAGAGTGTGATGCGATTAATGGCAAGTTCAAGTGCCATAGAGTCATATGCGATGACTAGTCGATCACATAGGCAGACTGTATGGGACAATCTGTCGGGCAGTAACCGCTTATAGAGTTCTGGTAATTCATAAAGCCTGGTCGTGGCAAGAGCTACTATAGTATTCTTATGAGTCAATTCTTTTGACTAGAGACTATTCGCCCAAGTTGGCACAACTTCTAATTAGCTTTGATTTATACTCTACGATTTCGTAAATGAGCTCAAACTGGGTATATTTTGGGTTATGATGGACTGTGGCTGAACGAAGGGAATAGGGCGATAGAAATTGTCCACCCCTTGTCAGGGTTGTTTGAAATCTCAAGGCCACTCGAGGAGTAGTTAACTGGAAATGCGTGGCCACGCTCGGAAGGTATCTATGATAGATAATTCCGGTCAGACAGTTAATCTCCAGATCGATAAAACCACTCAAGATATGGTCAAATGTAAGTACGACCTGCAAGACACCTTGCATTGAGTGGGAAATTGTAATAGGACAAGAGAATTGGTGACGCACACTTGTCGAGGACAAGTGGTAGATTGTTGGGAAATGTGTCCTCAACAATAGTGCGATCACATGATTTAAATATCATTATTAAATCTCATATTAAGAATACGTAAGGGATGATTCAATTATATAGTCAACTGATCAACATTAATCGGTAACGATTGGCTTGCTAGAATTTGACATTACTGTCGTGGGACGGTGGTGGTCAGTTGATCCCTTAAGGTCACACCTAAAGGATGATGCCCTTATCTATAAAGTTAATTAATTGTATGTCGATACAAGTTGACTAATTCCTTAAAAATGAACAATTTTTTTTTAATGAGAGGAAATATGTATCTTATTATAATGTGATTAAATATGATCATATTTAGTGGATTAATATGTTAATTCATTAAATTATGTTGAGGTTTTATAAAAGTTTCGAGGTAGAGGTAATTGGTTATTTACATTTACAAGAAGTTGTAAATTTAACTAACTAGCTATTATGGGACCCATTATATGTTGATATAATGTTAAAATATTACTCAATAAGTTGAGTGAATATATATTTATTAATTTGTCTCATAATTGTTGTATGATCAAATTAATATTTAATTATGTAAGATAATTAAATATAAGACTTATAAGCATTTGTGGGACAAATATTATGAGACAAAAATGGACCATAATAAGAGCATTGGACCGTTTTTTTTTTAGAGTATATAGGACACTTGTCCTAAGTCTTCTATTTTGTCTAAAAAGCTTATGACAACCACAACACTTGTCATGCTCACTCTACCATATATGAGACTATCAATAAAGCATTTGTAAAAAGAGTTTTGAGAAGAAAAAATTGCTCTTATTAAGAGCATAGGGCCGGACCACTTTAAGAGTGGAAGAGCTTTTGTTGTTCTTATTTTTCCCTCTATCATATTCTCAAAATATGCAACATGCAAAAACCTCTCACATATTCATCTTCTTCTTCATCAAAACATTAGTTTTTGATTCAATTTGTTCATAAAGATTACTAATATTATTAGTGTAATATATGAGTATTAGTAATCAATTTTAAGTTAAACTACTAAAAATATCTAGCTAATATTATTTAGTGGGGATAAGGGATAATCTTGGGTGCAATCAAGAGGAGTGACTTCTATACTTGAGGTCTTTGGAGGATCATCCTAATACTCATAATAGCTCAAGAGCAAGTGAAGGTAGGAGACCTTACTTGTGCCAAACCAAAATTTACAATGTAAGGGACATTGTTTTCTTATAAATCTTTCATTTTGTTATGCATGCACTAGATCTAAAGAACATATAATTAACAAGTTAATTTGTTCATTATTAGAGGAGTCTAATAATAGGTATATGAACCTAACAAGTATGATGATATAATGGTAGTATACTACTCAAAAAGTGAAGTGTATATTATATTATTATTTGTAATATTTAAGTGTTAAATGATTACATTAATAATTAAAAATGTAAGATAGTTAAACATATGACTTATAAGCATTTGTGGGATAAATGATAAAAGGAAAAAATGGACCAAATAAGGACCAAATTTTCGGCCATAATAAGAGCACATAAGATGCTCTTTTGTCTTATGTTGATGTTGGTTATTTTTGTGATTGTGACACATCACACTAGCCTTTACATACTACATCTTACACCTAGGCTTCCTACACTCTACCTACACTATACAAACAAGTAAAAACAAATGGGCAAGATTCCCCCTTTTTGCTTATGCCAACCGGTTTTGGCTCCTTAAATGGGCAAAAATTTTGCTCATTTTTGAGTCTCTAGTTTTACTTGTTTTACTCTAATTTTCCTCACATGCAAGAACAAAAACCTCTCATAAATACTAATACATATCATATATTACTAGAGGTAGTAATATAAGAACATTAGTATTATTAAGGTAATATTTCTACTACATATCTAGTTAATATTAGTAGGAATTTTTGGGATTAATCTTGGGTGCAATTTATTGGAGTGGCTTCTAAACTTGGAGTCTTAGGAGGATCATCCACAATTTTTAGCTCAAGAACAAGTGAAGGAAGGTGACCTTACTTGTGCCCATAATTTCGAAACACATAACAATGTAAGGAACATTGTTCTTCTTATAAATCTTTCATTTTGTTATGCATGCACTACATCTTAAGAACAAATAATTAACAAGTTAATTAGTTCACTATTAGAGGAGTCTAATAATAGGTATATGAACCTAACAAATACCTTGGCAACAAATTGTTGGGAAATGCATAAGATTTGACTTTTCATATGTGATAATCGCAAGTGTATTTCTGGGAGACTATTCATATTCTCAAAATATATTTGATTAATTCGGAGTAAGGTATTAACATATATAATTATCGTAGTTATTAGATAACTTGATAATTAATAACCTGATAGTCAACAATATGTTAATAATCAACAATATATAAACCTAACAAGAAATATGATCTTATTAATCATATTTGACTATTAATCAAGTTATTTAATAATTGAATAATGCTCTGATACCACTTGTTAGGTTCATATACCTATTATTATTAGACTCCTCTAATAGTGAACTAATTAACTTGTTAATTATTTGTTCTTTAGATCTAGTACATGCATAACAAAATGAAAGATTTATAAGAAGAACAATGTTCCTTACATTGTTATGTGTTTCGAAATTATGGGCACAAGTAAGGTCACCTTCCTTCACTTGTTCATGAGCTAAATATGATGGATGATCCTCCTAAGACTCCAAGTATAGAAGCCACTCCAATAAATTGCACCCAAGATTAATCCCAAAAATTCCTACTAATATTAACTAGATATTTAGTAGAAATATTACATTAATAATACTAATGTTCTTGTATTACTACCTCTAGTAATAGATGATGAGTATTAGTATTTTTATAGAGTTTTTATGATCTTGCATGTGAGGAAAGTTAGAGAGAATCATAAGCAAAACAAGCAAAACAAGAGGAGTGAAAAATGAGCAACAAGTGCTCATTTTAAGAGCACCAAAACCGGTGGCCTCTAATGGCATGGGGGAATCTTTCCCATTTGTTTTTACTTGTTTGTTTAGGCTAGGTAGTAAAATGTAAGAGTGGAAATGATTAAATCTAGTATGTAATGTCACTTTCATGCTTTAATCATAAAACAACAAAGACAAAAGAGCATCTTTTGCTCTTCTTATTTGGCCGAAATATTGGACCATTTTTGGTCTATTTTTGCCTTTTGTCATTTGTCCAACAAATGCTTATAAGTCATATGTTTAACTATCTTACATATTTAATTATTAATGCAATCATTTAACACTTAAATATTACAATTAATAATATAATATACACTCTACTTTTTGAGTAGTATACTACCATTATATCATCATATAATGGATCCCATAATTACTAGTTAGTTAAAATTACAACTTCTTGTAACTTTAAATAACTAATTACCTCTATCTCAAAACTTATATAATACCTCAACTAATTTAGTAATTTAACACTTAATTACTAAATTTAAATCTTATTTAATCACATTACAATAAGACGTAAAATTGCACTCTCATAATTAAGAAATTAATTAATCTGTATCGCATACAATTAATTAAATATCTATTTGGGCCTCATCCTATAGGTGTGACCTAAAGGGATCAACTTACCACCACCGTCACACGACAGTAATGTCAAACTCTAGTTAGCCAATCATTACCGATTAATGACGGTCAGTCGACTGTATAAAGAATCATCCCTCACGTATTCTTAGTATGAGATTTAATAATGATATTTAAATCATGTGATCGCACTATTGTTGAGGACACATTTCCCAACAATCTACCACTTGTCCTCGACAAGTGTGCGTCACCAATTCTCTTGTCCTATTACAATCTCCCACTCAATGCAAGGTGTCTTGCAGGTCGTACTTACATTTAATCATATCTTGAGTGGTTTTCTCGATCTGGAGATTAACTGTCTGACCGGAATTATCTATCAGAGATACCTTCCGAGCGTGGCCACGCATTTCCAGTTAAATACTCCTCGAGTGGCCTTGAGATTTCAAACAACCCTGACAAGGGGTGGACAATTCCTATCGCCTTATTCCCTTCGTTCAGCCACAGTCCATCATAACCCAAAATATACCCAGTTTGACCTCATTTACGAAATCGTAGAGTATAAATCAAAGCTAATCAGAAATTGTGCCAACTTGGGCGAATAGTCTCTAGTCAAAAGAATTGACTCATAAGAATACTATAGTAGCTCTTGCCACGACCAGGCTTTATGAATTACCAGAACTCTATAAGCGGTCACTGCCCGAGAGATTGTCCCATACAGTCTGCCTATGTGATCGACTAGTCATCCCATATGACTCTATGACACTTGAACTTGCCATCAATCGCATCACACTCTAGTCACTTCGAGACGTCACCTCATATAAGTAACAAAGGGTGAATACCATGTCAATCCAGTTCACTTTAATGGGGTTTAATTTGTCTCTACAACTCATTCGGATACGACAAGGTAGCGGGTGAGTTTAATAAAACTCAAACCATAAATGTAATTATCATATATGAACAGTCAATACACTATTACTACTTCATATTCTATAATCTTTAGTGTATTATAACACTAGTTAAAATGCAATACAAGCTTGGCAAGTGGATATACCCGATATCCATATATTCCAACTTTATTAATTGTTATTTCCTTCCATTCAATGTCATCTCTAATGACATTAATTCATTTCTAAGTATTTGTCTAGACTTATTGCTAGACTTGGGCTCTTTAACTTGAAAGACGCTCCCACTGTTATCACATAACTTGTGATAAAGTCATTTGTAGAGGGATTCACCCTTAATCCCTACGTTGACTATTTTATCACAATTTACTTAGATTCCTTTTGTAGATATTTGCAATGCGCGAAACTAAAAAACACCTTTCTTAGTCTCTTACTCCTTAGTCAATAAGACATCCTAGGATTTCAACAAATCCCTTTTGGTTTGGAAACTAAAGTTTTGTGTAACCCTTCAACACCTAACTTAGTTTATCATCCAAACATATGAATGAATCCTTAATTCTTCTCAAGAATCTCAAGGATGTTCTTTAAGGCTTTTACAGGCCATATTATGGGAATTATCCCTTGTTATTGACTTATAATGCCCTAGGCATATTTTTCATCACTGCACGTGCGTCTGTTGGCATACATAATCGTTCTAATGGCGGAAACATTAGCAATCGATTTCATGTAATCAACAACTTAATAGGTTCAGTGGACGACTATGATTCCATCATAGTAATTCCATTTTCATCATCATGAATAAGCCATTCAACCTTGTTGATGTTAAACAAATACGAAAGATCTTATCCTAATAAGACTCTCAACTCTATGTCAATATACTTTCACATAGATTCGGTAATCTAAAGTATATTGCACCCTTTCCTAGTTTCCCAATCACTCTTGCCAGAAGAGAGCATTGGTACATTATTCTCAATAAGTAATATGTTATCAACATATAAGACATGGAAAAATGATTCTGGCTCCCACTTAACTTCATGTATAATCTTGATTCTTCAATCATGTGAATGAAACAATTCACTATTACCACATGAACGAAAAGTATAATCCTTTAATGCTTGTTTAAGATCATTTTAATATCACTTAAGAAAGCTACGCATAATATGTTTGGATTCTTAGATCTTCATCTAAGATTTTGTGTTTCAAACACTTCCTTCTCTAAATTCCCATTTTAGAAAAGCGAATTTTTATTTGCCATTTATCATTAAAATGAAATGCGGCAATTGCTAACACAATTTATCTTGATCAACATCTTCATGTAAATCTTATGCATTTGTTTACTGCTAAGCTCTATTTACCTTTGAGGAGACCCTCGCCTTAAAGTAAATCTACTCTTGAGTAACCATTTTTGGATTGTAATGCTTCGGCTCGTATGTAAGAAGGTCATGATACTATTACTTTCACAAAGTAATATTTTTAAACAATAAGACATGTGCGATAAACTCCCACTGAGCTATACTCCCGCTCTATCTTTATAGATTATAGTTCTATTACTTTCACAAAGTAACATTATAAGACATGTTTGTAACGATCTACTCCTACTCTATCTCTTAGAAATACCTCTATCTTCTTAAGAGATAGCTTTGTGAGTTACAAACATATATATGGTGGAGTATTAGGAGTTTATCTAGACTATGTATTAGCTTTCAAAAGGCCATCCCAAACATGGCAGCTTGATACATATAATATGACAGTGTTATCCATGTCATATGGTGTAATAGACTCTCTATTCTAGGTATCTCATGGTTGACCATCCGTTTAGAATTACTTGTCCGTATTGGATTGCAATTTCCCAAAATTGAGTTCAACAACTTAAACCAACTCATATTAGTTTGATCTTATGGGTAGTGACACTAGATCATAATCCATCTTTAATAAATCAAATTTATTACTTAGATCTTTGCCACAATGATAGGGTCGTAATGCTTAGAACTTTATTCAATTGGTTCTCTACGTCATTTTAGAAATTTCTCAAATCTCTCCAATGTTTCACCTTTTATTTGATTAAGTAAATATACCCTTATCTACTTGAATCATTGGTAAAAGTGACGAAGTAGTCATAAATTCCCCTTGCGGTGACGCTCATTAGAACACATACATCGGCATGTTCGATTCCGATGAGGACGATGTCCTTGAGGAAGAATTAGACGCCAAAATGTGCATCTCTTCTCAATCAATCAATGATGTTCCAAAGTCAACAAAGAAACAAAATGTCAAATGTCTTATGGCTCACTCCGTGAACTCAGATTCAGATTCAGACAATGAGGTAAATAAGCTCAAGAAAAAGGTTCGATCTTTCTCTAAAGACAAAGTTTGTCTCCTCTTAGACCAATTCATTGATAAGTGTCATGTCCAAAACAATAAATTAGAGGCTATGCAAACTGAAATTGAAGACATAGCCGAAGAAAATTTTGGTTTGAAAGAATGTCTAAATGAGGTTGATCAACCTAGTACATCATTGAGTCTTGAAAAGGAGATTAAAAAGCTCCGAAAACAGAATTTGTTTCTTGCTAAAAGGGTTGATGAAACGCATGCAACGAGAGCACCGCCTTTGTTGCATCCGTGTCTAACAAAGGAGATGAGTCCCTCGTCAAAACCGTGTCCTCACTAACAAAAGAACGTGACCAAATCTTGATTGATCTTGCAACATGCGAAATTCAAAAAGATGATCTTGTCAAAATTATTTGAAATGTTGAACGACGAGTCAAGTCATGTTAAAAGTGCTTTAGATCGAGTGCAAAAATCAAACGATGACCTTCTTGTTCAAATTGAAACTCGAAAAAGGTGAACAAATCCATGCAAAAGATGATGCAACTGTTGCATCCGAGTCTAAAAGAGAAATTGAGACTCTCACAAAACACGTGTCCTCACTAACTAAGGAACGTGACTCTCGCTAGTGACCTCACTTTGTGTAAAAGAGATAACAAGCAACTTGAGCAAATTGGTTTATTGCTTAGTGATGAAGTAAGACATGCTAAACACGCTTTCGACAAAGTAGGTCAACTAAATCTTAATCATCTTGCTAAAATTGATACATTAACCAAAGAGCTAGATGAGGCTAAGATGTTTCACCTAAAATGGGAAGGAAGTCGGAATGTTTTAAAATTTCCTCTAAAACAGTCCCAAGAGTATGAAAAGCTTGCAAAGAATCTTTGAACTTGGTTTCAAATGCAACGAAGAGCACGCACTTTGTTGCATCCGAAACCAAGACCCAAGCAAAAGCGATTTTAGAAGACGAAAGTACATTTGGACTTCCCGATTTTGTTATTTGCAACTACTGTGGTAATACTGGTCATGAACTTAACAATTGTGAAAAGAGAAAACGTGACCTAGAAAAGAACACTAAATTAGCTAAAAAGGTATGGATCAAGAAAGACTTGATGCAACAAGCTAGTGTCAAGAAGGGACCCAAACTTGTTTGGGTTCCCAAACTAACTGTTTGATCTTGTATAGGCATTAGTGGGAGGCAGCAGCAATTGGTACTTAGATAGTGGATGCTCTCGTCACATGACGGGAGAAGAAAACCAATTCCTCTCGCTAGAAGCCTACAAATGTGGCATGGTGACTTTTGGTGACAACAAACGAGGTGAAATCATTGGTATTGGAAAAGTTGGTAAGTCAAAGTCACTATGTGTCGACAAAGTGTTGCTTGTCAAAGGTTTGAAACACAATCTTCTAAGCATTTCACAATTGTGTGATTAAGGTAACACTGTTGAATTTCATGCTAGTATATGTAGAATACTTGATGGTAAAACTAGAGAGTTAATTCTTGAAGGTAAGCGTGTCAAAGATGTGTACATGACTAACCTATGCTCATTGTCGGGTCAAACTTTATCATGTATGAGTGTTCACAAAAATAACCCTTTGCTTTGGCATAAAAGGTTGGGTCATGTTAATGCTAAAACCCTTAATACTTTCAAGAAACTTGACCTAGTAGATGGCATGCCTAACATGAAATTTGAGTTTAAATCAGTTTGTGATGATTGTGTTAGAGGTAAACAAGTTAAATGCTCCTTTAAATCCAAAAACTGTGTTAGCACTTCTCATGTCCTTGAACTTGTTCACATTGATTTATGTGGACCCATGCGTATTGTTAGCAAGGGTGAAAGTCGCTATATTTGTGTGATTGTAGATGACCTTTCAAGATATGTTTGGCTACTTTTCTTAAGTTCCAAAGACCAATCAATTGATGAATTCTTAATTTGGGTTAAAATGGTTCAAAACAAATTTGGTCTAAAACTTGCATCCTTAAGATCCGACCATGGAACCGAATTTGAGAATTCATCATTTGAGCAATATTGTAATGATCATGGTATTAGCCATAATTTTTCGGCCGCAAGAACCCCTCAACAAAATGGGGTTGTGGAACGAATGAATCGAACTCTTGAAAACATGGCTAGGACTATGATCATTAGCTCTAAAGTACCAAAGAACTTTTGGGCCGAGGCCGTAAAAATCTTGTTAGATCTACAATCAAGTCATGATTAGGAAAATAATTAACGAAACACCTTATGAATTACTACGAGGAAGAAATTCTAAACATCTCACATTTAAAATGCTTTGGTACTAAATGTTTTGTTCACAACAATGGCAAAAACAACCTAGGTAAATTTGATGCTCGTAGTAATGAAGGAGTATTTGTTGGTTGTTCTAGTCATAGTAAAGCTTACAAAGTTTACAACAAAAGGACTATGAAAATGGAATAAAGCGTTCATGTAATATTTGACGAATCTAGTCTTTTTTATGTCTAATGAACAGGCTGATGATGAGGAGAAGGATGATGATTTCGATATTGGAATGATTTGTCATGACATGGACATGGTGGAAGAGGTTGAGGAAGTTGTGCAACGGTCAGAGCCTCTGTTGCATGAAGAAGCTGGCCAAAATTCAGGGGGAACTAACCCTTCCTCATCTTTAAATAGAGCTAACTCATCCAGGGGGAATGAGGATGGTAGTGAACCATTCACTATTCAAACAGAAACTGATCCACAATCACCCTCACAAAATCGCCCTCATGCAACAAATCCACCGCAGAATCGTTGCATCGTAACCAAACGAAACAAATGAAGCCTCCAACACCATTGTTCCAAGAAAATGGAAACGCCAAAGCTCCTATCCTCCCACAAATCAGACTAGTGACCTTGAATCAGGAGTAAAAACCAGGTCATCCTCCAAAACTTTTGTGCCTACAATGCCTACCTCTCACAAATCGAACCTAGTCACATCACCATTACTCTTAATGACTCATGTTGGGTGACGACCATGCAAGAGGAGCTAGATCAATTCAAGAGGAATGAGGTATGGCATCTTGTCTCTAGACCATCTAATCGTACTGTAATTAGTACTAGATGGGTCTTCCGCAATAAGCTTGATGATAGTGGAGAAATCGTAAGGAATAAAGCTAGATTAGTAGTGCAAGGTTATAATCAACAAGAAGGAATCGATTATGATGAAACCTTTGCATCGGTAGCTAGGCTTGAGGCCATACGAATAGTCATAGCTTTTGCATCACATCATGGTATTAAACTTTTTCAAATGGATGTAAAAACCGCTTTCCTAAATGGTTATCTAAAAGAAGAAGTTTTTGTTGAACAACCACCGGGCTTCATAGATAATGTTTTTTATAACCACGTCTATAAACTTGATAAAGCATTTTATGGTTTAAAACAGGCTCCTAGAGCTTGGTATGATAGGCTTTCAAAGTTTTTATTGAAAAATGGATTTAATCGTGGTTCGGTTGATAAAACATTATTTATCCTGTCACAGTGCGTTGAACTGTTGCTTGTGCAAATGTATGTTGATGACATTATTTTTAATGCAACAAGTGAAGTTCTTTACAAATACTTTTCGGATCTAATAAACTCTGAATTTGAAATGAGTATGATGGGAGAACTAGGATTTTTCCTTGGTCTCCAAATCAAACAAAGTGAACAAGGCACCATGATCCATCTACAAAGTATTTGAAGGAAATAAGTTTGGGTTGACTAATGCCAAACCCGTTGCTACACCAATGGTATCTAACATTAAACTTGATCAAGACAAAAATGGTAAGAGTGTTAGTGAAACGGTGTATCGAGGTATGATTGGTTCATTGCTTTATTTAACCGCTAGTCGACCCGACATTCAATTTAGCGTATGTTTGTGTGCTTGTTTCCAATCAAATCCTAAGGAATCACATTTTAAAACCGTCAAACGGATTTTTAAGTATTTGATTGGAACACAAGACTTGCATCTTTGGTATCCAACTCATTACGAACTTGATCTTGTAGGATTCTATGATGCGGATTACGCGGGCAAAGACGGTGGACGAGAAAAAGCACATCCGGAATTGCTACATTCATGAGCCCTTGTTTAACCACTTGGGCATCCAAAAATCAAAACACGGTATCATTGTCCACGGCTGAAACTGAATACAACAGTGCATCACTCTGTTGCACACAAATCATTTGGGTTCATCAACAATTGCACGACTATGGTATGATCTTCGAAACAACTCCGATATTTTGCGACAATACTAGTGCAATTAACATTTCAAAGAACCCAATACAACATTCATGTACTAAACATATTGAGATTAGATATCATTTCTTACGTGATCAAGTCGAAAAAGGAACAATTAGTCTTAACTTTTGTAAAACGGAAAATCAAATTGCGGACATTTTTACAAAACCGTTGGAAAGAGAACAATTCGTAAAACTTCGGTTGGAAATTGGTTTGTTGGGTGATATGTGACTCTAATGAATTTATTTTTCCTATATGATTGACTAGAAAAAGGGATGTACATGTCTAAAGTTTAAAATGTCAAAATCTCCAACATGCAAAATGGACCGAGAATTTTAATTAAAATCTTGCACTTGCATGTGAATTATTTCATTGAGCCTCTCGACTTCACCTTATTTCAAATCAAGATAATCCCTCCATCTAGCCCACTTTTTGAGCATCAATTCTTTATTCTTACACTCAACTAGCGCTCATTATCCACACCCTCACTAAACCAACCGACCATCCTATTAACTCCTTCAACCCAGAATACATTGCCAAATTAAAAATGGCCACCCAATCCGCTGCATATATCGAAAAATCCGACAAAACCCAACCGTCCCTTAGCAAGCCTGCAACAGTCAAGACCACTGTTGCATGAAAGAAAACCATGACATGCAAAGGGCGAGGTCGAGGTGGATTAAAGAGGAGTCCCCCAATTTCAATGATGTTGGACTCTAATGTCGATATTGATTCTGAGAAAGATAAGCTTACACTTAATGAATTGGCAAGTGAAATCAACAAAGAGAAAGTGATCGTTGAAGATGTTTTTGAATAAGTGGTTGATGTCGAAAAAGAAAAAGGAAAGGAGAAAGATAGAGTGAGTAAAAAAAAATGTTGAAAACAAAAAGGAAACCGAAGGTGGGAAAAATGATGATGTTACTGAAAATATGGATACTCCAGTCGAAAAATCAGAAAATGAGGTTATGCATGAAGATGAGTTCATCCCAAATGATGAACAAATTGATTAACCAAACAATTATGACAAGGTACTTGATAACGATCTTGATCCCCTCTTTACCGAAAACCCCCAATTCCAAATCCAAATCCAAATCCAAAATCACAGAACTTTTTGGTGATGGTGATGAACCACTTGTTGAATCTCATCTCAAACCAAACACAAAACCCAAACCCATTACCAAAAGAAAATGAGGATCAAATCCCAAAACGGCCAAGAAGCTTAAGTCTGGTGCAACAGTTGGATCAACTGTTGCAATGGGTCCGATAAATGTGAAGTTAGATAAGATTTTGACCATTGTGACTAGGCTTGTTGTCAATAATGAGACCCTTAAGAAGTAAGTTGTTGCGCTCAAAACCATCAATGAATATCTCATAGAGCGTGTCCAAATCCTTGGAAGAAATGTTCCCGATGATGATGAACGAACCATCTTTTGCCCAAATTGCCTTCCTAACCCTTTTGGCTTCATGTATTAATATCTCATGCAATCTGTGAACTGTTTTTAAGTTTTTCTCGAACAATTTGCTGGTGGTTTATTTTGTACTACTTGAACATGTTTTCATCCTTCTTTTGATGATGTCAAGAGGGGGAAGTATGTTAATTATGTATTTATGTTCATTCAATGACTCTTAGGCTAACGTTCACCGTTGAAATGTCTTAGCTATAATGATTAGATGTTCTACTTAGGATAAGCATGTTGGCCCTCATTCACCTTGATCATGTCATGTTTATTTGATGTCTTATTGAATATGGTTCAAAGACCGACTCACCATGGGCTTAGGGGGAACTTAACACATATTTAAAACTTGCCATCATCAAAGGGGGAATTTGTTAGAACACATTTGGTTGATGATGTCAAGTTTCACTTGTTATTTAATTGTTTGCCTCTTAGTTAAATTGTTTAGCAAAATTGAAGCTATTGATGATCAATCAAAGAGTCCACAAGCTAATCAAAGTAACAAGATGATCAAGATGAAGGCAAGACAAGAAAGCCCATTGCCTAGAATGAATGTTGTAAACGAGGTAGTTAAACATACCCTCTTTATGCATAAGTGATTGCAAAACCATGCAACAGTTCCTGTGACTGTTGCACCAAGGTTTCTGGTACTAACGTATGGAGAATTTTTCGAAAAATTCACAAGTGTTTGAAATTCTTTATAAAGTCTTTCTATGTTCAATAGGAATATTATTTCAAAACTGAAGAACAAAAAGAACAAAAAGAATATGCTTGCACAATAATTTAAAGATGCCAATCTTATTTGTGCAAGTTGTTTTTCATGCTAAAAATAGGTCTTATGCTTTTTCTATTTGTGGCAAAATTGTGAGTTCCCATACTTTATGGGAAACACTCATTTGCTTTGGAAAAATGCAGCCACCTTGAACCTCTCAAACCTGATTGTTCTTTTATATTTTTAAATGAAAATGCATACTACAAACTTGTGGATATTAGATTAATGTAGTGTTAAGATCCTTCTCTTACACACTACCTTTCTCTATAAATAGCCACTTCATTTTTCATTTATTGCAACACTTTTCAGAACACTCATTGTAAAACATTTGCAAAATCATTTCAGCATTTTAAGCTTTGTTCTTCAAGTATTTGCAAAACCGTTTTCTGTTTTCAAAAGTCTTCACTTGTTTTTCAAAGCTATAAAATCTCCAAGTATCAGTTCGCTTAACTGTTGCATAAAGAATATGTTCAATGATTCTCGTGTTTAGGTCTTAATTGTAATCTCCATGTTCTTAAGTGAACCACCGAGATTTCGACTCAGTAAACCGTTGAGATAGAACTTTAAGTCTTGAAGTGGAGTAGCTTTGAGCAAGGGAAAGTCTTGAAGCGGAGTAGCTTCAAGCAATTACAACCGGAGTAGGTTGGCGAGTTATTTTCATTGTAAGGGGTTTAGTTAAATTTGAGTAAATTTCTAAACAAGCAATAAAATAACGGTTGGACGTAGGCTCCGGAGTAGGAGCTGAACCAATTTTTAAAAACATCGTCTTGTTTGTTTATTTACTTTTACATTCGTTTATCCTTTGCATTTTTATCTACCTATCTCGTTGCCAGTGCTGTGCAACAGTTCATCATACTGTTGCATAGACTTTGCATGCCGTTTGTGAACTTACAATCCATCAAGTTTCTCAAACTCGTACCTAATAGATCTTACTTGTGTTAGTCATTAACCAAGTAAACGAGAAAATTTTTAAAAGGTACACCTAATTCACCCCCTCCCCCTCTTAGGTGTTTATCGTTCTTAACTCTTCACAAAAGAATTGACTCATAAGAATACTATAGTAGCTCTTGCCACGACCAGGCTATATGAATTACCAGAACTCTATAAGCGGTCACTGCCCGACAAATTGTCCCATACAGTCTGCCTATGTGATCGACTAGTCATCCCATATGACTCTATGGCACTTGAACTTGCCATCAATCGCATCACACTCTAGTCACTTCGAGACGTCACCTCATATAAGTAACTAGGGGAGTATACCATGTCAATCCAGTTCACTTTAATGGGGTTCAATTTGTCTCTATAACCCATTCGGATATGACAAGGTAGCGGGTGAGTTTAATAAAACTCAAACGATAAATGTGATTAACACATATGAACAGTCAATACACTATTACTACTTCATATTCTATAATCATTAGTGTATTATTAACACTAGTTAAAATGCAATACAAGCTTGGCTTAGTGGATATACCCGATATCCACATATTCCAACTTTATTAATTGTTATTTCCTTCCATTCAATGTCATCTCTAATGACATGAATTCATTTCTAAGTATTTGTCTAGGCTTATTGGTATACTTGGGCTCTTTAACTTGAAAGATGTTCCCACTGTTATCACATAACTTGTGACAAAATCATTTGTAGAGGGATTCACCCTTAATCCCTTCGTTGACGATTTTATCATAATTTACTTGGATTCCTTTTGTAAAATTTTGCAATGCGCGAAACTAAAACACCTTTCTTAGTCTCTTACTCCTTTGTCAATAAGACGCCCTAGGATTTCAAAAAATCCCTTTTAAGTTTGGAAACTAAAGTTTGTGCAACACTTCAACACCTAACTTAGTTTGTCATCCAAACTATGTGAACGAATCTTTAACTCTTCTCAAGAATCTCAAGGATGTTCTTTAAGGCTCTCACAAGCCATATGATGGGAATTATCTTGTTATTGACTTATAATGTCCTAAGCATATGTTTCATTACAGCACGTGCGTCTGTTGGCATACATAATCGTTCTAATGGTGGAAACATTAGCAATCGATTTCATGTAATCAACAACTTAATGGGTTCAGTGAACGACTATGATTCCATCATAGTAATTCCACTTTCATCATCATGAATAAGCCATTCATCCTTGTTGATGTTAAACAGATACGAAAGATCTTATCCTCATAAGACTCTCAACTCTATGCCAATATGCTCTCACATAGATTCGGTAATCTAAAGTATATTGCACCTCTTTCTAGTCTCCTAATTACTCTTGCCAGAAGAGAGAATTGGTACATTATTCTCAATAAGTAATATGTTATCAACATATAAAATCTGGAGAAACAATTCTAGCTCCCACTTAATTTCATGTATATCATGATTCTTCAATCATGTGAATGAAACAATTCACTATTATCACATGAATGAAAAATATAATCCTTTAATGCTTGCTTAAGACCATTCTAATATCACTTAAGAAAGCTACGCATAATATGTTAGGATTCTTAGATCTTCATCTAATATTTTGTGTTTCAAACACTTCCTTCTCTAAATTCCCATTTTAGAAAAGCGAATTCTATTTGCCATTCTTCATTAAAATGAAATGCGGCAATTCCTAACATAATTTATCTTGATTAACATCTTTATGTAAATCTTATGCATTTGAGTACTCTAAAGCTCTATTTACTTTTGAGGAGACCCTCGCCTTAAAGTAAATCTACTCATGAGCAACAATTTTCGGATTGTAATGCTTCGGCTCGTATGTAACAAGGTCATGATACTATCACTTTTACAAAGTAATATTTTTGAACAATAAGACATGTGCAATAAACTCCCACTGAACTATGCTCTCATACTATCTTCATAGATAATAGTTCAATACCAACTCCCACTCTATAATTCTATTACTTTCACAAAGTAACATTTCAACTATAAGAGATGTTTGTGACGATTCAATCTACTCCCACTCTATCTCTCAGAAATATATCAATATTCATGAGATATAGCTTTGTGAGTCACAAACATATATATTTAACGGAGTATTAGGAGTTTTACTTAGACTATGTATTAGCTTTCAAAGGCCATCCCAAACATGGCAGCTTGATACATATAATATGACAGTCTGATCCATGTCATATGGTTTAATAGACTCTCTATTCTAGGTATCTCATGGTTGACCATCCGTTTAGAATTACTTGTCCTTATTGGATTGCAATTTCCCAAAATTCAGTTCAACAACTCAAATCAACTCATATTAGTTTGATCTTATGGGTAGTGACGGTAGGTCATAATCCATCTTTAATAAATCAAATTTATTACTTAGATCTTTGCCACTACGATTGGGTCGTAATGCTTAGAACTTTATTCAATTGGTTCTCTACGTCATTTTAGAAATTTCTCAAATCTCTCAAATGCTTCACCTTTTAATTGATTAAGTAAATATACCCTTATCTACTTGAATCATTGGTAAAAGTGACGAATTAGTCATAAATTCCCCTTGCGGTGATGCTCATTAGAACACATACATCGGCATGTATTAGTCTCAACAAATCACTTGCTTGTGTCCCTTTACCACTAAAGGAAGTACAAATTATATTGCAAAGGAGACAAGATTCTCATATTCTATATGATTGAAAATCAAATGGTACAATAATTCTAGTCGACACTAGCGTTTAATGCGTTTCTCATTTACGTAACCTAATTGAAAAATCAAATGTACAAATCATTTGGATTACCAGTTATGAGTCTTTTGGTGCGTATTATGTAGATATCTTTACATGAATTGGAACTGTCTAAAACTTGTGTATCATAAAGATAAGTGACATGGCTCACATCCATGTCTATTTTCAACAAAATACAACAATTGTCTTTGATGACAAAATATAGATCCTTTCACGTCTCACATAGAAATGGAAATAATGATTTAGACTAAGTGGATACATAATAACAATTATGTAAATTATAACTCAAAGCTATTAGCAAAAACAAGTACATAAGTTTCTCTTGAAGTGGCGGCTACCCGAGCTCCATTTCATTGTCGGCAATCCACATCACCCTTGTTTAGCTTTTCCACACTTCCAAGTCCCACTTGGAGTAACAAGCCCAGCTTTGATATCTTCCAAATACTTGGGGCAATTTCGCCTCCAATGGCCCATGACATTACAATAATGACATTCCTCATAGGATTTGGCACCCTTCTTGGTCTTGGTCTTGGCAGTCCCACTATCCATTTCCAATTTATAATCAGGTTTGGGTTTCTCGCCCATTTTTGCCTTCCCTTTATTAACACCAATGCTCCTTTCATTTGCAAGGACACTCTTGCTAGAACTCCCACTGATTTTAATATTTTTCATTGTTTCTTCAAACAAGGAATCCTTGGGTTTTATAAGATCTTCTTCACAAGGCTTTCATTCCAAGGTGGTGGGCAATAATATTGGAGTGGGTGGAGTGGAGGTGGTAAAGAAGCAAAAATTTCCATCCTGACCAATGCCAATGCGTAATTCTCTAATCGTTTCATTGTCATACTCGAAGCATTTTTCATCGTATGATTGGAGCCATGTTTCAACGGTGATTGGTGTAGGAGTATTAGATGAATTCATTGCGTATAATTAACTACAAAAATGGAAAATGAATGAAATAATTAACATCTATCGTTTTAATAACACTCGTAAATTTAACTACAAGCATTGCATTTTTATAGTGACCTCCACCCAACTACATAAATGATTCCGAGATCCAAATTCATATCAACTCGGGCACGGTGAGCCGATTCATCCCTTATTAATATAATTCGGTGGATTAACTCTTTAATCGATTCTACTTTTAGAACTCTCGGTCGATAAAAATTACTCTAATTTTCATCTTTAGCCCGGAACACATGCGACTACGGTCACGAAATTTATTATCTAATTTTCATCTTGTCAATTTATTATCTATCACATTTTAAGTGAACTAAAGCGGTGAACTACGATAATTATAATTGACACGGTCGATGACTCGATATGATATGCATGTGTTGTTATGGCGATTTGGCAATGCATGCAACATATTAAAAGAAATGCAAAGCAATAAATAAAATTCCTAGTATGGCCTTCCTAAAATAGAAAATCAAATAATCTATTACATATTCGGAAACCAACTCCTTTGGTCCCTTGAATCTTCAATTGGCACGCTTCTCAAGATACCGTCTTCGTCGGATCACCTTTCCGAATGGCACCGTCTTTGATGATGCTCCATAATTACAAATAATAATAAAAATACAAAGCTATTCCTATTATACATTTGTAAAATGGAAAAACTAATGAAATAAAAATAAAAGTGATACGAGATCACATTAAATTACAACCGAAGCAATATTCCTTTTCATTACGGGTAATATCGATTAAATCTAAGGCCATACTAAGATAAAATTACATAATTCAAAATTATATAAATAAAAGATATTCAACAATTAAAATATGCAGCATTTTAATATGTACCTATCATGCCAAATGATGTGCCAAATCGCCCTATTTAATTTATGTCGTACATATAACCCGGTTTTATGGAAATGCGTGATAATAACCTTTTAAAATCACTAATTAACACTTAAATCACATCTAAGCTCAAGTTAATTATCCTAACACATTTTAGGACTCAAAAATTAGTCATCACTCAATTTTTGACAATAATTCAACTTGATTTAATTTTATGCTCATTTTTTACCTTAAAATCATTATTTATATGAAATAAATCCAAATTAAATTACAAAAATTTCAAAATTTGAATTTTAAATTTTTGAACATTCTGGAATAATTCCTTGACACTCATAATGTCAAAAATCATGGTTAAAATTTTCGAATTAATTTTGAGAAAATATAGTTGCATTTTATCGGTTTTATCTCATAAAATACATAAAGTATCCGAAAATTAATCCAATAATTTTTACAACTTTAAATCTGATTAGTGGGATATTTATGAAACTTAAAATAATTTTCTCAAGCTATGAAATACGTTTTAGCTAATTTTGCCAAAATAGTCACTATTTATGCCATTTTTAATCTAAAAATCCATAAATCATGCAAAGTAAGATCATTAAATCTAGAAATTTACATACTCTCTGTAAATTATGCATGTGACATAATATTAAAAGATCATGGCTTAATTCGTGATTTAACTATTTTTAACCATTTTACATCTTTTAATCCATTTTTCTCTCATAATAATCATAAATCATGCAATATTAATCAAATTAACTCGACTTTTTACACAAAACTTGTAAAATATTTATGTGACGTTATATAAAATTTCCAAGGTCATAAACTTAGTTTAACTATTTTTAGCATTTTAATTCCCATTTTAGTCATAAAAATGTAATAAAATGACCAAAAATCATTAAAATGAGCAATAAATTTCCATAAATCATAAAAATGACCTAAAAACATTTTAGGACCAGAATATATAACATGCATGGTGATTTCGTGGCTTATACTTATAAATCACAAATTTTTAGTTTTATATGTTAACCTTTTAACTCGGAAAAACAATAACCGATTATGCATGCAACATCCTTATACTCTGATACCACTTGTTAGGTTCATATACCTATTATTAGACTCCTCTAATAGTAAAAAAATTAACTTGTTAATTATATGTTCTTTAGATCTACTGCATGCATAACAAAATGAAAGATTTATAAGAAAACAATGTCCCTTACATTGTAAATTTCGGTTTATGGGCACAAGTAAGGTCTCCTACCTTCACTTGTTCTTGAGCTATTATGAGTATTAAGATGATCCTCTAAAAACCTCAAGTATAGAAGTCACTCCTCTTGATTGCACCCAAGATTATCCCTTATCCCCACTAAATAATATTAGCTAGATATTTGTTTAGTAGTTTACCTTAAAATTGATTACTAATACTCATATATTACACTAATAATATTAGTAATCTTTATGAACAAATTGAATCAAAAACTAATGTTTTGATGAAGAAGAAGATGAATATGTGAGAGGTTTTTGCATGTTGCATATTTTGAGAATATGATAGAGGGAAAAATAAGAACAACAAAAGCTCTTCCACTCTTAAAGTGGTCCGGCCCTATGCTCTTAATAAGAGCAATTTTTTCTTCTCAAAACTCTTTTTACAAATGCTTTATTGATAGTCTCATATATGGTAGAGTGAGCATGACAAGTGTTGTGGTTGTCATAAGCTTTTTAGACAAAATAGAAGACTTAGGATAAGTGTCCTATATCCTCTAAAAAAATGGTCCAATGCTCTTATTATGGTCCATTTTTGTCTTATAATATTTGTCCCACAAATGCTTATAAGTCTTATATTTAATTATCTTACATAATTAAATATTAATTTGATCATGCAACAATTATGAGACAATTTAATAAATATATATTCACTCAACTTATTGAGTAATATTTTAACATTATATCAACATATAATGGGTCCCATAATAGCTAGTTAGTTAAATTTACAACCTCTTGTAAATGTAAATAACCAATTACCTCTACCTCGAAACTTTTATAAAACCTCAACATAATTTAGTGAATTAACATATTAATCCACTAAATATGATCTTATTTAATCACATTATAATAAGATACATATTTCCTCTCATTAAAATTAAATTGTTCATTTTTAAGGAATTAATCAATTTGTATCGACATACAATTAATTAACTTTATAGATAAGGGCATCATCCTTTAGGTCTGACCTTAAGGGATCAACTGACCACCACCGTCCCACGACAGTAACGTCAAACTCTAGCAAGCCAATCGTTACCGATTAATTGTTGGGAAATGTGTCCTCAACAATAGTGCGATCACATGATTTAATATCATTATTAAATCTCATACTAAGAATACGTGAGGGATGATTCTTTATACAGTCGACTGACCGTCATTAATCGGTAATGATTGGCTAACTAGAGTTTGACATTCATCGTCGTGTGTGACGGTGGTGGTCGATTGATCCCTTTAGGTCACACCTATAGGATGAGACCTAAATAGATATTTAATTAATTGTATGCGATACGAATTAATTAATTCCTTAATTATGGGAGTGCAATTTTGCGTCTTATTTTAATGTGATTAAATAAGATTAAATTTAGTAATTAAGTGTTATATTACTAAATTTGTTGAGGTATTATATAAGTTTTGAGGTTGAGGTAATAAGTTATTTAAAGTTACAAGAAGTTGTAATTTTAACTAACTAGTAATTATGGGACCCATTATATGATGATATAATGGTAGTATACTACTCAAAAAGTGGAGAGTGTATTATATTATTATTTGTAATATTTAAGTGTTAAATGATTAAATTAATAATTAAATATGTAAGATAGTTAAACATATGACTTATGCCCATAATTTCGAAACACATAACAATGTAGGGAACATTCTTCTTCTTATAAATCTTTCATTTTGTTATGCATGCACTAGATCTTAAGAACAAATAATTAACAAGTTAATTAGTTCACTATTAGAGGAGTCTAATAATAGGTATATGAACCTAACACATAGCCCCTTCATTAAAGGATTAAAGGATTATACTTTTCGTTCATGTGATTATAGTGAATTCTTTCATTCACATGATTGAAGAATCATGATATACATAAAGTTAAGTGGGAGCTAGAATTGTTTCTCTATGTCTTATATGTTGATAACATATTACTTATTGAGAATTATGTACCAATGTTCTCTTCTGGCAAGAGTAATTGGGACACATGGAATGGGATGCAAAGTATTCAAGATTTTGAATCTATGTGAGAGATTATTGACATAGAGTTGAGAATCTTATGAGGATAAGATATTTCACATCTGTTGTACAACAACAAAGTTGAATGGCTTATTCATGATGATGAAAGTGGAATTACTATGATGGAATCATAGTCGTTCACTGAACCCATTAAGTTGTTGATTACATGAAATCGATTGCTAATGTTTCCGCCATTAGAACGATTATATATGCCAACAGACGCACGTGCTGTGATGTACCAAATGCTAGGTACATTATGAGTCAATAATAAGTTAATTCGTAAGATGGGCTTGTGAAAGCCTTAAAGTACAATTGAAGACTTGTACACATGTTTGGATGATAAGATAAGTTAGGTGTTGAAGGGTTGCACAAAATTTAGTTTCCAAGCTTAAAAGGATTTGATGAAATCCTAAGCTAATGTTATTGACTAAGGAGTAAGAAACTAAGAAAAGTGTTTTAGTTTCACGCATTGCAAATTCTACAAAAAGGATTCTAAGTAAATAGTGATTAAATGGTCAACGTAGAGATTAAGGGTGAATCCCTCTACAAATGACTTTATCACAAGTTATGCGATAACAGTGGGAGCTTCTTTCAAGTTAAAGAGCTCAGGTCTAGTATGAAGTCTAGACATATACTTACCGAAATTCATGTCATTAGAGATAACATTGAATGGAAGGAAATAGCAATTAATAAAGTTGGAATATATGGATATCGGGTATATCCACTTGCCAAGCTTGTATTGCATTTTAACTAGTGTTATAATACACTAAAGATTGTGCAATTTTACGTCTTATTGTAATATGATTAAATAAGATTTAAATTTAGTAATTAAATGTTAAATTACTAAATTAGTTGAGGTATTATATAAGTTTTGAGGTAGAGGTAATTAGTTATTTAAAGTTACAAGAAGTTGTAATTTTAACTAACTAGTAATTATGGGACCCATTATATGATGATATAATGGTAGTATACTACTCAAAAAGTGGAGTGTATATTATATTATTCATTGTAATATTTAAGTGTTAAATGATTGCATTAATAATTAAATATGTAAGATAGTTAAACATATGACTTATAAGCATTTGTTGGACAAATGACAAAAGGCAAAAATAGACCAAAAATGGTCCAATATTTCGGCCAAATAAGAAGAGCAAAAGATGCTCTTTTGTCTTTGTTGTTTTATGATTAAAGCATGAAAGTGACATTACATACTAGCTTTAATCATTCATACTCTTACATTTTACTACCTAGCCTAAACAAAGAAGTAAAAACAAATGGGAAAGATTCCCCCATGCCATTAGAGGCCACCGGTTTTGGTGCTCTTAAAATGAGCACTTGTTGCTCATTTTTCACTCCTCTTGTTTTGCTTATGCTTCTCTCTAACTTTCCTCACATGCAAGATCATAAAAACTCTCTAAAAATACTAATACTCATCATCTATTACTAGAGGTAGTAATAAAAGAACATTGGTATTATTAAGGTAATATTTCTACTAAATATCTAGTTAATATTAGTAGGAATTTTTGGGATTAATCTTGGGTGAAATTTATTGGAGTGGCTTCTATACTTGGAGTCTTAGGACGACCATCCATCATATTTAACTCAAGAACAAGTGAAGGAAGGTGGCCTTACTTGTGCCCATAATTTCGAAACACATAACAATGTAAGGAACATTGTTCTTCTTATAAATCTTTCATTTTGTTATGCATGCACTACATCTAAAGAACAAATAATTAACAAGTTAATTAGTTCACTATTAGAGGAGTCTAATAATAATAGGTATATGAACCTAACAAGTGGTATCAGAGCATAACAAATAATTTTATTTATTGCTTTGCATTTCTTTTAATATGTTACATGCATTGCCAAATCGCCATAACACACATGCATATCATATCGAGTCATCTACAAAATAATAATATAAATTACACTCTACTTTTTTAGTATTATACTACCATTATATCATCATATAACGGGTCCCATAATTACTAGTTAGTTAAAATTACAACTTCTTGTAACTTTAAATAACTAATTACCTCTACCTCAAAACTTATATAATACCTCAACAAATTTAGTAATATAACACTTAATTACTAAATTTATTCTTATTTAATCACATTAAAATAAGACGCAAAATTGCACTCCCATAATTAAGGAATTAATTAATTCGTATCGCATACAATTAATTAAATATCTATTTGGGCCTCATCCTATAGGTGTGACCTAAAGGAATCAGCGACCACCACGGTCACGACAAGTAATGTCAAACTCTAGTTAGCCAATCATTCCGATTAATGACGGTCGATCATTGTATAAAGAATCATCCTCACGTATTCTTAGTATGAGATTTAATAATGATATTTAAATCATGTGATCGCACTATTGTTGAGGACACATTTCCCAACAATCTCCCACTTGTCCTCGACAAGTGTGGGTCACCAATTCTCTTGTTCTATTACAATCTCCCACTCAATGCAAGGTGTCTTGCAGGTCGTACTTACATTTGATCATATCTTGAGTGGTTTTCTCGATCGGAGATTAGCTGTCTACTTAGGAATTATCTATTAGAGATTCCTTAGGCGTGGCCACGCATTTCCGATTCTTGCTCCTCGAGTGGCCTTGAGATTTCAAACAACCCGACAAGGGGTGGACAATTCCTATCGCTCTATTCCTTCGTTTGAGCCACAATCCATCATAACCCAAAATATACCAGTTTGACCTCATTTACGAAATCGTAGAGTATAAATCAAAGCTAATCGGAAGTTGTGCCAACTTGGGCGAATAGTCTCTAGTCAAAAGAATTGACTCATAAGAATACTATAGTAGCTCTTGCCACGACCAGGCTTTATGAATTACGAGAACTCTATAAGCGGTCGCATGCAGATTGTCCCATATAGTGCCTATGTGAGCGACTAGTCATCCCATATGACTCTATGGCACTTGAACTTGCCATCAATCGCATCACACTCTAGTCACTTCGAGACGTCACCTCATATAAGTAACTAGGGGTGAATACCATGTCAATCCAGTTCACTTTAGTGAGGTTCAATTTGTCTCTACAACCCATTCGGATACGACAAGGTAGTGGGTGAGTTTAATAAAACTCAAACGATAAATGTGATTATCACATATGAACAGTTCACTAATAGTGTATTGACTGTTCATATGTGATAATCACATTTATCGTTTGAGTTTTTATTAAACTCACCCGCTACCTTGTCGTATCCAAATGGGTTGTAGAAACAAATTGAACCCCATTAAAGTGAACTGGATTGACATGGTATTCACCCCTAGTTACTTATATGAGGTGACGTCTCGAAGTGACTAGACTGTGATGCGATTGATGGCAAGTTCAAGTGCCATAAAGTCATAGGGATGACTAGTCGATCACATAGGCAGATCAGATGGGACAATCTGGTCGCGCTGACCGCTTATAGAGTTCGTAATTCATAAAGCCTGGTCGTGGCAAGAGCTACTATAGTATTCTTATGAGTCAATTCTTTTGACTAGAGACTATTCGCCCAAGTTGGCACAACTTCTGATTAGCTTTGATTTATACTCTACGATTTCGTAAATGAGGTCAAACTGGGTATATTTTGGGTTATGATGGATTGTGGCTGAACGAAGGGAATAGGGCGATAGGAATTGTCCACCGCTTGTCAGGGTTGTTTGAAATCTCAAGGCCACTCGAGCAGTAGTTAACGGAAATGCGTGGCCACGCTCGAAGGTATCTCTCGATAGATAATTCGATTTACGCTTAATCTCCAGATCGAGAAAACCACTCAAGATATGATCAAATATAAGTACGACCTGCAAGACACCTTGTATTGAGTGGGAAATTGTAATAGGACAAGATAATTGGTGACGCACACTTCTCGAGGACAAGTGGGAGATTGTTGGGAAATGTGTCCTCAACAATAGTGCGTTCACATGATTTAAATATCATTATTAAATCGCATACTAAGAATACGTGAGGGATGATTCTTTATACAGTCGACTGACCGTCATTAATCGGTAATGATTGGCTAACTAGAGTTTGACATTACTGTCGTATGACGGTGGTGGTCAGTTGATTCCTTTAGGTCACACCTATAGGATGAGGCCCAAATACATATTTAATTAATTGTATGCGATTCGAATTAATTAATTACTTAATTATGGGAGTGCAATTTTGCGTCTTATTTTACTATGATTAAATAAGATTAAATTTAGTAATTAAGTGTTATATTACTAATTTTGTTGAGGTATTATATAAGTTTTGAGGTAGAGGTAATTAGTTATTTAAAGTTACAAGAAGTTGTAATTTTAACTAACTAGTAATTATGGGACCCATTATATGATGATATAATGGTAGTATACTACTCAAAAAGTGGAGTGTATATTATATTATTATTTGTAATATTTAAGTGTTAAATGATTTCATTAATAATTAAATATGTAAGATAGTTAAACATATGACTTTTAAGCATTTGTGGGACAAATGACAAAAGGCAAAAATGGACCAAATAAGGACCAAATTTTCGGCCATAATAAGAGCACATAAGATGCTCTTTTGTCTTATGTTGATGTTGGTTATTGTGTGATTGTGACACATCACACTAGCCTTTACATGCTACATCTTACACCAAGGCTTCCTACACTCTACCTACACTATTCAAACAAGTAAAAACAAAAGGGCAAGATTCCCCCTTTGCTTATGCCAACCGGTTTTGGCTCCTTAAATGGGCAAAATTTTGCTCATTTTTGGCTCTCTAGTTTTACTTGTTTTACTCTAATTTTCGTCACATGCAAGAACAAAAACCTCTCATAAATACTAATACATATCATATATTACTAGAGGTAGTAATACAAGAACATTAGTATTATTAAGGTAATATTTCTACTACATATCTAGTTAATATTAGTAGGAATTTTTGGGATTAATCTTGGGTGCAATTTATTGGAGTGGCTTCTAAACTTGGAGTCTTAGGAGGGTCATCCACAATATTTAGCTCAAGATCAAGTGAAGGAAGGTGACCTTACTTGTTCCCATAATTTCGAAACACATAACAATGTAAGTGTAACACCCCCATTTATTCAGGAGCCTTTAGCTAGACATTCCCAAACAAATAGAACTGTTACCATCTCGGTTTCCCGAGGTAGTGAATAACAAAGTATAACAATACCAAAGTACTTTAAATAAAAACTTTAATGATTACATATGTTTTACAACTTTAATCAACTAATACTTAATATAAAAATAAATACAACTCGCAGCGGAAATTAAATAAGTGATATAACTACATTTGTGATCTAGACTCCTGCAGGTCCGAAAGCTCACATGCCCAAGCTCCCCATATCCAGCTAACTCAAAACCTGCTATTTAAATCTGCTCCCCATTTAACCGGAAATATTAAATGGTTCACCACAGGATGCCATCAATTAAAGCAGGCATCAATTTTATTTTGACACAGAAACAAACACGTCAACAAATGGTTGAGTAGAATAAAATACATGAAAACAACCATTCTCTCACAACTGTCAATATTCCAATCTCAACTGCTCACATGTCACATATCGACATCAACCATCCACGTTATCCACCAGAGACTAAGCCGGGGCCTTCCAAATATTCACACACGTTATCCACGAGAGACTAAGCCTGGGCAAGACAATCACCACTCACGTTATCCACGAGAGACTAAGCTGGGCGGTCCAATTCTCATAAACTATTCGACAATATAATCGTATAAAATATACACAACTCCAACAATTAACAATGTTAATCACTCAATTAGCTTAATTAAATAAGCAATCATACACCAATCATCCTTTCAATACATTCACGTATTAAACACGCAAATCAGATATAGTTGAGTAGATTATCCTACCTGGCAAGCGATTCCAATAAAGCAGCTCAAGCAATCCAAATAAATAAAGCAATCTGATCCAATTATAATTCTTCACAACCGTCACCTAATCAAAATATTATAATTCAATTCAATTCAATTCAATTATGTATTTATTTATTTATTCCTTTTATTATATTAATTATTCAAACTAATTATTTATTATAATTATTAAACGTTTACGATATTAAAAAAACCCGATTCAATTATAACCCGAGTCACCCCAATTAACCAATTAAAAACCCGTCACAAAGCAAATCCCACAACATACCCAAAACCCACGTCAAATCTAAAGTATAAATTTTACAAACACCCTAGCCAAACACGGTTTAACCCGTGTCACACACACCACCCAAAAACCCGTGTAAAACAACCTTCCCACGGCCACCACAACAACAACTAGCCCAACCACCACTTTCCCAGACCACCTTGCACCCAACTCACCCCCAACCACCAGTATAACCACCTCCTACCACCTGCAACCACACGCCCTAACTACACGACACCAACAGCACTCCCTTCAACCCGTGTCCCAAAAGAGCCCGACACCAACAACTACACCCAACCTCCCCACCTCCAGACACCACCATTATCACCTATGACCCACGGTGGTTCTATTGGTGGTACCTAATCCCTGGTACAGTCACAAATACGGCCACAGTAACCGCCCTAAAACAGTCACGACAATCCCCCCTGTTTTCCCCTGTTTTCGCGGAATTCCGGCCACCACCAACACCAGCCGCCACCTGCCGCCACGAAAATACCTCCACGGTGGTCGACGACCTCCCCCCATTACAACCCTACCATGCCCAGGTCAAGACTCGGCCAATTAGGGGTTCAATTACCCACTACAAATACCCACGACCTAACCCGCAACACCCCCTGACCAGCCACCTTTAGCCGCCTGCCACCGCCACCCTAGGCCATCCCTGACACCACCACTACCCCCATTCCAACCCTTGCAACCCCACAAACCACTTCCCAAAGTTTGGTCTCATTCCGTCAAGGTTTGGGTCAGTTTCTAAGTGTCTTAAGATCGTCTGACAATCAGTTGTATAAGAAAATAAAACAAGATTAGAAATTGTTACCTATTAATTATCGCTTGCTAATTCCGTCTCCAAAAGCTCCTCTTAATTTGTGATTTATTTCTCAGATTTAATAGGGTATTTATAGGGTAGGATTATAGAGAAAGCGAGGTCAATTAGGAAACCATGTAACTTTCCTTATTCTAATTAGTAGTAGGAATTGTCATTATAATTATATCATTATTATTTATCATTTACTATTAATCCTAACATAACTATGATTTCCTCATATAATATTTATTATTATTGCCATAACTTTATTATTATTATTATTATAATTATAATTACCTTTATATAATATTATTCCCTTGTTATATTATTATTAATTCCCGATATAAATCCCGATTACACTAATAGCAATTTAATAAATTCGGCCAATATAATAATACTACACAATCCAACACTCGATCACCAACTAAGCCCAAAGCACAAATGATAGCCAAACCCAATTCCCGATTTGAATTATTAATTTATTATTTAATTAACGTCTGACTTGTATTTATTATTAGAAATGTCCTTTAATCACTCATTAAATTACATAAATTATCCTTATAAATTATTATTAAAATACCGAGTATTACAGTCTTCCCTCCTTAAAATGAACTTCGTCCCGAAGTTCGCCCACAACTACCACCACATCATTTATAAACATTCCTACAACTAAGCATCATCCAATACAATCATCCATTTACGATTATCATCCATACCAATCGCATCACAAGGTATCACGAAATCAATTCAAAACATTCGTAGTATTACATTCCTTCCCCCTAAAAATAAACTTCGTCCTCGAAGTTCGAGATAACAACCAACGGAAATAATTAGACCATTTATCACCAGAACATATAATACACATTGTAACATAAGACGACTATTATTTTCAATAGAACATCTATTGATGGCATAATTAATTTTAAACAGCAAAACCACATTGTATAGTATATTCGAACCAATCTTTATTTAAACTCAACTACTTTACTTAACTACCGACGAATACATTGCCAGACTAAATAATAATCTATAACAGAATACGCCTAATTGTTTAGTATAATGATCACTTAAGCCAATGAGGTACTATCCACCCTTCCTTCATAATTGATTTAAATTTATTTTTCGTTCATTTTAATCCTTACCTAACGTCATCTAACTTAAGCATGGGTGAAATTATCGTGAACATATATATGGCTTAGGGCAACACATTCCGCATATCACAAGACATGTTATTCTACTTCACATAATTGACAAAATCAAATATAATGTTCAAGAGATCAAAAACAAAACTTGTTATACATTTTACATGTTATAACTTCTAACAATCTTTAAGGCTAGGAAAACAAGTCATAATTCCTAACAATCATTAATACATAATAACTTAACTACTTATTGAGAACATATACTTTTTAGAAAAATACAGAAAGTTAATAACCATGAGAAAAAGAATGAAGGCCAAAGCTCATAATATCAATTTATAATGCATTTTACAAACTACTTGGTCGAAACTGAAATTTTACAGCAACTTGTCAGAAACTTAAGTCAACTTGTATAAATCACTATTAATTGTCAAAAATTTAAATTGCGACTTGGCTTATCAATTTGAAACCTTACATGAGTCTATTAAACAGTGGTATTGGAATTATAACAAATAATTACGTAGTTTTTAAATGACAAATTTTACAAAAACATGGCGCGAAAACATCACTGTACAGGAATATTTCGACTACTGTCCACTAAAATATTTATTTCTCCTAAACCGTACATTATTTGAACATGAAACCAGTGGCATATGAAAACTAACTCATAAAGCTATTACTCATAAAATTTGCATACGAGAATTTTAAACAGGTAGTAAATGGCAGCCAAAACAATCAAGGGTAAAATTCCGGGAAATCAACTAAAATTACGTTCTTCACAATTTCACACAAATCCCTTAATACTTCACATGTTAATCACACATGCCAACATATTTATCTCATTATCACATGTATATATCAATGCTTAAAACCATATCACATCCCCTCTCCCTAAAGGCAAGGTTACGGCCCCGTAACCGCATTAATCAATGAAACAATATTTAAACAAGGCAATCAAAACTCTTAAGGCAAATAAACGGTTTTTCATTTTAAATTACCCTAAACTCTCAAATATTCTCTCAGGGTTACCGGTTCAAAACTGAAAGGGCCGGAAGTTTGGTTTGAGGGGCCCTACTCATCCCAATCCTTAAGTGGGCTCCTAGCAGTTTCTACCCGGGTTCATTTTATTAGACACATCCTATGTTCATTGTTGTTCATTGGTTAGGCCTGAGGATCGTTTTGCTCTGATACCACTTTGTAACACCCCCATTTATTCAGGAGCCTTTAGCTAGACATTCCCAAACAAATAGAACTGTTACCATCTCGGTTTCCCGAGGTAGTGAATAACAAAGTATAACAATACCAAAGTACATTAAATAAAAACTTTAATGATTACATATGTTTTACAACTTTAATCAACTAATACTTAATATAAAAATAAATACAACTCGCAGTGGAAATTAAATAAGTGATATAACTACATTTGTGATCTAGACTCCTGCAGGTCCGAAAGCTCACACGCCCAAGCTCCCCATATCCAGCTAACTCAAAACCTGCTATTTAAATCTGCTCCCCATTTAACCGGAAATATTAAATGGTTCACCACAGGATGCCATCAATTAAAGCAGGCATCAATTTTATTTTGACACAGAAACAAACACGTCAACCAATGGTTGAGTAGGATAAAATACATGAAAATAACCATTCTCTCACAACTGTCAATATTCCAATCTCAACTGCTCACATGTCATATATCGACATCAACCATCCACGTTATCCACCAGAGACTAAGCCTGGGGCCTTCCAAATATTCACACACGTTATCCACCAGAGACTAAGCCTGGGGCAGTCCAATCACCACTCATGTTATCCACCAGAGACTAAGCCTGGGGCAGTCCAATTCTCATAAACCATTCGACAATATAATCGTATAAAATATACACAACTCCAACAATTAACAATGTTAATCACTCAATTAGCTTAATTAAATAAGCAATCATACACCAATCATCCTTTCAATACATTCACGTATTAAACACGCAAATCAGATATAGTTGAGTAGATTATCCTACCTGGCAAGCGATTCCAATAAAGCAGCTCAAGCAATCCAAATAAATAAAGCAATCCGATCCAATTATAATTCTTCACAACCGTCACCTAATCAAAATATTATAATTCAATTCAATTCAATTCAATTATGTATTTATTTATTTATTCCTTTTATTATATTAATTATTCAAACTAATTATTTATTATAATTATTAAACGTTTACGATATTAAAAAACCCGATTCAATTATAACCCGAGTCACCCCAATTAACCAATTAAAAACCCGTCACAAAGCAAATCCCACAACATACCCAAAACCCACGTCAAATCTAAAGTATAAATTTTACAAACACCCTAGCCAAACACGGTTTAACCCGTGTCACACACACCACCCAAAAACCCGTGTAAAACAACCTTCCCACGGCCACCACAACAACAACTAGCCCAACCATCACTTGCCAAGACCACCTTGCACCCAACTCACCCCCAACCACCAGTCTAACCACCTCCTACCACCTGCAACCACACGCCCTAACTACACGACACCAACAGCGCTCCCTTCAACCCGTGTCCCAAAACAGCCCGACACCAACAACTACACCCAACCTCCTCACCTCCAGACACCACCATTGTCACCTATGACCCGCGGTGGTTCTATTGGTGGTACCTAATCCCTGGTACAGTCACAAATACGGCCACAGTAACCGCCCTAAAACAGTCACGACAATCCCCCCTGTTTTCCCCTGTTTTCGCGGAATTCCGGCCACCACCAACACCAGCCGCCACCTGCCGCCACGAAAATACCTCCACGGTGGTCGACGACCTCCCCCCATTACAACCCTACCATGCCCAGGTCAAGACTCGGCCAATTAGGGGTTCAATTACCCACTACAAATACCCACGACCTAACCCGCAACACCCCCTGACCAGCCACCTTTAGCCGCCTGCCACCGCCACCCTAGGCCATCCCTGACACCACCAATACCCCCATTCCAACCCTTGCAACCCCACGAACCACTTCCCAAAGTTTGGTCTCATTCCGTCAAGGTTTGGGTCAGTTTCTAAGTGTCTTAAGATCGTCTGACAATCAGCTGTATAAGAAAATAAAACAAGATTAGAAATTGTTACCTATTAATTATCGCTTGCTAATTCCGTCTCCAAAAGCTCCTCTTAATTTGTGATTTATTTCTCAGATTTAATTGGGTATTTATAGGGTAGGATTATAGAGAAAGCGAGGTCAATTAGGAAACCATGTAACTTTCCTTATTCTAATTAGTAGTAGGAATTGTCATTATAATTATATCATTATTATTTATCATATACTATTAATCCTAACATAACTATGATTTCCTCATATAATATTTATTATTATTGCCATAACTTTATTATTATTATTATAATTATAATTACCTTTATATAATATTATTCCCTTGTTATATTATTATTAATTCCCGATATAAATCCCGATTACACTAATAGCAATTTAATAAATTCGGCCCATATAATAATACTACACAGTCCAACACTCGATCACCAACTAAGTCCAAAGCACAAATATTAGCCAAACCCAATTCCCGATTTGAATTATTAATTTATTATTTAATTAACGTCTGACTTGTATTTATTATTAGAAATGTCCTTTAATCACTCATTAAATTACATAAATTATCCTTATAAATTATTATTAAAATATGGAGTATTACAGTAAGGAACATTGTTCTTCTTATAAATCTTTCATTTTGTTATGCATGCACTAGATCTTAAGAACAAATAATTAACAAGTTAATTAGTTCACTATTAGAGGAGTTTAATAATAGGTATATGAACCTAACATATATCATAAACTTGACCAAATTAATATGTAGAATGCATGTTAGACGAATTAGACATTCATAGGTCATACAAAACCCGACATAGGACAATTTAAATAAATGTCTTTAAAGAATTTAAATGAATTCATCTTTTATTATGACGATTTCTCGCTAGTTGAATTGCACATGCTTAGCACCCGATTCATTGCACTCGATGACTAGAATAGTCAACGTTGACCACCTATTTTGGCCGTGTGATGCCTCGGCCTTCGTGCCAATTTTAGATCATTTAGTTTGTTTTATTTAATTACCGCGGTTTTATTTCAATTGTTATTGTAATTTAATCGTTGTAATTATGGTAATTAATTCAAGCAATGTAATTTGTACTTTAAAATATGGGTCTAGTAAGTCCTTTATTTTGAGTCAAAATGATTTTACAAACCTTTGCTTTAGCTGGTTAAATTGAAGTATTTAAATAGAAGTGAGTGCGCAAAACAATGATGAAGCTAAGGACGAAGTCCTATGTGAGCCATGGCCTTATCATTGGCATGTTTTTCGAGGCCTAAGTAGGTGTGTCAAAACGTAAGTCAAGTGTCATGTTTTAGCAATTGTATTTAGATCGTGTTTTATCTTTAATTAAATTGTTTGCAAATCGAGTCGACAAGAATCGTCTGGGTCGTAATAGTTAGTTCCCCAACGGCTCCCCCATTCCCATCTAAGCCACGCTTGTGAATGCTTGTTAGAAGATTTCAAATCAACCTCACATGCTAAATCACTTGGACAAAGTAGATTAGATGCATTAAACGATTAGAAACCAAGCTCACATGTTAGGATCAAAATGGTGTTTTGCATTCTCTTACAACGAATCGTAGTCTTATCCAATTAGCCATCGTAGTCTTTAGTAGAGGCCGTTATTTCAACGGGCGGGGGTGGGTGTTTTATTAACGAACTTCCCATCACGTACTTTCAACAACGAACTTAAATCTCGTTTTCAAAATGGTTCCCAAATTTCCTTAAGTTTGGTGGCGAGTCCAAACGATTTTCAAACCCGTGGATTGCGATTAAATCCCCACATCCACACCAAGAAACGAGGAAGTTATGGTAATTCTACGAAAACTGGTCAGGCCGAGGCGCAGCCTGTGGTTTTTACTGCATTATCAGACCAGAATATTGCGTAGCCTGCGCTTTTTACTAGACAACTCGACTTCCAAAATCTTTGCTTCTTTACCAAATGACTTTGAACACAAGAATCTTTCTTTTTGGCGACTTACATGCCTTAACATGCCACAACAAGTCCCATTGGTGAGACTTAGGCATGAATCAAAAGTCTTAAACATAAGATTTAAAAGTAATTACCACCAACTTACCTAATTGAATAAGAACATGTAATTAACAAGAAATTTCACATGTATACTTGAGATGGAAATCAATAGTTTACATATCCAAGCAACCAACTTTACCCAATTGATCTCAAATTAAACATTTCCAAATTACCAATTTCATGACATAATTAAAATCAAATATTAAGCATAAACAAGATGGTTTACTCACTAATTCATCTATGTAACTAACCCATTTCCTTCATGTAAACACTCATGTAACCAAAAGACTAAAAATTTCCTCAAACAACCATAAGATGGTTTCACACACCAACTTGTCAACAATGAACATGTAAAACATCTAAAGATTCAAACTTTAACACACATATGAGTAAACTACAACATATAAGTACATAAATTTGACATAATGTCGAGTAACCTATCACCATTTCCTTTTGCAACTTCAATCCTCAAGAGAATCATACACAATGTAGCTATCCTATTCCGGGTTGTCTATTCTTCCCCTAAACACAAAAATGAATGAATTTAGTTGGATGTTCAACCTCTTGTAAGACAAGAATTTTGAAACATGAAGAAAGTTGACATATTTCTTAATTAGAAATATGGAGGACGAAACCAGAAAGAATTTGGCGATAAATGGCTTGAATCAGTGAAGGAATGAGTGAGATATGATGAATCTAGGTTTGGTGAGAAATGTGTAACAATGGGGTTTAGCTTGAGATGAGAATTTTAGAATTTTGGTGAAGGAGATGAACATATGATGGTTTTCCTTAAGGGTTTTATAAAGAGAAAAGAGTAGGACAAAAGGCCATAAGTCATATAAGGCCCAATAACTCTAATTGAGTCGGATTTCACTAAAAACACGACCCAAAACTAACTACATACTTTAAATGGCCAAGATGGTCATTATTATTACTATTCTACATCTAAAGCTATATTTTTATGAATACAAGTTTTAAAACATAATTAACTTAATTAAAAAGACTAAAACATTTTAAAACCATAACTAGAAAAGCGCGGATGTTACATACTACACTACTGTAACATGGTTAAAGACACACTAATTAAACTACCTACTACTAATAACATAGAAATAAACATAGCTAAAGTAATAAAGTAACAAACTTTGATGAAACTAACAAATGAAACTGTAGTGTAATACTCAAGGGCTTGTCAGACACTTTGATAGAATGCAATAAACTTCAGGAACTGCAATAAAATATCAAATGACCTTCTAAAATCCTGAAACTTGGTGACAATTAAGATTAATGTGTGTATAAACTCTTATTAAAATTTCAAGAATTTTAAGGCACCCTAACTATTTTTAATAAATTTTTAAAGATCACTCTGACAAAAGAATCCTGACAAAATGCTGCAGGACTGGTTTCTGTGAATTTTAATTGATGAAATGATATAGCTAAAATCCTAAATTTCCACAGAATACTCATAGGAAATCCAAGATAATAACTTGATAAATTTAAGCTCCAAAACCACATATTAACACAGGATTTATGATTCAAATTTGAATCACAATGAAATTAACCCACAGTCAAACACAGGATTAATTTGATTATGCCAACAGAATTTGATCAATTAACCACGGAAATTCACAGGCTAATTATCAGGCCTGGGATTCAAACAACAACAATGCACAAGTTTAAAAAGGTTAAGAAAGTCTCAAGGTTTTTTTTTCATTCAAAATTATCTGCTGAGTTCAATTGAGGCAATGGTACTTATATAGGTCTGCCTGAGTTACAATTCGAGTAAAAAATACATCCAAGGGCCAAGTTTACATCTAATTAGTAGAGTACAAAATAAAGATAATATTTTACAATCTAAAATTGAAGTCAAATAAGTGAGAAATAAAGCATTGGGGTAAAAAACAGACTAAAATAAAGCAAGGGTCAGTATATTTTGTTTGTTGTGTGCAGGTGGTTGTTACTTTATCTGCTAGCTGAGATCTCCCCAAGGTCAAGGTCCCTTGTTCTATTATAGCTTGGTTTAGGAGAAAACTGATCAAAGATCTTTAACACACAGCCTTACAATGTCTAACCCAAAAGGGAAATTTTGCTTTATCAAAGTTCTGCAACATTATGTGACGTGTTCCAAGCTTGATTTTTGGACTGGTTTTCTTGGCTCCTAACTTGGATGCTTTTGGACTTCTATAGGACATAATTAAGGACATTTACATCTTGCCATATTGGCACCTGATGGCTTGATCTGGTGAACCTTTTAGTAGTCTGTATGGCAAGTGGTTCAGTGGTGATTGCTTGGGTCTGGTTTGAGCTCTGGCCTGAGTTGGGAGCTTGTGGTTCAGTTCCTGCTGAAGCCGGGTTGAAAAGGGCTTGACTTCAAGCCTGGTTTCTCTTCATCATCAGACTCACCATAGAATGGACTCAAGTCTTCAATGTTGAATGTCCCATGTACACCATAGTCACCAGGGAGGTCAATTTTGTACACATATAGACCAACCCTTTCAATGACTTCAAATGGACCCTCGACTCTTGGCATAAGCTTGTAATTTCACTTAGCTTGGAACCTTTATTTTCTAAGGTGGATCCACAACAAATCACCTGGCACAAATCCTTTTTTTTTTCTTGGAACCTTAGCCTGTTTCTGATAGGACTCATTTACCTTCTCAATTTGCCTCTTGACTGCAGCATGTAACTTCAGCATTTTCTCTACTCTCTTCTTAGCATCATAGATTATATCTTCTTTAGGGACACTTGAAAGATCAAAGGGCATTAGAGGATTGACTCCATAGACCACTTCATATGGACTGTGACCAGTTGGAAATGATGGAGCTCTGTTGAAAGCAAACTCAGCTTGAGACAGCTTCAAATCCAAATCTTTTAAGGACTTATTAACAATACACCTCAGAATCCTTCCCAATGTTTTATTAGTGACCTCAGTTTGGCCATATGTTTATGGGTGGTTGTAATACCTAGATAATTTGGGACTCGCAAAGGAACCTTGATATGCATGAGAGGACCCTCGGAAGTGGTGAGAGCTACTCGGAAGTAAAGGATGACCGTACGCTAAATAAACTAGGACTTAGACTAGACTTAGTGAGGCTTCAGTGGGCCGAGTAGAGAGTCCAGTTGATAGAGTGGATGGCACTCGGCCGAGTACGATGAGTACTCTACCGAGTGAGTGGCAGTTGGCCGAGTGGACACGGCACTCGACCGAGTGCTACCCAGCAGTACGCGATAATTTCGGGATCTTATCTTAAATCACTTCATTTTTCCTTCTTATCACTTCAAATCCTCTCCCTTCTCTCTAAAACCCTCACAAACACTTCTCCATTGGATTCAAGCTTGGTTTAAAGGATTGCTCACCCTATCCTTCCTTCCTTTCACCTTGTAAGTTGAGATCTACCCTTTTCTATTTCTTATAAACACTAACTTTTAGGGGTTTTGTTATAGGTGGTTAATTAGTAATTAGTACGAGTAATATGGGTAACTAATGGGTAATAAAAAGGGGTTTTATATTATATGATAGTGTAGGATGTATTGTGATAGTATTGTATGATTTGTATAGGATAAGACGGTGTCATGAGACGGAATCGTGTCGGATTCGAATAGCTAATGGAAATTTTTTAAAACGTAGGTTTATCCTACTCGGTTTTGATAATATGTATACTTATTAGTGTGTCTTGCATCATTGTTTTCATTATATGAGTCGTATTGCATCCTATTGGCATTTGAGGATTTTGGTGAGTCTTATATGTGGTCAAAAATGCATTATAACATGATGTTGGTTTGAGTCGGGATAATGGAGGAATGGATGTTCATAGCATAATTGGGAAGTGTATCTTGTAATGAGTCGTGATTTTATATATTGTGTTGAATATTACATTATGGCTATTATTGTATATGTTTAAGGAGGTTGTTGTTATTAAGGAGACGTAAGGCGGTTGGGAGACTGTCTTACGCTTGGGTCGCCTATTGGAGCTTTCCACTCCAAGAGGGATGTGAAAATTAATGACTTGAGTTATAGAGGGATATGTGTGGTTGAGACACGACGTCTGGCAGGGGATCTGGTTAGCGCCGAGCCCGGTACCACGGGTGTGTCCCGATTACCTTGTTACGGACAGCGGTCCGGCTGTTTGATGGGCGGTGTTGCGGTGCTGTCACCAGGTTGTGGGTACGTCTGGGTGTGTCCCGGTACCAATATGGTAGTTGCATAGTCATGTCTGTTGCATTTTGATTGGCCCATTTCATATTTATATATCGTATCGTGTCTTATGCTTTTACATTATTGAAACTGGCCGTGTGTTGCTTTATGTAATTGTCACCTGTTTCCGTGGTGGCCTATGTTGATCTATATGATATTTTCGATCATGTTGGGAGCAGTTGTTTACAGGTTTACATTTGGTAGCGCGTGGGATCATGGGCTGAGACATGGAGTTGGAGTCGAGTTGTTTAGTTGTACGATAGTTGGCATAGATGTAGTAGTAGTCATGTATAGAACTCACTTGCATTATTCATTTATTCATATGTAATTCACTAAACTTGTTATATATATACAAGGTTTCTTAATTGTAATTCCGATTTCACTGCCTCGGGAAACCGAGACGGTAACATCCTCTAATTACCTTGACCGGGTAAGAAGGGGGTGTTACAAAGTGGTATCAGAGCGACGATTTTGGAACCTGAACCATAATGAATCTAGGAGAGTCTAATAAAATGAACCTGACATGAGTACAATAGGAGGCCGGCTTTGGATGGGTAGGTACCCTTATCTTAAAATTAGACCATATTCTCTTGGTTGGTCACTACGTGGGTGGTTATAAGTATGGGTGAACGATATGAAAAATGTTATGTGATTACATGTGTGTTGTGATTGTTGATAGACCTTTTACATGACATAATCTTTCATGTGAGGTGTGATGAAATGTGGAAATTGGATGAATGGCTTTACGTATGTAGCATGTTTTGGAAGTGGTTAATATGTATTGGTGTGAAGGACAATAGTCCCGCTCTTTGGTTTTTATATCGTATGCATGCTTTGGACTTACTAGTGTTATCATTAGAATATGATTTGTGATTAGTGTTGGTAGATTAGTTACGAGTATGAAGATAGTGTGCCAAAGACGGTAAGTAGGATGCCTATGAGCTAACTCAGGAGGAGTCACCGATAGCCGGTGGACCCCTGAAACTTCTCTTTTGACGCATGAATACCATCATTCAAGTTTTGTTAAAAATTTCATGCCATTAGGAGTCACTCGAACAAGTGCGAGTCGGCACTAGGTCGGGTACGGGGCACTCGACCAAGTGGACCTGGCACTCGAGCGAGTGGAACAATTTCCAGAATCTGGAAAACTTTTGATAAACTGGGCACTCGACCGAGTAAACTCAGACACTCGACCGAGTGGACTCGGCACTCGACCGAGTGCCTTACGCGGGCTGAATTTTTGAGTAAAAATCACATTTTTACCTTATCTTATCTCTTTCATTCCTTCATCTTTCCTCATATCTTCAACTCTAAAATTTCTCTAAAAACATTAGAAAAAATCAATTTTTGTTACATGTTGCTTGGATTCAAGTTTCTTACTCCATTCTACTTCATTAATCCTTACCAATTTAACAATGTAAGTGGTTTCTCTTTTCTCTTATTTTTCCCCAATTTGATTTTAGGTAGATTTACACTAATTCCTTCAAGATTTACCAATTATTTGCATGTTTTTTGCTTAATTCATGGTAGTAATTAACTTTCTACGTCATTGTTGTTGCAAAATATCAAATTTTCATGTTGATTTTAGTCCCAAATTTAATGAACTCGAAAATTAGGGTTCTTGAGTCAATAATTTGATTTTGTGTTTGTTGCTTGGTTTAATTGATCAATAAAAGCTTAACCTTTGTTGTTAGTGCTAGATATTGTCTTGCATTCGAAAATTTTGTCTTAAAAATCTGTTTTAAATTTTCCAATTTTAGGGTGTTCATGCCCAAATTTTGATTTTCCATGTGTAAAACTTGGTTTATTTGGTTTATAAGACAACTTTCTTTGTTACTAATGATATACATTGTCTTGAAACAAAAATTTCACCTCAATATTTTGACCCAAGATTTCGAAACACCTACATATGAACAATTTTGATTTTTGGTACCTTAACTGGTTTAATTGTGTCATTTGACTATAATCTTTGTGGGTAAAGTCATAGGTTCTCTTAAATCGAAAATTCCGTCTTAAATATGTGACTAAATTCTAGAAAATTTCATGTTAAACATAGCTAAATTGTGATTTTTATACTTAAAACATGGTTTAATCGCCTCAGGTCACCTTAAATCCTTGTCAATAATGTATTGTATTGTTTTACACTGAATATTTATCTCAATGAGGGCCCAAGAGTTTCGAAATTCTCTAGTACACATGACCTTATTTTGATTTTCTACACTTAGGACACGATTTACTTGCCTTATGATGCTTCAAACTTGGTTAATAGTATGGAGTATTGTTCGGAATTGCAAATGTGTTAATACCTTCAAAATTTTGAAATGGGTAATGTACATACCCAAAGTTTTGATTTTGTGTTCAACCCTTGTTCTAATTGTGTCAAAGACTTTGACAATTGCTAAAAATTTTGTGTATTATCTTAAATTGGGATGAATTGTTGCCTAGTTTTGCAAAGACTTCATTTTTCCGGAAAATGTTGTGTTTTGAGTAAACCTTGGTTTGATGAAAATTTAGGGAAAACTATGTCACATTTTCCTTCAAATTGCTGATTTATCAATTTAGAGTGTTGGATACTTTTCGTTCATTTCCAAAGTTATCTTTGATTCTTGTCTTTTTTATCCGATATCTTGTTATGAAAATCGATTTTGTAACATGTCAAGGAACTCAAGGAGCAACCCTGAGAGACAACCACGCCAACAACCGGAGGCACCACCCGCTATCATAGCTTCGGGATACCCGGGTATAGAATTTGAGAGTGAGGCTCACAAGAATACCTTCTTTGTCTTAGCTCAAAGGCGTATGACCGCCACTAGGTGTGTGTCGGAGGATGCTTTGAGGGACCTGGGAATTGAGGGAGACGTGCATGACATCTTTAGTGTGCTTGGTATGGAGTGCTTATGCAACTTGGCGAAGATAAGCTACCGTCACCTTACCCTTGAGTTCTTAAGCTCCTTTGTTTAGGATAAAAGGGACCACTCCGTGAGTTTTAGGCTCAACAATACCTCTTTCCATTTGACTAGTGATGTGTTAGCGGAGCACTTGGGCATGAGGAAGAGGACCGCGTTTACTCATGACAAGGTGGCGAAAAACTTGAAAGCCACCAAGTACTTTGACCTTTACACAAATAACCACCGTACCCTTGTAAGTGCTATGAAGTTGAATGATGTTGAGCACCCCGTTTTGAGGATCTTTCTGCGCCTCTTGACTTATATTCTCTATGGGAGGAATGATCCGAGTAAGCTTAATTCGAAGGAGGTGTTTCTCTTGAGTCCTTACCTCAACTCCCGCCGTGAGGAGCGCTTCTACTTTAACGTCGTGTCCATAATGTAACACCCCGTAATTTTGGACCGTTATTATATTACGGAAATAATTTATTAATCAAGTAGAATTTAATATTAACGTATTTGAAGTAATAATAATTCAATGAAATATAATTCTATTATATTTTGAAGTAAAGTATTTATTTTGATAGTTTCGAAATGTTTAAAAATAGTTTAAACCATGTAAAAACCTTTTATTTCGAAATAAGGGCATATCGGGAAAAATGGCAATTCTTGTGAAAATTGGGCAAACGATTTTGGAAATGGGTCATATGAGTACTCAATTTTCTTGTAATCTCGTGTTTAAGAACTTTGGCGTTGTCGGAATTTGCGTTTGACAAACGGTTCTAATTTTTGTCGAAACGAGCCAAAACCGACTAATGAAATTCCGCCAAATCCCGCTCCTCTTTCCCCCTTCCCACGGCTCACCTCCCTCTTCCTCCTTTCCTTTTTATTTTTCTTTTCCAACTACATCTTCCTAGGACATTCTAAACTATTCTAAATTAAAAACACCATTTTCATCTAAAAACCTAAGCTTTTTCCGCTAATTTTCATCATAATTTACTCGTTTCTACTCCAAATTTCATAAGGATTATATATTTGGAATCCTCTCTTCATTTCCAACATCCTAGTATGTTCTAAATTCATTTGCCCTAAATTTATTTTATCCACCATTTTTAGGGTTTTGATTATTAGTGCTTATAATTGTGTTTTTATTGTTTATTTAGGTGAAGATTTGGAAGACGAGTTTGGAGACTCGTATATAGTTGAAGATAGTGGCTAGTTGCATATTAGGGTTTGGTGTTCAAGGTGCTAATTGCTCATTTTGTTGCTTAAGGTAACATATTTCGAGTTACACGACGAATTAATGTCACATTCTTTGCTTTTTGTATGATTTTGTGTATGTTAATTGAGTGGTTTATTTCACATAAAAATATGTGTTAAATTCATGTCTTTTGTAAGTTTATGTTCACATATTAGTATGGAAATGAATTGGGAATGATTAATTGATGCTTAAAACGGTGTTAAAATGAACAAGAACGGAGAACGGAAGAAGTGGGTGGCGGCCCAGCAGGCCCAGCAGGCCCGGCAGGCCCAGGCAGGCCCACGGCAGCCCTGGGTTGGCCCGGGTCGGTCCGTTGCTTGTTTTCGTGATTTTTCATGCGTTGTTCGTCGTTTCGGGTTTATTAATGTTGTATTTAGTATAAGTAACATATGGGTAATCTTTTGAAATGAATCATGTTAGTAGTGAATATAATGTTGATGGTAAAATTATGTTTATATTGGTAGTAGCACATGTTAGGATAGGTTATGATATGAAATTGTAAAGAATAGGCTTGAAATGAATTTTATAGCGATAATTGCAATGTTTGGATGATTATGCCGAAAACTGAGCCTTAGTCCCTTTGACTGAATCGATGTCAGTCAATTGTGTGATTGGTCAGCCGCGATTGAACCCGTACCTGTCGCAGGGCTGGGGTTGCGGGTAAAAATTCGGTTGGATGAGTTTTTGTGAAAAATGGATAATTGGCCTTATTCTTGTTTTAGGCCATTAATTATGTTTTTATTTCACAAATGTGGTTGGTTGTTTTGAATGGGTTCTTATATTGTAGAAACGGCCTTAGATTTCCCGAAACCTTTAATATTGTTAATATTGCTTGAAATGGAATTGGTATTGAATACTTCTTGCAGGTTGTTGTGTTTGTCATAGATAGGCCTTTATAGTCTTTGACGAGTATATGTTCACTGCTTAATAGCCTTTGTGTTCCTGACTTGGTGGGTTTATATCCAAGTTGGGGCATGACCTCGTTACCTATTTTGAGAGTAAGTGGTCAGCTTAAGTACTAGCCAACCCTTTGGTGGACTCCTTAGGGTACTCACTTTGTTTTTAAAAAAAATTGTGGGTCTTAGGTGCGGTGGTGTGTATCCGCATGTCTAGGTCTGCGCAGATTCAGTACTAGGGTTGTGTTGTGTCTTGGCCATGTTTTGATAGAACCTCTGAGCCAAGATACCGGTTCGATTATGTAATACTCCGTATTTTATATTACTATTTAAGTCGAGTAATTGTTTAGTCGATAATTACATTAAGTTATTTTACTTGACTCGCGTTGTATCGTAAGATCGAGTTGTTTCGTAAGTTAATTCAGACGGGTTTACATGGAATTCGAGATGTGAGCTAACCCATTTACCCTCGACCCATTGGAGTTTACCCAATAACATGTTTAACCCAACACCCAACATCATGTTTTAATCTAATTCTTAACCTAATTTTTACCCTAACACTACACAACCCTCATCTCACCCGCCTCCCTCTTTTCGACGCACACCAACACACACACACACACACGATCCTTTCATTTGATTGAAGATTGCTCATCGATTCCAACCTAATTCGATTCCCTGTTTGTAAGTCGATTTCATTCCATTGTTTATACTGTTTTAAAGTCGTCTTTTTCGAAAAGTTTGAAAAGAGAGTCCTGTTTATTTGATGTCTAGTTTATGCATATAAAATCTCATAGTCAAATTCTTTGTGGTTTGTCCTAGGTGATTTATTTATGAACATGTCGCTGAAAAGTCCGCGAATCTGATTTGGTTGTGGAAAATGATTTGAAACCTTAATTTTTATGTCGATTCAGTTATGAGGCTTCTTCATACATAATCTTTGTATAGTCTAGATGATAATAGGATTTGGAATTTCTGAAAAATAATGTTTTAAACTCGTTTTATGAATCAATACTTTTTATGCGACGGTTTCTGTCAGTTTTTAGAAATCAGTCTGGAAACCTTTGATAAGTATGGAATTGGGGAAAAACACGTTAGATATAATTTGTAGCTAAGACTCATGGGGTTCCAATTCAATTGGCCTTGTATCAATTTGATTTTTCTGGAATTAGTTATGTATTTTATTCCGAGTCTGTCATGTGCTGGAAAATCAGGAAAAATCGTGTTTGTTCTTTAAGCTGATATTCCTATTAAGTTATGATGAGTCTAGGTTATGTGCATGATTATTTGATTGAGTAGGTGGTAATTATATATAATTATGTTATGTAGGTGATGGATATGTGAAGGTTCATAATTGATTGCTTGTGTGAGCTTGGATTGCGAAAAGGTAGGGAAATACACTTGACTTATCAGCGTTGTTGTTAAGTTGTGTTGACTTGTTGTGTTTCATATGACCAAACTGTGAACGTTGACTTGTTTTGTGGTTGTTGATTTATGTTATGATTTATATACTGGAATGTGGTTGACTGAACTGATCGTATTGAGTATGTTATCACAACATTTTTGGTAGCTGACATGATTTCATTCATTGATATACATATTGTGTTGCATTGATTACTGTTGAGCATTCATATGCATTGGAGATGGAGGATGTTGTGGTGATGTGGTGGGGTGATGATGATGTTGTGATAAGGCCCAGGCGGGTTCTCGTAGGACTTGCCTGGTGTCCTCATTGCGAAATGGCAGATCGGCTACGGTCGATATATAGTCTGGGGATCGGTATGGTGGGCGTTCGGGTTATGAGATATGAGTTGAGATGGAGGTGGAGGTGACGGAGGAGCATGCATATCATATTTTGTTGTTTCATTGTATTCTCTACTCAACCTCGTGGTTGACCGTGTGTATTCGTGAACACCTGTGATGATCCAAATATTGGGGAGCAGACTTGACAGGTTTATGAGATAAGATGGGAGCTTGATGGGCGTGAGACACTGGATCAGAGGACTTAGTAGCTAGATCATCATTTAGAAGACTTTCACTTTTATTTATGTTAGTTCTTGTAATTTGATGTAAATGAGGTTTTGTAAAAAGTTAAGTTAAAGAAATTATGTAATTTGCCTTGGAGTTTAATTTGTTATTCACTACCTCGGGAAACCGAGATGGTAACAGTCCGGTTTATTAGGGAATGTCTTGCTAGAGGATCCTTTATAAATCGGGGTGTTACAAAGTGGTATCAGAGCGAACGATCCTCAGGCCTAAACCAATGAACCTAATGAACGTAGGATGTGTCTAAATAAAATGAACCCCTGGGAATAAACTGTTAGGAGCTCACAGTGCGGTTAAGAAGGCGCCCTTAATACGTGCTCTTTTGCCCTCTCGTTTTGAACCGGGTAACCCGAGATAAATTGAGTGAATGGGGTAGTTAGAAGGAAAACCTTGGATATAATCGAGTTGATGTATACCTTGAGACCCATATATTCTAACCATGCTGCAGGACAACGTTACGGTAAGTATTTTGTATGAATGATGGCGTGATCATGTGATGTTGTGGAGATAAGAATTAAAATTTTCATGTTCAGGTTGATAATTGTTGGATTGTGGTAATCGTGAGCGTGAAAATAATTGCGAATTGATGATATTTATCTGGATGGATGTCGAATGACGTGTTGATAGTGCTATTATGTCTCGTGATATGCGGTTATGTGATCCCGAAGCCATGCTAGTATAGTATTGTGATAGTAATGAGAAACACTATTGAATTGCATGTTTCTAGTCATAGCAATCGTGATTTAGATGTAAGGAGTAGATCGAGATGCTTAGGGATGCTATGGGATAGATGTTTACGTAAGTACAAAGTGTGAGATTTAAGTTAGGATGGGTTAGTATCGATAGTGTGGTTGTAAGAGCTTGGAACATAGTAAATGAATGACCTAGTGCTGAAACACGTTTTGTTTGATTTTACTCTCTAATTGATCTTACTGCCATTCGTTTTCTGTTTGTCGCCTATCGATGAAAATTTTGTGAGAGATAGCCTCGTGAGTTAGTGTTCATTTGGCGTTCGTTTCATGCTTATAGGATATACGGATTAGGAGTAATAAATATTTTAGTGGGCTGTGGTCAGGAAGTTCCTGTGGAGTGATGTTTTGACCAATGATTTTGTAAAAATCCTCATTTAAATTGTATTAATAATTTTTGCATAATTCTAACTCTATCGATCAGAAGATTCGCATATGTTTTCAAATTGATAAGCCACGAAAATTCTTGATGTTTCTATATTAAATGGTAAGTTTTGCAAACTGACCTAAGTTTCGGACCAATTGCTGTCACATACTTGTTTGGACCAACTGAGTTGTAAAATTCTTTAAAAATGGAATTCTTGTGCTTTAGACCTAATTCTTTTTCCCCTGTGTTTTTAACTCTCCGTATTTTATAAAAGTAATATGAATCAAGTTTTAATCGAACGGTTATTTGTTCGTGGTCTTTGGAAGTTACAACGTGAATCATGACTTGTAAAATGTGAGTTCTATGTTGAGTTTTCATACAGTTGTTCGATTATTTCATGAGCCTTATTAATGTGAAATTATAGTGTCCTTATATGATGATATTAGCACACATATTCATTGGTTATGTATCTTAACAAGTGAAAAAAAAAAAATTAAAGTTTAGTTTATAACATTGTTGGCATGATAGTATGAGTGAAATTGAATAGCTTAATCTGATCCTTAATCGAGGGTGAAATATTTTTTACGAGTCCGGTTGTTTGCATATTTTATATATGTTTGGCATGTTGTAATATCTCTGGTGTTCATCATATTTGTATAGTGGTCGGATATATATAAATATAAAGCTATATTGTCATATCCTGGTAAAGTTGGTGGCGTTAAATGTTAACTTGATTGTTCTAATATACTCGCACGAATATTTATAATAATTATGTTTAAATGTTTACACATGGATGGTAGTAACGAGTATGTCTAAATGTTCACACATGTAGTATGCCATCTGAGTTCTAATGTCTTTAATGTGAGTTTGTGTGCCCATAGTTATATTTAATACTTTCATCGCATTAAATTATTTGATTGAATCTAAACTTATGATATGATAATAAAATAGTCTTTGTTGTTCCTTATTGGATATGTTCATAGTTGTATTATCATAAAATGCTAAAGTGATTCTTGCAATTGTATGGGCGTGATATAAAGGAAATCTGTTGGATGTAGTACGACATTTGACATATCTATATTCTCGAGTCGTTGCTATCAATTATATTCTGATGAAGATTGTTTGTGATAACTATGCTGGCAATTATAATGGGATAACCCTTTGATGATTCATATGATATGCGTTGGTTTAAATGATAGCCGTTATAGTTACATTCAACTGAGCCTACGAGTTGCCTAATTATTCAAATCGTGCAAATCGGAGAAGTTGTTCAAGTTGTTAATCTTTTATCATAGATAAGGTTCTACAAAGTATATGATGGCAAATGTGTATGTTTAAGCTATTTATGCGATATCTTTTGTTTTGCTGGAAAGGAGTTATACTAAGTTGCTGGACACAACTGAACGATATGGTTGCTAAAATGTTAAACACATGGGTGATATGGAAGTAATGTAGTGTTGTCATGGATCATATGTTGTAACTTTTATTGGGAAATATGTTTCAGAATTTATATCATACAAACCGACTAACTCGTGTTGCATGTCCGATGAGTCAAATGGTTTTGATTATGTGTTACGTTTTCTATGGTTTCAAAGTGTTTAAGTAGTGCATATGCACCGCATGTTTTAATACTCCTGGTGATTGATTAGTAGTAGGGCGGAATGAATGCGCATATGGTTCAATTGTTCGGAATTAGTAATAGTTTTGACTTGGGAGAGGAATTTGGTGGGGTTAATGTTAAAATTGTATGCTGGTATACGTATATCCTTATGGTTGATCTTTCTAAGGTTGTTGTTCTCTAGTAGATAATGCGAACTGTGATAATCTTAAGTTGACCAAAACCCTGGTACTACAACAGCTACTCTGAAAACTTGTTATATAACTTTCGCACACTTAAACCACGTGAATGAATCCTGTATCTTAACACCTTCTACGGTATCACCCTTGTGTCCTAATTTGTTTAGCTTTCAACTCTGTAGGATGGATCCCTACAATGTACACCGCGAGATCTGTTACATGTCACTTGATACCGACTTCAATGAGCATTGTGAGAAACTTTGTCTTTGCCGCCATGGACAAGTATGGCCATAATGGGCACCCTGAGTAATTAACTAATACTCAGTTAAGAGCGTATACCCTTATTGATACTATCCCTGACTCTGGCATACTAAAGGACAGCAAACACTTCTATATGAGAGAGTTGTCCACCCATTGCATGAGATTATGTCGTGAACCCAATTACTGCGGCGGGGCCAGTTACCCGCCCGAGCATACCTTTGACTTTATATCAAGTGACCTGAGATACGAATTTTATGCTAATGTACCTGATGCCGAAAGTACGACTGAACCACCCAAACCAGACTTTGGGGAAGAGGTGAACCAGGAAGGGAATGACACAAAGTCACCAGAATCAGAGTAAGCGCGACCTAAGGACTATTACGTTAGAGCTAGTAACACCATGATCGGCCTGTTATGAAACCGTGCAAACCTTTGGCTCCGTCCTTGCTGTTCTTTTAGTTTGATGTTGTGTTTTTAAGTTAAGCATGAGCTAAGTAATAAGTGTTACTTGTTGACAATCAGTTAATTCCATAATAAAACCTTGTATTCGACTTTAATGTTAATGCTAGAGTCTCTTATCATATGTTCTTTTCATGTTACATGTTGTTGACAGTGATTTTGTTGCATACGTATATGAAAGTTCAAAAGAGGTTACGAGGACGTAACCATGTTTTTAGTTGGGTAGGATTGTAAAATCTTAATGTTATGTTGCACTTGTTTATAGATTTTGGTTTGATTAAGTTGATGTTTCGTTGTGTGGTACCCATGCAAATGAGTTCTCTATGTGGTGTTCTTACTTCTGTTAGTTGGTTGATGTGTAAGAGAAGCGTGTAGTTAAACTACTGGTATGGTGCTCTAATAGGTTGAGGTGAACAACGGTAGTAGGATGATGGAATGATTCGTGGTGATATGTTTGCATGAAGTAAGTTCCGGGACGTAACTTTCTTTTTAGGAGCGTAGAATGTAACATTTTGTTTTAACATTTTGTTTTATGGACCTAAGTTCATGAGTTCTTATACTGGGAAATCTGTTTTGGTATCCACGGTGATGTTGGAGGTGTGATAGATGAGCGAACTTCGGGACGAAGTTCATTTTAAGGGGGGAAGACTGTAATACTCCGTATTTTATATTACTATTTAAGTCGAGTAATTGTTTAGTCGATAATTACATTAAGTTATTTTACTTGACTCGCGTTGTATCGTAAGATCGAGTTGTTTCGTAAGTTAATTGAGACGGGTTTACATGGAATTCGAGATGTGAGCTAACCCATTTACCCTCGACCCATTGGAGTTTACCCAATAACATGTTTAACCCAACACCCAACATCATGTTTTAATCTAATTCTTAACCTAATTTTTACCCTAACACTACACAACCCTCATCTCACCCGCCTCCCTCTTTTCGACGCACACCAACACACACACACACACGATCCTTTCATTTGATTGAAGATTGCTCATCGATTCCAACCTAATTCGATTCCCTGTTTGTAAGTCGATTTCATTCCATTGTTTATATTGTTTTAAAGTCGTCTTTTTCGAACAGTTTGAAAAGAGAGTCCTGTTTATTTGATGTCTAGTTTATGCATATAAAATCTCATAGTCAAATTCTTTGTGGTTTGTCCTAGGTGATTTATTTATGAACATGTCGCTGAAAAGTCCGCGAATCTGATTTGGTTGTGGAAAATGATTTGAAACCTTAATTTTTATGTCGATTCAGTTATGAGGCTTCTTCATACATAATCTTTGTATAGTCTAGATGATAATAGGATTTGGAATTTCTGAAAAATAATGTTTTAAACTCGTTTTATGAATCAATACTTTTTATGCGACGGTTTCTGTCAGTTTTTAGAAATCAGTCTGGAAACCTTTGATAAGTATGGAATTGGGGAAAAACACGTTAGATATAATTTGTAGCTAAGACTCATGGGGTTCCAATTCAATTGGCCTTGTATCAATTTGATTTTTCTGGAATTAGTTATGTATTTTATTCCGAGTCTGTCATGTGCTGGAAAATCAGGAAAAATCGTGTTTGTTCTTTAAGCTGATATTCCTATTAAGTTATGATGAGTCTAGGTTATGTGCATGATTATTTGATTGAGTAGGTGGTAATTATATATAATTATGTTATGTAGGTGATGGATATGTGAAGGTTCATAATTGATTGCTTGTGTGAGCTTGGATTGCGAAAAGGTAGGGAAATACACTTGACTTATCAGCGTTGTTGTTAAGTTGTGTTGACTTGTTGTGTTTCATATGACCAAACTGTGAACGTTGACTTGTTTTGTGGTTGTTGATTTATGTTATGATTTATATCTTTGGAATGTGGTTGTGAATCGATCGTATTGAGTATGTTATCACAACATTTTTGGTAGCCGACATGATTTCATTCATTGATATACATATTGTGTTGCATTGATTACCGTTGAGCATTTCATATGCATTGGAGATGGAGGATGTTGTGGTGATGTGGTGGGGTGATGATGATGTTGTGATAAGGCCCGGGCGGGTTCTGCGGGACTTGCCCTGGTGTCCTCAACAAGGTGGCGGATCGGCTACGGTCGATATATAGTCTAAGGGGATCGGTATGGTCAGGCGTTCGGGTTATGAGATATGAGTTGAGATGGAGGTGGAGGTGATGGAGGAGCATGCATATCATATTTTGTTGTTTCATTGTATTCTCTACTCAACCTCGTGGTTGACCGTGTGTATTCGTGAACACCTGTGATGATCCAAATATTGGGGAGCAGACTTGACAGGTTTATGAGATAGGATGGGAGCTTGATGGGCGTGAGACACTGGATCAGAAGACTTAGTAGCTAGATCATCATTTAGAAGACTTTCACTTTTATTTATGTTAGTTCTTGTAATTTGATGTAAATGAGGTTTTGTAAAAAGTTAAGTTAAAGAAATTATGTAATTTGCCTTGGAGTTTAATTTGTTATTCACTACCTCGGGAAACCGAGATGGTAACAGTCCGGTTTATTAGGGAATGTCTTGCTAGAGGCTCCTTTATAAATCGGGGTGTTACAGATTACCTTCCCTACCTCGTGGTATAGACTCGAGTTACAGAGTGACTATTGACGGTGCTAAGAACTTATGCCTGTCTTTGATATATTGTCCTTTCTTGTATGGTGATTCTATGAATCATAGAAGGTGAGATGCAAGCCGGCTATGGTTGATAGAGTTTGGATTCCTGGATGTTATGTGATTCGCATGATAGTGTAGTATGAGTCGGTCTAGTATTCACATGTTAGGACTATGTGTTGTTATATTGTTGTTCACATGATAAGCACGATTGTCTAGCAACTATATGCTAAGGCTATGTGTGATTCGTATTCATATTCTTATGTTTACATGTTATATTAAATATGACATTTCGTGGTTGGGAGGACTCGAAGTTACTCCCCACTGAATTGTGGCTTTCGTGTTTGTATAAAATGCGATTGACAGGTTGATGATGACTAGATGGGGTACACGGACGAGCTAGTGAGCATAAGAACCTTGGACCTAGTTTGGTTATATTTTGTAGTAAACCTTTAAACATATGGTTGTGTTATATTTTGGAGGGACATATGTCTCCCTCTTTTACCTTGGTTTGTATCACTATATTCTCGCGACTTTAGCCATATTATGTAAATTAGTTTGTTAGTATTTGCAGGTTTTGGCACTCTTCATTTGGAGATGTTTGTGAATGGTTTAGAAAAGTTTTTAAAATTACAGGTTTTATCTAGTTGAACCAATTACAAACATATCCTGTCAGTTTTTCTGTAGAATATACGTGTTTATTTAACGCTAAAAATGAGGGTGTCACACATAATATGCTTAGCTTTTGAGAGGATGACCAAGCCAGAGAAATGCTCCCTATATTGCGGTGCCTTAGTGACTAGGTTGGAAAAGAGTTTGTTGAATTATGAGCTGGAGGAGGCGGATAGGCCATTGTCCATTAATGTGCCATACTTTGATATCGATTACTTGAAGAACCTCAATTGGCTTGTAGATAGGAAGGAAGAGGGTGTCTATGGGTGGAGGGTGGATGTGGATTGGTACATAAAACTCCCCATGCAAGGGACTTTACCCGAGACTGAGCACTTGTCAGATGTAGGATCACCTCGCCCTCCGGCCCAACGCTACACCATTCCTTGTGGGCTTACATATTTCCTTGATAATGAGGACATGGAGAGAATCACCCCTTCACCACCCTATATACCTTCTATGCACGCTCCATCGTCCTCCACTATGCCTATGCCACCTCCACCATACACCGGAGGATATGCCCAATCCTCGCCGAGCTATGACCATAACTACCATATGGCGGACCTTATCCAACGCCGTCAACACCAACCTCGAGATGAGAGATATGCATGAGATGGCGTGGAACCAAGGTGTGCGGCCCGCTCATCGCCCTATCTTTTGGTCCAGGGAGGGAAATAGCTCGGGTGTCATTAGGGCTTATGGTGTTCAACCATCGAATTGGGGTACTAGAATTCCCCCACATTGATGGACACTTGCTTGGTCCATGGGTGGGAGCCTATTATGCTACGGGAAGCTTCTTTGGCGATGCTCACCAAGAAGGTTGGAGCAGGGAAGGCGCGTTCGAAGTGGCGGCATAAACTATACGGCAAGGGAGTGATGGTAATAAGGATGTGATCGTAGAGGATGTGGAGAATGAGGAGCATGTAGCCGCAAGAGCGGAGGAGCCAGTGAACAATGAAATAGCCTTGGTGCGATGGGTGAAGAGGCTTGGCAAGAGGATAAAGTCCTCCCATTCGCCTTGTTGTTTATGAGTCGGTCTTATTATAAAATTCGTACCGGTTTGAACTTTGGATCATTTATTTTATGTGTTTTAATCATAGCCATAAGGCCAAAACTAGTTGACATTTAGGATGTTTGATGGTGTGCTAGTCACCATTGAGACTTGTTTGCATGTATGAAGTAGAATAGACAAGTTTGGATATGATTTTGGACCAAAAAAGTTTCTGATCAGTGGATACTCGGCCAAGTGTCCTATTCACTCGACCGAGTGGCCCCTTCCAATCGACCAAGTGAGCTATTTATGTCTCGTTTTGCCAATAATCTGCCAAGTATTGAGTAGGTAACCTTGTTTTGTGACCATAACGGTTTCTTAGTAATTGGGTGGGCATAGAAGAACTTGCATGATTGATTTTCATGAATTGTTTACATTTGACCATATTGCTTGGTGTATTGTTATTGGTTAAAGTGTTTTTATTCAAGGTGTGTCTACTTCATCAGTAGCAACATGATATGACTAAATAGACGACAAAGGCATGTGATGATCTTATGTGACAAGTGATGATTTCCGTTATTTTTTCATTATGAGTGCCGTTTATGAATTCCATAATAGTTTTCAAATGTATGATTGAGTCTTGTAGTGGTTATAAACGGGAATTATTGTATGAAGTGAATATAAACATAGACACATATGTGACCATGTGGTAGATTTGACGCGGTATGTGCACGGCATGAGAAATACGGGAATGAGAAGTGTGGATGGTAATTGAGTCCTATTAAAAGATGTAGTTTATCATGTGGTGTTATCATTTTATGCAGTCATACATTTTGGTTATGAGGATATATATATATATATATATATATATATATATATATATATATATATATATATATATATATATATATATATTTATATAGTCACGAGTGAGTTACGAGAATAGTGACACGAGTAGGGATTGCTTACGGAATTAGAGTAGAAACTTTGAGCTTGACCTTGTACCTTGACCTTTTTGGGAAGACATAGCGGAAGATATATATAGACGGTATTATAATCATATGAGGTTGATCATGAGACACCATTATTAGAAAGGGAGTGTTTTTAACCCGAAAACTCACTAATTATGGATTCTATTAAAGGATTATGAGAGTGTGCATGATATTCAGCTGTGAACTTCGGGATGAAGTTTTCTTTCAGTAGAGTGGATGTAACAGCTTAGAAATTAAGGAAAGTAATGATGAAATAAGAGCATGAGAGCGGAACAAGAGTGAGTACTTGGAAAAGAGAGAGATTTGATAATGGGTATTGAAATGGGATGATACTTGAGAGAGTGCCAGAAAGAAGAGTCAGGCGAACTTCGGGGACGGATTTCATTTTTAAGGAAGAAAGATCGTAATACCGGATATTTTGGGACCCGCAAAGGAACCTTGAGATACGTGAGAGGACCCTCAGAAATAGTGAGAGCTACTCGAAAGTAAAGGATGACCAGACACTAGACCAAGTGGGACTTAGACTAGACCTAGTGAGGCTTCAGTTGACCGAGTAGAGTCTCTAGTTGATCGAGTGGCTGGCACTCGGTTGAGTACGGCGAGTACTCGACAAAGTGAGTGGCACTCAGCCGAGTGGACTCGACACTTAACCGAGTGCAGCCCAGTAGTACGCGATATAACCTATCTCGGGATCTTATCTTAAATAATTTCATTCTCCCTCCTTATCACTTCAAATCATATCCTTTCTCTCTACAACCCTCACAAACACTTATCCATGGGATTCAAGCTTGGTTTAAAGGATTCCTCACTTATCCTTCCTTCCTTTCACCTTGTAAGATGAGATATACCCTTTTCTATTTCTTATAAACCCCAACACTTTTAGGGGTTTTGTTATGGGCGGTTAATTAGTAATTTGTATGAGTAATATGGGTAAATAATGGGTAATAATAAGGGATATCGTATTGTATGATAGTGTAAGATGTATTGCGATAGTATTATGTGATTTGTATAGGATGAGACGGAATCGTGTCGGATTCGAATAGCTAATGGGGATTTTCTAAAAGGTAGGTTTATCCTACTTGGTTTTGATAATGTGTATACTTATTAGTGTGTTCTGCATCATTGTTTTCATAATATGAGTCGTATTGTATTGTATTGGTATTTGAGGATTTTGGTGAGCCTCATATGTGATCGGAAATGCATTATAACATAATGTTGGTTTGAGTCGGGATAATGGAGGAATGGATGTTCATAACATAATTGGGAAGTGTATCTCGTAATGAGTCGTGTTTTGATATATTGTGTTGAATATTACATTATGGCTATTGTTTTATATGTTTGAGGAGGTGGTTGTTGTTAAGGAGACGTAAGGCGGTTGGGAGACCGTCTTACGCTTGGGTCACCTCTTGGAGCTTCCCACTCCAAGAGGGATGTGCACATTAATGACTTGAGTTATGGAGGGACGTGTGTGGTTGAGGCACGACGTCTGGCAGGGGATATGGTTAGCGCTCGGGCTCAGTACCACGGGTGTGTCCTGATTACCTTTATATGGACTGCGGTCCGGTTGTTTTCTGGGCGGTGCTGCTGTGCCGTCACCAGGTAGTGGGTACGTCTGGGTGTGTCACGGTACCGGTTGGTAGTTGCATAGTCATGTGTTATGCATTTTAATTGGCCCGTTGCATATTTATATATCGTATCGTGTCTTATGCTTTTACTTTATTGAAACTGACCATGTGTGGCTATTTGTAATTGTCACCTATTTCCGGGGTGGCCTGTGTTGACCCATATGATATTTTCGATCATATGGGGAGCAGTTGCTTACAGGTTTGCATTTTGTAGCGCGCGGGATCATGGGACGAAACACGGAGTTGGAGTCAAGTTGTTTAGTCGTACGATAGTTGGCTGACACGGCTATCGCAACCCTATCAAAAACTAATGCAGCAGAGGTAAGTCAGGTATCGTATCCACAGGGAGACGGACAATATCTACTCGTGATTCTAGTCTGTCTATGGTCACAAAACGGGGGGTTTGAGTTGTTTAAACTAAACTAACAAACTAAATTAGCAAGAGTGAAGAGAATTGAGATCAAATAAAGAGAGAAACATGCCAGGATGTCGGTTCACCATGCTAATACACAAATCAGCTAAAGGTAGGTCAGTCGGTCTGATGTGAGAAGGGTAGTGGAAAGGTCCTTCCGGTCCGCTATCCACCCTAAAATACTACTAACTTAGCTTTCGCCCTCATTAGTGTAGTCTATTGTTCATAACAGGTCTATTCATTCCAATCTTTCGATCTAGCTCTAAATTTAACCAATTTAATTACTTCAGCTGCATGCATTCAACCTAATAATTACAGTTATATTGCTATTAAACAATTCTCACAACAAAACCTCCTAAACCAATTAAAGCATCATCATTTCACTATCATGTTGGAATTCATTAATCTCATTACTATACATATTCATATATGAATTAATTTATTTAGTCATAAAATAAATTATTGATCTTATGCATACAAACTAAATAACAAGAGATGAGAAAATCGTTTTCTCACCATCAATAATTCGGCCAAATGGGCACAAATGAAGGTCTCCTACCTTGATTTGTTCTTGAGCTAAAAATACATTAGGATGATCATCCATGACTTCAAATAGAAGCCCTCTAATAAGTAGCACCCAAGACTATCCCAAAATCCCACAAAATAATATGTACTAGATATTTGTAATGTGGTTTACCTTAAAATCGATTAGTAATACTCATATACTACTACTAGTATTATTAGTGATTGATTTGTACAAATTTGATTCATAAAAATAAATTTTATGAAGAACAAGAGAGAGAGAGTGTTGTGTTTTTCATAAAACATGAGAGAATGGAAAAATTGAGAAAATTTCTCAATTGTTGATAGTAAAAACCGGTGGGTGGGGTGGGATTTTAGGACCTTTTCCTTTTTCCTTTTTGTCTTCACAAGACTAATTAGTGTAAGCCTTTGTCATAGTCAAATCACTATCAAATGTCATAGACAAATGAATAAGACAAATGAATAAAACAAAACTTCTAAAATTGCCCACCAATTTTCGGTTATCATGTGTAATATGGAGTCCATTTTATTTTTGTCAATTGTACAATTGTATGTCATGTGACATGTGACATGTCTTATGTCATGTTTTAATTTAAAATGCATATTTAACAAATTAAATATCATTTACAAATTAAATAAATCACATTTAACAAATTGACTAGTAATTCAAAATTACTTTCACATAAAATGGTCATTTAAATACTAGTTAGTATAATTCACAACATCTTGTAATTATAACTAACCTATCATTCTCATCTCGCGTGTTTCGCAAACACCGATTGATTTTAGTAATATAACTTCTTAAATTACTAAATAAAATCTTATTTAATCACATTATAATAAGATGTCATTTTCTCTCTTATGATAATAATTTGTTCAATTTTAATGAATTAATTAATCTGTATCGACATACAATTAATTAACCTTTTTCAATTAAGGGAATCGTCCTTTAGGTGTGACCTCAAGGGATCAACTGATCACCACCGTCGCACGACTGTAATGTCAAACTCTAGCGAGCCAATCATTACCGATATGTGTGGACTAGTTGACTATATATGTAATGTATCATCCCTTTTGTATTCTTGTTATGAGACTTAAATATGTGATCAATATGATCGACAATTGTGATCGCATTATTGTCGGGGACACTTACTCCAACAATCTCCCACTTGTCCTCGACAAGTGTGTGCCACCAATTCTCTTGTCCTATTACTATCTCCCACTCAATGCAAGGTGTCTTTCGGGTCGTACTTGCAAGTGATCATATCGAGAGTGGTTTCCTCGATCTGGAGAATAACTGATTTGACCGGAATTATTTACCATAGATACATTCCGAGCATGGCCACGCATTTCCAGTTCATTACTCCTCGAGTGGCCCTGAGATATTGTTTTAACCCTGACAAAGGGGTGGACAATCCTATCGCACTATTCCCATCGACTAGCCACAGCCATCATAACCCAAAATATGCCCATTTGACCCCATTTACGAAGGTCGTAGTAACATAAATCAAAGCTAATCTGAAACTGTGCCATCTTAGGCGAACAGTCTTTAGTCAAAAGAATCGACTCATTAGAATACTATAGTAGCTCTCGCCACGACCAGGCTATATAAATTTACCAGAACTCTATAAGCGGTCACTGCCCGACAAAGTGTTCCTAACAGTCTGCCTATGTTATCGACTAGTCATCTCACATGACGGTATGGCACTGAACTTGCCACCAATCGCATCACACTCTAGTCACTTCGAGACGTCACCTCATACAAGTGACTATGGGCGAATACTATGTTAATCCGGGTTCACTTTAACGGGGTTCAATATCTTCATACAACCCGTTTGGATGTAACAAAGTATAATAAAAGAGTTTTAAAGTAAAACTCGAACGACAAATGCGATTATCACATATGAATAGTCAATGCCTGATTATTATTTCATATTCTATAATCTAATTTGATCTTGTATGTAGTTGTTCATCTCAATCCAATTGAAATGACATGACTCATCATGTTAAGCCTATGAATAGGCATTGTAAGTAGGTCTTAGCAACTCCCTGCTTAAACTTGCTACATACTTGTTTTCCTTTCGCAATGTATACATTTGCATTACAAAAAATTTTGAGTACGTGTCTAGATCCAATCTAGACATAGGCTTTCTTGCCTTAAAATAGCTCCCACTGTTTTCACACTGTGCGGGACTCATCTCTCTTGCACATCCCATGATTGCAAGTATACTCAATTTCCATTGTAAATATTTCTCATTGTTCTTTATTGCCTAGAACGATTCTAGAAAATCTATTTCTTAAATAACATAGCCACAATGGTATTTTAACCATCCTAATGTGTTTTGATTATGGTTTTGTCGGAAACCATGCGCAATCTCAATTGTCAATTGTCATTTGTGTAACACCCTTACACAAAATTGCATCAAAAACACTTTGCTTTACATCCTTAATGCTTCTGCGAGCACTTAAGGGTAATCTTTATGGCTTACTAGGTAACTATTACTTAAATTCGATTTGAAACAATTCATCATACTCAAAGTATATGAAGTGTAATACATCATTTCCTATTTAATTGATTTGGCAGCGGAAGCAAATGGAATCAATCAAATATGTTCAATTCAATTGAACTAGTCATGAATCTTATCAACATAAGACTCCTTATTTGATATTAATATCATGTAGATTTATCTCCATAAATCCGGATATTAAAGATGTACTATATTTCTCCAAAGTCTTAAATCATTCGCAATTATCAATATCATCCACATATAAGACTACTAAAATTTTCATAACTCCCACTAAACTTCATGTATAAACACAACTTCTCGACTTATCGGGAAAATTTTTATACCATGATCAAATCATTGATTCCAACTCATTGATGTCCTACTCAAGACCATCTCTTAAGTTGCACATTATCTTAGGATCGCAAAAACTCATAATATGTATGGAATACATTTCTTCTTTGAAGAAGTGGGTTTTTGGATTCACTCGCTATATATCTCATCATAATGAAATACAATCCTTAGACTTAAGCTTATCAACTAGTGCAAAACCCTTTGCTACCAATCAAGCTTTGAAATCTCTCTTTATTAGTGCAAAACCCTTTGTCACTAATCAAGCATTTTATTTCGGATTTACATGGCACTAAGCCTTGTATTGAGTTGTGACTTAAACATTCTCATGTAAGTCATATGTTCATTACTTTCCAGAAGTAATTAACTTGAATCAAACAATTTCTTTTTAAGTTGTAAGCTCTTTACTTTCTTAAAATTAACATGAATTCATCATCTTCAACAAGTGATGACTTTAACCTCCTAGGTTTTGAAGAAACAATGTCTTACACAAAACGTCTCATGTAGCCAAGAAAGACCAGTTTCTTGCGATATACAATTCTTTTGTGGCTCTTGAATAATTTCTCCCACTCTGTCTTCTAGAAATAAACTTGTATTCTAGAAATACAGCTTCACGAGCCGCAAACCCGTTGTACTCGTGATTATAGTAAGGAAAAATAAGCATTTGTTTCTTTTGAAAACTTACAAACATGGTACTCTACCATTTCATATCTCATATGAATCGTTTAGATTTAGTGGAAAAAAAACTTAGACAAAATGATAAAATCCCCAAAGGATCAAGTAACTCAAAGTAACTTGATTGAAGTCCAAACCATGTCGAATAGCGTTTGATTTCTTTATCCAACCACACATTATCCCATAATGCGTGCGAAGAGAGATTAATTTGTGATACTATATCATAATTTCTTTGGCTTATATCAAAGTCTTCACTTTGATAATCCCATCACGACTAAATCGTGATTCTTTGAACTCTCTGAACTTCTTCAAAGATTTCTCTATTTACCTTATTAAGTGAACACATTTGCGTCAACTTAAATCGTTGGTAAAAGAAAATGATCAACCTATTTTGGATCAATGATTTACAACCTCGGTCTCCTTTTCAACCAAAAAGCACGAGACATCTTGCTTTGAATACAAGATACGCATATATCATAAGATCTAATGGTTTCAAGAGTACTCGATAACTCTTTGCGTTCATCATTCCAGAATCTAAGGTTCAATCTTAGGTTACCAATTTGAGTCTTGCATCATCTACATGATATATCATTCTAGTTTGGTTTAGAATATAATCACCTTGATAATGGGCTAGCCATACATCAAATCATGGTGTATAGGGTCACAAAAGTGAAACCTCTTTTGTATCTTAACAAGTTTATATTCTTATTTAGAGTTTATGCACTTAATAGTCACAATTAAGTACAACTCTAAACCCAAAAACTAGATTGAGTACACAATGACTCTATCTCTCAACATCATTGTTGCTAGTCGTCATATTCTAATCATCCTACGTATCAAATACAATGATGAAAACCACCACCGGTTTCTAATATTGACGAAATAGTACTAGCAAAATTTATGTTAATCAAATAAACATTTAAAGAAGAAGGTCCCATTAGATGTCCCACAACTAACTTGTTGATTATTCAATAATTTGGGGTAGTTTCCTTTCTAGCGTCCAACAATCAAGACAATGGAAACTTTATCGGTCGGGGTTGATAGGTTTAGTATTGTTATTCTCAATAACTTTACTTTTAATATTACCTTGTATCAATTCCATTCTAATTTTACTTCTTTGAACTTCGTCCTTTTCTTAACGGTTTAAGAGAATGCTCCCACTCATTTCAATGAGTCTTTGCTTAGAGAAACAAAATTGAATTTCATGAAGACTACTCTTCAATTCGTTTGTTTAGTCTTAAAACTTTCATTGAAGTGGTTGCGGCATTTTGGTCAATTTTGATTTCAAACAAATCTAGTTACCAAAATGATGTAACGTTTCAATGTACTTAACTCAATTAAGCATATGAGAAACAATTCATTGTAAGTAGATATGTTAGTCAAGAATCAAAAACCCTTTTGATCACGAATAACTTTTATCTATACTCTTCACAAGAAATCCTTACAATGGATAATACGAGGTTTTTAGAAGGAAAATTCAAATTTTGTCTTTAGTTACGATGTTTTAATGGAGATTTGAAATAAAATCGAAATGATATCGTATATGAATTGTGGTAAAGAAATACAACAATATGATAACGGAATAGTGGAAAACTTAACATTTATCGTTTTATTAATACTTGTAAAAAACAAGTAAAGCATTTACATATTGACCTCTACCCAACTATGATAAATGATTCCAAGATCCAAATTCATATTAACTTGGGCATCGGTAAATCCGAATACAACGCTCATCAATATAACTCGGTGGATTAACTCTTTAATCGATTCTATTTTTAGAACTCTTGAACAATAAAATTACATTAATATTTATCTTTAGCCCGAAACACATCCGGCAACCGTCGAGAATACTTTCGTTGAGTTCAACCCAAATTTCGAATAAATGTGTCCATGATCCAAATTTACATCAACTTGGGCATCAGTAAAGCCGAATACAACCCTTATCTTTATAAATTCGGTGGGTAGACATTTATCACCCACTTCCCCTACGTAACAAGGTTTGTACCCCGGTAGGGCCGAGTGCACTCCTTATGAAATAGGTTTTCATGGTTTCTACTTTTTGGTAAGGCTAAGTCTCAATTGTTTATTTTAGCGAGAGGTCATGTCAATTTATTATCTATCACGTTTTAAGTGAACTAAAGCGGTGAACTACGATAATTGTAAATGACACGGTCGATAAACTCGATTTAAAATGCATGTCTAGTTATGGCGATTTAGCGATGCATGCAACATATAAATAAAATGCAAAGCATAAAAATAAAATCCTAGTATGGCCTTCCTAAAATAGTAAATCTAATAAACTATTAAAAATTCGGAAACCAACTCCTTTGGTCCCTTGAGCTTCGGTCTTGGCACGCACTTCAAGGAACCACTTTCTTTGATGGATCGCCTTCTCGAGTGGCACCGTCTTCAAGGAACTCCGGAATAAATAAATTACAAAATGAATTACATAATTTCCTATTATACATTTGAAATTAAAATTAAAATAAATCTATTAAATTACAAAACGGTGATACGATATCACAATAATTACAATCGAATCGATATTCCCATACATTTCGGGTAATATCAATTAAAACTAAGGTCATACTAAGTAAAATTACATAATTCAAAAATTACATAAAATTAAAATATGACAATCATAAATAAAATGCACAATTATAATATGTATAAGCATGCCAAATTTTATGCTAAATCGCCTTTAAGAGCCAATATCGTATATTAATCGGTTTTTACGGATTTGCGTGATTTAACTTATTAAAATCACAATAATTACATAAATTCATATTTATGTACAAGTTAATTACCCTAACCATCTTAGGACTCAAAATTAGTCTCCACTAACATTTGACAATAATTAAACTTGATTTCTTAATATTGTTCATAAATGGACCGAAAAATACAAAATTTATGCTATAAACCTCAAATTAAATCATAAATATTTCAAATAAACTCGAAATCTGAAATTTAAACTCATGAACATTCTGGAAAAATACCATGACACTTATAATGTTCAAAACTTAGGTTAAAAATTTCGAAAATTTATCGAGAAAAACAATGTTGCGGTTTATCGGTTTTAACAATTATGACCATAAAAATATGAGAAAAAATTTTATTCATCAACTTTTCACTTTTATATATGAAATATATGATAAAATGCAACATGTGACGTTTTTCCTTTAGTCATGAAGTATGTTTTAGCATTATTACTAATTATAGTCACTATTTATGTGATTTTTCATCAAAAATTCATAAATCATGTATAAAGACTTCATTATAGCCAAATATTTTACACACATCTTGTAAAATTGCATGTGACAACATACTAAATTTCCATGACCAGATTCGAAAAATAACTCATATTAAACTATTTACCCATTTAAATACGATTTTAACTTTAAAAATCCATATTTCGAGCAAAACAACTCATTTTTACATGACAATTTACAGGCCATCAGTAGATAATATATTTGAAAACATATCCAAAAACCACTAAAAAATTCGAAGTTTAGCTATTTTTCGTCCAAAAATGACATTTTTTATCATAAAAATCACATTTTAATGCCAATATTATATAAAATGAACAATAAAATCCATAAATAAACCAAAATGTCCTAAAAATCACTTAGGACCAGAAACTTTTAATATGCAAAGTTATTTTTAGGTTTATCTTCATAAATCCAAATTAATTAGTTTTGTATGTTAATCATATAACTCGGAAAAACTATAAACCGATTTGCATGCAAACAACCTAAGGCTCATGATACCGCTTGTTGGAATTCATTAATCTCATTACTATACATATTCATATATGAATTAATTTATTTAGTCATAAAATAAATTGTTGATCTTATGCATGCAAACTAAATAACAAGAGATGAGAAAATCGTTTTCTCACCATCAAAAATTCGGCCAAATGGGCACAAATGAAGGTCTCCTACCTTCATTTGTTATTGAGCTAAAAATACATTAGGATGATCATCCATGACTTCAAATAGAAGTCATCCAATAAGAAGCACCCAAGACTATCCCAAAATCCCACAAAATAATATGTACTAGATATTTGTAATGTGGTTTAACTTAAAATCGATTACTAATACTCATATACTACTACTAGTATTATTAATGATTGATTTGTACAAATTTAATTCATAAAAATAAATTTTATGAAGGACAAGAGAAAGAGTGTTGTGTTTTTCATAAAACATGAGAGAATGGAAAAATTGAGAAAAATCTCTCAATTGTTGATAGTAAAAACCGGTGGTTGGGGTGGGATTTTAGGACCTTTTCCTTTTTGCTTTTTGTCTTCACAAGACTAATTAGTGTAAGCCTTTGTCATACTCAAGTCATTATCAAATGTCATAGACAAATGAATAAGACAAAACTTCTAAAATTGCCCACCAATTTTCGGTTATCATGTGTAATATGGAGTCCATTTTATTTTTGTCAATTGTACAATTGTATGTCATGTGACATGTGACATGTCTTATGTCATGTTTTAATTTAAAATGCATATTTAACAAATTAAATATCATTTACAAATTAAATAAATCACATTTAACAAATTGACTAGTAATTCAAAATTACTTTCACATAAAATGGTCATTTAAATACTAGTTAATATAATTCACAGCATCTTGTAATTATAAGTAACTTATCATTCTCATCTCGCGTGTTTCGCAAACACCGATTGATTTTAGTAATATAACTTCTTAAATTACTAAATAAAATCTTATTTAATCACATTATAATAAGATGTCATTTTCTCTCTTATGATAATAATAATTTGTTCAATTTTAAGGAATTAATTAATCCTGTATCGGCATACAGTTAATTAACCTTTTTCAATTAAGGGAATCGTCCTTTAGGTGTGACCTCAAGGGATCAACTGATCACCACCGTCGCACGACAGTAATGTCAAACTCTAGCCAGCCAATCATAACCGATATGTGTGGACCAGTTGACTATATATGTAATGTATCATCCCTTTCGTATTCTTGTTATGAGATTTAAATATGTGATCAATATGATCGACAATTGTGATCGCATTATTGTCGGGGACACTTACTCCAACATATCATGGCTCCCCTAAGCCTAGCATTACAGAATTTAGCTATGCATAAATGTAAATAAAACAATAATGAAAGATAAAACAATAATAAACATGATAGAGAGATGTTCAAAAGAGAATTGGATTAAATAGAAAGAGATTAAGATGAAAGATTACACATAACGAGATCCGGAAAAGAGACGTCGAACAAGAGTAAAGCTGAATAATACCGTCCGAAGCCTCCCTTTAACCTCATCCAGTCTCTCCTATTTATAGGAGAGATATTTATTTTACCTAAGATATAACTTAAAATATCTAGTAAATAAGTTTGCGCGAGAAAATTTTACGTCAGACCTCAAAGTACTCGATCGAGCACTTCTAAACAACTCGATCGAATGACTTCATGCAAAAACCTCTCGATCGAGCACAATAACTACTCGATCGAGGAACCTCCAAATTCCACCTTTCGATCGAACAAAGAAAAGTATTCGATCGAGGAAATGGAACAGCCAATCTACTCGATTAAATAGACTAGGTCAGCAAAAGCCTTTGATCGAGTCATCTACTTAGCCAACTCATTAAGGACGTTTGATTTGCTTCCGAGACGACTTCACGCATCCCAAGGCAGTAGTATTTCCGCTCCAAATCCACTCATCTCCTAAATGCAAGCTAAGGGGACAGTAAAAGGCGCAATTCCGCTACTTTCAGGTCCATTCTTGCAATTAAAGCCAAACAAACCAAAGTAGAATATTCGGGGCATTTCGTAGCATAAAACTATATAAAATGCATAGAAATGCGTGCAAATGAAGTACAAAATGCCTATATAAAATGCACGCATCAAACCTCCTCAAACCAAACATTTGCTTGTCCTTAAGCAAACTAAATGCAACTAACTAATGGAACGGAATAAAAACTCAGTGCCAGCTACAAATCGTCCACTTAAACCATTAAATGCAAGTAAACTAATACTTATAGCATAAACTGTCAAATGCAAACGAGTTGTAAGATGTTTATAGTAAAGATGAACCGTCGACTTTGCAAGACCTTTGATAATGGACTCTCATGGGTCACTCTTCTCTCATGAAGAAAAGGGTAACCAATTAATTATAAGAGAGGAAGAAATATAGTCGCTCACCTAAACTACGACCAACATAAACATGTATGCAACTAATATGATAGACAATTCTAGCTACCGTACACATACATTCCAACCAAACAAAGTCCCGTCACAACCGAGGGCTTACAAAAGTATGGAAAAGTGAGGTAATGGGTAAGAAGGGGCAAAATATTTATGGGAATGTGAGGTTAACAGCCAAGCTAGCTAACTAAACAAAGCCAAATTAACCATATCTACTTCTAAATCCATCTAAATTAAGCACAAATGCCCTTGATTGGCATACAAGCTCACCAAACCGAATAATATCAACTCCTCATAAGATAAAATGATCGCATAGGAGTAAGAACCGACAACAACCAAAATTTTCAATTCTTCTCTTTCTTTTTTTTTTCTTTTTTTCTTTCATTCCATCATCCTCCTTTCTCCATATATTACCAACTCCCTATAATCAAATACAAACCAAATTCAGCTCAATAACATACCGCAAAAAAAACACTAAACTAGCTTGACAGGGCAGGCTAAATTTGGAATGTAGTTAAGGGTCAAAAGGCAAATTTGGCTAAATGTAGAGTTTAATGGGTAAAAATGGAATAAAGGGAATGTAAGCACCTCCCTGCATGTGACACCAATCACTAACCCGAATGTACGTAGGCAAAAAGCAATTGAATTTCATATATGTGCAAATTAATAATACATGCTATGCAAGGAGTAACTACTGACAATCTTATATGAACTGGTCATAAATGACACCAGTTTTAAGGCTCTAATTCCTTAGAAAATATGAATAGGTTGCCAAAATTTCAGGTCAAGCCTAGTCGTTCAGCTAAATTTAAACAAAAACTCGCAGATATGCAAAAGACGAACCTAAAAAGATATCAGTTTTTCGCAAGGCTTAAGCAAAAAGGATTAAGAGTAGTGTAATTTCATCATTGAAATCTACCGTTCCGACTCAACCTAAATGCTAAAAGAAACAAGAATTTTTTTATTTTATTAATTTTTTTTATTTTTTTCGACTTTTTTCTGGATTTTGATGTTTTGAATGAATAACAATGCATACAAAAATTAAACGTGATAACAGAAATGCAGTAAAAACAAATATAGATGCAGACACAGATATGGATGCATATACCCTCCCCAAACCAAACCGTACAATGCCCTCATTGTACCCAAAAATAGGGAAAGGAAATGCAAACTGAAAAGGAGAGTGAAGCACGAAAAACTTACAAGAATCACGTGAAGTAGGGACCTCCCCAAACCAACCAGCAACATGGGAGGTCGCTAATGGCTTCATGACAACATCACTGGAAGCTAATCAAAACAACGAACTCGATCGAGGGAGAATATACTCGATCGAGTAGAAATGGCCGCGAAAGAGCTCGATCAAAGGAATAAAGTCACTCGATCGAGAAGTCTTCATCCTAGGGTGCTCGATCGAGAACATAAAGTACTCGATCGAGCAGCTGCCTATGCACGAACACCTAGGCTCCATTGAGGCACCTGCAAACACGCAATAAACGCCCATAGGACTGATAAAACAAGCCTAAACGTTCCAGTATATCGTCTAAAACCCAATTATTACAAGTCCAAAAAAATGAATTGTTTGATAATCAACAAAAAAGAGTTTTAAACTCCGGGTTGCCTCCTAGACAGCGCTAGTTTCAGATAGGTCCCGGTATGACCTTCTCTTCTTCATCCACCCACGCAAGTCAATAGCCCACAACAAGGCTTCTTACTGAAGGAAGTCCTCTCGGCGTCCATGATCTTGACCTTAGGCCTACACACCATCGCATCAACCAAAGGACAGCAACTACTTGCAGCGTCATTGCCTCCACCTTTGGCTTCCTCGCGCGCTTTCTTCTTATGCGGTATAGCTTCGTCCAAACCTCCACCGGGGTCATCAATTCTTACCATCCCAGTCTCCAAATTCAACACACCATGCTCGGCTCATGGGTCTTTTAACCTGTCAAGACCTGTAGAAAGAGTAACAGAGAAATATTCCTTCAATCAACTTGCTCCCAAACTGGGGCAGAGGTGTCAAATCGACAGAAATATGTGATGCAACAGAAGGATTAGAAGGAACACCATCGGGTTCTACAGAAGGGATAGCTGTAGACTGGGTAAAAACCAAGTCCTCCCCTCCTACCTGAAAGGTAAGTGTCCTAGCCCCGACATCTACAATCGCACCAGCAGTGTGCAAAAATGGTCTCCCTAAGATAATAGGGGTACGGGTGTCCTCGGGTATGACTAAGACAACAAAGTTAACGGGAATAAAGAACCTCCTGATCCTAACAGGTACATCTTCTAAAAATCCTAAAGGCCGTGATATAAAACGGCCGGCCATCTGAACGGTCATGCTAGTGCACTGAAACTTGGTCAAACCCAATCTCTTAGCAAGAGATAAAGGTAAGACATTGACACTAGCACCTAAGTCAGATAAAGCATTGTCAATTAAATAAGTCCCTATATGACATGGAGTGGAAAAACTACCCGGGTCAGCCAATTTCGGTGGAGTTATTCTAAAGAAGTGCGGAGCACTGATTTGACTCATATTTGAGCACATTTAGTCCCCAAATTAACCTCGTTCCTATGCTTTTTAGCACATATTTGGGTCATTTATTATCTTTAGGTTCCCATTTTGCATATTCTTTGAGGTTTTGTGTCCTTGGTAGGAGAGGATGGCTAACCTTGCATTTATGACGCGAAATGGAGCTAAATGGATCGCCTCTAATGACCAAGCATCAAAGAGATGACCGACACTAGAGATCTAAGTAGATAAATAAAGTGAAATGGGCAATGATGAAAGGATCCTTGCATCCCCAACATGATCCTCACGGATTGTTAAGGAGCTAAACTAGAGAAGCACTCTGCCCAAGGATCTGAGCGGCCCGAGCATGATCCGAGCATGCCACACTACAAGGATCCGAGTGGCTTGATCCTAGGATGAGCGGACTGTGCAGCAAAGATCCGAGCATCCCCTCCCTGATCCGAGCGGATCCCTTCACAGAGCAGCCCATGCCTCAGCATGAGACGAGCGGATCGTGGCAGGGCTAGCAAGGATGATCCGCGCATTTCCCTCGGGAGTAGCATTTACTCAAGTTTTTTTAGGGTCTTAATAGTCATTGAAGCCCTTAGTAACCCTAATCCTTGTACCTAATCTTTAGTATAAATAACCCTTTGTACTACCTAGATTAGCATCCCATCTTATGTTCTCTTAATCCAATCTTAATACTCTCTTAAATTAGTCGTAATTTAGTTGTAATACATTTATCAATATTAATCACATCTTAATCTTTCCTTAATTTCTTAATTGTTCTTCCTTTTATTTGGGTAATTAGAAGATTATTTGGGTTTATTTGGAGGATTGACAACCTTCCATCAATCATCAAGTACTTCTATTATTCTTTGCTTTATTTTTTGGAATCATCTTCATAGGTATAATTCCTCTTTACCCTTATTTAATTATTGTTAATCACTTTCATTTATTCATCATGTTTTGCTTTGTTAGTATGATTGACAACCTTATTAGCATGCTAAACTTGATCATGAGTGAGTTCTTCTTTAGCTAGGGTTAATGGGGAATTAGGAGAAACAAACATGGGGATTAATCTATGCTTAATCTAATATGTTTTCATAATTAATTTGCTTACTTATTGTGATTTCAACCTATGCACATGTTATGTTTGATGAAATGCGAGCCTATGAATCCTTACATTTTTTTACCATCCCTTATCTTTTCAATGAGGCTTGTAAGACATAAACCAACTCGAGCCTCATTAGACCATGCATAGAGTTGAATAGGAAGAATTAACTCGACTTGTAGGTGTTGTACAGTCTAGATGACTCGGCTCCGGGACCCAAATCTTCTTAGGGATTGTAAGATATACACTAACTCGATCCCATCACAACAATAAGTGTTTGCATCTAATTGAGAACATGTTTGTATGATCAACTCCCATGAATCCCCTATGAACCCATGACACCCTAGTGCCTTTAATCATTTGTTTACAAACCCCTTTAATTAATTTACTTTGTTTTCATTAATTTACTTTCATTTTGTTGATTAGTTTAGATTACAGATCACCTCAACCCAAATTGTGACACCCTAAGACATAGCTATTTACAATTGAGAATCCTACATTAATACCCGTCCCTTGGGATCCGACCTTTACTTACCTCTTTACTAAGAGTAGTTTGTGAAGTTATAAATATTGTTTTGGTTGGTAGCTTTTGACGATGAGTTTGAACCGGACCAAAAATGGCGCCGTTGCCGGGGACGGTGTTAAATTGATTTGATTTTCATTAATTTTTTTAGTTGTGTCTTTCTTTACCTTGGGGAAGTCAATCTCCTCAAAGTTGTTCTAATTGTTTTCGAGTTGTTTGATATTTTGCATGACTAGGAGATCACAAGGTAATTTATTTCCTATTGATTTCGAGATTGAAAGGACCTTAACCAACAATAGAAGAGTTGCTAGAGGTACTTCAAGAGTTGTAGGTATTGGAGAGATTGTGGACATTCAACCAAATAAAATTGAGTTCACCAACCTTTTGCAAGAGAAGGAGGGGATAACCCAATACAAAACCCACCACAAAATCAACCCACAATGCCTAAATTTTCATCACATTCCGTACCAACTGAGGAGAACCTACCAAATGGTACTCCTATACCACCACATTTAACCGGTAATTTCATTGCCGAATCCGCATTCATACAATTAGTTGAGAGAAGTCAATTTGGAGGGATGCATAGTGAACACCCTCATTCACATATGGAGACTTTTTGTGACTATTGTGATGCGATTTTTCAAACCGGAGTTACTCAAGACGAAATCCGATGGGTATTATTTCCTTTTTCCTTGATCGGTACCGTAAAGCAATGGTTGAAGAGCTTAGACAAGGGTACCCATGGTATTGATTCATGGAAGAAGTTATCACTTGCTTTCTACAAGAAATTCTATCCTCCGAAGAAGACCAATATGTTGAGAGCCCAAATCACTGGGTTCAAGCAAAGAGATGAAGAATCATTGTATGAAGCATGGGAGATATTTAAGGACATTTGTCGTTCTTGTCCACACCATGGACTTAGCGAATGGTTCCTTGTGCAACAATTTTGGAACGGTTTATATGAAGACTCCTGCAACATTCTCAATATGGGATTCAATGGAATGTTTACCGAAGTTGATGACAATCAAACATGGGCCAAAATCAAAGAGATGGCGGTTCATAATTCCCAATATAGTAGGCCTCGAAAGACCACTAGAGGAGGAAAGTATGAGGTAGATTCCATCACACAATTGGGTGCTCAACTAAGTGCTCATATTGACACCATCAATTTGAAGTTTGAAAAGGCCATGTCTAAGCTTGATAAAGCTTCCAAATCACCCAAACAACATGTTAATGCTATGGTGGCATCATCCACAATTCCAAGTGGAGTATGTGAAAGTTGTGGAACTTTGGGACATGAGTAAAGTGAATGTAGGGGAACAAATGAACAAGTGAATGCTTTCCAAGCATACAAGAATGGTACCCCTTATTCCAACTACTATAATGAGAATACCAAATTTCATCCAAATCTTTCATACAAGAGCCAAAATGTCCAAAACCCCCCAACCAACATACACCCCACCTCCAATGAGAAATCAAGCTCAAAGACCCTTTTACAACCAAAGCCAAAGTTATCAAAATCAACCTTCCTACAACCAATCCAATGACCAAGGCTTTGATGTTCAAAAAATGGTCCTCCAAATACAAAAGAGCCAACAAGAATTTTTCATCCAAATGCAAAAAGATAGCCAAGCCAAAGATATCACCATCAATAACATACTAGCCCACACCAAGATGTTGGAAACTCAAATGACCCAATTAGCATCTTCTAGCTCTCAAAGACAAAAGGGGCAATTACCACCTCAAAGTAACCCCCCAAGACATGAGACGGTGAGTGCCATCCATTTGAGGAGTGGTACGAGATATGAAGGACCGAAGAGGCCAATTGATGAAGATGTTGTGGATGCTAGTGACAAGCAAATATTTTGGAGAACTCTAAGGAGGAAGAAGAACCCACCACCAATGAAGTGTCAAAGAAGAAGAATGAAGAGAAGGCTAAGGAAAAAGAGCCTATTGTGATTAGACTTCCATTCCCAAGTCGTCAAGCTAAGCCTAAGTTTGATGAGCAACTTGGAAAGTTCATGGAAATTGTGAAGAACTTAAGTGTCTCAATCCCATTCACGGAATAGATCAATCATGTTCCGGCCTATGCAAAGTACATGAAAGATATTCTTACCAAGAAGAAATCCATCCGGGAGCTAGAGACTATTGCCTTTACCAAAGTGAGTAGTGCTATTCTTCAAGGAAGTTCCCCTCCAAAACTAAAAGATCCGGGAAGTTTTTCTATTCCATGCATCATTGGCGACACTACATTCAACAAAGCATTATATGACCTTGGAGCAACTGTAAGTGTCATGCCATACTCGGTATGCATAAGGCTAGGAATGGGAGAAATCAAATGCACTAACATTACTCTTCAAATGGTGGATCGATCAACAAACATACCTTTAGGGGTATGGGAAGATGTGCCCGTAAGAATTGGCAAATTCTTCATTCCGGTAGACTTTGTCATTGTAGACATGGAGGAGGATTCCAACATTCCTATCATTTTAGGAAGACCTTTATTTCATACCGCGGGAGCGGTAATTGATGTGAAACATGAAGAGCACACAGTTGAAGTGGGGGATGAGACAATCACTTTTAACCTTGACAAAACAATGAGAGCTCCCAAACTACATGAACCATGTTTCATGATCGACCATTATAGCCAAGAAAGTGATAGAAAAAAGTTAGCATCTCAATGCAAAGATCAAGCTATGGGTAAAGAATCACCACCCATATGAAAGAAGAAAGTGGATAACCCTCAAGTTGCTCTATCCGGAGAGCAAGAAAATTCCAATAATGAGAGCTTGAACAGCTCACCACCCATCATGACAAGCAATGAAGAAGGCCTCATTGGCCATGACAACAAAGAAGGAGAGTTGCTCTTGTCAACTCATGATACCATTAGGTAACAAGATAATGAAGTTTGTGGTCTATGGGATGACGAATTTGAAGGATTAGTCAATCCTTAGATTGGCAATACTATGACCTTAGACCAAGGCTTTGTTGATCCTAGTCATCATCTTGACTCGGGTCACCACCGTGAAGAACCATAATATGCAAAGATCTATGCAAGATCTTTACAATGAAAATGAACAAGCCTTCGACTACTTCTACAAGGTGTTGAGCAACATCAACAACACCTTGGCTTTACCCCCTTGACATCTCATTCAAGAATGGGAGTTTGGTGGAGTCCTCGCTAAACCACCATTTGTAAATATTCTAACCCTTTTAACTAGCATTTTATTTCCTTTATTGCATCTTTGTCATTTTTAGATTTGCAATTTCATACATTGATCAAGATTTTCGTCATGAGAGAAAGTGACGGAGGTATTTTAATGTGTTTTGGTGTGTAGTGTTTGATCTAGTGTGGGGATAGCAAATGCCTAGGCGAACCGAGCCTTTGTAGTACACCCACAAATATTCAACAAAGGAAATGAAGAAAGGATGACTTAAGGAAAGGAGATCCCCACGGGCAGAACTGAGCTTGTGGGTGCAGAGGAGAATCCGAGCGTCCTAGAAGGGAATCCGATCGAGCTGCTGACAATCCGGGCGTCCCAGAGGAGCATCCGAGCGTCCTGGCCTTAGGACGCGGGTCTTGGGAATGCTGGAATTGAAAAAAGGGGTCTGTTTGTGCATCCTTCAAATGGAAGATCCGAGTGTAATACTACGGTTTTCTTGAGAACAATTTGTGCATCCTGGCATGCTTCAAATTTACAAGTCCACGCTGTTTGTAAATCCGAGCGTCCCCAGGAAGATCCGAGTGTAATACTACTGTTTTCTATGTCTAGGGGTACTCTATCGAGTGAGGCTTACTCTGTCGAGTAAGTATGTTTTTATACAAAATAGTAGTATGTCTGATGGGTACTCGATCGAGTATGTGTGGCACTCGATCGAGTAAGGGGCACTCGATCGAGTAAGTTACTTACTCGATCAAGCAAGTGAGTCTTGCGGGTTATTTTAGCTGGGTTTTGTTAATAACGCTTGATTATTATAAAAGGATTCCGTCACCTTTCTTAATCAATTTTCACTTTTCTAAAACCTTTCAAGAGAGAAAAAGAGTTATGTTGTTCTCCTTCTTCGCGTTGTTAGCAAATCCCAAGGGCTGGGATCGTCGGGTTGTCTTGTTCTTTACATCGTTGCGATCGTCGTGTCGAGGGTAAGTTCCATGTATAATTTAAGTTGGGTTTCGTTGAGTTTCTTTAACACCCTAATTGGGTATTGTTGGGGGTTTTGGGTGATTTATATGAATGTGGTAGTAATTGCATGTATGTTATAGGAGGAGGTTTCGTTGAGGAAAAATTTTGATTAGCTGCTAAGACCGTCTGTGGTGTTTGCTTTCCAGATAGGGTTTCCCTACTCACTATTGCTACATGAATTGTTGGTGATTGTTGTTGTGATTGTTGAATAATTATAATGTTGGATTGGTTCTGGTGATGTTGATGTTGATAGTATATTGTTGATTGATTGTGTAACTGTCAGTGATCTTCGGGGTGCGTCCCTGGCTGAGTGGAGTCACTTACGGGAGTGGCTTCACGCCCTTGATTTGCCCCTTGTGGTTCCTGTCACAAGGGGGATGTGCACATTAATGAACTTGGGTTTATTGCTCGATGGAGATGAGCGGGGATTTGGTGGGTATGGCTGCGGTCCCCCACTGGCGGCGTGGAGTACTTGTTGCGATGGGTACTCTGACAGGACAATGCGGAGATTGCAGATGGAGATTGGCGATGGGTCCCTCAGTTGTGTGGAGATTGGTGATGGAGACCGGATATTGGTTTGAGCAATTTGAGCTATTTGTGTTCCTGTTTCATTGTGGCTATTGTTTTTGTGTAATCGGTACTGACCCCGTTTAAATGTTTTAAAAACTGTGGTGATCCATTTGGGGGTGGTGAGCAGATATTGAGTAGGTATGAGACGATGCGCATGGGATAACTTGGATGAGTCATCACATTGCAGTTTTAGATGTCTTCCGTTGTGTCAAACTTTTTATAGTTGTTTAGTAGTTGTCAGTTTTAAGAACCTTATATTTCCTTTTAACAGTTTTTGGAGTTTGGCTTGTATCACTTAAACTTTATTATCTTTTAAATACGTTTCGTTATTGTCTATTTGAGTATCATTATCTCGGGTAACCGAGATGGTGACGTTCTCATACCATAAGTGGTCCTGGTAAGGCACTTGGAGTATGGGGGTGTCACAAAGTGGTATCAGAGCGACGATCTTGAAACCTGTAACTAATGAACCTAATGAATATAGGGAGTCAAACTAAAATGAACCCGGGCAGAAGTTGTAGGAGCTAATGCAAAGACTTGGGAGACGTCCTAAAGTCGCGAACTCGCCCTACAATTTTGAACCGGTCACCATGGGATGTGAGTTGGGATCGCTACGTGTTTACCTTGTATGCTATGTATTCATATAGTAATGAGTTGTATGAATTGTTGGATGCATGTATGTGGAGGATAGGAGATGTGTAGTGAAGGAAGATGATGATATGATTATATATGTTGTTGGTTGAATATATGAATGGCATGATGGATGATTTATGATCTGGCATAATAAGGAACATATGAATAGCAATTTTGTGTCGTATACGTATATTTTATTTACGTAAAGTTATATAATAAGTTTATATACTTGTCCACTATTGTTCATATGTATATGTTGTATGAAGTGTGTAGTTGTAATAGATGAATTGGTTGGAAAAGATTAAGTAAGTAATTGCATAAGAATATGAAATTTATGTGGGGGGCGTGTTTATGTGATGGTAGTGGATTTTATAATGTCGTAATGTTAGTAACATGTGAATGGAGAATTTGATGTTCTATGTTATGCTATTATTTTTACATAAAGTTATAAAAATAAGAGTATGTGGGTAGTACATGATTGATAAGTTGAATAATATATTTGCATATGGATGTTGTTGTTTGGCTTTTGTCGATAGTAAGATGTGGTTAGGGGTACTGGTTTTATGAGTATTGGATTGGTTTTGTTTGCTTGGTTGTTTTTAAGTTGTTTGGAAGTAAAAAAAATCAATAGTTATGTTGTTCGATTATAGAGGGGTTGTCTTTAAACTGTTATAACTTGAGATTTATATATGATTTTGATGTGATTCCAATTGAAGATGATAGCTTGTTCTTTTACGATTCTAACAATAGGTCACACGCCCAAAATGACCAAGAAACGAGTGAGATATGACCGTTTTACGAAAATTGGAAAGTGGTGAGAAATGCGTAGGGTACTCGATCGAGTGGCCCTCACTCGATCGAGTGGCCCTCACTCGATCGAGTGCATCTCTTGTTACTCAATCAAGTAACCCTTACTCGATCGAGTAGTCCTGGTAATTTGTTTTACGTGCCTCTGACCTTCACTTACTCGATCGAGTAAGTCACTTACTCGATCGAGTGGTCTGAACTCGATCTAGTGACCCCTGTTTTGGGTCATATGCTTATCTTTTGACTTCGTTGCACATTATGTTTAATTCAAAGGTGTTCTTTGGCTTCTTTATGCATTGTTTTACGTATGTGTTGGTCCTAATGCGTAAGTTACCCAATCTTATGATGTAAGGTGTGGCACCTGTGGTGAGTATGAGTTTGGTGGGGAGGACATGAATTACATGTGGTTGTGATAGATAGTGGAAAAAGAAAAGGAAGATTGTTAAGGCTTATTGAGGCATAAAGCATGTTTTGTGAGATGAGAAGAGTGATATGATTGTGTTTTGAGTAATGTAAAAGTAAGTGAAAGTGGACAAGGGATGATGTGAGTCTAAGGAACGTGAGAATGAAAAGATTGAAAGGAAGGATGTGGATATTAGCAATTTAAGGTGTGTAAGGAATTATGGAGAGAGATGATTAGATTGTGTTGGTTAAGAATGTATGTAATGAAAGATCGTTGTAGAGGTATGGAGAAGAGTGCTATATAGTGAACTTGGTGGAGACACGCCGCGACGTGGATTTGCAGATGGTGAGTGAATTTGGGAATTTATATTCTCAAGAGGTAAAACTAATGTGTGATTTCCTTGGGCAATTAACGGAATGAAAGGAGTTTTGGGATGCAAAAAAAAAGAAAAAAAAAAGGTGTGAGTGATAGCATGAGATGGTCTGGACTGATTGGTGATAAGTGTGACTGATAGCATGATAAGAGAAGATCCATGGTAAGAAAGAGTGAGATGATACTGATATGAAATATTGGGACTCGAGTTTTGGAGCAACGAGAAGGTAACCGGAGCACTAAAGATTTAGATAGAAGTAATAAGGAGTTGAACTATCTTATATATATATATATATATATATATATATATATATATATATATATATATATATATATATATATATATATATATATAGAGAGAGAGAGAGAGAGAGAGAGAGAGGGGTAAGATCCGGTGAGAACGAACACTCGGTGAGAACGGTGAGAACGACCCTCCTCCCTTGGATTAAAAGTGAAATGTACGGTTGATATTTGCGCTTAAATTAAATTCAATAATAAAATCCTTCAACCCCACCTGCTACCTTCGTTTTGGGCAACATCGATTCAATTGCAATTTTCTTTTAATTAACCATTTTTAACCAAAGTCAGCAATCAACTTCCTCGATCATTTCAACAATGAACTCTACTCCATTACATTAACTATCTAATCCTCTTATTTTCCTCTAAATCGTCCCCCCATTTTCCAATTCTTAATTGGTAAGCGTAGTGTTTCATATTTAATGGTTTTCTACTGGAATTTAGCTAGATTTCCGACAACGAGGTCGCCAATTCAATGATGAATACTCGAACTGATCATATCCATGTGTAAATGGTGGAGATAGGGTGGTTGAGGAGGCGGATTTAGTGAAGATTTAGGATCTTCGATGTCGGAGATGCACTATGATGGTTGATTCCAACAATGGTCAGTGCACGATATTATTGTACCTGTTTTCTATATTCATGTATCTCAAACCAATTTCAATGTACCTAGTATGTAATTTTGTGTATCTACGATAAATACATAAAAATAGTGGTTAGGTACACCAAAAACTAGTGTAGATACATTAAAGTAGACGGGAAATCAATGAAGCTGAGGTAGTTTGTTGGCATTGTGATTGGTGCGACGGTTGGAGATCTGGTGATGCCAGTAAAATACAGGAGGATATAGAGGACGATAAAGGGGAAGCTCTGATGTTGGTTACGGATAACGATTAATCATTTTCGTGGATTGTTGTCGTCATCTGAATCGTCGACGAAAGGGAGCACCGTACTGGATTATCGACAGAAGTGGAGTACATACTACAATGGTAGTACCGATATGGAGGTTAACCACGGTGAAATCGAACGAAAACAGTGGACATGGTGATGCCCGACGAAACACCAAGAGGACGATGACCGGAGTGAATATGTAGAAGAGAAGATCGCAAAGGGGTAATGAGATGCAGTAGCAAGCCTTCGTCGGTAAATTCGCCGGAGATAGCTTGTTGGTCGGAGAGTTTGCATGCGTTCACTGGTGGTGGTTGCGGCGGTGAGAATGACGGATGAGTGAAGTAAAAAAAAAATAGCGTAGTGTTTGAACATTAATTTTGGTGGGCTTACGTGAAAATCAATTGCATATGATTTGGGTGGGCTTAGTTTGCTGATTAAGTTAGTTGTACTTTTGAAGTATTGGTCGTTCTCACCGTTCTCACTGAGAGTTCGTTCTCACCGGATCCTAAAACTATATATATATATATATATATATATATATATATATATATATATATATAGAAATAGGATCATATGAGTTGGGTCAACCTTTGTGAGTTACCCCTCTAAATCTGGACCACTCATCTAAATTAAAATGAATGGCTGAGATTTAATCTTACATCTTGTATATAAAAGATGTAAGATTTGCGGTTTCTTTTTTTTTTTTTTTTTTTTTCAGTATTTCTCTCCCTTTTCACTGTTTCCCTCTCTAATTCTTCTTCTACTGCGATTTCAATTCGTTCGTCCTTGTTTCTTCGATTTTCTCCGTCATTCTTGTTTTTCGTGCTCACTAACTCTACTCATCTTCAATTTCGTCTCATAAGGTAATGAATCTCTTCTTTTGTACTATTTTTACATTGAATTCCAGCAATTTCGCTTTTTTCAATTTCTTGTTTTGGGCATGAATTTCTTGTTTTTTTGTGTTTACTCTTCAATTTATTCAGTCATTTTCATTACGTAGTTCAATTTGTTGTGTTTTTCTTGTTAAATTACATTTTCTATTGTTTTCGCATAATTTCTAGGGTTTCGTAATTTTATTTTTGCGTTTTTGAATTTTGTTGTTTTTGTTTTATTGTGATTTCGTTGTGCATTCTAATGAAGATATAATGTGTTTGTTGTTTGAATAATTCTGTTATTGTAATATATTGACGTAGTTATTGTATTACCTTAACCTAGTTATTCTATTATGAAAAATCAGTTATTGTATCTGGTAGTGACCTATTGGGTGTTGTGTACCTTAGTTGAATGGAAATGACTAGTTAAGAATTTGATTGGACTCATTATTACTGAAGTTTGATATTCATAACTCTTTACAAAAGCAAGTCATGCTAATTTGGGAATTAACAAGAACGTGTTGGAGTTTCTTTGATGTTTGTATGTAAGTCACTGCTAATTTTGTAGTTATTCCTTGTTTATTGTATTAATCATTAAAAGCAGATTTATTGTATTACTTTAACCGAGTTATTGTATTATTCAAACTCGGTTATTGTATTTTGTAGTTATTTCTTGTTTGCTATGTTAAAAATATATTCTATTAATAATAGTTATTCTATTAATCCCGTCATTCTCTGATTACAATTTTCAAGTCTCAATTTTCTTGTCTTTTACTCTCATTTGCCTGATACTCACCAAATGGAACTTGTGTGAGAGGGGAGTGATGTTTAATTATTGTTGAGAATTTGCATTGTTTTGCACGAGTTCATAATATTGCTGCTTTACTTGTACAACATTAGGAGTTCCTCTGTTACTTTTATGTGCAAAAATAAGGAGGCGAAATTGGTGTTGCATAAATAATCACTAAAGAGACACGTAGTGGTATAAGCTGTCAATTACGGAAAATCGGCGTCTATTAGCTCAAAAGGTAGAGCATTGTGCCATTGCACAAGATGTGGGTTCAAGTCCTACATAGACGAGTAAATGTGATTATGTTAATGTCGCAATGTGATTTGCGACTACACATTAAAAGCAAGCAAACAGTAGCTAGGATACTAGTTATTACATACTGCAGCCGGAGCTAAGGGATAGGAGTCCCTTATATTCTCATCAATAGGAATGTTTGAAAGATTACTCAAGTGTTCTTCACTTTTGGATGCTATTTAGGGGCAAAAGGGAATATGTCCTTGTAGCGTTCTGACAAGTAGTTTGCAGCAGGGCTGTTTTCCAATTATCATATCTCCTTGTATACTTAAGCACATCCTATGGTTCTTATATCATTAGAAAACTTAATGTGTTAGCTAAATATAGAAGTTGTAATCATGGTCATAGCTTATGTATAACTCCAGAAACAACCACTGTAAGGGACTGTGCACGGAATGCCCTACAGGTCAGTTTTGACCTGTCATCAAAGAAGTGGCAATATCTCACAATCTAGGAATCATGGTCATAGTGCAGGGATCTTATTGTTTTTTACCATGGACCCATGCTTGTCAAATTGATGTTCAATGTTCCCATGTTGATCCTCAAAAACCATGAAAAGTGAAATTAATTACCTACAACTAACACATGCCGTGCTTTAGTATTCACAATACGATTAAGAAAATCCTCACAAAAACAGACACAATCTCTTTGTTTTTCCATCTTTTTTATTCTTTGAACGTTTTCCGTTTTATTGTTCATCTATTTATTTTAAAATACTCAAAAATAGTCATAGTCACAAATTAAATGTTGCACATACTCTCAATTTTTTGACCATCTTCAAAGGATGTGAATAAACAAAGTTACATCTCAGGCTTAAGTCTTTTTTTATACGAGGAGCAACAACTACAGCAGAGTCTAGAATGCAATCCACCCTACTCCTGTTCCTTTGAATCCAAATCCGATATATATACAGGAAACGACAACGACTGTCACATATATCCTCTGCAATTTTGATCTCTTGATTTTCTTAATCCAATTCAGTATATTAGCCCTGTCAAGCTTAATCTTTAACCAACTCTCGATAATGTCTAGCACAGTCTTACTGTACTGACATTTAAAGAACAAATGGAGTATTTTTCAGTAGCATCTTCACAAATGCAACAATTAGCATTATCGTTCAATCAACCATGTAATTCGATGTGCGAAAGCGCCTTATTGTAAACACATGAGTATGCAATTCTAATCTATGTTGATAATAATAAGCCCATGTAGGAATTGAACCTACATCCTTTGCGCAATTGCACAAATGCTCTACCATTTGAGCTAATGAGCTAGTGTAGTAGAAATTCAATATCTTAGATTCTATACAAAACAAAACAATACAATCTCTGCAGCAGCAGTTATTTTAATGTTATAATGCAGTTATTGTATTATACAAATCCAATTATTCTATCAGAGAGGGGAGCTTTTTAGTGAGATTGGTAGCCTAGTCTACCACAATGCACACTGATTATTTTAATGTAATAGTAAAGTTATTTCATTATTAAATAGTAATTATTGTAAGGATATTTTTGTCAGGTCATATAAAATAATCTTTATTATGAAAAAAACAATCTCTGCTGCAGTAGTTATTTTAATGTTATAATGAAGTTATTGTATTATACAAATCCAGTTATTCTATCAGAGAGAGGAGCTTTTTACTGAGATTGGTAGCCTAGTCCACCACAATGCACACACGTTTATTCTAATCTAAAATAGTACAGTTATTTCATTATTAACTAGTTGTTTATTGTAAGGATATTTTTGTCAGATTCTATAAAACATCCATTATGATGGAGAAAAACAATCTCTCCTGCAACAGTTATTTTAATGTTATAATGAAGTTATTGTATTATACGAATCCAGTTATTCTATTAGAAAAAGGATGTTTTTTTTACTGAAATTGGTAGTCAAGACCAGACCTGATGCATCACGAGTTATTCTAATGTAATAGTACAGTTATTTCATTATTAACTAGCTAGTTGTTTATTGTAAGGATATTTTTGTCAGATTCTATAAAACAACCATTATGATGGAGAAAAACATTCTCTTCTGTGATTATTTTAATGTTATAATGAAGTTATTGTATTATACGAATCCAGTTATTCTATTAGAAAAAGGATGTTTTTTTACTAAAATTGGTAGTCAAGACCAAAGACAATGCATCACAGATTATTCTAATGTAATAGTACAGTTATTTCATTATTAACTAGTTGTTTATTGTAAGGATATTTTTGTTAGATTCTATAAAACAGCCATTATGATGGAGAAAAACAATCTCTCCTGCAACAGTTATTTTAATGTTATAATGAAGTTATTGTATTATACGAATCCAGTTATTCTATTAGAAAAAGGATGTTTTTTTACTGAAATTGGTAGTCAAGACCAGCACAATGCATCACAGTTATTCCAATGTAATAGTACAGTTATTTCATTATTAACTAGTTGTTTATTTTAAAGATATTTTTGCCAGATCCTATAAAACAGTCATTATGATGGAAAAAACAATCTCTCCTGCAACAGTTATTTTAATGTTATAATGCAGTTATTGTATTATACGAAACCAGTTATTCTATTAGAAAAAGGAGGTTTTTCAAATTGATAGTCAAGGCCAGCACAATGCATCACAGTTATTTTAATGCAATAGTACAGTTATTTTAATACTGTAATTCAGTTATTGTATTATACTAATCAGTTATTCAAATACTAGATATTGAATGATATCATGAATGAAATCTACATGCAATTATTGTGATATTATGTGGTAGTTATTCTAACGACTTTCTAAACAACAAAATGAGTAACAGTACGAAAATAATCAATATAATGAAGAAAAGTTTCACAAAACTTATCAACCTAATAACAACATTTATTATATCAACATTATTTCACAAATTTATACCTGAATTCATCGATGTTTGATTATCAGCAATATTATAAAGCAGAGTAAGAGTTTGATCATCTGAATTCATCATCGTTGAAGTTGAAAATTACGGTAAAAAAACACCTAAATCATGTCAGAATTTGTTATTTAATTCAAATACTGAAGTTATTCGATTATTAAATCAGAAATCAGAAGAAATAGTAATACCTTCGTTTGGATTTGAAGAATTAGGGTTTCCGGATGATGAATTTGATAAAATTTGATGAACAGATTGATAGTTTCAAGTGATTTAATCGAAATAGTTAATGAATTTGTGCTAAAATTGTGGATCGAAAAAAAAAGTGAAGAATCAGATGAATTGATGATCAAAATTTTGAAGAACAGAGTTTGATGATAAAAAAGTAGAGAGAGAAAGATAGAGAAATGAATGATCGTGTGTTTGTTTGTAAAATAATTGCTAATTTGGTTTTGTTAGGTCATTTGCTTATATAGGCGGGGGAAACTCACGAAAAGTGACAAACTCACCGGATCTTGCCTCTATATATATATATATATATATATATATATATAAAACTGGGTTGGGAAGGTGTGGATACGACATGTGTCCAATTCAGCCTTAAATACACCATTAATGACAACTTAGTCATTAATTACAGGCATTAATGTAACATAAAAATCATCAACAATAATTTAATAAATTTATTTATTAGATAAAATTAAATAATTAATATAGCTAATTTAAAAAAATATTTTGAGAAAAAATATGAAACTATTTTTTTAAAATTTATAGCGAAAAATGCTTTCGTATGAGTATAATTTTCATTAGAGTTATTAAATATTAAACCTAATGAATATGTGCTCCCCGTAGAAATAAATAAATTATGTAGATTTCACAAAAAGATCAAATGTATTAAAACTTCATTTTTTTAATTTAAATGCATGTATACAGTATAATACAAACAATTTACGTAAGAGTTAAGTACTTATATACATTGTTTTAATTTTTATTTTTGCATGTATCTAAAAACTCTATTCATACAATTTTCAAATTTTCAAAATACTATTTAAATATTTTTATATTGTGGAGTTATGATAACAAAATTTTAAAACCTTATTATGCGAATTGAGGGTTTTACAAGATAACTTAGCATTGAATTTCATATAGTTATTTTATATGCAATTTCTTTTGTTTAATTGAAAAGAAATGAGAAATATCAAGTGGGTATACACACTGTGGTAAAGAGTAAGTATGTGCACCGTGAGAAAATGAGAATTATAATTCTTTTTTTGAGATATTCTCAAATAAATGTTGTCTACACCATTTATAAAACATCGTCTATTACTTACTTTTTATATTTTATTTAAACATACTTTGAAGAAAATACATAAAAAATAATATTAGAAAAAAAATTAAATCTATTTTATTTTTAAGTAAAATACTAAATTTCATATATCATATATTATTTTTCCTTCAATTATAATAATAAAATATACAAACAGACCGTGTGAAGCACGGGATGCTACCTAGTTAATTGGTATTGTTGAGTGTAAAGAGAAAAGAAGGATAAAAAGTAAGCTGAGAAAAATGTTGACCGGAGTTATGTGATATAAAAGTAAGGAATCGTCGAGATGTATGATACTATCATAAGGATGTGAGTTAATGGTTATATAGGAGTTCCAGGACGACATGTTAATCATGAGTTTCGAGGAATGAAGAAAAGTAAAAGTCGGGTAAAGAATTTGCACGATATGAGATCTTGGTGGTTAGTTGAGTGACGATACAATTAAGGATGGAATTGGAAATAATGTTGAGGTAATTTTGTTGGTGGATTTGATGTTCGTTATTTGGGATGTTAACCAAAGATAGGAAAGAATCGTGATGTTGGAGATGAGCGTAATAGGTTTGATGTCCGAACGGTGGTAGTGTTGATGTGTTGTGGGTAAGGGCGATGATAAATAGGAAAGTAGCCTTTCTAAAGAGGTTGATTTTGTAGAGACACGATTGATATGTATGGATATGAGGAAGTATAAGATGTGGTTATAGGAGGTGGTTACCAGTAGTTGAGTATTAATGGTGTGGTTATATTTGGCAGGAGGCGATGGTTATGCGAATGGGAGAATGTGTTATGAGGGGCATACGAGTTAAGCTCGGGCGTGAGGTAACCTTTATCAGGTGGTAACTTACGTGATCAGGATTGACTAGTTGGATGTGATTATGGGTCTATGATGTGTATAAATGTTTGTGTGAGGTTCTGACCTCAGGAGAAATGGTATGGTGTGATAGTTATAAAGTTGTTATATGAATGTTTTGTGATTTATGTTGGGTACGGTAAACTAATGGAATGAGGTTCAAAAGTGATAGTGTGGACAAGGCCCTCGGGAACTGCGTCCGCGGGATCCACACCAGGCATAATCGACTCGAGGTTCTTTCGAATCGAATTAAGACATATTAGAGTCGCCACCAAGTTTTTTGGGAACTTGGAACCGTTCAAGTCAACTTTACACCTTTCATCGAAAAGCATAAAGCCAATCGACTACGAGTGATTAAAGATAAAGACTTGTACCCTATATCACTCGATTTGAATGACTCTCGTAATCCAATGGTATTTAGACGGATCCACAAACCATAGATCTTGAGTAAGGGGTGAGGGTACGTGTTGGGAAGCCCATAAGGACACCCAACCCCGCCCGTCGATAACGGCCTCTACTAAGTCAAGTGTCGGATTTCAAACAAGGTCATAGCTACGTACGATGTATGATATGCAAACGTTGTTTTAACCCTATCATGTGACAACAATTTCTATGTCGTTTTAGATGCAACTAAACTAACTTTGTCAAAGTTGTAATTTAGCATGTGGGTTGATTGATCTAGCAACATTCAAATGAAACAAACAAGGCTTAGGGGGAATGGGGGAGCCGTTGGGATCTACCTATTACAAACCAGGCATTTCATGCCGACACAACAACAAATTAAAGATACAACTCGATCTAAATACAAATGCTACATACGACGCAATACATAACAACACACACGGCCGTTTGGCCTATAAAACCGTGCACATTAGGGGTGGCCCACGGCTCACATGACCCACGGCCTTGGGTCACTCCTCGTAATGCGTGCTCGCGCTTAATCTCATCGAATTAGACATAGGGCTACGCACCAAAGCATGCATTAGCATAAACCGGGCCATGTTGCTTTAGACAACATGCGGTTTACTACGCTTCTACAAACATTGGGGAACAACCGTCTAACCAAACAAGACTAAGGTTTTTAGAAATCATTTGACTCGATAAAAGAAAACAAACTTGAAAGATTACAACTCGATAAACAAACTATAAATTACAGGCTACAAAACAAACAAAGAACAAATGATAAACAAGGAACGGAAAACGAAACGAGAAAGGCAAGACACACGGCCAACTCACGGCCCAAACCAACGGCCACCCTCACGGCCAAGACAAGGTCAACCTAGTTCCTAAGTTAGATTCATTGGTTAGATCGAATGATCGCGAAAAGGGATAGGAAACAAGTTAGAAAACGAGTTAAAAACGATGTTGATTGATTGTCGCATGAGGGTGCATTCTACACGGCCTAAAGGGTCTAATTAGGTCAAATTCGCTAATTAATTTAACTCATCGAGTGTCAATAAGAAGGTGCTAATCACGCACTCTTATACTAGCGAGAAATTAGGTGAAAGAGAGAGATGCATTCAATTATTTACAGAATCGTCGATTGATTTTATAACTTACGTCGAAGCCACCTATCGTGTCTAATTAGGTTATTAAATTAAATTAATGTTATCTAAATATGTCATAGGTTAACAATCAGAGGTTAGACTAACATACAACGGGTCCTAGGGTATGTCGATTTGGCCGAAACAAAAGGGGGTCGAAAGCGAAGAACGAAGTTAGACAATTGTTTTATTTATGCCCTACCTTGAACACGAGGATATGTAAATGAGACGGGGGGTGTACGACCGACAGAAGTAGCGGTTTCTTTTCCCATCTCAAGTCAACGCGGGTGTTCATGGTGGTACTTTAACTCATACTCGGACTAACTAGTTTCATAGTTAATTTAAAACAATCGATAAACAAAACGAAAACAAACAAAAAAACAAACTATAAAAAGAGCATAAGAAAACGAAATAAAAAAGAGGAAAGAGAAGGGGATTTGATGCACCCTCAACCTACATGTATCGTTGACACCGTCTTGGGTCGTAATCGATGGTAGATTTTATCTCGAGAGGCCGTCGTCGACGAAGAATAAAGCAAACACGCGTTTTGGAAACTTTCTGGACAGCGATTTTCAAACAGTGATATCTCCCTCGTTTCACGACAAAAATTCGATTTAAAAGATGTTTTGGAAACTAGAAAGAGAGGAGAACAAGTATCTTAAAGCAACCCCTGCTCGTTTTGGGTTATTGGGCACGAAAAACGAGCACAAACAGAACTGGACAGACAAGAAGAAACGCGAAAAAAGCAGTGTTATTTCACTCTGTTTTTCGAGGGATTTCGTGTACTCTCAAGGGCAATTTGGCTCGTAATTCTTTGTCTAATGTGTAGATGGACGTTATGTGGTTAATTAGGAACAAGAAACTCGAATTTTTATGGAGGTTTGATGGAGGAACGAGTGGGTTTTCGAAGAGGACACACAAACAGTTTCAGTTTGTGTGTCGGTTTTGTTTAGGGTTTTTGAAGGATGTTTAGGGTCTGTTTCTGAGGTTTAAAGCTTGTGGGTGATGGTTGGATGTATGGAGAACTTAGAGGCATCAATGTATGGTGAAGGGGTCGTATTTATAAGGAGTTAAAATAGGTTAAAAGAGAGGGAGGGGCAGTCGGGCTTCATCTCGCATGGCTGCTGTCCAGCAGTTTTTGTGAGGGTTTGAGGGGGGTTTTCTTGGTGATTAAGCTAGGATAATACGGGTAGGATACTAGGGTATGGGTTAGGGTTAATGGGTACGGGTCTTGGTAGTGTTTGGAGCGGGTTTGGGCTCGGGAATTGAGCTGCCAAAACAGGGGGGCTGCTCGGTTTATGCGGGCTGCTTGTGAGGGGTTTGGGACGAGGATTTGGGCTGTGGTATGGGGGGTTCGAACAAGGGTGGATGGGTATTGGCTTAGGTGGGTTAGTGTACTCGAGATTCGTGCCAAATCGTAAAGGAAACGGGCTCAAAAACCGAGCTAAAAACGAGCTCAAAAACATGCTTAAAAACGAGTTTTCTTCGCTTTTAAAATCGATTTTTCAAATCAATTAACAAATTAAAATAAATGACTTTTCAAATCAAATATACTCATAAAATGATTTTTCAAATCAATTATTTATCTTATTTTCAATAAAATAAACTTGGGAAAATAAATTCAAAATAAAATAAAATAAATTGAATTTACCTAAAAAAACATAATTTAAATATCATTTAAATTAACAAAAAGAATTCACTAAAAAAATATTAATTTAAAAATCATTTAAATTAATAAAATACTTCATCGACGACGCCCATTCTACATCGTAAAACGAACCCAAATAATGACAATGACAACTAAATAAATACATGTGTCCTATCATCATCGGGTGTTTGTCGGGTTCTCTATAAATTCCAATATCGACGGATACGGGTATCTCTGAGCCCCCACTTTGACCGAGGCTTGGACAAGGCGAAAGTCAAAGTATACCCTGAGTCCCTCTCGACACGAGGATTCTTCGGGTCGTTTATAGTCCATTAGACTTGCGTATATAAGCTCGCCAGCCATAAGAAGAGACCATACCTGAAACTTCGTTGCGGATCGACTCTTGCTTCTGTTGTGTCAAATTATCGTCATTGGTCGTCGACCCATAAATTGCATATATGGTGGGTTGAGCCTTATCTTTAGGCGCCTACGTATCCGTTTCTGACGGAATCAAACCCGCGTCGTAGTTCGGCCACTGCTGACACATGCCCAAAGTTTATCATCTGCTGGCGTATGTCCAAAATTCATCATCTTCTGACATTTGTCCAAAATTTGTCATCTGCTGGCGCTTGTCTAAATGGGACGGGACTTTCCGAGTAGGTTGCCGTCGTTTTCATCATTTGCTTTCAGCTACGGAATTCTTCCATTTCATACTCTTGTATTGAATTGAATTCTTGGTGGGTGTCATCCATTACATCTTGATAATGGTCTCTGAAGCCAACGGCTTCAGAGCCCCCAGTTTGCAATGGCTCTAAAGTCGATGACTTTAGAGCCCCCAGTTGAAGCATATCCTGCTATATTTGAAACACAAAAAACGTACTAGCAATAATCATCACATAAGCACATTTGGATCATCGATCCTAAACTTAGATCATTTGAAAGATTGGGTCATCGACCCGAAAATATGTTGGGCCATCGACCCTTCGAAATTGAAATTCAAAAAAATTGGGTCATCAACCCAAAATTTGAACCGTTGAAGATTTTGAATAATTGGGCCATCGACCCGAAATTTGAATTTGAAACGAATCATAAAAAGTTTTTGAAATTTTGAATTTTGAAAGATTGGATCATCGACCCTTGATGGGTGAGCATGAAATGCGACTCAGACATTCTATATGACTCGTGAACAACGTGGGCGTAGCCCGCTACCGTAAAACAAAAAGAGAAAATAAAACCGTAAGTGTGCACGGGCTTTAATTCAAATATGGACTTGTCGAGGGTAGAAATGTAAATTGGCCGTTCTGGCGCTCCCCAAAATGCGATAGATGTGCGAAAATCCGATGCATCGTGCCAAAGACTGGTGTGGACTGGGGCGGGCCTAAGAGGCGCGTGACCCAAGGCCCACACGGCTCAAAAAAAACGGTACCCTAGGGGTGTCCTCCTAGGTGTTTCCTTCCCTTATACTTTCTATATATAAGGAAGAGCTGTATTGCCAAATTTATTCTGCTTTCTTCCAAACTGGTGCAAATAACATAAATCATTATGAATAATCTAGCGAGTGCTATGCGAGCATGGGAGACAGAACTTCTTTGCGCAGAGCAGAGACAAGAATTAAAGACCGCTCAATCGGCGCAATTACTTCCCTTACGCGGATCCCCTTCAACTGCGTTGTTGGAGCAATCCTCCGAACCATGTCTTTGCTTTTCCGAGGGGGAGATCGCCCTCTACCCGAAGAGTTTTACGCCTGGGAGGATGGGATCGAGGCCATACCGGCTATACCTAAATTTCATTCGGGGTGGCGTGGAACATATCTAGACTGCCTTGGCCTTTCAAGGACGGAGTCTGAGGGGATAGTTACTGGTGACGAAGTCAACCTTTTTGCTATTCATCGGAGATTTTGTATCTTGCGAAACAGTACTTTACTGCCAGCGTATTGCCGCAGGGCCTTTGGATTGATCATGCTACACCTCTATGTCTTCGAAGGTAGGATGAACAAGACAACGTGTGTAGGACAAGCGAAGCTTTTGTCCATTGTGTCTCAGATGGAGACGGGACATAACCCTTCCTGGATTATTCTCGCTGAAACTCTCCGGGGTTTAGATGCTAAGAAAATGAACCCTGGTGCCGATTGGTCGGGATGCTCCCGTCTATTGCAGGTAACAAAATCTATTCTCCTGATTTCGCATCCTTGATTAATTTTCCTTTTATCACAATTCTTGTGTTGTTGCCTCGTTTTTGTTGCGTTCTGCCACGATTTTGTCACGATTCCGTTTTTTCCTTCTTTTTCTTTTTCTTTTTTTCTTTCTTTTTTTTTGTCTCGTTTTTTCTTTTTTTTTTCTTTTTTTCTTTCGTCTTTTTTTTTTTTTTTTTTTTTTTTTTTTTTTTTCTTCGTCTTTTTTCTTCTTTCTTCTTTTTTTTTCGTCTTTTTCATTTTTTTTTTTTTTTTTTCAGGTGTGGCTTTGCGAGAGATTTTGGCTCTTCGCCCCGCCGCGTGAGCCCAGCTCGTATCTCTCCCGTATGCTGACTATGCGTGCCAAGCGGTATGAAGACGAGCATCAAAATGACCTTGCATATTGGCGAAACAAACCGACGGGAGGGGAATGTCGCCCTCTTCTTTGGTTCATGCCTTGGCTTCGCCTCAAATCTTTTACTATCCTTAGGAAGATGACAAGACCAGGCGTTTGCAACTCTCGGGTTTAGAGAGGTCTATTCACATTTACCACGACCGCGTCTGCGTCGGATGGGCATGACAAATAATTCCCAAGTGTGAGGCATTGGGGACGAGCAAGAGAGTGAATTCCTCTATATGTGACGATTGGCTCAAGAGGTGGCACCAAAGGCATCTTTGGTACGTATCTGCGCGCCCTCGGACTACCAGGTATCCCCGTCTTATACTAAATGGCTAAAAGAGAAGACCGAATCAGGTAAGGACTTGTGTCGGCAGGATGAGCTTGTCGACATCAAATATTATGACAAAAGCGAAGCGATCGCGACTTCTTTGTTAACGATCTTTCGTCCGCATCCGGACTGAAACTAAGGCGAGAAGACTCCTAAGACGACTCACGGGACGGGTGTGTGGAAACGGTTGGGTTCAAAGGCACACTCGGGTTGACCTTAGAAGGAGGCTTGGTCCTCGCTTGAGTGTAAAAGATAGGCTGGGCCCTCGGGAGGAAATGACGATTCCTCCTAAGAAGCGCGCTAGACAGAAAACAACTACCCCTCCCCCACGGGAGCCTCGGTCACGTGACCCAAAAGGCAAAGGGAAAAAGAAGATGTAGGAGCCTTCGACTCCAAATATATTATTTAATACTACTACTTACTATTTGTTGCTAGTTGTTTTCTTTTTTTGCTTGAAGGATGTAATGGGCGTCGCCCGATCTTTAATAAGACTTACTATCTATTAAAATTCCCAGTTTCTGCATAAAATTTCATTTTATTCAAAGAAGGGTCGGTTGTACTCTTTTAAAGAGCTGCCTACGTATCTGTTATCAACAGAATCAAACCGAGCTCGTAGTTCCACAAAACAAATGCGCTACAATCATCGTTTTATAACGCACAAAAAGCAGCGAAGCAAAAGTGTCGCGGCCTAGACTCGCTCACGAGCACTGCAATTCAAAATTTTATTTTGTGACATTGAGAGTGAGTTCTAAGGATAGTATTTCTTCAGTTGATCCAAATTCGTCGGATTCGCAAAGTCATTTCCATCTAGATCGTCGGTCGATCATTGCGCCTCCCGATAATATCTTCTTTACCAGGTAAGGACCGGCCCAATTCGGCTTGAATTTTCCCCTCGGGTCAATTGGTAGTAAAGCGCGAACGGACTTTAGAACTAAATCTCCATCTTTTATTCCTCGAGGTTTCACCTTTTTGTTAAATGCCCTTTGTATCCTTTTCTGATAGAGTTGAACATGGTGTAATGCATTTAACCGTCGCTCGTCGAGCATAACCAAGGAATCATACGGCTTGCAGCCGATCGGCCAGGGGACGACTTTCTAACAGGATCCTTAAAGAAGGTACCTCTAATTCGATAGGTGAATCGCTTCCATCCCATATGTTAAATAGAACGGAGTTGCTCCAGTGGCCGTGCGAATAGACGTTCTGTATCCCCACAAAGGCGAACGATATCTTTTCGGCCACTCGCGATAATTGTCGGTCATCTTTCGAGAATCACGGTGATTGTCTTGTTGGCGGCTTCCACTTTGCACCATTTGTTTGGGGTCGGTACGGTGACGACTTGTGGTGTTTGATTTTATACTTTTCAAGTATTACTAGTTTACTGGAAGTGAGTACCATGATCGCTAATGAGCTCATGCGGCACCCCATATCTGCAAATGATTTCATTCTGAATGAACTTTGCTACCTGCTTTGCTTGTAGAACTTTGTATGATTTCACTTCTACCCACTTCGTGAAGTAATCGATGGCGACTAACATGAAGCAATGCCCACCTGTTCCAGATGGGTTGACCTTTCCAATAATGTCGATTCCCCATGTTGAGAAAGGCCATGGTGATGTCAAAGTATATAACTTGATGATGGCGGCACATCGTACGTTTGCGAAGATTTGACAATTATGGCAATGTTTGACATATTGGCGACAATCTGTCTCCATCGTGGTCCAATAATACCCTAATCTCATGATTTTACGAACCAGCATATGGGCATTCATGTGTGGGCCACACTCTCCGTCATGGACTTCTTCCATGACTCTTTTCGCAATTGGTGAGTCTATGCACCGAGAAGGATATTTTGCGCGGTCTTCTTGTACAATTGTCCGTCATTGGTTCTAACGAATTGAGCGGCTAGCATTCGAATAGCGCGCTTTCCGCGGTTATCCATGTCGGGTGGGTACTCTCTCCGATTCTTTAAATTTCAGAATAGCGTGATACCAGGGTTCGGCCTCGGTTTCTTACGTGTCTCCGATTACATTAACATAAGCGGTGATGATCTTCGTTCGACACATATCGGCATAGTATCCATATGATCCGGTATGTTGATCGGAGCGACTAGCTTTGATAGTGCATCAGCAAACTGGTTTTCGTCTCTGGGGAGGTGCACATACTTGACCTCGGCGAACAACTTTTCTAGTTCTTCGATTTTTGCTTGGTACGGAGCCAAGCTATCACTTCGGGTTTTCCACGTCCCGGCCACTTGATTGATCACTAGTGACGAGTCCCCATGTACTACAAGCTTTTTGATGCCTAACTCGAGAGCACTTTGCAAACCGAGTAGGCATGCTTCATATTCACCAGCGTTATTAGTGACGTTAAAGTCCAACTTGATTGAAATAGGAACATGTTCACCTTAGGTGAAATGAGTAGAACTCCTATCCCGTATCCCCTATAGTTCGATGCTCCATCGAAATAGAGGTCCCACGTATCATTGTCTATGTGAACGATATCTTCGTCGGGAAACGACCACGTATCCAAAACCTCAGTTTCTTCTATTGGGTTATCGCGGGAAGTCGCAACCGCCCTTCCCTTTATCACTTTTAGCGGTACATATTTTAGGTCAAACTCGGAAAGCATTAAAGTCCATCTTGACACCTGCCCGTTCGGGCTGGTTTTTCAAACAAGTATTTGATTGGGTCCATCTTCGAGTGGATGCGGACACTATGACTGAGCATGTAGTGCCGTAACTTCTTTGTCGCCCATACTAAAGCCAAACATGTCTTTTCGAGTGGAGTATACTTGATTTCATACTCCAAGAACTTTTTACTAATGTAGTAAATCGCTCTTTCCTCTTTATCATTATCTGTGCCAGCATTGCCCCCATTGCGATATCCGTGACTGTAAGATACAATAAAAGTGGTAACCCTTGACCGTTGGTGGGCTAAGCACGGGAGGGGAAGATAGTATTTCTTTGATCTTATCGAACGCATGACTTAGCGGTGATCATCCCATACGACGTGTTCCCCGACCTTCAATTTCTTGAAAATTGACTCGCATATCATAGTTAGCTTTGCCACGAACCGACTTATATATTGGATTCTTCCCAGGAAACCTCGAATTTCCTTCTCGGTTTTCGGGTGAGGCATTTCCATTATGGCCTTTATTTTCGATGGGTCCACCTCGATGCCACGGTGGCTAACGATGTGACCCAACAGTTTGCGGATGTGACTCGAATGCGCATTTTTGTGGATTCAACCTCATGTTATACTTGCGCAATCGTTCGAAGAATTTGCGTAGTGTACCAAGGTGGCCATTACGCTCCTTTGACTTGACAATCATGTCGTCGACATAAACCTCGACTTCCTTGTGCATCAAATCATGTAACAATGTTGTCGCGGTCCTCTGGTATGTAGCCCCTGCGTTTATCAACCCAAAAGGCATTCTTGTGTAGCAAAGAGGTTCCCCATTGCGTTACGAACGCAGTCTTATGCATATCTTCTTTCGCCATCTTGATCTGATTATAACCGGCGTATCCATCCATAAAGGATAGTAACGCGTGTTTTGCCGTGTTGTCAACCAGGATGTCGATGTGAGGTAATGGGAAATCGTCCTTCGGACTTGCCTTGTTTAAATCCCGGAAGTCCACACAAACCCGAACTTTACCATCTTTCTTAGGCTTTGGAACGCGTTAGCCACCCGGTCGAGTATTCGACACCTTGATGAACCCGACTTTGAGTTGCTTGTCGATTTCTTCCTTGACTTTCAAAGACCAGTCTGTATGCATTTTGCGTAGCTTCCGCTGATCAAGCTTATATACCTGGCTTGATTGGGATCCGTGCTCGCAATTTCCCTATCAATGCCTGGCATGTCTTTGTAGGACCATGCGAAAACATCTTTGAACTCATGCAACAAATCAATGAACCCCTGTCTTTCGGTGGGACTTAAAGTAGTTCCTATTTTAAGTCCTGTGGTTCTAAGGTTGTACCTACATTGATAGTTTCGGTATCTTCGATGATCGAAGTTTTCTGTTCGTACTCTTCCAACCCTTTTATCAACTGTAGAGGTGGTTCCATTTCTTCTTGTTCATCCTCGACCTCAGTCTCAATGTCATTATTAAAACAATCATTTTCAAAAATTGAATTGCAATGTAAGTAAGACGAGTCGTAAGCAAACTGGTTCATATTATTATTGATTTGAAATTGCGCGAAATGCGCTAACATTTGAGCCAGCGGTCGAGCTCAGTGGCGAGATAGGGGTATTCGGGACAGGCCCCGGAATACCACCATTAGGAAAAGGTGCATAGGAAGGGAAAGCTAGGGGAGGGGTATTTTCAACACCTGACTCCTTAGACTCAATCTTAGGACCTAACTCGGACTCGGACTCAGACTCGACTCGGACTCAGAATCGGTAACATCATCTGGTTTGAACATCTCTCCTTCTCCCGTTGTCAACTTGAAAAGAAGTCCTTTGTTGTCAGTCCACTTGATTGTTTTCCGCCATCCCGTGTTGGTCCTAAGAGGATCCACATCGGTGATGAGGGTAGATGGGTCGAACCGCTCGCTTCTCAGGATCATGCTTACCAAATCTTCGTTTGGTATTGGTGATTTCTTCTCTTCACCGAAAAGGAGACCCATAGCTTTTCTCGTCATTTATTGGATCCGGTTTGGTTTCTCGGCATCACGGTCAGAATGTCTTCGGGGGATGTAGTAGCAATCTTGGAATACTTCGATTCCTGGGACCATAAGGTTCTTCTTTGGGTCAAAGATAGGTTCAGGGAAGTCCATGCAAGGGAGTTCTTCCCGACTTCACGAAGTGACCATTGAGAGTTAGGTGATACGGTCCCATTTTAATATCTCGATCTTCGATCGTTCTTCCCCCTCTTTTCCGTAGATCTTTCTCGGTGGGCTCATATCCAAGCCCGAAGGTTACTCCTTTGGCTACGGGTGGTTTCAACTCGAAAGCCTCCTCCTTTCTAGGATATAATGAGAAACCGAAGTACTTCCCGATTCGAGAATCACCTACATGAGACATGACTTCCGTATATAGATCCATATTTTCGGAGTTCACTCGATCATGTTGACAATCTCGAAACCACATGCGTCATTGGTAGCTTCGACCCTTACTTTGGAAGTAATGTCTCCTCCTGCCACGATGGTGGCGTGGCGTCAATGGTGACGGTTTTGCCATTGAGTGGGACCTTGATTTTTCGATGCAGCGTTGATGTTACGGCCCTTGTAGCGTGGATCCAAGGTCTTCCCAACAATAAGTTGAAGGATGAGCAAATGTCAATTACTTGGCAACTCACTTTCTTTTCCACTTGCCCGGTCTGTACTACCGGTCGACAAGTCCACTCACTCGACGCACAAAGTGCCATCGAATGCCCGGCGTCTGCGTAGTGGGGATGAAGTCATTCTTCTCCAAGCCCAGAATATGCGCCGTTTTCAGAGGGAGTACGTTGACAGCCGATCCGTCGTCAACCAAAGTCATAGGGATATGCTTGTTGAGACACACGGTGGCAATATAGAGGGCCAGGTTATGTCGAGGCCCGAATGGTGGCAAATCTTCGTCGGAGAATGTCACAGCGTTGGTAATCTGAGGCCGATTAAGGCGATGTGAGTGACCATGTCCGCGCAGGAGTAGTATTTGACGACACGGTCATGTTCATCAAAGCTTGTAACAAAGCTTGACGATGTTCGAAAGAGCTCGGGATAAGTTGCGGATAGATACGTCGCCCTTAGTCTTTTGGAGTTGCTTGATGAGGGAAGCCTCGGAGGTCGACCCTTCACCAAGAACTTCGACCACTGCCGGCTCCTTTTGAGGTGCCTTACTCGGGATATCCTTAGCTTTCTCCACACGATATGGGCGCCCGGATCTAGTCAAATGGTTTGACTCTAGGGCATCTTGCCTCACCTTTAAGATTTCTTCTTGGGTGTGAGGAATTGTCGCACCTTTGACGAGATAAACACCATCCTCGTCATCGGCCCAAACGCCATTGATTTCATTGCCGCTTCGGAGTATGTAGGGAGTACAATCGACAACAAAATCCCCGAATGTGATCTCGTTTCTCGAGTTTGGTAGGAATTCGGAGCAATCTACGAATATTCTTCCGACGAAAACCCCTTTTAGATGACATGGGCGAATCAAGTGAGAGTAATCGACACTATCTTCGGTAGAGACAAAGTTAGTGTGGTCGCCAAACGGATTGGTGACGTTGTTGGGCTTTATGGCCGGGATTGGGAGCGTTCCGTTCTCAATCATATCTTGAATTTTGTGCTTTAGTCTAAAGCACCTTTCAGTATCGTGTCCCTTCCCTTGATGAAAGGCACAGTAGGCATTCGGTTTGTACCATTTGCCTTGTTGATCGGCAGGGGAGGGTCCGGAGTTGGACCAATGGGCTTCAACTTTCCTTGGGCCATGAGCCTTTGGAGAGCATAGGCGTAAGTGCATCCGATATCGGTGAATACCCTCGGAGCTTGGCGCGGAGGAGGCCTTTTTGTCCATCTAAGAGATTGACGGTTTTCAACAAAGTGAGTGAGCTGCGGGGCGCTTTTGCTTTAGATGACGAAGCCCCTTGGTATCCCTTTGGCTTCTCGGCTTGACAATTCGGACATCGTCCTCTACCTTTATCCCGATCCTTATCAATTCTTTGAAAGAACCAAAATTTTGGTATTTTAGAGCATTACGGTAAACAGGTCGTAAATTCTTCACGAACTTATCTACCATTTCAACTTCATCGGGCTTCTTAGCTAACTTCACGCTTTGTAGCGCGCCATCTTGCGAGGAATTCAAGTAAAGCCCTCTTTTTCCTTCGTGTCATTACTTCCAAAGTCCTTATATTGGTTTGAATCTCAACATTGTCAGCATAGTGCTTACAGAACTCCACCGTAATATCTTAGAAAGTGGGGAAGTTCTTGAGGTCAAGATTATAGAACCAAGCCTTTGGGTGTTCACCCGGAGATTGGGCGAAAATTTCAGAGAGCATATCAGCGGTACTCCCTTCGGTGCTAAGTACCCTTTATAGGCCTTAACATGGTGGAATGGATCTTCGGTGCCCTTGAACTTGGGGATGTCGGTGAGTACCATGTTCGTGGGCAACTTGTCTTGAAGCGGGGCATAGGCCCTAGCATTCTCATAGTGGATGTTCTTCCCCGGGAGAGCTTCAAACGGTCTTCGATGAACTTGAACCGTTTCTCCGGATCGATCGGTGGTGGTGGGGGGAATCTTCACCCGGCTTGATTCGATTGCATCCATTCGGGTCATCATGAGGTTCACGGCCTCGGTAAGCTTGTTAACAACATCTTCCATTGCTTGACGTCGGGTTTTTGGCGGCCTTTCTACAAGAAAACCCCGTACTGAGTCAATATTTAAAGTAAGAGCCCCTGCACACTTAAGGACTCGACCCCAACTTGACTCAAACAAAGACTCGACTTGAGATTGATTAAACAAGGGTTCGACTCACGGTTTGATTTAGACATCGGTTCATTTTAGACTCGACAAAACGACGTGACTCAAACTGTCATAACTCGATTCTAAACTGGACTCGGTGTGACTAAACCCGTGATTGGGCTAACATAGCCCATGGGTTCGTGTGAAACGTCCATAAGGGCCTAGCTTGGACGTTTTTGTGGACTATCCTAGACCAAAAGGTCGACCAACATGACTCAAAGCCCAAGAGGTGAGCTTGGGTGACCCAACAAGGTCGTGTTCTAGACTCTTGGAATGAAAAAACGTCTAGCCTAACACGGCCGGGACCGGACACGACTCGACGCATTTCATGCTTGGTTGAGGTTCGAGAAACATTTTGGATCGGATTTGGAAAAAACGAGGGATTGATTTGAAAATGAGATTTGAAATGGGCAGCATGCCGGCTATAAAAGCTCATTTTGGGCCGAAAATTCTAGTCCTATTTGGGCAGCATTCCGCGTTTTTAAAACCATGCTAGTTTGAAAGTAAGTTGTTCAAAAGTTCGGTTTTGAAAAGGACATGGGAATTTTCGAAAAAGACTTGGGAAAACAAATTGCACATTGTCATTCTCATGTTATAAGGATGTATGCTCCTAGACATCTCTAAGTCTCGGCAAGTCTTCTACGAGAAGGTCTATGCCCTCCATCCTTTTGCGGTTTTATACAGCAAGGTGTCTTAAGGTAAAGTACCTAGAAGATCGTCCCCACCATCAAGAACCACGCGAGGCGAAGTGGAAGCGAGCAATGTGGAGCTTCCTGGCATAGTGGGACGTCGCCCCCCACGCATCACGAAGAAACGCTGGGACGGCCCGGGCAAGTCCTTAAGGGTTTATGCATGAATCGTAGCACTATGAGTAATGTTTTACTTTCCAACACTTTCTTTTCAAGTTTCAACTCGGAGGAAAAGACCCTAGAAACACAGTGTAACTAGTCCTCTTTTCCCAGTGAGTCGCCAAAGCGTGGACAAGGCCCTCGGGAACTGCGTCCGCGGGATCCACACCAGGCATAATCGACTCGAGGTTCTTTCGAATCGAATTAAGACATATTAGAGTCGCCACCAAGTTTTTTGGGAACTTGGAACCGTTCAAGTCAACTTTACACCTTTCATCGAAAAGCATAAAGCCAATCGACTACGAGTGATTAAAGATAAAGACTTGTACCCTATATCACTCGATTTGAATGACTCTCGTAATCCAATGGTATTTAGACGGATCCACAAACCATAGATCTTGAGTAAGGGGTGAGGGTACGTGTTGGGAAGCCCATAAGGACACCCAACCCCGCCCGTCGATAACGGCCTCTACTAAGTCAAGTGTCGGATTTCAAACAAGGTCATAGCTACGTACGATGTATGATATGCAAACGTTGTTTTAACCCTATCATGTGACAACAATTTCTATGTCGTTTTAGATGCAACTAAACTAACTTTGTCAAAGTTGTAATTTAGCATGTGGGTTGATTGATCTAGCAACATTCAAATGAAACAAACAAGGCTTAGGGGGAATGGGGGAGCCGTTGGGATCTACCTATTACAAACCAGGCATTTCATGCCGACACAACAACAAATTAAAGATACAACTCGATCTAAATACAAATGCTACATACGACGCAATACATGACAACACACACGGCCGTTTGGCCTATAAAACCGTGCACATGAGGGGTGGCCCACGGCTCACATGACCCACGGCCTTGGGTCACTCCTCGTAATGCGTGCTCGCGCTTAATCTCATCGAATTAGACATAGGGCTACACACCAAAGCATGCATTAGCATAAACCGGGTCATGTTGCTTTAGACAACATGCGGTTTACTACGCTTCTACAAACATTGGGGAACAACCGTCTAACCAAACAAGACTAAGGTTTTTAGAAATCATTTGACTCGATAAAAGAAAACAAACTTGAAAGATTACAACTCGATAAACAAACTATAAATTACAGGCTACAAAACAAACAAAGAACAAATGATAAACAAGGAACGGAAAACGAAACGAGAAAGGCAAGACACACGGCCAACTCACGGCCCAAACCAACGGCCACCCTCACGGCCAAGACAAGGTCAACCTAGTTCCTAAGTTAGATTCATTGGTTAGATCGAATGATCGCGAAAAGGGATAGGAAACAAGTTAGAAAACGAGTTAAAAACGATGTTGATTGATTGTCGCATGAGGGTGCATTCTACACGGCCTAAAGGGTCTAATTAGGTCAAATTCGCTAATTAATTTAACTCATCGAGTGTCAATAAGAAGGTGCTAATCACGCACTCTTATACTAGCGAGAAATTAGGTGAAAGAGAGAGATGCATTCAATTATTTACAGAATCGTCGATTGATTTTATAACTTACGTCGAAGCCACCTATCGTGTCTAATTAGGTTATTAAATTAAATTAATGTTATCTAAATATGTCATAGGTTAACAATCAGAGGTTAGACTAACATACAACGGGTCCTAGGGTATGTCGATTTGGCCGAAACAAAAGGGGGTCGAAAGCGAAGAACGAAGTTAGACAATTGTTTTATTTATGCCCTACCTTGAACACGAGGATATGTAAATGAGACGGGGGTGTACGACCGACAGAAGTAGCGGTTTCTTTTCCCATCTCAAGTCAACGCGGGTGTTCATGGTGGTACTTTAACTCATACTCGGACTAACTAGTTTCATAGTTAATTTAAAACAATCGATAAACAAAACGAAAACAAACAAAAAAACAAACTATAAAAAGAGCATAAGAAAACGAAATAAAAAAGAGGAAAGAGAAGGGGATTTGATGCACCCTCAACCTACATGTATCGTTGACACCGTCTTGGGTCGTAATCGATGGTAGATTTTATCTCGAGAGGCCGTCGTCGACGAAGAATAAAGCAAACACGCGTTTTGGAAACTTTCTGGACAGCGATTTTCAAACAGTGATATCTCCCTCGTTTCACAACGAAAATTCGATTTAAAAGATGTTTTGGAAACTAGAAAGAGAGGAGAACAAGGATCTTAAAGCAACCCCTGCTCGTTTTGGGTTATTGGGCACGAAAAACGAGCACAAACAGAACTGGACAGACAAGAAGAAACCGCGAAAACAGAGTGTTATTTCACTCTGTTTTTCGAGGGATTTCGTGTACTCTCAAGGGCAATTTGGCTCGTAATTCTTTGTCTAATGTGTAGATGGACGTTATGTGGTTAATTAGAAACAAGAAACTCGAATTTTATGGAGGTTTGATGGAGGAACGAGTGGGTTTTCGAAGAGGACACACAAACAGTTTCAGTTTGTGTGTCGGTTTTGTTTAGGGTTTTTGAAGGATGTTTAGGGTTTGTTTCTGAGGTTTAAAGCTTGTGGGTGATGGTTGGATGTATGGAGAACTTAGAGGCATCAATGTATGGTGAAGGGGTCGTATTTATAAGGAGTTAAAATAGGTTAAAAGAGAGGGAGGGGCAGTCGGGCTTCATCTCGCATGGCTGCTGTCCAGCAGTTTTTGTGAGGGTTTGAGGGGGGTTTTCTTGGTGATTAAGCTAGGATAATATGGGTAGGATACTAGGGTATGGGTTAGGGTTAATGGGTACGGGTCTTGGTAGTGTTTGGAGCGGGTTTGGGCTCGGGAATTGAGCTGCCAAAACAGGGGGGCTGCTCGGTTTATGCGGGCTGCTTGTGAGGGGTTTGGGACGAGGATTTGGGCTGTGGTATGGGGGGTTCGAACAAGGGTGGATGGGTATTGGCTTAGGTGGGTTAGTGTACTCGAGATTCGTGCCAAATCGTAAAGGAAACGGGCTCAAAAACCGAGCTAAAAACGAGCTCAAAAACATGATTAAAAACGAGTTTTCTTCGCTTTTAAAATCGATTTTTCAAATCAATTAACAAATTAAAATAAATGACTTTTCAAATCAAATATACTCATAAAATGATTTTTCAAATCAATTATTTATCTTATTTTCAATAAAATAAACTTGGGAAAATAAATTCAAAATAAAATAAAATAAATTGAATTTACCTAAAAAAACATAATTTAAATATCATTTAAATTAACAAAAAGAATTCACTAAAAAAATATTAATTTAAAAATCATTTAAATTAGGATGTTTAGGGTTTGTTTCTGAGGTTTAAAGCTTGTGGGTGATGGTTGGATGTATGGAGAACTTAGAGGCATCAATGTATGGTGAAAGGGTCGTATTTATAAGGAGTTAAAATAGGTTAAAAGAGAGGGAGGGGCAGTCGGGCTTCATCTCGCATGGCTGCTGTCCAGCAGTTTTTGTGAGGGTTTGAGGGGGGTTTTCTTGGTGATTAAGCTAGGATAATATGGGTAGGATACTAGGGTATGGGTTAGGGTTAATGGGTACGGGTCTTGGTAGTGTTTGGAGCGGGTTTGGGCTCGGGAATTGAGCTGCCAAAACAGGGGGGCTGCTCGGTTTATGCGGGCTGCTTGTGAGGGGTTTGGGACGAGGATTTGGGCTGTGATATGGGGGGTTCGAACAAGGGTGGATGGGTATTGGCTTAGGTGGGTTAGTGTACTCGAGATTCGTGCCAAATCGTAAAGGAAACGGGCTCAAAAACCGAGCTAAAAACGAGCTCAAAAACATGCTTAAAAACGAGTTTTCTTCGCTTTTAAAATCGATTTTTCAAATCAATTAACAAATTAAAATAAATGACTTTTCAAATCAAATATACTCATAAAATGATTTTTCAAATCAATTATTTATCTTATTTTCAATAAAATAAACTTGGGAAAATAAATTCAAAATAAAATAAAATAAATTGAATTTACCTAAAAAAACATAATTTAAATATCATTTAAATTAACAAAAAGAATTCACTAAAAAAATATTAATTTAAAAATCATTTAAATTAATAAAATACTTCATCGACGACGCCCATTCTACATCGTAAAACGAACCCAAATAATGACAATGACAACTAAATAAATACATGTGTCCTATCATCATCGGGTGTTTGTCGGGTTCTCTATAAATTCCAATATCGACGGATACGGGTATCTACAGATAGTTTGGGTGATCTGGCATGGCTAGTTATAGTTGTATGTGTATTCATGATATATGTTTATTCCGTGAAAAGGTATGGATGATTGGTCGGGATATTTTTACTAAATCTTTCGGTTACTTGTCGTTAAGAGCACCTAGACCAAAACACAATTTATAACTTCACAAACAACTCTACAATTAGTAAAGAGGCAAGTAAAGGTCGGATCCCAAGGGACGGGAATTTAGATGAGATTTCTATTGCAACTAGTGGTGTCTTAGGGGTGTCACAATTGAGGTTTGATGTAGAAGATCACTAAACTAAATAGGAATGAAAGTAAACAAGCAAGATGAATTAAAAGGGATGTAAACAATTGATAAAAAGCACTAGGGTGTCATGGGGTCATAGGGGATTCATGGGAATTGATCATACGAACATGTTCTCAAGTTATAAGCAAGCAATTATTGTTATGATGGATCGAGTTGGTTTATATCTTACAATCCTAGGAAAGTTTGGGTCCCGGACTCCGGTCTCTAGGGAGACGAAATGGGTTTGCCTGAGAATCCGGGCGTCTTTAGCACGGGACGGGCGGATTTGGTGGTCTTTGCCCGGGCGTCTTGGAGTGAAGACGGGCGTCTTCTGGGTCTTTTGCCCGGGCGTCTTGGGGAGAAGACGCACGGATTGTGGTGGTGGAGACGGGCGTCTTCTGGGGAAGACGCACGGATTGCTGTGCATTCCCGTTTCTTCTTCTTTTCTTCCTTTTTCTTCATAGAATCCTTGGGGATTTCCTCGGGGATGCAAGGATCTTTTCTCATCATTGCCCATCTACTATAGTATGTACAAAGGCCTTCTAATCTTGTCTCTCCTTGATGCTTGGTCATTGAATTCAATCAATTTAGCCTCATTTTGCCATGAAAATGCAAGGTTTGCACTCCTTTCCTACCAAGGGATCAAAACCACAAAGAATATGCAAAACAAAGAACTAAAGACAATAAATGACCCAAATTGCATGGGAACAAGGCTAATTCAGGGACTAAATGTGCTTTAATTATGGTCACATCAAATATCCCCAAACCGAACCTTTGCTCGTCCCGAGTAAAGAGGTGACAAAGACTAGGACCATTATTTTATTTAAATTAACCTAATAACATAGCCGATATGAGACAATTAGCGGGTCTCACCCCGCCCCTTCAACTCACAACAAGACAACCATGAGGTAGGATGCCTTCTTGCAAGGCAAGGTGGGTCTTGCCAAAATGGCGACACATCCAAACATTAAGCACACAAGATCAAGTAATGGATGCATCTACAAAAGAATAGCCACTTTCCTCATCTAAGTGGCGGAAATTATCTACAAGGGAAGAAATTCAAGGGTACACACTCCTTCATAGATGCAATTTCTTCAAACTACTTAGCCTAGAAGGATACCAATAAATCACCTCCAAATTGTGTCAAGCTAGGGTACCTTTGTCCTCAATCGTTAAATGCTTTTGTCAAGAATAGACTCCCTATGGTGTTAGAAACACTGGAGGATCGCGGAATTCCCCCTCTTGCCTAGACAAGAAGAAGGGTCGTCCCCTCTCTACCATGCACAAAAATGGATACGATGGATAAAGGGATCAATAGATATTTGAGTTTCACTTTGGGAGTTTGCTTTTGTTTTTGTTTTTCCCCCCAATTTCTTGTGGCATTTGACATTTGAGAACACTTTCTTTGCCATTTCTTTTTTATTTTTGGCATTTCAACACTTGACAACTTTCAACTTTTCTTTGCATTTCTCTTTGAACATTTTCAAAGTCACCCCATATGTAGTGAGGGTGGCTTATATTTGAAGCTTTAGGAGTTCTATTTTTGCTCCTCTTTTCATTTGATGCATTTTTGCAAACTTTCTTTCACGTTTCATTTCATTAAACTCAAATTGATTTCTTTTTGTGCCCATTCCCTTTGATGACAAAAATGTGGTAGAACATGGATGATGGATGGATGCATGGTTTCAAGGGTCACCTTGGAATAAACGGTAGCCAAGGAGTTATCACGCCACAAGGTACTCTTGACTAGGCCTTAATCCATGAGTCAAAGGATACTAGCATGACACATCCTAGGGTGTTTTACAAGTATTCTAACAAGCAAAATATTAAGAAGAAAAAGCATCTACTAGGGCCTATATGCACTTGTGAAGCTTCCCAAGTAGACGATTTCGCAAAATTTTTCTAACATGCAAACTACATGCCATGATGCAACTACCATATAAACATCCTAATGAAAATGATTCTACCAACTAATATGACATATAAACTAAATGCAAGTCCTAAGTTTACATTGTTATACCGCATCAATCAAAATAAAGCCACATAGTCATTAACAAAAAGAGGAAAAAGGAGATTGGAAAGATCATACCATGCGGTCTTCAATATCCTCATGTCTCGGATGTGGCGTAGTCGATCAATGTGAACAAGGATAAAACAAACACAATTTATACAACAATATATACATGACTACGCTACAAAGGAAATGAACTTGTTTTTGGTTTTTCAATTTTTCAATTTTTATGGTTTTTCAAATTTTTCAATTTTTTTGGATTTTTGAATAAAAGTTAAGTTAGAATTCCCCATCCCCACACTAATATGGGCATTTTCCTCAATGGCCAAAATGATGGGAAATCATGCAAGCATGATGCATGAATTCTACTCTAAATGCAAGCTACACTAAGCTACACTACATGATGCATGGTTTTTTTGTTTATGACGGAGAGCGTAATTTAGATTACCTCCCGTTGCGTATGCATGTACTTCCCCAAACCGAGTTAGACATTATTTCTAATGTCCTAAAGTTGGGGTAGTTCATGCACACAAGATGCAATGCATGAAACTAAATTTGTCATTTTGGATTTTCAAAAGGTGGGAACAATGAAATAAGAACACCTCAATGGGGCCGAGGTGTTAGTCCTCTATGTTGCTAGGACTCAACCAACCATGATCAAGATAAAGTAAATAAAACAAAGAAAGAAGTAAGCAAACCTCAAGAGGGTAGGAGCCTCCAAAGCTTGCTAGTCTTCCACCATATCATCATTATCATCATCTTCCTCAATAGAAGTGGACTCATCACCACTTCCCTCTTCACTTTCTTGTTCACTTTGTTCATTATCCTCTTCTTCTTCTTCACTAGCCTCTTCATCAATGCTATCAACAACCTCATCACTGACAACCTCATCGTCACCCGGAATCTCACCCCTAGTTGCACTCGGAAAGAAGACTTCCCTATCCGCCCAACTAGGCAAAGGACATGAAGGATCAAGTAGTCCTTGCCTAGCTAAATGAAGTAGGGGTGGATATTGGGCTAAGTAAGCATATTCCCGATCCTTAAAAGCTTGCTTGTGCATCTCTTGCATAAGTAGAGTCATATAATCTTTGCTTGCTTTAATACCTTCGAGTTTGAACTCTTGGTACTTGAAAGGATAGGGTGGTGTGACAATGGAAGAGGAGGGCATTTCAACTTCACCCCTTTGTTGTCGGATAATGTATTCGGCTTGTTTTGAGAGGGAAAGGAGGTAGTTGGTCCAATGGACACTCAAACGACAAATCTTAGAAGGCAAAGTAAAAGATCTAGCCTCATTGGTGAGCCACCCATACTTGGTGTCAAGAGGGTTATGGGTAACCCACTTGTACTTGTTAATCATAGCATCCATATCAATGAGATGACCCCCCTTTTATGCCACATACTTGCTATCCTTGTTGAAATTCGGATCAAAGTACTTAGCCAAAAGAGTGACTAGACCTCCATTTACAATAACGGTGGTGCCTTGCTTCCCACAATCAACATTTATCCATCTATCCACCAAAAGCCTTAGAGAATTGAAAGGCTTGGTGAATTCCCTTCCAATATTTAAGGCCGACTCAAGAAGAACACAATCGAGCTTGGTAAAGTGGTTGGTGTCTTTTCTTGCAATGATGGTATTCCCTATGACCTTATGCCACACTCTAATGCCCGGATGGTTGACTAATAGAGCGCGACTAGCATGATAGTCCTCAAATTTCCTTCCCGAAATCGCCTCCCAAAGAGGAGCGGGGTCATACTTTCCGGGATTCTTGAAATAACTATGTGAATCGCTAACACCCAATGCTTTACCCAATTTTTCAAAGGTGATGCGCCTACTCACATTAGCTAGGCGGAACTCGATGTTTTCCATTGTCTCTACCTTAGTAACTTTCAAAGAACTCAAGAATTCTAAGGTAAGTGAGGGGTATGTCAATTCTTTTGTTGCAAACAATTTTCCCAACCCCATGACTTCAAAGAAGGCTTTAGTTTGCTCAAGGACACCCAACTTATCTAAGGAATCTTCACAAATAAACTTGGTGGATAGAAAGGATTTTCTAGCATACTTGGTAAATGTTTCCCTATGGGAGTTAGAGATGAAAATTACCTCCGGATAGTTCGAAAGTTGAGCAATTTCCGGAGTTGTTGATGTTGTTGCTTCCAAGGGAGGTTGTTGTTGTTGCACTTCCAAGTTTGAGCTAGCTACCACCATAGCCAATGAGGCTTTCTTTGCTTGAAGACTCTTTTGTCTTGTTGATAGTGCCTTTGTTGCTCCTTTTGTCCTTGCCATTGATGATTTAACCAAGAAAAGAGTGAAAATCTTCAATTTCCAAGTATACCCAAATCGATTTTAAGGTGAAAGGCTTTGCCTTTATAATTTCAAAAATCGACTCAAAGGTTGAAGATTTTGGTGCTTGGTTTGATTTTTGTTGAAAGAGGAGTGATTAATTTTTGTTAGAAGGATGATTTGATTTGATTTTGATGAATGTGGTTGAGGAAATCTTGTTTTCGTGATGGAGAGGATGAGGGTTTTGAGTTTTGGGGTTTATGGGTAGTGTTTTGAATGAAGAAATGAAGAAATGAATGGGGGATGGGGTTTATAAAAGACCCGAAAAATTTTGAATTGCAGGGGAAGACGGGCGTCTTTCCTTCGGGGACGCTTCGATTCTCGCTTGTTTTGGCTTCGAGTTCTTTCCTAAAAACGGGCGTCTTTTGTAAAGACGCTCGGATTGTTCAAGCTCTTGGGACGGGCGTCTTTCGTCAAGACGGGCGGATTCTCTTCCAAAGTGAGATTTCTTGTTTTTCCCAGCCAAAAAGACGGGCGTCTTTCCTTTCTAGACGGGCGTCTTTCGAGGACGGGGTCTTCTCTTGCAGGACGCTCGGATTTATCAACAGTCCCAAAATTTCAAAATTTCAGTTCAGATGGACGGGCGGATTCTTACAAAGACGCCCGGATTGCCTGAAGACGGGCGGATTCCCTTGAAAACGCTCGGATTCTCCCCGTTTTACCTGGATTCAGTTCCATCCGTGTACTTGCATATCCCTTGTCATTTTTCATTCTTCAAAATCTCGTGTTCTTCATTGTGGGGGCACTACTAAGGCATGAATAGCCTAGGCAATTGCTATCCCCACACTAAGCTAAAGCACTACACATCAATTGAATCATTAGTCCGTCCCTCACTTCTCTCAAAAATGATAATTATCTTGATCAAACCATAAGAATCCAAGAATGACAAAAATGCAATGTAAGAATTAAAATGCGAGTTAGGGAGTTAGAAATATTTACAAATGGTGATTTAGGGAGGACTCCACCAAACTCTCATCCTTAGTGAGATGTCATGGGGCATGTCCAAGGTGTTGTTGATGTTGCTCAACACCTTGAAGAAGTAATCAAAAGCTTGTTCATTATCATGATAAAGATCTTCAATAGACCTTTGCCCTTATTGTCGGTCTTGATCGATAGTATTACCAATATAGGGATTGAAAATCCCTTCAAACTCATCGTCCCAAAGACCACAAACTTCATCCACTTGATCACTAAAGATCTCTTGAGTTGATGGAGACAACTCTCCCATTTTCTTGTCTTGGCCAATGAGGCCATCCTCTTCATTGCTCGACTTTGGTGAGCTTTTCAAACTCTCTTTGTTACAATTCACTTGCTCTTTGAATGGAGCATCTTCAATTTTCTTCTTCCATTGGAATTCCGACTTCTTCCTATCATCCTTCCGGCTATAATGATCAACCATAAAACATGGTTCATGCAAACGGGGAGCTCTCATGGTCTTGTCAAGATTGAAAGTTATGCTCTCATTTCCTACTTCTAGAGTGAGCTCTCCATGCTTCACATCAATCACCGCACCCGCGGTGTGTAAGAAAGATCTTCCTAGAATGATTGGAATGTTGGAGTCTTCTTCTATGTCAACATGACAAAGTCCATCGGGATGAAAAATTTCCCAATTCTTACGGGAACATCTTCCCATATCCTTAATGGTGTCTTCGTCGATCTATCGGCCATTTGGAGTGTGATATTGGTTCATTTAAGATCTCCCATCCCCAACCTTTTACTCACCGAGTACGGCATAACACTCATACTAGCCCCTAGATCACATAAGGCTTTGTTGATCGTGGTGTCGCCAATGGTACACGGTATTGAGAAGCTTCCCGGATCTTTGAGTTTTGGAGGTGAACTCCCTTGAAGTATTGCACTACTCACCTTAGTGAAGGCGATAGTCTTAAGCTTCCGGATCGACTTCTTCTTTGCGAGGATGTCTTTCATGTATTTTGCATAGGCTGGCACGTGATTGATTAATTCCGTGAAAGGAATTGAGACTTCCAAATTTTTCACAATTTCCATAAATTTTCCAAGTTGGTCATCAAATTTGGGCTTGGATTGACGACTTGGAAAAAGAAGTCTAATCACATTTCTTTGAAATTTCTTCTTTTGATGGTTCTCCATCCTTGGTGTTTTGCACAATTTCTTCTTTATCACTAGCTTCCACAACTTCATCCTCAACTTGCTTCTTCGGTGCTTCATACGTTGCACCACTCCTCAAGTGAATGACACTAACCGTTTCATGTCTTGGGGGATTACTTTGAGGTGGTAATTGCCCCTTTTGTCTTTGTGAGCTTGAAGATGCTAGTTGAGTCAATTGGGTTTCCAACATTTTGGTGTGAGCTAGGATGTTGTTGATGGTGGTTTCCTTTGCTTGACTATTCTTTTGCATTTGAGTGAAAAACTCTTGTTGATTCTTTTGCATTTGAAGGACCGATTTTTGAACATCAAAACCTTGGTCATTTTGTTGATTGTATGGAGATTGATTTTGGTAACCTTGGTTTTGGTTGTAAAAGGGTCTTTGATTTTGGTTTCTCATGGGAGGTGGGGTGTATGTTGTTTGAGGGTTTTGAACATTTTGGCTTTTATATGAGAGATTTGGATGGAATTTGGTGTTTTCATTGTAATAGTTTGAATAAGGGGTACCACTCTTGTATGCTTAGAAAGCATTCACTTGTTCATTTGTTCCCCTACATTCACTTTGGTCATGTCCCAAAGTTCCACAATTCTCACATATCCCACTTGGGATTGATGAAGATGCCGTCATGGCATTAACATGATGCTTTGGTGATTTTGAGGCTTCTTGAAGTCTAGCCATAGTTTTTTCAAACTTCAAATTGATGGTATCAATGTGAGCACTAAGTTGAGCACCCAATTGAGTAATGGAGTCCACTTCATGCTTTCCTCCTCTAGTAGCCTTGCGAGGTCTACTATATTGTGAGTTATGGACCGCCATTTCCTCAATTTTGTTCCAAGTTTGATTGTCATCAACTTCGGTGAACATTCCATTTGATCCCATGTTGAGAATGTTCCTTGAATCTTCATAAAGACCGTTCCAAAATTGTTGTACCAAGAACCACTCGCTAAGTCCATGGTGAGGACATGAGCGACAAATCCCCTTAAACCGCTCCCAAGCTTCATACAAAGATTCTTCATCCCTTTGCTTAAAGCCCGTGATTTGAGCTCTTAGCATGTTAGTCTTTTCCGGTGGATAGAACTTTTTGTAGAAAGCTAGAGCCAACTTCTTCCAAGAATCAATTCCGAGAGTAGCCTTATCAAGGCCTTTCAACCATTGTTACGCGGTGCCAATTAGAGAAAAAGGAAATAAGACCCATCGTATTTGGTCTTGAGTTACACCGGTTTGAGAAATCGCATCACAATAGTCACAAAAAGTCTCCATATGAGAATGAGGGTCTTCACTAGGCATCCCCCCAAATTGGCTTCTTTCGACTAATTGGATAAACGCGGATTTGGCAATAAAATTTCGGTTAGATGTTGTGGTGTGGGAGTACCATTGGGTAGGTTCTCCTCGGTGGGTACGGAATGTGATGAAAACTTAGGCATTGTGGGTTGATTTTGTGTTGGGTTCTCCTCACCTTCTCTTGCAAAAGGGTTGATGAACTCAATAGTATTTGGTTGAATATCTACAACCTCACCAATACCTCTCAAAGTTCTCCTAGCAAGTCTTCTATTGGTTGTCAAAGTTCTTTCAATTTCACGATCAAAGGGTAACAAGTCACCTTGTGACCTTCTAGACATGCAAAATATCAAACAACTCGAAAATAATTAGAACAAACCTTGAGGAGTTTTACTTCCCCAAGGCAAAGAAAGACACAACTAATAACAATATAAGAAAATCTAAATCAAGTTAACACCGTCCCCGGCAACGGCGCCATTTTTGGTCGGGATATTTTTACTAAATATTTCGGTTACTTGTCGTTAGGAGCACCTTGACCAAAACACAATTTATAACTTCACAAACAACTCTACAATTAGTAAAGAGGCAAGTAAAGGTCGCATCCCAAGGGACGGGAATTTAGATGAGATTTCTATTGCAACTAGTGGTGTCTTAGGGGTGTCACAATTGAGGTTTGATGTAGAAGATCACTAAACTAAATATCAATGAAAGTAAACAAGCAAGATGAATGAAAAGGGATGTAAACAATTGATAAAAAGCACTAGGGTGTCATGGGGTCATAGGGGATTCATGGGAATTGATCATACAAACATGTTCTCAAATTATAAGCAAGCAATTATTGTTGTAATGGATCGAGTTGGTTTTATATCTTACAATCCTAGGAAAGTTTGGGTCCCGGAGCCGAATCGATTAGATTGTACAACACCTACAAGTCGACTTAGTCTTCCCTAATCAACAGCATGCATGGTCTAATGTGACTCGAGTTGGTTTATGTCTTACAAGTCTCATTGAAAAGATAGGTGATGGGTAAAAAATGCAAGGATTCATAGGCTCACATTTCATCAAACATAACATGTGCATGAGTTGATATCACAACAAGCAAGCAAATAAACTATGAAAGCATATTAATTTAAGCATGAATCATTCCCCATGTTGGTTTCCCTTAATTACCCATTAACCCTAGCTAAGGAACTACTCACTCATTATAATGTTGAACATGCTAGCAAGGTTGTCAATCATACCAACAAAGTGAAACATGATGAATAAATGAAAGTGATTAACAATAATTAAAGAGGGATTAAGAGAATTATACCTACTAATGATTCCAATAATAAAGCAAAGAATAAAAGAAGTACTTGATGATTGATTCAGAGGTTGTCAATCTCCCAATAATAACCCAAATAATCTTCAATTACCCAAAATAAAGGATGAACAAGAGAGAGATTAAGGAAATAAAACTTGTATTAAAACTTGATTAATTGTTGATTACAAGATTAAAGAGAGATTTGATTGATATTAACTACACTAAAGATTGCTAAGAAGAACATCCTCTTCTAATTAGACTAATGGGGTATTTATAGTGGGGATTAGGTGGATGAATTAGGGTTAACTAAGGGCTTAAATGATGATTAAGTCCCTACTTAAGGAAACGCCGGTCTTTTTGGAAAGACTCCGGTCTCTAGGGAGACTCCGGTCTCTAGAAAAAGATGTGCAACCTTTCTTGAAGCTTGAAGAAGACGAAATGGGTCTGCCTGAGAATCCGGGCGTCTTTAGCACGGGACAGGCGGATTTGGTGGTCTCTGCCCGGGCGTCTTGGAGTGAAGACGGGCGTCTTCTGGGTCTTTTGCCCGGACGTCTTGGGGAGAAGACGCACGGATTATGGTGGTGGAGACGGGCGTCTTCTGGGGAAGACGCACGGATTGCTATGCAGTTTCGTTTGTTCTTCTTTTCTTCCTTTTTCTTCATAGAATCCTTAGGGATTTCCTCGGGGATACAAGGATCTTTTCTCATCATTGCCCATCTACTATAGTATGTACAAAGGCCTTCTAATCTTGTCTCTCCTTGATGCTTGGTCATTGAATTCAATCAATTTAGCCTCATTTTGCCATGAAAATGCAAGGTTTGCACTCCTTTCCTACCAAGGGATCAAAACCTCAAAGAATATGCAAAACAAAGAACTAAAGACAATAAATGACCCGAATATGCACTAAAAAGCATGGGAACAAGGCTAATTCGGGGACTAAATGTGCTCTAATTATGGTCACATCAATGATATTCATGAGATTCTTGTCTGTTTATTCCGTATAATATGTTGTGTTGGGATCTAGTAAAAGCAGTTTTGAGTAAGTTTTCTTGTCCGGAAATTTATACTAAGTCAGTGTTTATGGGAATTGTATGCGGTTGTGATGTCTATCGATATGGTTGTTGTGCCTCGGGTGGTGATCCGGGCACGTTACTTTGTGTTGTGATGTGGGTATTTCGCGCTGCGGTGCGGCTGTTGGTGGCGGTGTTGCGATACCCTCATCGGTTGTGGTGGAGTATGCGGAATGATTATGATACGAGTTTTCAAAAGTGTGTACAAGTAATAGTTGTTTTTTTACTGCTGTTTCTTGCAAGTTTCGTTTGGACATATACTGTTGTTTTGTTTATTGATGTTTCTTACCAGTTTCAGCTTGGGCGTGAGGGTAGAGTATGATATAGAGGAGAGTTGTGTATGTTTCTGTTGCCGGCATGGTATAGCGATATTCTGTTGATGGGACACAGTTGTGAGAGGTTGTTACAGTAATTTTGATCTTGTTTTAAGATGAGGCTTTGGTAGACATAGTAATGGCAAGTGAATGGTGGAACATGTGTTGTACTGATCTGAAAGTTGCAAGTGGTTCATAATCTTTTATTGGGACAGTGAGTATAAGGTGTTGGAAATTAGTATCGTGTTAAGTTATGGATGAGTTTTGCGGTAATGAAAGAAAAGAACTTGAGGATCTAGTGGATCGTGAGTTATGAGTATGGAGATAGGTGCATGTATAGAGGACTATGTCATTTTGGCGGTAATAGGGAACCGTTGAAGTTTTGGTTAAGCTAAAGATTTTGTGGTATAGGTTAGGTGGTGTGCCGAGTGAATTGAGGTATGAGAACTGTTTAAGTAAGAGAGCCTTGGATATAGGAATGGTGAGTGTTTAGATTATAGGCAGTTATCTTTGACATGAGGTGGTGATGAGGATAATGAGAAGATATAGCTAAGGATTTAGTATTAGTGAGTTACGAGGACGTAACATTTGTCTTAAGAGGAGTAGGATGTGATAAAAGAGAGTTTCATGGTTGTGCATGTTGTAGTATAATTGGAAGTAGAGTGTTGGTGTAGCATAAAGGATGGATATTTGTTATGATTGATTTTATTAAAGGTCATGGTCGTGCTTGTAGTAGTGTGATATTTAGGAGTATGAGAATATTTCGATAGTGTTGACAGTTGGATGATGAGGTTATGAGTGTGAGTAAACTTCGAGGACGAAGTTCCTTTTAAGGGTGGTAGAAAGTAACATTCCGTTTGATATTTATGAGTGTCTTGATATTGGATTTTCTAGTGGATAGTATGTTAGTGAAACGAAGCTAGCGGCGTTTTTGGATGGTAGTTGGTAATGTATGGAGTTAGTGTCGAGAGAGGCTATAATGTGGTGGATACGATATCGTGAGTCATGTTGTGGAGGTAGACATAGTTGGTGGAGTTGGTGTTAAGAGTTCATGTTTTATAGGTTGGGGTTTCGTTTTGAGTTCTTAGTTGCGTTGTTGTGTCTTGGTCGAGTTTGTATGTTTGTTTTGAGTATGGGTTGAACTTCGGGGACGAAGTTCTTTTTAAGGAAGGAAGACTGTAATACTACGGTTTTCTATGTCTATGGGTACTCTATCGAGTGGGGCTTACAATGTCGAGTAAGTATGTTTTTATACGAAACAATAGTATATTTGATGGGTACTCGATCGAGTATGTGTGGCACTCGATCGAGTAAGGGGCACTCGATCGAGTAAGTGAGTCTTGCGGGTTATTTTAGCCGGGTTTTGTTAATAACGCGTGATTAGTATAAAATGATTCCGTCACCTTTTTTAATCAGTTTTAACTTTTCTAAAACCTTTCAAGAGAGAAAAAGGGTTACGTTGTTCTCCTTCTTCGCGTTGTTAGCAAATCCCAAGGGCTAGGATCGTCGGATTGTCTTGTTCTTTACATCGTTGCGATCGTCGTCTCGAGGGTAAGTTCCTTGTATAATTTAAGTTGGGTTTCGTTGAGTTTCTTTAAAACCCTAATTGGGTATTGTTGGGGGTTTTGGGTGATTTATATGAATGTGGTAGTAATTGCATGTATGTATGTTATAGGAGGAGGTATCGTTGAGGAAAGATTCTGACTAGCTGCTAAGACCGTCTGCGGTGTTTGCTTTCCAGGTAGGGTTTCCCTACTCACTATTGCTACATAAATTGTTGGTGATTGTTGTTGTGATTGTTGAATAATTATAATATTGGATTGGTTCTGGTGATGTTGATGTTGATAGTATATTGTTGATTGATTGTGTAAATGTCTGTGATCTTCGGGGCGCGTCCCTGGCTGAGTGGAGCCACTTGCGGGAGTGGCTTCACGCCCTTAATTTTCCCCTTGTGGTTATCGTCACAAGGGGGATGTGCACATTAATGAACTTGGGTTTATCGCTCGATGGATATGAGCGAGGATTTGGTGGGTACGGCTGCGGTCCCCCACTGGCGGCGTTGAGTACTTGTTGCGATGGGTACTCTGGCAGGACTATACACTTTAGTGTGTAGTCAGTTGTGTGGAGATTGGAGATGGAGACTGGAGATTGGTTTGAGCTGTTTGTGTTCCTGTTTCATTGTGGTATTGTTTTTGTGTAATCAATACTGACCCCGTTTAAATGTTTTAAAAACTGTGGTGATCCATTCAAGGGTGGTGAGAAGGTATGAGACGATGCACATGGGATAGCTGGGATGAGTCATCACATTGCAGTTTTAGAAGTCCTCCGCTATGTCGAACTTTTTGTAGTTGTTTAGTAGTTGTCAGTTTTGAGAACCTTGTATTTCCTTTTAAAAGTTTTTGGAGTTTGGCTTGTATCACTTAAACTTTATTATCTTTTAAATACGTTTCGTTATTATCTATTTGAGTATCATTGCCTCAGCCCTCGGGTAACCGAGATGGTGACGTTCTCATACCTTAAGTGGTCCTGGTAAGGCACTTGGAGTATGGGGGTGTCACACCGAGCGTCTCCAGGAAGGAATTCGCTCGTCCTGAGCAGAATCCGCGCGTCCCAGCACGGGTTGGAAATTTCAGCAGGTACTGACTGAGGATCCGAGCGTCCCGATTTGAAGTCGCTCGTCCCCTGCTGCTACTTAATGAAAACACGGGATTCACCCCTCCTTCCCCAAATCATTTTTATCTTTTATAAACACAAACACACATCCTTTCTTCCTCAAAACCCTCAATCCCCTCATTCAAAAACACAAATTTCTCAACCAAATTCACCAAAATCAAAACAAAACTTCCTCAAATCAAGATTAAACTACTCCTTTATCAACAAAATACCATCCAAACATCAAAATCCTCATAGATTGAATCGATTTTCTAGGGTTTGAATACAATTTCGAAAATCCTAAAATTGATTGGTTTCGAAAATCCTAAAATTGATTGGAAATTGATTGAAGCTTGAGGAAACAAGGAGCATTCAAGCACAATATTGGTTTGTTGATACAAATTTGACAAGGAGAGCAACATGGCAAGAACAAAAGGCGGAAACAAGGCACCCAAAACCTCAAATTTATCCAAAAGGCAACAAGCTCTTCTTGCCTCAAAGACTTTGGTAGTGGTACAACCAAGGGTGGAAATTCAAGAAATTGCAACTCCTATTGAGGAAGCTACACCTACTCCGGTTATAGAACAATTGCAAGATTTTCCGGAGGTAACTTTCTTAACCGATTCTCATAGGAAGGCATTTTTATCCCTTACCAAGAAAACTATTATAGCTACCAAGTTTATATGTCATGATGCCTTAGAAAAGTTGGGTGTGCTTGAGAGAACTAGGAAATTTTTCGAGTCTATGAGGTTGCTTACCCTCTTTGAAATGGAAGAATTGACCTACCCTTCATTGACCATGGAGTTTGTAATCTCCTTGAAGGTGTATAAGGTAGAGGCTCGAAAATTTGTTGAATTCCACCTTGAGAACAAGTGTAGAAGAATGACTTTGAGTGAGTTTGTGAAGTGTTTGGTCTTTTACAACATTATCATTATGAGAAAAAGCCTTTAAAATATGATACCGCACCCCATTGGAAAGCGATTACCGGGCGAAAATTTGACTCTTTCCGGGAGTGCCATGTTCTATATGTCCACCATCCGAGAATAAGGGTATGGCACAAGTTTGTGAGCAACACTTTTATTGCAAGAAAAGGCACCAATCACTTTACCGAGCTTTATTTTGTGTACCTTAAGTCTACCATGAACATCAATGGAAAGTTCACCAAAGAATACAACATCCTTCAACTTTTACTTGATCGGTGGCTTGAAATTGATAATGGAAAAGATGGAGCGGCTTTCATTGTAAATGGAGGCTTAGTAACGAGGTTAGCCAAGCACTTTAACCCGAATTTCAACAAAGATAAGATCTACAAACCGGTTAAAGGGAGCAACCTCTTTGATATGGCCACTATGATCAACAAATTTCATTGGGTCAAGAATGACAATCTTGACAACAAGTATGAGTGGCTCATCAAAGAAGCTAAGTCGTTCCTCTTGTCTAGCGAAATTTGCCTTATCGTCGTTCATAGCCCAAACTACCTAGTACCCGTCTCCGAGGAAGCCGAAGTGATTATGAAGCAACATAGGGAATCAAATGCCAAGCCCTCCTCCTCCCCCATTGTGACTCCACCATATCCATTTGCCTACCAAGAATTCAAACCAAGTGGCTCTAATATCATGGTAGGCAACGACTAATTGACCCAACTAATGCAACATATGCATAAGGAAGCTCATGAAGATCGGGTCAATGCTTACCATGCTCAATATCCGCCCCTCCTATATTTAGCTAGGCAAGGACTACTTGATCATTTATGTCCTTTGCCTAGTTGGGCGGATAGGGAGGTATTCTTCCCAAGTGCTTCTAGAGATGCCAACATGGATAGTCGAGTTGCTAGGGGGAAGGAGATTGTTGTTGATGACGGGGAAGGTAGTGACTCTTGCCAAGAAGAAGAAAAGGAGGAAGAGCAAAGTTCAAGTGATGATGGAAGATGGTGAAGCCTCCGGGTCAATGAAGGTAGATGATGAGGATAATGAAGAAGAGGTCGATGATAGTGATAAGGATGTCGCAATGATCGACAATTGAGGATTGACAAGCTTTTGAAGGATGCCACATATACGGGGTTGATTATATGGCTTCAACCTATTCCATTGTGAGTTTCCTACACCTCCTCTAGATTTGTTTATATCTCTTGTTTTCAAAATTTTTAATCTTGATCATTTGTTTTGAGTCCTAGAAACACTCAAAGGACTCCCACCTCGGTCCCATTGAGGTGTCTCATTTTGTTCCCACTTTTAAAAAATCCAAAATGACAATTAGTTTCATGCATTGCATACTTGTGCATGAACTTTCCTCTTTTTGACACTAGAAATAGTGTCTTACTCGGTTTAGGGAAGTTCAAACACAAGGATTGGGAGTTAATCCAAATTAGCTCTCCAACCAATAAAATCATGCATCATATAGAGTAGAATAGATTGCATTATTTATATATATATATGTATATATATATATATATATATATATATATATATATATATATATATATATATATATATCAGATAGTTTGCATATTAGTGTAGAAATCATGCATTCTCATTTAGCTTGCATAATTTCCTATCGTATTGGCCAATGAGCACAATGTCCATACTAGTGTGGGGATGGAAAATTCTAACTTGACTTTTAAATCAAAAATTATAAAAATTGAAAAATTTTGAAAAATACAAAAACATGTTCTTTTATTTCATAAAAACAAAAACCATAAAAATTTGAAAAATTCAAAAAACCAAAAACATGTTCATTCCTTTGTAGTGTAGAATTGTATATTTTGTATATACTTGTTTGTTTGTTTGTTTATCCTCCTATCACATTGATCGACTACGCCACATCCGAGTCATGAGGAATATGAAGACCGCGTGGTATGATCTTTCCAATCTCCTTTTTCCTCTCTATGTTAATGACTATGTGGCTTTATTTTGATTGATGCAGTACAAACCAATGTGATTCTAGGAGTTGCATTTAGTTTATATGGCATACTGGTTGATAGAAGCATTTGCATTAGGTTGTATAAATGTTAGTTGCATCATGGCATGTAATTGCATTGTAGGAAAAATTTTGTGAAAACATCTAATTGGGAAACTTGACAAGTGTATATAAGGCCCTTGTAGATACTTTTTCTTCGTAAGACTTTGCTCATTAGAATGCTTCTAAAACACCCTAGGATGTGTCATGCTAGTATCCTTTGACCCATGGATTAATGCCTAGTCAAGAGTACCTTGTGGTGTGATAACTCCTTGGCTACCGTTTATTCCAAGGTGACCTTTGAAGCCATGCAACCATTTTCCACATCTATCACATTTTGTTAACAAAAAGGGAATGAGCACAAAAATTATCAAATTGAGTTCAAGCAATCAAAAATGAAAAACAAGAAGTTTGCAAATTGCATCAAAGAAAAGAGGAGTACAAAAATAAGAACTCCTATGCTTTAATAAAAGCACCCTCGTTACTAGTTGGGGTGACTTTGAAAATGTTCAAAAATGCAAAAAGTTGAAATTGTCAAGCATCAAAATGCCAAACATCAAAGAAATGGCAAAAATAAATTGTTCTCAAAAAAGTCAAATGCCACTAGAAGTTGGGGGAAACAGCAAAATCAAAAGCAAACTCCCATCGTGAAACTCAAAATACATTGATCTCTTTTTCCATTGAACCCACTTTTATGCATGGTAGAGAGGGGACTACCCTTCTTCTTGTCTAGGCAAGAAGGGGAATTCCGCGATCCTACAGTGTTTCTAACACCATAAGGAGTCTACTCTTGACAAAAGCATTTAACGATTGAGGACAAAGGTACCCTAGCTTGACACAACTTGGAGGTGATTTATTGGTATCCTTCTATGCTTAGTAGTTTGAAGAAACTGTATCTATGGTGGAGTGTGTACCCTTAGATTGCTTCCCTTCTAGATAATTTCCGCCACTTAGATGAGGAAAGTGGCTATTTATTTTTGTAGATGCATCCATTACTTGCTTTTGTGTGCTTAATGCTTGGATGTATCGCCATTTTGGCAAGCCCCACCTTGCCTTGCAAGAAGGCATCCTACCTCATGGTTGTCTTGTTGTGAGTCGAAGAGGTGGAGTGAGACCCGCTAATTGTCTCATATCGGCTATATTAGTAGGTTAGTTTAAATAAAGGTCCTAGTTTTAGTCACCTCTTTACTCGGGACGAGCAAAGGTTTGGTTTGGGGATGTTTGATGTGACTCATATTTGAGCACATTTAGTCCCCGAATTAACTTCGTTCCTATGCTTTTTAGCACATATTTGGGTCATTTATTATCTTTAGTTTCCCATTTTACATATTCTTTGAGGTTTTGTGTTCTTGGTAGGAGAGGATTGCTAACCTTGCATTTATGAGGCGAAATGGAGCTAAATGGATCGCATCTAATGACCAAGCATCAAAGAGAGGACCGACACTAGAGACCTAAGTAGATAAATAAAGTGAAATGGGCAATGATGAAAGGATCCTTGCATCCCCAACATGATCCTCGCGAATTGTTAAGGAGCTAAACAAGAGAAGCACTCTACCCAAGGATCCGAGCGGCCCGAGCATGATCCGAGCGTGCCACACTGCAAGGATCCGAGCGGTTGATCCCAGGACGAGCGGACTGTGCAGCAAAGATCCGAGCGTCCCCTCCCTTATCCGAGCGGATCCCTTCACAGAAAAGCCCGTGCCTCAGCATGAGACGAGCGGATCGTGGCAGGGCTAGCATGGAGGATCCGCGCATTTCCCTCGGAGTAGCATTTCCTCAAGTTTTCTTAGGGTCTTAATAGTCATTTAAGCCCTTAGTAACCCTAATCCTTGTACCTAATCTTTAGTATAAATACCCCTTTGTACTACCTAGATTAGCATCCCATCTTATGTTCTCTTAATCCAATCTTAATACTCTCATAAATTAGTCTTAATTTAGTTGTAATACAATTCTCAATATTAATCACTTCTTAATCTTTCCTTAATTTCTCTATTGTTCTTCCTTTTATTTGGGTAATTAGAATATTATTTGGGTTTATTTGGAGGATTGACAACCTTCCATCAATCATCAAGTACTTCTATTATTCTTTGCTTTATTTTTTTGAATCATCTTCATAGGTATAATTCATCTTTACCCTTGTTTAATTATTGTTAATCAATTTCATTTATTCATCATGTTTTGCTTTGTTAGTATGATTGACAACCTTATTAGCATGCTAAAATTGATCATGAGTGAGTAGTTCTTTAGCTAGGGTTAATGGGCAATTAGGGGAAACAAACATGGGGATTAATCTATGCTTAATCTAATATGTTTTCATAATTAATTTGCTTGCTTATTGTGATTTCAACCTATGCACATGTTATGTTTGATGAAATGCGAGCCTATGAATCCTTGCATTTTTTTTACCATCCCTTATCTTTTCAATGAAGCTTGTAAGATATAAACCAACTCGAGCCTCATTAGACCATGCATAGAGTTTAATAGGAAGGATTAACTCGACTTGTAGGTGTTGTATAGTCTAGACGACTCGGCTCTGCGACCCAAATCTTCTTAGGTATTGTAAGATATACACTAACTCGATCCCATCACAACAATAAGTGCTTGCATCTAATTGAGAACATGTTTGTATGATCAAGTCCCATGAATCCCCTATGAACCCATGACACCCTAGTGCCTTTAATCATTTGTTTTCAAACCCCTTTAATTACTTTAATTTGTTTTCATTAATTTACTTTCATTTTGTTAATTAGTTTAGATTACACATCACCTCAACCCAAATTGTGACACCCTAAGACATAGCTATTTACAATTGAGAATCCTACATCAATACCCGTCCCTTGGGATCCGACCTTTACTTACCTCTTTACTAAGAGTAGTTTGTGAAGTTATAAATATTGTTTTGGTTGGTAGCTTTTGACGACGAGTTTGAACCGGACCAAGAAGTCCTCCGTCAAAGCAACAGTTTCAACATTATCTGTATTCCTCTTACGTAAAAGAATTTCTTTCATGAATTTAGAGTAGGAGGGTACCTGGGTAAGTAACTCGGCAAACGGAATATTAACTTCAAGAGCATTCAAAAGATCGACAAACCTGCCGAATTGTTGTTGCTCCTTTGTCTTCCGTAGCCGGCCTGGAAATGGAAATTAGGGCTTATAGGCATTATGTTTAATTGCAGAATTATTGTCTAAATTAGATTTAGACGACAATTTATCATCCCCAGCTTCAAAGTTACTCGATCGAGCAAAATTTCCTCTCGATCGAGGACTTTCCTCAGCAATATTACTCGATCGAGCACTTTGGGTTAATTGATCGAAAGCCTTGTTTTCTGTAGTGCTCGATCGAGCACATTTTTCTCCTCGATCGAACGTTCCTTCAGCAAATTCACTCGATCGACCATAAGAAACTGGTCGATCGAGTAGTTCCCGTGATTTTTCTGCTTTTCCGTCAAACAACACCTTCCCTTGAACAGTTGCTGCAACTTCCGAGTCTGAAAATTCAGGATTTGCAATAGGCAGCTCGAGTCCTTCACAGGGAGGATTGCTCCTGGTACGAACAGCATAAACTGTCTCAGGTTGCCTGAAAGTTCGCTCGGCAATTACTTGAGCCAAATGAGTCCCAAGTAGCTCGATAACGGCATCTTTAGCTTGCATAATCTCTTGCGCTTGCAACGCAAGTGTGTTCACTATAGATGTCAGTTCAGCAATTTCTTCTTTCTGTTTATCAGGAGGAGGGGTATGTTGTTACGGCGCCCAAACAAATGGAGGCTTTTGATAACCTCGTTGATGTAGCGGATGTGGCGGCATATATGCAATGGAATGACTGGCTTGTCTACGCTGCTTAAACGCATAGACTTCGTCGTTCTCTGCCAGACAAATGACAGCATTGTGCCCCGCAGCACAACATCTCTCATAGTAGACCACATGTTATGCCGTAGTATGAAACTGAGGTGGACTACCCCAAGATTGTCTAATCTCCAGCTTGTCAGATCTTGCATTCTGAGCTTCAAATTATGCTATAATCCTGGAGACGCTAGACATCTTGGCAGAAGAGTCAAAGGTACTCAAGCCTTCCCTTTGACGATCTTTCTCCTAGAAACCTATCTAGGTAGGACCTGTAGGACCTATCAAAACAACACTAGAAGAAAAGATAAAAACTGCCTCAAGGAATAAATTTCTTGAGGCTAAAGACAGACAAAAATAAAACAAATAAATAAAAAAGTTGCCTCCCCGGCAACGGCGCCAAAATTTGACACGGCTATCGCAACCCTATCAAAAATAAAACCAACCGGCTCTAAGTAATGCAGTAGAGGTAAGTCGAGTATCGTATCCACAGGGAAACGGTCACTATCTACTCGTTATTCCAGTCTGTCTATGGTCACAAAACGGGGGGTTTGAGTTGTTTAAACTAAACTAACAAACTAAAATAGAAAGAGTGAAGAGAATTGAGATCAAATAAAGAGAGAAAGATGACAGGATGTCGGTTCACCATGATAATACACAAATCAGCTAAATGTAGGTCAGTCGGTCTGATGTGAGATGGGTAGTGGAAAGGTCCTTCCGGTCCGCTATCCGCCCTAAAATACTACTAACTTAGTTTTCGCCCTCATTAGTGTAGTCTATTGCTCATAACAGGTCTATTCATTCCGATATTTTGATCTAGGTCTGAATTTAAATAGTTTAGTTACTTCAGTCGCATGCATTCAACCTAATAATTACAGTTATATTGCTATCAAACAATTCTCACAACAAAACCTCCTAAACCAATTAAAGCATCATCATTTCACTATCATGGCTCCCCTAATCCTAGCATTAGAGAATTTAGCTATGCATAAATGTAAATAAAACAATAATGAAAGATAAAACAATACTAAACATGATAGAGAGATGTGCAAAAGAGAATTGGATTAAATAGAAAGAGAGTAAGATGAAAGATTACACACAACGAGATCCGGAAAAGAGACGTCGAACAAGAGTAAAGTTGAATAATACCGTCTGAAGCATCCCTTTAACCTCATTCAGTCTCTCCTATTTATAGGAGAGATATTTATTTTATCTAAGATATAACTTAAAATATCTAGTAAATAAGTTTACGCGAGAAAATATTATGTCAGACATCAAAGTACTCGATCGAGCACTTCTAAACTACTCGATCGAACGACTTCACGCAAAAACCTCTTGATCGAGCACAATAAGTACTCGATCGAGGAACCTCCAAATTCCACCTTTCGATCGAACAAAGAAAAGTATTCGATCGAGGAAATGGAACAGCTAATCTACTCGATCGAACAGACTAGGTCAGCGAAAGCCTTCGATTAAGTCATCTACTTAGGCAGCTCATTAAGGACGTTTGATTTGCTTCCGAGACGACTTCACGCATCCCAAGGCAGTAGTATTTCCACTCCAAATCCCCTCATCTCCTAAATGCAAGCTAAAGGGACAGTAAAAGGCGCAGTTTCGCTACTTTAAGGTCCATTCCTACAATTAAAGCCAAACAAACCAAAGTAGAATATTTGGGGCATTTCGTAGCATAAAACTACACAAAATACATAGAAATGCGTGCAAATGAAGTACAAAATGCCTATAAAAAATGCACGCATCATTGGCATAGATGTTGTATTAGTCATGTGTAGAACTCACTTGCATTATTCATTTATTCATATGTAATTCACTAACCTTGTCATTTATATACAATGTTTCTTATTTCTAAGAGTAAATTAAATTTTACTCCCTTTTAAAATTAATTTTTTTAAAATTCCTCCCTTTTGAAATTTTTTGCTAAAATGACTCCCTTAAGTTTCATTTTTTGCTAAAATTGCTTTCAAACTCTACTTTAAGTGACTTATTTCGTCTATTTTTGAACTTATTCCGTTTGTGGCTTAGCCAATCTATACTTTCAAAGGCATAACTATATAGACAAATGTAGGGGCGGTTCAAAAACAAAGAAAATAAGTCAACTTAAATTGGAGTTTTGAAGTAATTTTAGGAAAAAATGCAATTTAAGGGAGTAATTTTAGCAAAAAAAATGCAACTTAAGGGAGTAATTTTATAAAATGATTTCAAAAGGGAGTAATTTTGAAAAAGTTGGTTTTAAAATGGAGTAAAATCTAATTTACTCTCTTTGTAATTCCGATTTCACTGCCTCGGGAAACCGAGACGGTAACATTCCCGATTACCTTGCCGGGTAAGAAGGGGGTGTTACAGTGGTGAGATGTGCTGAACAGCAACCTGGTATTAAGCAGCCTCCACAAGGTTTTCCATAAGTAACTCTTTAGCTTAACATCCCTGTTAGACACAATTATTTTAGGGACTCCATGTAATTTGACAATTTCCTTCAAATATAGCTCAGCAATGCTTGCAGCATACTCAGTTTTCTTACATGCTATGAAATGAGTCATCTGGATAAACCTGTTAACCACAGCCATGATTACTAAATCATTTTCCCTCTGAGTTCTAGGCAATGCCACTAAGAAATCCATGCTGACATCTTCCCATGGTTTACTTAGCACTGACAATGGTGTATAGGGGACTGCTTGGAATGAACCCTTGGCCTGTTGAAACACATAACAACTTCTCATGGCAATTTGGACATCTCCCATCATCTTAGGCCAATAAAATTGGTCCTGCAATATATTCAATGTTTTCTAAATTCCAAAATGTCCCCCATTCCACTAGAATGGTGATGTGGTCCTAAAAATCGCACTTTTAACTCCTAATTGGACCACGTTTCGCATGCTTTCTTGCACTTATTAGGGTCATTTCGGCGTCTTTTGCTTCCTATTTGATTTTCTATTGGATTTTAGCTCTTTTGTAGAAAAAGAAACAAGATGGGCAGAAATCATGCATAAACGGAGCATTTAGGAGCCTAATTGACGGTACTAATGATCAAGTATGAAGAGGAGACGGAAACCAAAGACTCATATCAAGTCTTAAAGGCAAATTAGACTAAGTCCCTACTACCTAGAAGGATCCCCACGGATTCTGAGGCAACAAAAGAAGAAGAAGGCCAAAACAGCCGAATTCGGGCGGGCTGACAAGGGACGGGGGGGGGGGATTCAGGAAATTCGGGCGAGCTCCTGGAGGATCCGGCGGATTCCACGGCAGGGATCATCAAGAGCAAGCCCAATATGGGCGGCTCCTTGGGTGATCCGGGCGGCTCCCTCAGACGATTATCATGCCATACAAGCTTCAAAATATCTAATTAGCCTCTAATTCTTGTATTAGTATAAATACCCCTAAATCCCCATTAGGGAGGATATACTTTATTAGAGGGTTAATTAGGAATCATTTACCTTAATTATATTTAATTACTTTAATCTTTCCTTAATTGTTCTTTAATCTTTCCACATTCAAGCTTAGATCTAGTCTAATTGTTGAAGAATTCCTGGGTTGTATTTGAAGAAGGTGACAATTCTTCATTAATCAAAGGGTTTCTTCTTTATTTCCTTCATTATTATTTTTCATCTCCTTAAGTTGGTACAATTCTTTACTCTTTTACTCTTTTACTTATTAATCCTTGTTAATTACTTTACTTTGTTCATCATGTTTCCTCTTGCTTTGATGTTTGACACCATTAATTGCATGACCTCCATGATTATGAGTGAGTAATCCTATAGTTAGGGTTAATGCGGGATTAGGGGATGATTAAAGGGTAGATCCATCTTTCAATGAGTTTACTTGGTTGATTAAATTGTGTTATTGTAGTTCTAGCGTTAGTGCACATGTTATGTTTGATGAAATGCTTGATTGACGACCTTCCATGATTCTTTACCTTTTCAACAACCCTTGTATGATATAAACAAACTCGAGGATTGTTAGACCATGAACTAAGACTAGTAGGGAGATTGGGTGTACGCCAGAAGCTAACCGAACTCGACCTATGGGTCGTAGGACCAAAAATTCTGGCCTTATTCTACCTTGACTTTGACCAAATAACCAAACTCATAGCCTTGGATCTATTACTTGATTACCCCTATGATCCCATGACACCCTATTGTCTTTAATCAATTGTTTATACTCCTATTTACATACTTGCTTTGTTTTCTTTCTTTTACACTTGTTTGTAGTTTGCTAGTTGATCTCTTACCTTACCAATCAATTGTGACACCCCTTGTTACTACCTTAAACACTCCATAACTTACATAATATAAAGCTAAAACCATCCTTTGGGTTTGACCTCTACTTACTAGTTTGCTAGTTTGTTGAGTACAAATATTGTTTGATAGTTTAAACGACACGCTATCAAAAATGGCGTCGTTGTTGGGGACGGTGTAATTTATTTTGTTTGTTTGCGTTTTAGTAGTAACTCTGTTTTGGCCTTAGGGAACCTAGTTCCTTAAAGTATTACTAATCTTTCCCCTAGTGTTGTCTAAATCATAGAGCTCTACTACAAGATGGACATTATAGATTGTTTTGTGGAAGACTTTGCACCAACTAGCTACATCAAAGATCCTTTTGAGGCACTATTAGCTTTGGAAGCAAGTGAAGCTAATGACCGACAATGGGACCTTGAGGTGGATTTGCTAGAATCTGCTTTAGAGGATAAGGAGTTCACCTATGAACAAGCCATGAAAATGGAAGGTATCATTAATCCTTGCAAAAGTGAGTTACAAGCTCCTACTCTAATACCTCTCCCCTCTAATTTGGAATAAATGAATGAATATTACAAGTCGTGACTACTACAATCTTGCTAATGAATTTATGTTGGCTAGCATGTGATGACTCGCATAGGCTTCCATGCTCGTGACTCAGCCCACCCCGCTTGATAACAAAACCAAACCTGCACACAACTGCTCCCCATATGATCGAAAATATCATATGGATCAATACAGGCCACCCCGGAAATAGGTGACAATTTACACACAACCAACACACGTCAATTTCAGTAATAATATGGATATTCAAGACATGACACATGTATATGATTATATGATACACCGATGGAATGCACAAGACACAATCCACCACAACTCTGCAACCACCTCACCGGTACCAGAGACACACACACGGTACCAACAACCCGGTGACGGCACCGCAGCACCGCCCACCAAACAGCCGGACCACAGTCTGTAAAACAGGTACTCGCAACACACCCGTGGTTCCGAGCCCGGGCTCTAACCGGACCCCTACCAGGTGTGTGACACCACACGAGTCCCTCCATAACTCGAGCCATTTACGTGCACGTCCCTTTTGGAGTGGGAAGCTCCAAGAGGCGACCCAAGCGTAAGACGACCTCCCAACCACCTTACATCTCCTCAACAACCAAGTATCACAATAACCACTCCACCATATCCTCCAACATCCCTCACAATCACATATAATACAATATGCAATACAATATCCCAACATAATACTCTTACATGTATAACAATTATCAACATGCTTCTTTCTCATATGAATTGGATGTCAATCCTACCATGTACTCATGTAAACCAACATTCAAGGTGATACATCAAGATATATTCCCCCTATTAACATGCTATCATACAACCCAACAAGTAGACCCATCTCTTAAGACAATTATCAAATATCATATTATAATGCAATCTAATTAGCATGTATGACTAACAACAACAAGAATGACACATGAACACATTCATATTACCAAAACCGAGTAGCAAAATCCTACCTTTTAGGATACTCCATAAGTTTGGAGATGTTTAGGGTTGAGAAATGAAGGGGAAATCTGAAAAGGGAGCTTATATACGAAGGCCCAACAATACCGGAGCCCACACACGTAAAACTGGGTCTGAGACAGGCCACTCGATCGAGTGCACCAGCCACTCGGCCGAGTGACTCACAAGCAGAAGCTTTAAATTGCCCAAAGGGCACTCGGTCGATCTACTCGGTCAAGTACTCAGCTGTACTCGGCCAAGTGCACTCTTAGAATATACGGGGAATTACATAATATACCAGATTTGGCTGGTCAGAAACCAATGCAAAGTAGAGATGGTTATTACCCACCCAAAGGTAATTGTTGCTCGTGTCCAAGACCAGGTAAAGGTGAGGCTACGGGTGTTTTTACTGAGGAAGCAAAGAGCAGGCATGGATTGTGGATTGCGTCTCTTTGAGTATGAGTTGTTTGGTTAAGGAATTGTACTGTTAGTTTGATATATTATCGAGTTCATCTCGCGAGCATTTGGGAGTATATGGTTGTAAGGTGTTGATGAATTGTTGATTATAGATATAAAGCTTACATTTCAACAACAACAAAATCTAGAATTAGACGGTTTCACATTGTGAGACGATCCTTTTCTATAAATTTTCATTCATTTATTGTTATCAATCAAAGAGTAATTTTTACACAAATGAACCGTCTTACAATGTGACACCGTCTCACACAATAATCAATCAATATATATAACTAAAGGAGGCTTTTTTTTCTAATTATACTATTAGCATTAGAATTAGGAGATAATTAACTATTTATAATTTTTCTATTATAATTAGGAATATAATTTTTGCTATTAGAAATGAGAATTAATTAGTTATTTTACAATTTTCCTATTAGAAATAGGAAATAAATTAACAATTTATTATGGCTTTTTTTTCCTAATTATACTATTATAATTAAGAGATAATAATTATTTAAAAATTTTCGATAATAATTAGGTATATGATTTTCCTATTAGAAATGAGAATTAATTAATTATCTTACAATTTTATTATTTGAAACAGGAAATAAATTAGTTATCTACAATTTATTAATATTAAAAAATTATTCATTAGTATTTGTTCACTTTTTGTTAAATTAGAAGGAAAACAAACCTTTAATATATCGATAATATCCAATTTTATAACAACTTCCGATTAAAAAACTAAGGTATTATGTGGCTAAAAGGCCCTAGACCAAACTGGGTTGTGACAAATGTGTATGCATAATACGTACTGCATGGAATTTACTCATGTAAAGAGTAAAATGAACGCTGAAATATGCCCCTACGTCTTTTATTATTACTAATGTCATATTTAATTATACATAATACGAAGTTTATTTTTCAAATGTCATATGTATTTCTCCTACTAATTTTAAAGTTATTTCCCTCACAATAAATTCAACTTCTATTGTTAATTTATTATAATATTATTTACATTCATTTGTCATTATATAAAAGTATATTAATCAAAATTTAAATAAGATATTCACAAATTAATGATAAGTACAAAGTTTGATATCTATTTTTCAAGAAGTATTAAAAGATAAAGAAAGTTGTTGCTAATTTGCGAATCGAAATATCATTTTATGAAAAATGAGTAAATGTTTTGAAAAACTTTATTGTGCAATTGTTTTACAATTTAAAGTAAAAATGGTACCACGAGTAATAAAATAGATTTAAATGAGGCTTGAAGATAAATTAGATACACTTATTATGGAAATATGTATAAGGTTAAGATTCAATTCAAGCAACGATCAACATTAAAAAAATAGTCATGAAAAACACATAAAAGGGTAAGAGTAGTTTTTCCCTAACATAGTGAAGACCGTCTCTCACAAACTTTTCTTCTGATAAATTTACATGCGTAAAAAACGGTACTATTCAATTATATGGAGCAAACTAATTATTGTTGATGCTATATATATATATATATATATATATATATATATATATATATATATATATATATATATTGTGTAAATTGAGCACAACATCACTATAATTTAGGGAGAGATACGAATTGGGGAAGGTGAGACATATTCGTCATGCATAATATGATGTTTTAACCACCTTAAGGTAAAAATATAAAATAAATGAAAAAATTTAAACCTAAAAGGGGGTCACGTACTTGCCAACTCTTCTATAGTTCTCTACCGCATTAATATTCTCATGAAATTTATGACATTTATTTCATATTAATAAAAAAATGATTATACTGCTTCGTACAATTTGTGATTTATAATTTTTAGCTAACTTATTTGAACTTGCTTAAATTTATTTCAAATGAGAAGATGGAGGGCAAGACTATTGTTATAGGGGGGGGGTGTCATAGGTAGCCCCAGCCATGTAGTATTGCATTGAAATTTGGTTCACATTTAAAGGTAGGTCTATAGTTTGACCGGGAGATATAACATTTAACTACATTTTGACCAGAATTTTTAATTTCGGTCCCGGTCCACTAGATTTCGGTTAAGACCGGTCCATTTTTCTGGTCCAGACCGATTTATGCCCAACCCTAACTACCATTTGACCCAACAATGATTATTGTTTTCCTTAACCAATTGAAAAACAAACAGGTATTAATGAACAAAATTTAAAACCTCTCAGTCCCAAGTATCATATATATAAACTTCATATTCATTTTATTTTCTTAAAAAAACAACATTGTCGAGAGCAAGGGTTAGTTTACATTGGATGGTGGATTTTTCTAGAAGTAGAGGTTTAGTTTTTCATATGGTTAGATAAATTTGAGATAAGTTTCGGAGACAAGGATCGATCTTTCAAGGGATGAGATTGTTTTAGATCATGTGTGTGAATAGGGAAGAAAAATAGGGGTTTGCGCAAAAGATTTTGTTTTAAATGAGAAGATAGGGGCTAAGACTATTGCTATAGGGGGTGTCATAAGCAGCCCTAGCCATGTAGTATTTCGTCGGAAGTTGGTTCAAATTCAAACGTACTTCTATACTTTGACCGGGAGATATAACATTCTAACTACCTCTAAATGTTTTTACATAATTACAATTTGATCCAGGGGTGTCATAAGCAGCCCTAGCCATGTAGTATTTCGTCGGAATTTGGTTCACATTCAAACGTACATCTATAGTTTGACCGGGAGATATAACATTCTAACTACCTCTAAATGTTTTTACATAATTAAAATTTGATCCAGCAATGATTAAATTATGGTGGTTATTCGAAAGAAGGAGATTTGTTGCATCATTGAGTTGATTATGCAGAGTAGATATTATTGTTTTCCTTTACCAATTGAAAAACAAACAAGTATTAATGAACAAATTCTAAAAACTATCAGTCCAAGTATCATATATATAAACTTCATATTGGTTTTATTTTCCTAAAAAAAAGTATTTTATTAATCAAACACTCTTTTATTCTTATGTAAATATTATGTTAACGGGAATTATTTGTTGGTCATGCGGCATATATAAAATCTTAGACATGAACGATGTACTATATGTCTATATTCCATTTTATTGTGAAATTTATCACACATTATTTTAATATCCGTGCAACGCACGGGCAAGAAAACTAGTTACTGATATAATAAAGTCTATTGTGTTGAAGGTGTGAAACGTCATAATTTTTAGTTTCCTTATGTTATGTTGAGTGATTGGGTTACTTTTTCTTTTTGTTTGTGCGTATTGTTTAGTAGTATGTCAGTATAATGGTCTTATCAAAGTGGCATAGATTTCATTTTCCAATTTCATCAAATACCCCTATTTCATTAATCTTGGATTTGCCACCGACTTCAGTCAAATAAGGTACTTGAATGGTAGGGGTGTTCATTTGCGGTTCGGTTCACCGACCACTAATTTAATTTGGTCCGGGTGCGGTTCGGTTTGGCCAAACTCCGAACCTAAACCTTACAGTTTCTAACGGTGTAACACTCCCTCATACCAAGGTACCTTACCAAGGACTACCCTAGCATGAAAGGTTGTTACCATCTCGGTTTCCCGAGGTTAGTATATCAAAGTTACCAATTCCAAATAACCTTTATTAAAGTATAAAGAGTTAGCGATTACACGTTTCCAAGACCAAACCAAAGTATAACTGTGAAATGTCTAATAATTATAAAGAATGCAAACTAAGTCTCTTGACGGCGGAAGCTACACTCGAGTGATGACTCCTCATGGCTGTCCCATAGCTAAACATCTGCATTACCTGTCACAATCAGCTCACCATCCCCGAATGGATCACCGCAGGTTTTATAAAACAATAACGGGGTCAGTTCTGCATAATCAAAATAAGACAAGTGCACAAACAATGTAACCGGCTGATCACCCTGCACAGTAACTGACTACACACCGAAGTGTGTAGCCCTACCGGATTACCCATCGTAACAGGTAATCCACTCCGCCGGTGGGGGACCGCAGCTCATCCCCACGAAGTCCAGCTCATCAATGAGCGACTATCAATCCCTGTCCCTTAATGTGAACATCCCCTCTCGTGACGGGTTCAACGGAGGGCGAACTAGGGTGTAAAGCCACTCCCGCAAGTGACTCCGCCACAATCACACACACCACAGCATCACAGCATCACAGCTGTCACAACACCACAACCGTCACAACACAACCACATCACCACCGTCACCACAACACCCATACTCCGATGATCAGCAGATAACAACAATTACAATACAAACACAATCTTAAATCAATTAACAGTAACTGAGTAGGGAAACCCCACCTTTTCGCAATCCGCTATACTGCAATCAATCATACAATATGCATAACAAATACCACATCGTCACCTACAACAATTATAATCAACAATCCCCAAATTAACCCAAAACAAAAATTAGGGCAAAACCCTAAAGACAATCTATTAACTGATTACAAGGCATAAGAGACTTACCAACGAGGAAACGAAGGAATGAATGTACTTGCTAAAGACCACACACACTTTAGGGAGAGATTTAGAGAGAATTAGAGCGTCGTAGAAGTGTTTAGGCTTTGTTAAATGTAATTAGAAACTCTTCAACATATTTTATATCGCCCTAATCATCTCTAAATCAAACCGCGGAAATAACACTCGACGAACCGGATACTCGGTCGAGTATAGAGTATACTCGGTCGAGTATTCCACATACTCGGTCGAGTGTTCCTGGGCAGTAACCAAACAGGATACACGACACACTCTACTCGACCGAGTAGGCCATACTCGGCTGAGTACCAGCTTAGGAAAACCGTAGTATTACAGTCTTCCCTCCATAAAAAGAACTTCGTCCCCGAAGTTCCGACCCAACCTATAAAACATAGACACCTAACACTAACTCCACCAACCACGCTCCCTTCCACAACATGACTCACGATATCGTCCCAACTACAGCATAGTCTCTCAATACTAACTCCATAGTACTATCGAATAACCATAACATAAGTGTTGCAAACTCTGTCTTACTTCCATAACGCTCACTAGCACCCTCAATTACCAAGACAATCCACCGGACAAGATCAACCATTAAAACGGAATGTTACATTCTACCACCCTTAAAACGAACTTCGTCCTCGAAGTTTACTCACACACATAAACATCATCACACAATCCGTTAACACTATCAAAGTTTACACACACTCCTAAGCATCATACTACTATGAGCACTGCCATTACCTGTAATAAAATCAACCACAACACGAATCCATCTTTTACTCTACACCAACACTCAAACTTCCGATTGTACTATAACATGTACAACCATCAAACTCCCTTTTCCCTTTCTACTCCTCTTAATATAAATGTTACGTCCTCGTAACTCACTAATACTAGGTCATTTGCTATACCTCCCATAAACCTCATTACCACCGCATGTCAATGATAACCCACTATAATCTCAAGACCTACAACCATTCCTATATCTAGAGCTCTCTTTCTCTAACAGTTCTCGTGCCTCCAATTCTTCTGTACTCACATAACATATATCATAAAATCCTCAGTATAACCACCGCTCCATCTCTTCCACATTACCGCAAAACAACCTACTCCTATATACTTACACACTTATCTCCACGATCTTACCTTACAATCCATAATTGTTACACATACTCACTTTAGCTTCTCAAGTTCATCTCATTTATTACCACAAAACTCACCCTTAACTTGACATGATACTAAGTCCCAAAACTCCGTACTCACTGTCCCAAGAAAAGGTGATAAACCACATGTAGTTCCATTTCAATACCACACATGCTCCACAATTCTCTTGCCACAACTATGTCCACCAATGCTTCATCTAAAAAAGATCAAAAGTACTCCAACAACCTCTCACCACTGTGTCCCATTAACAAATTATTACTATACCATGACAATAACATAACCATACCCAACTCTCTTTCATATCATACTCTATAAAACCAACAGAACCATACCCATACCGACACTGGTAAGAAACATCAGGAAACAAAACAACGGTTTATATGCCCTGACCGACACTGACAGGAAATAGCAGTAAACAAACAACAATCTATGACAACACGAAAATACTCATATCACAACACGAATTACCGTGCCCAGATCGCCACTCGAGGCTCAACAACCATATCGATAGCCATCACAACTTTTACAATCTCATAACACTGACTCAGCACAACTTCCTTGACCACAAGACTTTCTTAAAACTGCTCTACCAGATCACAACGCAGCATATTATACAGGATTACAAATACCAACCTTATGAATATTATCCATACCATGACTCTTGAGGCCGGAACCTCACACCATTACTTACAGATATCATACATACACATATAAGTATAACATATGACGCGGAACACCCATATAACATCAAGTAACTATCACGCCACACCATTACTCGTGAGGCCAGAACCTCACACAAAGTTTTACACACCTCATGGACCCATAATTGAATCTAACTAGCCAATCCTGATTACGTAAGTTACCACTTGATAATGAATACCTCTCATCCGGATTTAACTCAGGTGCCCTACATAACATATCCTCTCATACACGCAATTATCACCACCAGGCGAACGTAGCCATATCATCAGTACCCAAATTCTAGCGAACACCTCGTATATCCACCTCTTATACTCCCTCACAACCATACATACTGATCAGTCTCCACAAAATCAACCCCATTAGAACAACTAACTTCCCTACTGTAACATCGTCCTCAACCGCTAGTGACAATACTATGACACCAACATCCTTCATGCGCCTACCCTCTTACTCTCACTTCTTAATATAACAGTCCGTTTCCTCGCTTTGGTTATCATCCCAAATAACGAACATCAAATCCATCAACAAAATCTACCTCATCATTATTTCCAATCTATCCTTTATTACGTCGTAACCTAACCCTCCACCAAAATCTCACATCGCATAAACACTCTGGCGGCTTCTTAATCCCTTAATATCTCAAAACCGACGGCTAACATGTCGTCCTAAATTCCTATATCACTATTAACTCACATCCTCACATAATGCTATTTTGCCTATTCCATGATTCCTTTTGTCCATGTCCCATAACTTTGTTCAATGTTCTCCCAATTTACCTCCACCCAGTAATACCACTTAATAATTTATCTTCTACCTTCTTCTACCTAACTCCTTAATAATCCGATTACCTTCTTGTAACTCCACAGCTCAAATTCCATTAATTCATATCGATATCTTCTCTTTCTTCCTTATCACTGATCCTCTCTCAACATACTACTCACTCACACTTGTCACCATCAAGTCCCCACAACTAACGGTTACCCTTTAATTAGTTGTATATCTCTTTCGTGTCCCTAGAAAACCAACAATTCACCTCATACCGTTAATTGCCCAAAGAATTTTACATTAGACTCACCTCTTGATAATCCAAATTCCCAAACTGGGTCACTATCTACAAATCCACGTCGCGACATAACTCCATCTAAGTTCACTATATACCCCTAGTCTCCATCCCTCTAAAGCAGCCTTTCATTACATACATCCTTAAGCAACACAATGCTAACCGTCTCCCTCCATAAGTCCTTACACATCCCAATATGCCACTATTCGTATCTCTCATCTCAATCGTTCATTCTCACGTTTCTTTAAACTTACATCACTTTTGCCCATATATACTTACTTTTATATTACTCAACTTACGACTATATCACTCACCATATCTCACAAAACATGTTCTTTACCTCGATTAGCTCATCATTCTTCTCTTTCCTTTTTCCACCATCTCTCACAACCACATTAACACATGTCTTCCTTATCCAACATATGTTCCTCATAAGTCGGCATTCTCCATATCATAACATCCGGTAACTTACGTATCAAGACCGTCACATATATAAAAGAGTGCGTTAAGACTCAAGACATACATGTGCACATACCCCCACGACTCAAAAAAATGTAACATAGCCACCGACTCAAAATTAAGGTAAAAACATAGCCACCGACTCAAGATGGCCGCCCACTGAGGTACTCGGTCGGGTACATGGTATACTAGGCCGAGTACAGGGTACTCGGTCGAGTAATGAGACTACTCGGCTGAGTTAACGATTCCAGAAGCTAAACAGAATTATCACAGAGAGATTACTCGGCCGAATATGGAATACTCGGCCGAATATGGAATACTCGGTCGAGTCTAAAAGATACTCGGCCGAGTAGGGATTACTCGGTCGAGTAACGGCGCAGTTCTCAGCACCGTCCAATTTTTGTAAAACAGTCATATCTCACTCGTTACTTGGTCGTTTTGGGCGTGTAACCTATCGTTAGAATCATAAGAAGACAAGCTATCACCTCCAATTAGAATTATGGCAATATCAATTTTAGAACTCAACTTATGATAGTTTTAAGACAGCCCTTCCATAAACGGTTTTCATACAAATCAAATTTTCTAAACCAAAACGATTTGAACATGCATAAGGCAACAACAACAACTCAATACTTCATGAAACCAGTACATAATTGAACTCTTATCATACCCACATGAAAATTAAACATGACATTCGTATCCTACACATGCTTTTCTATCAAAATATACACGTGCACAACTACCCTTTTAAATGCCATGTATTAAACATATAACATGCTCAACATACTTCAAACTCAAGATCTATCATATACAATTTTTACAATTCACCTTTCATATACTACCATGTTCCAACACTGTCACAATTTCATCCAACCACTTCACAAGGCTCAAGTTACAAGTATTACACACACACGACTCAAACATACAACATTGACCAAGACTCCCCCATGTGAACGGTTAAAGATCGTAAGGGCCTTAGTGCGACTTCGGGACGTCTCCCAAGTCTTTGCGGTAGCTCCAAACAATTCTCCTCGGGTTCATTTTATTTAGACTCCCTAAGTTCATTGGATTGATTAGTTTTAGGTGCCGAGATCTCTTGACTCTCGATACCACTTTGTAACACCCCCTCATACCAAGGTAACTTACCAAGGACTACCCTAGCATTAAAGGCTGTTACCATCTCGGTTTCCCGAGGTTAGTATATCAAAGTTACCAATTCCAAATAACCTTTATTAAAGTATAAAGAGTTAGCGATTACACGTTTCCAAGACCAAACCAAAGTATAACTGTGAAATGTCTAATAATTATAAAGAATTCAAAATAAGTCTCTTGACGGCGGAAGCTAGACTCCAGTGATGACTCTCCATGACTGTCCCATAGCTAAACATCTGCATTACCTGTCACAATCTGCTCACCATCCCCGAATAGATCACCGCAGGTTTTATAAAACAACAACGGGGTCAGTTCTGCATAATCAAAATAAGACAAGTGCACAAACAATGTAACCGACTGATCATCCTCCACAGTAACTGTCTACACACCGAAGTGTGTAGCCTGTTGGGGCTGGTGTCCTTTACAGTTAGTGCAAGGACTTATAAATCTCTAAAAGGATCAAAGGGTATACTTTTGTATTATAATCAGTTGGTCCACGTTTATCAATAACGGTTGGCTTGCTAGATAAGTTTGACGTTATTGTCATACAGATGGCGGTGATCAACTGGTCCCTAAAAGTCACACCTATAGGATACGTTTGAGAGATGTGACGGTATGAAAATACAGTCATGTAGATGCCAAATTTGACTAACCAGTTAGTCCGAGTTACTTGACTAATAACTAGTCAAAATGTGATGTTGAGATATTTTATTTAATACGGATTAAATAATAACGGCTAAGGCGAATTAAGCAATTAATTCGTAAATTAAATATAAGAGATTTATATTTGATTAATGTATATTGAATAAATTAATTATACCATATTGTCTTTGTCGGACATGTATTAATAATTCAACTAACCCGTATTATTAGTTGATGCTTTAATTACCGATAACCGATGACAATTTATAATTAAAAACACGTCGTATACGTTTTAGCAATTAACGAACCGGACCATGAGCTAAAGCTAAAAGGAAGTGGAAGCCCACTTCCCAAGGGGGCTCATGGTTGGCATTAAGAGAGAACAAAAGAGAGGTTCTCCTCTCTTTTGTAACCTAATTCATTTTAGACAAAATTTTAGGGTTTTGAGAGACATTTTTCCTCTCTAAACCTAGATCTCTCATCTAAAGAAAAACTCACAAAATAATCCTCTCAATATTGCAAGGCAATTAGAGGATTCATTCTAGCACAAAGGCATTTCTCAGACGATCTTGGGTGCATCATTTAGGAGGAGATCTACTTTGATCTCTCATTGCCAATTTGCACTAGGACCGAAGGTTAATCCTTGATCTTTATCGTTTCATTGTTGTTTTCGTTTATGACTATAAATCACGTATTAAATTTGCGTTATAATCCTTCAAATTATGGGTTTTATACGGATATTACCCTACAAGTGGTATCAGAGCGAGGCCACGTAAATTTTTCTATGTGATTTTCATCAAACGAATTTTGAATCGATGGCTTTTTCTTTAAATTTTGTCTCGGCAGCCATTTCTTCATCACGGCATTATTTTTTTTGCTGCGTTTGCTGCGTTTTTTTTGTGCCTTGGGATCCGTGTCAAGTTTACACGGTGATGGTTGTCGTTTGTCTTGTTTTCATTTTGATCTTTGCATATTGTTTTGTAATCGATATTCATTGCAATATGTTAAAGATCCATCAAAATGTTTGCATAAAATTTCGTGCGGCACAAAATTTTTGTCTCGGAATTTTTTTTTTTTTTGGAAAAACCGTGTGGCCTTGGTTGACACGGCCTGCTTTTCTGTTTTTTTTTGCATTGATTTGCGTGCCACACATTTTTGTTAGATCGTTCGATCTCTTGTTTTCAATCGTTCTTTACATGTTGTAATTTTAATCGATAATTATTGCAATATGTTAAAGATGTATCAATTGTAGTTTGAATTCTATACGGATTAGATTAAATTGCAATTGGGTTTTATCAAATCGTTTGTTTTGATCTTTGTTGCTCACGTTTTGAGCCGTTTTTTTGTTTTTTTTGTTGCTCTCGGTTTCAGCAACTTTTATAAAAAAAAAAAAAAAATTTGTGGTACTGTTCACGTAATCAGACGTGAAGGAAAAAAAAAAATTTAAGTTTTTTTTTTCGGCCAAAACTAGTGTACAATACGAATTTTGTGCATTTCGCTTGATAGTGAAACGGTTCACTCACGTACCATTTAGTTACTTTAAAACGATTTAAAGTAACGGATTATCACGGATTAAAATTAACTTGACTAAAGCGGTTTTGTCACATAATTTTAATCATTATAGGTGGTTTGGATTAAATTTGACATAATTACAGAATTATGTCACGAATAAAGTTAATTTAGTTGATGCATTTTATTTATCGTTTTTGATTATTTTGAATGCTTTTAATTACGTATTTATTTATTTTTGCAATCGGTTGTAAACTTAGTGTGGCCTTAGTAGAACGTGTTACCGTAATGATGGAACACGGTCTTGGTTGTATTTTGAGATCTCGTATCTCCTCTTTTATTTCTTTTAATTACAGTTTTTATTTAGAATGTAAATAGGTTTATATTTTGTAAATTTTAATTGTAATTTTGAGAAGACTAAAGAAGGAGATCGGATGCTCACTCCCGCTGCATGGACAAAGATGGAACATCAAGACAAGCTTTTCGGGTCCTACGGTGGATTCCAAAGTTGTATTATGTTCTTTTTACTAGGATAGGCCACACTAGGAATTTTATTTACGTATTGCATTCATTTATTTATTTTATCGTAACGATAGTATGCATCATATTCCGCCTAAAAACCAAACCACCTAATTATTGCATGAAAACTGACTCATGTAGAGGTCACGCGTTAGTTTTCTATGACATTCTTATGTCACACGATTTAAGCCATCATCTAAATTAATTCATTCACGCAGTTGCTAGTTATTCGTTCACTTAAAATGAATTGAAACTTAGTTGATGGGATCTTCCTCGTATAAACAAAAATTGAGAACGGTCTTTATAGGTCAAACTCCAATGAATCCCTTCTTCGTCGGTAGGCATAATATGACCCCTTCTACGTCGGGTAAGTTGGAACCGATTGACTTATTTTATCTCAACACTATGGTCACTCGTACGATCCTGTGATCATGGTGGACTATAGATAGGATTTACGGAAATCTATCGACCAAGAGTTTTTACGGAAGAACTAGCTAAACAGTTGGCTTATCAATTTACGGAAATTGAGTCTTGGGATCACTTGTATTATTCTTGAGGGAGATCAATTATACAAGTGCAATGAGTCTACACGAATAAAATGAATTTTAAATAGACTTAAATCACCTCGATGAGTTGCTTATTTCGTTTTTGTTTTTCTTTCTTTTTCAGTGTAGATCACGTTCACATAAACTTCTAATAACAATATGGCTGGTCATTTGAACGACCCAATGCCAAGTGCCACATTGGACCGTGAGTCCGGCCGGATCTTCATGAATCGGATGAATCGTCTACTAGATCGAAGAATGATGGATCAAACTTCGCGGATCGGGAGGCGGCATTACGGAATGCCGCCACCGCCGACGGGAAGCTCAAGTATCTAATCGAGCCCCTCCCCGCCACCCCCGGGTCCCACGGCTCGAGTTAACGAGGTCTCCACGTATAGCGACTTCGTCATGGAAGCGGGTGCAATTAAAAACGTACTCATTTTTGCAATGGAATCAAATTTGCATAAACGCTTCATAGCCCAAGGTGCAAACAAGATTTTCACCACGCTCACCAAGGAATTCTCGAAAGCACCGAGAATCGTGACCTATGAGCATACCACTCGCTTCTTTGATGCGAGACTCGAGAAGGGCCAACCGGTTAGCCCACACATTCTCAGCATGATTGAGAATGTCGAGAAGTCGGGAGACGCTTGATTGTAAGATCGGCGAGAACATTGTTATTGACCGCATGCTTCATTCACTCCACGATGGTTTTGCGCAATTTAGAGCGAATTACTATATGAATGATTTGAAGAAAAGTCCCCATGAATTGCACTCCCTTCTCGTATGACCGAGAAGGACATGAAGTTCAGTGGGAGCTGAAACAGGATGTTCTCGTTGTAACAAACAAGGGAAAGGGTAAGGGCAAAGCTCGTGCAAACCTAGCGGTGAGGTAAACCGAAGTTCAAGAAGTCGGGTCCGGGTAAGAGTGGGCCTGGTGAGTCGAGCACCTCATCGGGCGCGACAAAGAGCAAGAATGAAAACATGGAATGCCATCATTGCCACAAGACTGGGCATTGGAGGCGTACATGTCCTGTTTATCATGAGGACTTAAAGGCGGGTCGTGTTAAACCTGTTGGTATGTCTTCTTCTTCTACTTTTATTCATATGATTGAGATTAACCACGCAAGTTACGGAACTTGGGTACTTGATACTGGTTGTGGTTCTCATTTGTGTAATCATGTGCGGGGGCTCGAAACATCGAACCCCTCGTAAAGGGTGAGGTGGACTGCGTGTCGGGAATGGAGCACGAGTGGCCGCCGTCTCAAGGGGAACATATGTGATCCAGCTTCCTAGCGGATTTGAGTTATTTTTATATAACTGCTATTATGTACCAGATCTTTCGAAAAACATTATTTCGGTTTCGCACTTGACAAACTTGGTTTTTCATTTGTAATAGAGAATAACACTTGCATTTTCTCATTACACGATATGATTTATGGCAAGGCAGTCTCCATGAACGGAATTTATGTTTTAGATCGGACCACCGAAATATTACACGTAATGAATAAAAAGTTAAAGGTTGGTGACAAAGATCAAACGTATCTATGGCACTGCCGTATGGGACACATTAATGAGAAACGCGCGTTAAACGGCTCATCAAAAATGGAGCTATCTCGGCCTTTGATTTTCAATCATTTGGCACGTGTGAATCATGTCTCATCGGTAAGATGACTCGGATTTCCTTCAAAGGTGTTGGAATGCGCGGCTGCGACCTATTAGGACCCATACACACGGATGTATGTGGACCTATGTCAATCACCGCACGAGAAGGCTATAGGTATTTCATCACTTTCACGGACGATTTAAGTAGATATGGTTATGTCTACTTAATGAAGCACAAAAGTGAATCCTTTGAGAAATTCAAAGAATACCGAGAATAGGTACAGAACCTATTGGGTAGAAAGATTAAAACACTACGTTCGGATCGTGGTGGCGAGTATCTTTCTCACGAGTTTGATCAACACCGAAGGATCGTGGGATTGCCCTACGTTAACTCCACCTGGAACACCTCAATTGAATGGTGTGTCCGAACGGAGAAATCGAACACTACTTGATATGGTTCGATCCATGATGAGTCACACCGTGTTGCGGACTCATTATGGGGTTATGCTCTTTTGTCACCGCTCTAATACTTAACAAGTCCGTCTAAAGTCAGTTGTTGACAAGACTCCATATGAACTATGGAAGGGAACGGTCCCTAACTTGTCCTTTATACGGGTTTGGGGCTGTGAGGCTTATGTCAAGTGGAGACACGAGGATAAGCTCGGCCCGCGATCGGTCAAGACATACTTTATAGGTTATCCTAAAGGAACACTTGGTCATTACTTCTATTCGCCAACCGAACAACGTGTTTTTGTTGCGGCTAGTGCGACATTCTTAGAGAAGGAATTTCTCGAGAATGCAAAGAGTGATAGGACCTTAGACCTGTCGGAGATTCCAGAACCAAATACCGAGCAATCATTGGAGGAACCAATTCCTTCAATCCCGGCTGCGGTGAATATTCCTGAGGAACCTAGAAGGTCGGGAAGAGTCTCTATTCCTCCAGACAGATACATTGGTATGGTCGAGGAACATGACATAGATGACGTTCTACTCTTAACGAGTAGTGAACCCGCAACCTATAAAGGTGTCGTGACTAGTTCTGACTCAAAGCTATGGCTTGAGGCCATGCAATCCGAGATGGACTCTATGTATGAGAACAACGTATGGGATCTTGTTGACTTACCTGCTAAGGTTCGTCCCCTTCAATGCAAATGGCTTTACAAGATAAAGCATTCTGTGGAAGGTCAACAAGATATCTATAAAGCACGACTAGTTGCTAAAGGTTTCACCCAAGTGCCAGGTTTGCACTATGATGAAATTTTCGCACCCGTAGTCATGCTGCGTTCCATTCGGATTATCTTAGCGATTGCCGCTTTTCATGACTATGAAATTTGGCAAATGGATGTGAAAACCGCCTTCTTAAACGGCTTTTTAAAGGAAGAGTTGTACATGGTACAACCCGAAGGTTTCATCGATCCACAACATCCTAAGAAAGTGTGCAAGCTTAAGCGTTCCATTTATGGACTTAAGCAAGCATCTCGGAGTTGGAATCATCGCTTCGACCAAGTGATTAAAGAAAATGGATTTACTCGATCGGTCGAGGAACCATGTCTTTATATCAAGTCGAGTGGGAGCAAGATTGTCTTCCTAATATTGTATGTCGATGACATACTCCTGATTGGGAATGACATACCTCTCTTAACTTCGGTGAAAGTATGGTTGAAAAACCATTTCCAGATGAAAGATCTGGGTGAGGCGCAAAGAATTCTAGGCATCCGTATCTATCGAGATAGATCACGACGGATGTTATCTCTCAGTCAGGAGTCTTACATAGACAAAGTCCTAGAGAGATTCAGCATGACTAACTCCAAGAAGGGGTTTCTTCCTATGGCTCCAGGGGTGCATTTGAGCAAGTCTCGGTCACCAGAGACAGGAAGAGAAAGAGCGCATGACACGGATTCCTTATGCCTCGGCTATAGGATCAATCATGTATGCCATGATATGCACACGTCCGGACGTGGCATATGCATTGAGTATGACAAGTCGATTCCAACAGCATCCAGGTGAATCACATTGGATGGCTGTCAAGAACATTCTTAAGTACCTACGGAGGACTAAAGATTGGGCATTGACTTATGGAGGCGAACAAAAGCTATGCGCAACCGGTTACGCAGATGCTAGCTTCCAAACGGATCGTGATGACTCGAAATCTCAGTCTGGATTCGTCTTTACTCTTAATGGCGCTGCGATCATTTGGAAGAGTTCCAAACAAAACTATTACAGAGATTCTACGATCGAGTCCGAGTACTATGCCGCGTCGTACGAAGGCGCAAAGGAAGCGATATGGATGCGTCAATTCTTACAAGGACTATCTGTAGTGCCTAGTTCGAATGACCCGATCACCATCTATTGCGACAATAGAGGTGCCATCTTCCAAGCTAAGGAGCCAAAGTCTAGCAACAAGTCTAGACATGTACAACGGAAAGCTCATCTAATCCGAGATTACGTGGAGCAAAAGGAAGTAGTGATAGAAAAGATTGCTACGAGATGATAACATAGCGAGATCCTCTCACTAAACCTTTACGACAAGATAAGCATGAAGGGCATGTTAATTCCATGGGAATTAAACGTGTTCCTAAGTTGTAGTACTCTTTTATGGATTAGATTCATTCTCTTTTGTACTCTATACGACATCATCGTTTTGATATTTTATATATATTTTGTTTTTCATGTGGATTTGTACGACAAATTTTGAACACCACAAAGTGAATTGAACAAACATTATAATCTTGGTCCTTAATTGCCCACGTGAGCTGATAACTCAAGGTAATTATTTTGTGACGTTGGTTGATGGTGGGTTCAACGACCCATAAGTCAACCGGTTGTGACCAATCACGAAGCGGGTTATACGGATATCTCGTAGGACACAATAGTGACATCAACGTGGAGTCCTAAATGTTTTATAACATTCGGTGCCGGTCGTGGATAGGACCTCCATGGTGATCCTAAGAGTCGATTCTTTTGACTATCGTCTGTCTCTTGAGACTAAGGCAGATTTTGGGTGACTTTGGTTTCTTTCTCACGGTCATCCGTAATAGGGGACCAAGTAGATTGTTTTGGGCCATTTCATGTCGTGCTTAGATCGGAAGGAGTTCGAGTTGAAGGAAATATTCAGCCTTTATCGGGTACTCGATATTTCTCAGGGCCACTCGAGGAGTCAGAATCGAAATGCATGGCCATGCTCGAATACGTATTCGTTTTATCAGTTAAGTTACTCTCTAGTCGGGGAAACCACTCTAGATACAGATCGATTGTAAAATACGACCTTTGCGGATCCGGATCTGCAAATTGTTTTACATTGAGTGGGAGAAATTTTAAATGAATATGAGAATCGGTTATCGCACATACACTTGTACGGACAAGTGGGAGTTTGTTGGAGGTGGTGTCCTCCAGTTAGTGCGGATAACGTCATTAAACATACACTTGTACGGACAAGTGGGAGCTTGTTGGGGCTGGTGTCCTTTACAGTTAGTGCAAGGACTTATAAATCTCTAAAAGGATCAAAGGGTATACTTTTGTATTATAATCAGTTGGTCCACGTTTATCAATAACGGTTGGCTTGCTAGATAAGTTTGACGTTATTGTCATACAGATGGCGGTGATCAACTGGTCCCTAAAAGTCACACCTATAGGATACGTTTGAGAGATGTGACGGTATGAAAATACAGTCATGTAGATGCCAAATTTGACTAACCAGTTAGTCCGAGTTACTTGACTAATAACTAGTCAAAATGTGATGTTGAGATATTTTATTTAATACGGATTAAATAATAACGGCTAAGGCGAATTAAGCAATTAATTCGTAAATTAAATATAAGAGATTTATATTTGATTAATGTATATTGAATAAATTAATTATACCATATTGTCTTTGTCGGACATGTATTAATAATTCAACTAACCCGTATTATTAGTTGATGCTTTAATTACCGATAACCGATGACAATTTATAATTAAAAACACGTCGTATACGTTTTAGCAATTAACGAACCGGACCATGAGCTAAAGCTAAAAGGAAGTGGAAGCCCACTTCCCAAGGGGGCTCATGGTTGGCCATTAAGAGAGAACAAAAGAGAGGTTCTCCTCTTTTTGTAACTTAATTCATTTTAGACAAAATTTTAGGGTTTTGAGAGACATTTTTCCTCTCTAAACCTAGATCTCTCATCTAAAGAAAAACTCACAAAATAATCCTCTCAATATTGCAAGGCAATTAGAGGATTCATTCTAGCACAAGGGCATTTCTCAGACGATCTTGGGTGCATCATTTAGGAGGAGATCTACTTTGATCTCTCATTGCCAATTTGCACTAGGACCGAAGGTTAATCCTTGATCTTTATCGTTTCATTGTTGTTTTCGTTTATGACTATAAATCACGTATTAAATTTGCGTTATAATCCTTCAAATTATGGGTTTTATACGGATATTACCCTTCATAGCCCTACCGTATTACCCATCGCAACAGGTAATCCACTCCGCCGGTGGGGGAACGCAGCCCATCCCCACCAAGTCCAGCTCATCAACGAGAGACTATCAATCCCTGTCCCTTAATGTGCACATCCCCTCCCGTGACGGATTCCACGTAGGGCGAACTAGGGTGTGAAGCCACTCCCGCAAGTGACTCCACCACAATCACACACACCACAGGATCACAACTGTCACAACACCACAACCGTCACAACACAACCATATCACCACCGTCACCACAACACCTTTTGCAACATTGTATACAATTGAAAAACAGTCCATCTTTTGCAACATTGTTAGTATGTCAATTCCCTTGTTAAAGCTTGTCTTTTTGCAGTATGGTGAAAACCAGAGGTCTAACAAGCAAGAGAACTCGTCCAAATGTTCAACTTGAAACGGATCAGTCTAGCCTTGAGCCCGTGGTTCCATCGGTGGAGGCATATCCATCGGTAGTTTTCTCTGATTTCAAGCAGCGCAAGGCCTTTGTAGCCTTGATGAAGCGTCCTTTCCGACCTACTCTGTAACACCCCCATATTCAGAGGAGCCTTAACTAGGCCTTCCTTAGTATATAAGGGCGTTACCATCTCGGTTGCCCGAGGTAAGTAATCATCAAAAGTCGATAAAAGAACATTTATAGTTATATTACAAGCATTACAACCAACTTAACAAAATAAAGATACAACTCGTGAGCTACACACTGTCTACATCGAAACTCGTGAGGACTCATCCCGCTAGGACTCCAGCTATCAACGATATCAACACCTGCTAAGACTGACTGCTCACCATAAGGGATCACGGCAGACACATAAAACAACAAGACAACCACACAAGGTCAGTACTGAGATAAGACATGACAAGACCAACAACATCTATCAACACAACACAGTACAACCAGTCACACACACAATCACACCCACTCCAACCAATCTCCGCACCGACTGTCCACTGGACCAGCCCTCCTAGTGGGGGACCGCAGCCGTACTGTAACACCCCCATATTCAGAGGAGCCTTAACTAGGCCTTCCTTAGCATATAAGGGCGTTACCATCTCGGTTGCCCGAGGAAAGCAGTTACCAAACGTCAATAAAAGAACTATTAAGTTATATTACAAGTGATTCAAACCAAAATACAATACAAGGTCCAACTCAAAGACTACTCGCTATGACCATCATATCTCGTGAAGACTCATCCCTGCCCGGACTCCAGCTATCCACGACATCAACACTGCTAAGACCGATGCTCACCATAAGGGATCACGGCGGACACATAACAAACAAACAACCACACAAGGTCGATCGAGATAAGACAAGACAACGACAACTACAATCAACAATACAAACGCCATTACCAACTCCAACCACAGTCACCACAACCCAATCAACTGTCATCGATCGTCCACCTTTGGACCGACCACATCGGTGGGGGACCGCAGCCGTTCCCACCTAAGCCCCGCTCATCACACGAGCGATGACCCTGTCCCATTAATGTGCACATCCCCTTCCGTGGCGGGTTCCACGAAGGGCGAAACTAGGGCGTGAAGTCACTCCCGCAAGTGACCCCACTCAGCCGAGAACGCATCTCGAGAACCACCACCAGTAATCACAATCACAAACACAGTACAATCAATTACTCTGTCAAACAATCACAATACTAACATAACGACCGACACACTAGACTATCTACAGAAACTGAGTAGGCGAACCTACCTTTAAGCGACCGTAACCAATCCATGCCGACAGATAACACATCCAGCAACCAAGCAACGCCTATTACCATCATGCAAATATCTATTACTAACAATCAAACCCTAACTATAGAGACAAGGACACGGATGATGATTGTGACATACCTATAGGGAGAGACAAGGCAAAAGACCGCTACCCGACTCAAGAGACGCTCTTCTAAGGCACAAGGATCTTCACAAAGGCTTCCATGGAGGTTTTGAGGTGAAGGGAAGGGAAAGAGGCGACTGAAGGATAGGAGGAAAGTGGCGGAAGTGATTTGCGGATTTAACAAAACGCGATATAAAACCCTCGCTGAAAACCAGGCACTCGATCGAGTGGCCCCCTACTCGATCGAGTACCCTAGCTACTCGATCGAGTAGCCTCTACTCTATCGAGTACCACTCTTAAAACGCACCCCAAGATGGTTTTGGCACACTTCCCTAAGGTTACTCCCGCTCCCAAGGACAGTCAACGCTGGTCAAAGGATCCCTAAAAGGGCGGGTATTACGGTCTTCCCCTTAAAAGAACTTCGTCCCCGAAGTTCAACTCACCTCTCCCGCTCATGGCACGGAACCAACCCAATCTCACCAATCTTCCCGATCAGGTCATCACCCCTCGTAAACACCATTCCCCCCCCCCATGTTATCATCATCACCGTCCACAAATAAACCTATCGACTCTTGTCACTATCATGCAAGCTTTATCACAGTCAACCGTTATTTTATATACACCTAAAACATCCGACGCGCCGTGCGAATCGCCGCTCACGAACTTCCAACATACACTAATTCTTTGTCCAACCATCCATCTAGAACATGTCTCACATCAACTTTCATGTGGTACAACTAATGCCACCATGTTACCTGGCAACATGATTCAGATACAATCACACTCACTTTAAAGAACCAAAGAAAATTAGTCGTTACAATTCAACAACAAATTTTTTTTTTTTTTTTTAACACATGACACCCACCCGCCTTATAAACAACCACCAACAATATTATAAACAAGCAAAACACTATTCGAAAACAACCTTTTTATTTCGCGACATTACTCTTCCCCTCTTAAAAGGAACTTCGTCCCCGAAGTTCATCACCCAAATATCAACACGTATTACTTATTATGGGCATCAAAACATGAAAGAAAACCACATTATTATGGACATTACTCACTAATTGTACCCTCGTTAAATTAAAATCATACACACGCCACCGGAATAACTAGTCACCGATGATAACATATATATTAATATGGTATGCACAAATGTACGAGAAGCTACAACTCCGATAAATAGATCGTAAAGAGGCGTATACAAAATAAAAGTAACAAGAAATTATTACCGCCTTACTAATTGTGACAAATACGCTTATAAAACTTCAATCATGACTTGTAACATATGAAATTAACGGTTCAAAGGTGTTACTACGTACTCACAACTACTTTAAACATTAAACTCGTAATCATAAAACAATTGAACATTTTTAATTTTCAAAAACCTCCTGTAACAGTGCTACTCGATCGAGTAGGTAGCGGTACTCGATCGAGTGCCATGCTACTCGATCGAGTGTCTAGGCTACTCGATCGAGTGGCCTACGGGTCGAAACTTTTCCCTCGCCTCATCCGTAGCTACTCGATAGAGTACGGGTACTCTGTCGAGTACCTATGGCCAATTCTTCATAAAACCTGTCACGAGTTAATACCCATGCGCATACTTGTCATATAAAATCGAGTCGGGACGACTCCCCGACTCCCAATATCCCGCAATCGGTTAGAATATCAAATTCGGCCTTATGGCCAATCATACAGATCCAACTAAGTCTCAAAACAAAAGGAAACAACTACCAAAGTCTAACAACAATATCACCATCTAACATCAACTACTATCAACAAATATAAGAACGAGGAGTATCACTCCTCCTCCCGCCTTTGCTCCAACATCACCTCATCATCTCCACCACCCGAAGTACGGCTCACGATGTCCCAATCCCCGCATCCACTCCCGCTCCTGCTCCTCCCGCTCCCGGGCTGCGTACCATGGAGTCAAGCCGCCATAAGGGAAGGATCGAGGTGTCCCCACGTCGATCGCTCCACCCCGTAGGAATGGAATACCCCGAGTAGTCCCCAACTCCACTCCACCAAATCGGATGCGGTCCCTCTGTACCTATCCCCGAGCGTACGCCATCTCGTGCATGTTCCGGAGTGTCAAGGTAGATGACACTCTCTCCGCTAGGTAAATCGGATCGCGTCTCCGGGGTGTCGAGGTAAGGGTAGTACGGGAAAGGCTGCTGCCGCCGGCTGCTGCGGTGCCTCCGGCCGTGGCCTAGTCCCCGAGGCCCTCTCCCTCACTCGACGGGGTCCCCTCACCACTCGGGTCTCTCCACCCTACGGTCTTCCGCATTCTCGCCCTTCGTCGGCTCCGGCATCTCCTGGAGGATGGTGCCATCAATGAGATAGGTCTGCCGGGCGGGGTGTATCCTCATCCTCCTCCTCCTCCTCCTCCTCATCGTCCACATCCACGGTCCACCACCGGCTCTAAGGGCTCTGGGTCGGGAGGTGCTCGGGAGTCGGAATCTTCATCCAACTCATGCCATACACTCTCCATGCTAGGCTACGAAGTCACCAAGGTTCTCAACCATTTCAGTCGAGATAGTATTCACGATCCATGGTAGGCACGGGGGTAACTAGAGGCACGTATGCCGAAGAGGCCTCAAAAGAGGTTAGCTTTTCAGCTAACCGAGTGGCAATAGCACCACAGCTCAAGTATCGAGAAGGAGAAGAAGCCATCAAGGCAAGAGCAAAGACATACTATGGAAGGAGCATTGAAGACCACTTTCTTGGTCCGCTCCGGGTTCGTGTACGACATCGAAGTAAGACCTCATGGTTGTTCAACTTACTCGATATCCTTTCTATCATAGAGGAGGTTTGAAAGAGAACGGAGGAAGATTCTCAAGGTGATGTGTTGAACGTCATTAATCAAAGATATTGCTCGAGGTGGGAGCTTGCTTCCCCGGTCAAGCAAGGCATTAGGCGGCAGACGCCGCACTCAGCTGGAATGTCGGTGATGGAGTCCTTGGGAGGCTTGGCCAACCCAAGGTGAGAGGCAAACAAATCCATGGTCGTAAAACTGGTATTCATCAATCTAAACTCAACACAATCGACCCACTGGGTCATAGTTAAAGGAACTCATGAATTCTAGGGTAAGGAAGGGGTAAGTGTGCTTCCTCAGCCTATACAAACCAGTAAAACCCAAGGTCTCGAATATATGACGGACATCCGTCTCTATTTCCACCTCTTCTAGCACACCGGTGTCTATACACTTTGTGGGTCTCATCTTGCGTTTTTGTAAAGCTACAAAACGCTCTCTTTGCTTAAAGTCAACAAAAACAATGAAGGGTACTCGAAGCTGGGTACTACCGGTCCACTAGCCTCCCCCTCTCAAGTGGATCAACCCTTCCCCGTTTACTCTGACGGGTTCCAAGGTTTAGTCTCGGATCTCGCTTTAGACATATGTTCAAACAATTTATATAAACATGCAAGCATATACTTCATGTAATTTGGGTTCTATATACTTAGTAAGTTTACTAATTCATCAACCAGTTCCATATTTGAAGCACATAAATCATGTCACCAAACTTAGTTGCTCAGCTAGGTACACACCAATTTTCCAACCATTCTCAGCATGTGAAGCACATATTTCACGTTGTTACTTTGAGTATGAAAATAAGTATACATGTTCATTAGCAGTTTCTACGATTTCAACACACAAGTTCATATTATTACTACTCATAAGGCATAGTGGTGAAAGTAATTATCATGATGGCCGCATATGTTCAGCGAATTTGAATACCCTATCATGCTTCTAAGGGTTGTTCTAGTACATTGCTAATTACATGTTACTAATTCAAGAGAATGAATAATTTATGACAAATTTATATCACCCTTCACTATTATGTAAAACAACTCAATCAAAATTTTCAGACGGTCTTTACAGCTGTGAAAATTGTGGCATGTATTCATCAATCATTGTTTCTATTATCATATTGAAGTTCAATTCATGCTTATATTGTCAATTACAACATCAATTTTCTAATTCTAAGTCACGAATTTCTCATAAGGCACTTTTAAGACGGAGTTTTAAGGCAACTTTTCAAGGGTAAAATCATCAAAATCTATCCTTCAACATGATATAATCAATACTTAAGGTTCAATTCTACCATCTAACCATTATAAAACAACCAAAAATCGATTTCAATTTGGAAACCCTAGAAATTTCGATTCCAACTATGTAAGTTTCTAATCTAATCTACAGCAATTAGTCACCAACAAGCACGAATAGGAGGCATGTGAATCATATTCCAACCATCAAAACAACAACTTACTCATGTGAATCGAAATTTTCAGTTTATTTCACTATTTTATCACATTCAAAGTAACAAATCACATAAATTAAGAAGGATAACATACCTTGATTGATTAGTAAAGTAAAGAAACGAATTAAACAAGGAAAATCGACCCCAAGAATCACTACCAACCCGACGGAAAGAGAGGATTTGAGAGGAGAAGTAAGGAATTGAGAGTGTTTAAGTGTGGGTGTGTCGAAAAATAGAGAAATAAGAAGAAGAAATAGAAAGATGGAGGGTTTTAAGAAAACCCGTAGGAATTACTGCACAGTAACCTACTCGATCGAGTGCCTGGGGTACTTGATCGAGTACCACCCTACTCGATCGAGTAGGAGCTAAATCGTCGAGTATCTGCAGGAATTTTCCCACATTCCGACGTTATAGCCTCCTAACTAGATCGAGTGAGGTCTACTCGGTCTAATACGCACTTGCACTCGGTCAAGTATAATTAAGTGCTCGATCATAGGTACGAAATAACTTGAAGATTCCTGCAAAAACAACATCGCGTGTCGATTCCAGCTAAGTTGGGAATTCGGCACTCATTATCAAGTTCATTCACGTATTACTATTATTACCAAAATCTACCATATTGTCAAACAAATGGAGTTTATTCCACTTACACTACACTCATTACTCTACTCGGTTTACCTGCTACCGAATCTTCCATAGACATAACCACCTCGTCGTATTACATTTAAGTTTACTTTATATGTATTACTACCAAATTGAAACATTTAAATTAATATTAGTTCATTCTTTCACGTATTACATAAATGCATACTTTTCAAACGAATTAATCTACCATGTTTCACATTCTATCATAATCAATTTATCTTACTTAAATCAAATATTACGCAGCGGAAAAGTTTCAACTAAATAGCAAAGCATATACACCTTACCATATACCATGGTTCGGATTATTACTCGTCTATACTATAATTATCATTATAATCATCGCGGTAGGATCTATAATCTCACTTACAACTCCCGTCATCATAAATTCTATGGCAACTACCCACGTGTTCACTATTCATATTACATATTCGATTTCACACTTTCATGCATCTCCATGACGAGAAATTTCGTCACGCATCACATAGCTATCATATAGGCTCACTAATCATTCAAAGAACTCCATAACTTCGTCAACAATTACCATATTCGATCCAAGCATTACTATCACACCGCTATTAATTCTAACAAAACTTAACCGGAGGTACTCCAAGCACAATTAACATACATAGCACACATAGACACACGGACTCCACATTCCCATCCCATGATCGGCTTAAGCGTCATGGGGCCAAGATTTTGAAATGAGGGCGCCTACTCACCCAAAATCTAGCATCAGTCGGGGCTCCCATTACACATACACCAGGTTCATTTTATTAGACTCGCTACGTTCATTAAATTCATTTGTTACAGGTTCCAAAATCGTCGCTCTGATACCACTTTGTAACACCCCCATATTCAGAGGAGCCTTAACTAGGCCTTCCTTAGCATATAAGGGCGTTACCATCTCGGTTGCCCGAGGAAAGCAGTTACCAAACGTCAATAAAAGAACTATTAAGTTATATTACAAGTGATTCAAACCAAAATACAATACAAGGTCCAACTCAAAGACTACTCGCTATGACCATCATATCTCGTGAAGACTCATCCCTGCCCGGACTCAGCCTATCCACGACATCAACACTGCTAAGACCGACCGCTCACCATAAGGGATCACGGCAGACACATAACAAACAAACAACCACACAAGGTCAGTACTGAGATAAGACAAGACAACGACAACTACAATCAACAATACAAACGCCATTACCAACTCCAACCACAGTCACCACAACCCAATCAACTCTGTCACTGACTGTCCACTGGACCAGCCCTGCCAGTGGGGGACCGCAGCCGTTCCCACCTAAGCCCCGCTCATCACACGAGCGATGACCCTGTCCCATTAATGTGCACATCCCCTTCCATGGCGGGTTCCACGAAGGGCGAAACTAGGGCGTGAAGTCACTCCCGCAAGTGACCCCACTCAGCCGAGAACGCATCTCGAGAACCATCACCAGTAATCACAATCACAAACACAGTACAATCAATTACTCTGTCAAACAATCACAATACTAACATAACGACCGACACACTAGACTATCTACAGAAACTGAGTAGGCGAACCTACCTTTAAGCGACCGTAACCAATCCATGCCGACAGATAACACATCCAGCAACCAAGCAACGCCTATTACCATCATGCAAATATCTATTACTAACAATCAAACCCTAACTATAGAGACAAGGACACGGATGATGATTGTGACATACCTATAGGGAGAGACAAGGCAAAAGACCGCTACCCGACTCAAGAGACGCTCTTCTAAGGCACAAGGATCTTCACAAAGGCTTCCATGGAGGTTTTGAGGTGAAGGGAAGGGAAAGAGGCGACTGAAGGATAGGAGGAAAGTGGCGGAAGTGATTTGCGGATTTAACAAAACGCGATATAAAACCCTCGCTGAAAACCAGGCACTCGATCGAGTACCCAACCTACTCGATCGAGTGGCCCCCTACTCGATCGAGTACCCTAGCTACTCGATCGAGTAGCCTCTACTCTATCGAGTACCACTCTTAAAACGCACCCCAAGATGGTTTTGGCACACTTCCCTAAGGTTACTCCCGCTCCCAAGGACAGTCAACGCTGGTCAAAGGATCCCTAAAAGGGCGGGTATTACACGTACCCACCAAATCCCCGCTCATCATACCGAGCGATAACCCTGTCCCATTAATATGCACATCCCCTCCCGTGGCGGGTTCCACGGAGGGCAAAACTAGGGCGTGTAGCCACTCCCGCAAGTGACTCCACTCAGCCAAGGACGCGCCTCGAGAACCAGAGACAAACAATCACAAACAGCTGCAATACAACGACAACCAACAAACTGCATACACCAACCGACTACCGCATCTACGCTGCCACTCAAACACAACTACAATACAACAACCACGACACAACAAACGACACACTAGACCATCCACAGAAATTGAGTAGGCGAACCTACCTTTAAGCAACTGCAACCATTCCATGTCCACACACGCAACATCCAGTAACCAAGCAACACCTATATATATAACACAACCATCTATTACTACCAAGCAAACCCTAACTGAAAACACAGGGCACAGATGATGATGATGACATACCTACATGAGGAGAACTGGCAAAGGACCGCTACCCGACTCAAGCTATGCATTCCTAAGGCACAAGGACCTTCAAAGGCTTCCATGGAGGTTGTATGGTGAAGGGAAGGGAGAGAGGCGACCTAAGGATCTGAAGAAATGAGGTGGAAATGATATGCGGATTTAACAAAACGCGATTATAAACCCTCGCTGAAAACCCGTTACTCGATCGAGTGGCCCACCTACTCGATCGAGTGTCCACTACTCGTACGAGTATCAAAGCTACTCGATCGAGTAGCCTCTACTCTATCGAGTACCCCCCCCCCCTAACTCACAACATAAGATAACTTTGGTACGCACTTCTAAGGACTATTACCGCTCCCAAGGTCAGTCAACGTTGGTCAACGGGTCTCTTAAAGGGCGGGTATTACAGTCTTCCCCCCTTAAAATGAACTTCGTCCCCGAAGTTCAACTCACCTATCTCAAAGCACAAGACACGGGAACAAAACGACATCACTACTCTTTCGACATAGGTCACTACTCCCCGGAAATACCATCCCCCATGTCATCATCATCAACTGTCTAACACTCCATATAGACCGACTCCTACAAAATATTACTTGAAATACCACCCTCACCACACGAACCGGCACAACTAACGATTACCCAACACGCTACGAGGTTACAAAACATGTCTCATATCAACACGCCGCATGACTATACCACCATGTTACTCAACAACTCGATTCTATTCCAACACATGACATCATAACTATCTCTTTATGACCGTCCTTTTAAACATACTATCAACACACCAATGCAAACCATAACAACTTCACACAAGAAATGTAATCAAAGTAATAGAAAACCTTATAAACAAACAACAAAATAATTACCATATCGGCTTTTTTATATTGCGACATTACTCTTCCCCTCTAAAAAGGAACTTCGTCCCCGAAGTTCACCACCAAAACACTACACTTGTTATTTATTACTTACGCCTTGACACATACATCTAACCCATAGCATTCACTATGGACATTACTCATTAATCATATAACCATTAAATCACAAAACATATGCAACCCATTCGAATAACTAGCCGCCGTCAAGAATGCATGTATATATCAATTGTATTTGTATATGGAAGGGCACACTTCCGGCGAAATATAACTCGTAGACATTACGGATGTAAGATTAAAGCAATAAGAAACAATTACTACTTCACTATTCGTTACAAATACGCATATAAAATCCAACACGACTTCCAACATATGAAATTAACGGTTCAAACATGTTACTAATCATTAATAACCATGTTAAACACCAAACATGTAATTATATAACCATTAAACAATTTTAATTTTACGAAAAGTTCTCAGAATAAAGATTGCTACTCGATCGAGTATATAGGGTACTCGATCGAGTGCCCGCTACTCGATCGAGTGTCTTGACTACTCGATCGAGTAGCCCTGAAATCAGAATACCTCATTTCTGTCACACCTGCAGCTACTAGACCGAGTATAGGGTACTCTGTCGAGTACCTACAGGTCAAAAACTTTAAAAATCCTGTCATAACACCATGTATATATATAAAACGTCACCGAAACACGAGTCGGGATGACAACCGACCTCCAAAATCCTGCAACAAGGTCAAACTAGCAAATCCGGCCTTATGGCCATCCGTACAAACCACAATAAAAAGTTCTAACTAACTACAACTACCATCGTCCAACACCATCAACCATAAACAAGGATAAAGAAAAGGAGTATCACTCCTACTGCTGCTGCTGCTCATCCATCACCTCATCTCCACCACCATCTCCTCCCGAGGTGCCCGCTCCCGATGACCCAATGCCCGCATCAACCCCTGCTCCAGCTCCAGGACTCACATACCATGGGGTCAAGCCACCATAAGCAAAGGACTGAGGTGTCCCCCAAGCTGACTGATCCACCCTGTAGGAGTGGAAAACCCCACTGTAGTCCCCAACTCCGCTCCACCACACTGGATGTGGTCCCTTGGTCCCAATCCCCTGAGCATACGCCATCTCATGCATGTTCCGGAGTGTCAAGGTGGATGACACTCTCTCTGCCAAGTAGCTCGAACGCGTCTCTGGGGTGTCGAGGTAGGGGTAACAAGGAAAAGGGTGCTGCTGCGGTGGTGCTGCTGCGGTGGTGCTGCCGGACGTGGTCTAGTCTCAGCTGTCCTCTCCCTCATCCGACGAGGTCCTCTCCCCAACCTGGGTCTCTCCTCCACCACTGCCACATTCTCCCCCTTCTTCGGCTCGGGCATCACCTGAAGGATTGTGTCATCAATGAGGTAGGTCTTCAACTGCTGGGACACATCATCATCCTCCTCCTCATCGGAGTCAACAGCTACCACCACGGGTCTAACGGCTCTGTCGGTGGAAGGTGCTCAGGAGCCGGGATCCTCATCCAGCTCATACCCCACACCCTCCAAGCTAGGCCACCATCAGCTAAAGTTCTCAACCATTTCAGGTCGAGGTAGTAGTCTCTGTCCATCGTAGGCACCGGTGTAGATAGAGGCACGTACTCCAAAGAAGCCTCAAAGGAGGCTAGCTTTTTAGCTAGCCGAGTGGCGATAGCACCACAACTCAGGTACCGGGTGGTAGAAGTAGCCATCAAAGCAAGGCTAGCACACACCATGGCGAGAGCATTAAAGACCACCTTCTTGGTCCGCTCCGGGTTCAGATAAGATATCAAAAGCAACAGTTCATGATTGTTCAGCTTACTCATATCCGGCCTCTCATAAAGAAGGTTTGACAAAGAACGAAGGAAGATCCTCAAAGTAACATGTTGAACATCATTAATCAACATGTTGCTAGAGGTGGGAGCTGGCTTTCCGGAAAGACAAGGCATAAGGCGGCAAACACCGCACTCAGAAGGAATCTCACTGATGGAATCCTTGGGAGGCTTGGCCAACCCAAGGTAAGAAGCAAAAAGGTCCATGGTCAACAGGAAACTTGTGTTCATCAAACGAAACTCAACAGTTTGTGCAGCTGGCTCGTAATTAAATGAGCTCATAAACTCCAAGGTAAGAAAAGGGTACGAATGCTTCCTCAGACGATACAACCCCGTAAACCCCAAGGTTTCAAAGATGTAACGGACATCCGTCTCAATTCCCAAGTCCTCAAGAAGTGTGGTATCCACACAATGGGTAGGCCTCATTTTGCGTTTCTGCAACGCCACAAATCCTCTCTCTGTTTAAAGTCTACAAACACCACCGAAGGGTACTCCGATACCGCGGGTACTACGGGTCCACTACCTTCCCCAAGCTCGGGCTGTGAAGCCCTCCCCCTCTTACTCTGACGGGTCCCTATGTTTAGTCTCGGCATCTGTTTCAGCATACGATTTAAACAAACTTGCATAGGCATGTAAAGCACATAATTCATACAATTGAACCTTGAATACTCAGCTAGGTACACACTTTCACCAACAATTTCCCAATTCGGTATATAAATTCAGTTTATAGTAACTCAGACGATCTCTATAGTTGTGAAAAGTTTAGCATGATAAACATAATCTACTCAACCAATTCGGATATCATGGCATGGCTCAAATGCTACCCCATATAATTACTTGATAACATGTGAGATATTCATATATGTTCATAGAAAGGCAACTTAAAACATGTCATCATCAACCTTCAACATTAGGAGCAATTAACTCAACTAGACTAGTCAGACGGTCTCTACAACTGTAACAAATTGACATATTCATCAACAATTAACATCACCATTACCATATTAAAAATTTAACTCTTGCATATGCATTCATATCCAACACAAAATTTCAATTATAGAAAACGAATTTCAACTTGGGGCACTTTTAAGACGGAGTTTTAAGGCAAGTTTTAAGGTGAAAATTACCAAAATCCGACTTTCAACATGGTATATACAACATATAGTACCTAATTTCACCATCCAACATGTAGAAAACAACCGAAATTAATTTTGATTTTTGCAAACCCTAGAAAATTCGTCCCCAATTTGGTAATTTCTATTCTATTTTTGGAGCAATTAATCATCAACAATCATGAAAGGGAAGCATATGAATCACATTACAACAATTAAAAGCAATGATTCGCCCATATGAATCGAAATTTCAGTTAATTCTACCATTCTAACAAGTTCAAAGTGATAAAACATGTAAATAAGGAAGAAATTCATACCTTGATTAGATAGGAAAGTAAAAGAACGAAATTAAACCAAGAAAACAACACCAAATTAGTCACTACCAACACAAGAAAAGGAGAGTTTTGAGAGATTTTTAGAGCTTAGGGTTCGAAATAAGGAAGGAAGAATGAGAAGAATGAGAAGAAATAAGGGTTTTATGAAACCCGTAAGAGTTTCTGTACTGTAGCCTAATCGATCGAGTGCCTAGGGTACTCGATCGAGTGCCCTCTACTCGATCGAGTAGGTGCTATTTCGTCGAGTATCTGCAGAAAATTTTTACATCCCGACGTCATAGCTTCCTAACTAGATCGATTGAGGTCTACTCGGTCTAGTAAGTACTCGCACTCGGTCAAGTAAGATTGAGTACTCGATGTAAATACGAAATTAATCAAGATTCCGCAAAAAAACAATATCGCGTGTCGATTCCAAACCAAGTTCGGAATTCGTCACTGGTTATCGTACTCACTTCTATATCACTATTACTACTCAAACATACAATACCGACTCATCAGATAAGAATCATATTATATTACGGTACAACAAATCCACACAACACGGTTTACCTGCTACCGAGTCATTCGTATACACAATTACGTCACCATACCATACTTAAACTCATCTTACCGCATTGCTAGCAAACTTGTCCTCACGTCAATATAAAGCATATAATTAACGATAAATATCTTCATGTCATCCAAGTATATTCCACATAAACAAATTAAAGCTTACCATGTTCCAGTTTCAACATAAACAAATTTATTCTACACAAATTAATCACCACGCAAGCGGAAATTTTCAGCCATTAAACATTGCACAAATGCATCACTATCGGCTATTTCTCACATCATAACTCAACATCTCTTTAACTATCATCATTATAGCTATGGTAGGACTTATAAACTTATATGGGATCACCATTTCCAACAACCTTAAGCAAACACCAACATGATCACTTTCATATTACGGCATACACTTTCACGTTTTCACGCATTTCTATCAAATAAAACTCTTTTTCGTTACTCATTATCACCACATACACTCACTAATTCTACCAAAACTTCACCATACACGACCCAGATGCAACTATCATGCCCACATCAACTTCAACAAAGATTCAACCGCAGGTAGTTCCAACACAATTAACATACACATTAAGTACATACTCACGGACTCCACATTCCCATACCCAGTGACTGGCTTAAGTACAATGAGGCCAAGATTTTGAAATGAGGGTGCCTACTCACCCAAAACCTAGCATCAGCTGGGGCTCTCATCATACATACACCAGGTTCATTTTATCAGACTCACTACGTTCATTATTTTCATTGGTTACAGGTTCCAAAATCGTCGCTCTGATACCACTTTGTAACAACCCCATATTCAGAGGAGCCTTAACTAGGCCTTCCTTAGCATATAAGGGCGTTACCATCTCGGTTACCCGAGGTAAGTAATCATCAAAAGTCGATAAAAGAACATTTATAGTTATATTACAAGCATTACAACCAACTTAACAAAATAAAGATACAACTCGTGAGCTACACACTGTCTACATCAAAACTCATGAGGAATCATCCCGCCAGGACTCCAGCTATCAACGATATCAACACCTGCTAAGACTGACTGCTCACCATAAGGGATCACGGCAGACACATAAAACAATAAGACAACCACACAAGGTCAGTACTGAGATAAGACATGACAAGACCAACAACATCTATCAACACAACATAGTACAACCAGTCACACACACAATCACAACCACTCCAACCAATCTCCGTCACCGACTGTCCACTGGACCAGCCCTGCCAGTGGGGGACCGCAGCCGTACCCACCAAATCCCCGCTCATTATACCGAGCGATAACCCTGTCCCATTAATGTGCACATCCCCTCCCGTGGCGGGTTCCACGAAGGGCAAAACTAGGGCGTGAAGCCACTCCCGCAAGTGACACCACTCAGCCGAGGACGCACCTCGAGAACTAGAGACAAACAATCACAGACAGCTGCAATACAACGACAACCAACAAATTGCATACATCAAACGACTACCGCATCTACGCTGCCACACAAACACAACTACAATACAACCACCACGATACAACAAACGACACACTAGACCATCCATAGAAACTGAGTAGGCGAACCTACCTTTAAGCAACTGCAACCATTCCATGTCTACACACGCAACATCCAGCATCCAAGCAACACCTATATATATAACACAACCATCTATCACTACCAAGCAAACCCTAACTGAAAACACAAGGCACAGATGATGATGATGACATACCTACATGAGGAGAACTGGCAAAGGACCGCTACCCGACTCAAGCTATGCATTCCTAAGGCACAAGGATCATCAAAGGCTTCCATGGAGGTTGTATGATGAAGGGAAAGGAGAGAGGCGACCTAAGGATCTGAAGAAATGAGGTGGAAATGATATGCGGATTTAACAAAACGCGATTATAAACCCTCGCTGAAAACCCGTTACTCGATCGAGTGGCCCACCTACTCGATCGAGTGTCCCCTACTCGATCGAGTATCAAAGCTACTCGATTGAGTAGCCTCTACTCTATCGAGTACCCCCCCCCCCCCCAACTCACAACATAGGATAACTTTGGTACGCACTTCTAAGGACTATTACCGCTCCCAAGGTCAGTCAACGCTGGTCAACGGGTCTCTAAAAGGGCGGTTATTACATACTCGGTGTGTGAACCCCGAGATTTTAGAGACCTTGGGGATTAAGGGAGACATAATTCATATATTTGAGATTTTGGGAATGGAGGGGTTATACCATTTAAGGAAGAAGTCCTACCCCCACCTGACCTTAGAATTCTTGAGCTCGTACGTTATGACGAGAAGGGGAAGACCATCTCCTTCCGCCTCATGAATGAGGATCACGAGCTGACTTTGGATGAGTTTGCGGGCCATCTGGGTTTGGAGGAGGAGGGAACGGGATACCTTAGTGACGTGACCAAGAACAGTGGTGCCCCTCTCTACCTTTCTTTCTTGACTTGCCGACCCCCTAGTGCCAGTGCTATGCTGATCAATGATGTGCAGCATGTTTCCCTTCGTATGTTCCTGAGGATGACGACTTGTTTGTTGTATGCGAGAGATGATGTGAGCAAGCTTAATTCTTATGAGGTCATGTTGCTTATGTCTTACCTTAACCTGCACTGTAGGAAGACGTTCTATTACAGTACTTCGGGGATAGTGTGCTCTAGTCTGGAGCGCATGGCACAGTCTGAGACCCGACATATTGCTTGCGGGGCTATAGTGACCCGCCTAGCTCAGCGTCTGGCTGATTTTGAGGCCCCACCTCTAGAGGAGGATGAGTATGTGGAGACCGTTCCTACCATGGACGCTCAGTATTGGCGTCAGAACAGATGGTTGAGGAAGATGGATGACGGGTCTTATGCCTGGAGGGTGAGGGGATCTATGTGGATGGTACTTCCTGACCCTGCCCATCTCCCCGTTGTCGACCACTTGGCCGAGTGGGAACCCTGTGCTATACCTAGACCTTAGCCAGACCTATCTGATTGATCCTACCATTCTCTTAGATCTACCTGAGCCTGTCACGGTACCTGAGGGACAGTAGGCACCTCCCCCAACTCGTGAGCGTCGTAGGGTTAGGCAGTCTAGGGCAGACCCGGTCCAACCTGAGCCCTCTTACTCTGCCCCTAGCTTTTACACTCACCAGTACTCGCCCTACCCCACGGTGCATGACCCTAGGATGCAGTCGAGTGACTTGTCTGAGCGGATCTTCACTACTTTGGTACTCCGCAACATGCACGAGATGGCCCTTAATCAGGGGATAGGGGCACAGCTAGCGCAGCTTGTTTGGTGGAGAGGACCTGGAGTGGACACGGGAGTCTTCCACAACTACGGAGTTGATCCCGGTTTTTGGAGGCCAATTGAGAAGACCGAGTTTGGCTGCCTCGCAGGACCGTGGGGAGCCAACTACGGCAGCCATCTAGGAGGGGACTACTCAGCAGTAGCAGGTTTTCCGGGAGCAGGTAGCTCGGGTGCAGGTACTTCTGGTGGAGATGGTGATCAGAACATGAGGGAGGGTCCTAGCTATTGATCCTTTTGTTGTATTTCCTGGATTTGTATCTTTTGTGTTGGATGTTTACTTTCCGGATTTATTTCTTACTGTTGGATGACTGTACTCGGCCATAAGGCCATTACTTATTTAGCTTATTGGGTAGTGACTCGTTTGAGTTGGTTATGTTTAGTATGGTGGTAGTAAGTTTGGTTGCAGGTGAATTCGAGGATGCATTGTGTTGCAGTGCTTTAGAAAGCTCTCTGCCTGTTTAAACTCGACTGAGTAAAGGCACTACTCGACCGAGTAAAGCTTACTCGACCGAGTATACTATTATACTCGACCGAGTAGAGTTTACTCGACCGAGTAGCCACTCATACTCGGCCGAATGTGACTGTTACAGGAACCTTTTGTGTTTGAAATTTTCCGAACCATCAGATCTATCAGATTATTGGTGTGTCAAGTGTTTGGGTGCCTCATAGTATCATTTAGCGTAACCAATTGTCCAAGAATGGACTATGATCATGTTACATGAATGCATGTGTTTGGATAATATGTCAAAATATGAATGTTTCTTCACATTGCCATGGTCAACATGAAGGCTCTTAACTTGTTGATGGTGCTGCAATTCGATATATATAAAATATATATATATATATATATATATATATATATATATATATATATATATATATATATATATATATATATATATATATATATACATAATGTGTGAATGATGACGTAATGACAAGAAGTGTCGTAGCTGTCATAAGTCTTGTACGTATATATGCTTGGTTATTTAATGCAATCTTCCGTGGTGTCAGTAATTGATTACAATTATAGCAGGTCCAACTGGATGAGTGAAACTTAATGGTCATTACGTCACTAGATAACGGTTAATCGATTGAGTTACTATTGTTCGGTAACAATGTCTTTGTATATATATATATGGATTACTTAATTTCCATCACATTATATGGCTATGGGTCGTAATTGTGTAACGTCATAAATTGAGTTTCGTAGCATGAATCAAGGTTAGTCGCGGTTTGTGAGTAATGTCACTATTAGAATATAGGTGTTTATTTTGGGAGCGGGGAAGTTGTTAGTAGTGAACTTCGGGGACGAAGTTCCTTTAAGAGGGGAAGAGTAATGTCGCAAAAGCAAATGATGAAGTTATGTCTATAGTATTTGAAATTACATTTATATTACATGTATTGAAGTTGCATTGAAGTTGCATGTATGATTCCTTGAAGTTGCATGGAAATTTCCCGGACGTGTGTCTTTGTTGGTCGTTGTGTTACTTTTAACAAGATGGTGTATAATGAAAAACAGGTAGTATGGGATAGGAACATATTTTTGCTGTGAGTCTGTGGTAGGATTATTTCCCTGTATGTTTTGTGTGTGATAGTTGTTGGCCGGTAACACATGGGAGAATAGTTATGGTGGTATGATTGTTTGTTTGAATAAATGATTGTTTGTTTGAATAATGTGGTGGGGTGGTGGTATCAAGGTTGGCCAGAGTTCATATGTCTTTATGTATGTGGAATGTGTTCATAATGCGTAACCTTGCTGTTGGTGTCGTGGGGACTGAACTTCGAGTTCGTATGTCTTTATGTATGTGGATTGTGTTTATAATGCGTAACCTTGTTGTTGGTGTCGTGGGGACTGAACTTCGGGGACGAAGTTCTTTTTAAGGGGGGAAAACTGGAATACTCAGGATATTTTAAGACTTTGTTGACCGACCCTGTTGACCAAGAAAGACCTCAGGGAGGAATGGGTGAGGGACTAAGTTTGGAACATGAACCTTATAGGATTGATTACTCGACCTATCAGAGGCTACTCGGCCGAGTATCGCCTATACTCGACCGAGTAGAGCCTACTCGGCCAAGTATTCCAGTACTCGATCGAGTATGGCTGTTGTTGACGTGTTAATATAAAACGCAAGTTTGCGAGATTCATTTCATTTTCTCATTTTCTCGATAGTTCCTCTTTCTCTAACCCTAACCTGCCCCTCTCTCCTATCACCCCTACCTCCATACACCCTCATATATATAGCCTACATCTCCACCATGGGAAAGATGGGATTCGCTTAGGAAGGTTGCGTGCGTGGTCGTCATCCGTGTCATCGTTGATTCGCATCATTAGGTAAGTCTCTGCCTTGTGTCTTCTAGTAGGTTATTGAGGATAGTTGTATAATAGGGGATGGCTATCGTTGTAGGATGCATATTGGAGTCTTGCTTGGCTGTGTGTGGATGCTTTTCATGGCTTGCGACGAGGTAGGGTTTCCCTACTCGGTTACTGTTAATTGATTTAAGATTGTGTTTGTTCGTAATTATTGTTATCTGCTGATCATCGGAGTATGAGTGTTGTGGTGACGGTGGTGATGTGGTTGTGTTGTGACGGTTGTGGTGTTGTGACAGCTGTGTTGCTGTGGTGTGTGTGATTGTGGTGGAGTCACTTGCGGGAGTGGCTTCACACCCTAGTTCGCCCTCCGTGGAACCCGTCACGGGAGGGGATATGCACATTAAGGGACAGGGATTGTTAGTCACTCGTTGAGGAGCTGGACTTGGTGGGGATGGGCTGCGGTCCCCCACTGGCGGCATGGACTACCTGTTGCGATGGGTAGTCTGGCAGGGCTGCACACCTCGGTGTGTAGTCAGTTACTGTGTGAGATCGGGAGACCGGGGTTGGTGGATGATCATCTGGTTATTTATCGTACTTGTCTTATCTTAATTGCTCAGTAACTGGCCTCGTGTTATGTTTTCAAAACTGTGGTGATCTATTCAGGGATGGTGAGCAGTTGGCTTAGCTGGTATAGTTGGTTGTTGCTGTTGGGCATGGAGGGAATCAAGTCACCACGCTACCGGCATAGGTATCAGACGCATGACTTCTTTAGCTGTCATAGTTATTACTTGTATTCAGTTTTGTACCGTGGTTGTAAAGTGTTAAAGTAATTAATTATAAATGTCCTTTATGGTCTATTTGATCTACTACCTCGGGTGACCGAGATGGTAACACCTTCATACATGGGGATGGTCCTTGGTAAGGCGTCCTGGTGTGCGGCGGTGTTCGAGTATCGGCGCAGTTCTCAGCACCGTCCAATTTTTGTAAAACAGTCATATCTCACTCGTTACTTGGTCATTTTGGGCGTGTAACCTATCGTTAGAATAATAAGAAGACAAGCTATCACCTCCAATTGGAATTACAGTAATATCATTTTTAGAACTCAACTTATGACAGTTTTAAGACAGACCTTCCATAAACGGTTTTCATACAAATCAAATTTTCTAAACCAAAACGATTTGAACATGCATAAGGCAACAACAACAACAACTAAATACTTCATGAAACCAGTACATAATTGAACTCTTAACATACCAACATGAAAATTAAACACGACATTCGTATCCTACACATGATTTTGTATCAAAATATACACGTGCACAACTACCCTTTTTATGCCACGTATTAAACATATAACATGCTCAACATACTTCAAAATCAAGATCTATCATATACAATTTTCACAATTCGCCTTTCATTTACTACCATATTCCAACACTGTCACTATTTCATCCAACCACTTCACAAGGCTCAATTTACAAGTATTACACACACACGACTCAAACATACAACATTGACCAAGACTCCCCCATGTGACCGGTTAAAGATCGTAAGGGCCTTAGTGCGACTTCGGGACATCTCCCAAGTCTTTGCGGTAGCTCCAAACAACTCTCCCCGGGTTCATTTTATTTAGACTCCCTAAGTTCATTGGATTGATTAGTTTTAGGTGCCAGAATCTTCGGCTCTGATACCACTTTCTAACAACCTCTCATACCAAGGTACCTTACCAAGGACTACCCTAGCATGAAAGGCTGTTACCATCTCGGTTTCCCGAGGTTAGTAAATCAAAGTTACCAATTCCAAACAACCTTTATTAAAGTATAAAGAGTTAGCTATTACACGTTTCCAAGACCAAACCAAAGTATAACTGTGAAATGTCTAATAATTATAAATAATGCAAACTAAGTCTCTTGACGGCAGAAGCTAGACTCCAGTGATGACTCCCCATGACTGTCCCATAGCTAAACATCTGCATTACCTGTCACAATCTGCTCACCATCCTCGAATGGATCACCGCTGGTTTTATAAAACAACAACGGGGTCAGTTCTGCATAATCAAAATAAGACAAGTCCACAAACAATGTAACCGGGTGATCATCCTCCACAGTAACTGACTACACACCGAAGTGTGTAGCCCTGCCGTATTACCCATCGCAAAAGATAATCCACTCCTCCGGTGGGGAACAGCAGCCCATCCCCACCAAGTCCAGCTCATCAACGAGCGACTATCAATCCCTGTCCCTTAATGTGCACATTCCCTCCCGTGACGGGTTCCACGGAGGACGAACTAGGGTGTGAAGCCACTCCCGCAAGTGACTCCACCACAATCACACACACCACAGCATCACAGCTGTCACAACACCACAACCGTCACAACACAACCACATCACCACCGTCACCACAACACCCATACTCTGATGATCCACAGATAACAACAATTACAATACAAACACAATCTTAAATCAATTAACAGTAACTGAGTAGGGAAACCCCACCTTTTCGCAATCCGCTATACTGCAATCAATCATACAATATGCATAACAAATACCACATCGTCACCTACAACAATTATAATCAACAATCCCCAAATTAACCCAAAACAATAATTAGGGCAAAACCCTAAAGACAATCTATTAACTGATTACAAGGCATAAGAGACTTACCAACGAGGAAACAAAGGAACGAATGTACTTGCTAAAGACCACACACACTTTAGGGAGAGATTTAGAGAGAATTAGAGCGTCGTAGAAGTGTTTAGGCTTTGTGAAATGTAATTAGAAACTGCTCAACATATTTTATATCGCCCTAATCATCTCTAAATCAAACCGCGGAAATAACACTCGACGAACCGGATACTCGGTCGAGTATAGAGTATACTCGAGCGAGTATCCTCTACTTGATCGAGTATTCCACATACTCGGCCGAGTGTTCCTGGGCAGTAGCCAAACAGGATACACGACACACTCTACTCGACCGAGTAGGCCATACTCGGTCGAGTACCAGCTTAGGAAAACCGTAGTATTACAAACGGTTATAAGCGGTTTGAAGAGTTATAAGCAGTTCGGTACCCTGAGTTTTTGTGTTTTCCATGTTGTAGCTCTTTTTTTTTTTGTTTTTTTTTTTATATTACACGATGTACCCCTGAACTCTTTACTTCATCTATATAATGACCTTTTTAAATTCTCTCTTTACTCGTTATCTTTCCAACAATTGTTCTTTAACCTCAGAGCTCACTAATTAACATCATTTCATCTTCTTTTATGATAATCATCAGAAACTAACTTTAACCAACTACGAATTACGGTTAATACCTCTTCAAAGAAGTATAAAATGATAATGAAAGTTTTGTGTATTTTTGGAAATGAAATTAATTATGAAGCGAGTTAGTGGATAATTAGACGAGCTAATAAGTATGCGGACATGTTAATGAGTGGTTGGTGGCTATATGAGCGAACTAATCGATCAACTAACAAATTAAGTTAACAAATACAATCAATAAGGTCATGCCATATACTATAGTATAGAGATTAGGGGTGCACAAAGAATTTCAAAAAGACAGGGGTCAACTTAGAAAACTCAAAAACTTAGGGGAACACCGTAGAATATTCCTTACTTTTTTTTTTGACAAGGACAGAAAATTAGGTTAATCCCCTAAAATATGAACAATCCATCTCATCCTTTCGAATAAATACAGAAGGTAGAAGCCACGCTTTAGGCCCATGTAAAAAGGGTAGAGCATGAATGTGCCAAATTTGCCATAAAGTGAGCTACTTTGTTACCGTCATGAAAACATGAAAAATTGAACTTTTTGAAAAAGAAAACGAGCTCAATTCTAATATCAATAATTTTTTTGGTTTCAAAATTCTAATATCAGTAATGATGATACTGGACTAGTCATATATAGTAGAATCGGTTAGTATAAGTCTACGGTTCTGTTTGGTAAAATTAGCTGAAAAGGTACTTGAAATCTGAAACGTAATTGATAAGGTAGCTGAAAATTAGGAGCTGATAAGGTGACTGATTATATAAAAAATATTTGGCAAACTTACTGAAAAGACGGCTTATTTTAGTGCAACGAAGTAAAAGGATAAAAAAAATTATTTAATATAGTAAAGATTGAAGGGGTAAAAAGAAATATGAACTCGAATCAGGTAGCTGAAATCTCAAATAAGCTACTCTGTACTTACCAAACACTTGGAAAAAACAATAAGCAACCTAATTTTTTTATCAAAAAAGCGCTCCAGTCAACTAAGTACCTGAATTGTATTGTCAAATATAGCCTACAACATTTATGTAAAGTGGGATTTACATAGACCTGGCAAAACCAACCCGACCCGATTGACCCGACCTTAAAAGGCTAACCCGAACTACAACACCCGAATGTGACCCGAAATCTGAATCCTGTGGGAAATAATCTGTATACTTCCCTTATTATTAAGGATTATAACGAATTTAATGAAGACGATACTAGTCATAAAATAAAAATACATAAACAAAATTAAAGGATTCAGAAATAACCTTCGGTCCTAGCAAATACGGCCTAAGAACAATATCAAAATAGATATTCGCCTATCAGTTGCACCCAAGACGATATGAGATATGCCCTATTGATTATGCTAGAATCGATCTAAAATTTTTCGTAAAAATTTAGGTTTTTGTGTTTTTACTGATGAGAAGAGGCAAGAGAATGAGTAGAAAAATTAGGTCTAAAAATAATCTCCCTCTAACCTACTTAAACCGTGAATTAGGTTAGTAATAGGGTAGATATTTTCTTCCTTATTTTCGGCCCATATAACCGAAATAAGGAGTATTATTTCCTTATTTTGGTTATTCCAAAAATGTATAAAATGTGTTAAATTGTCATCTAGTGAGGATCGAACCCATGACCTCTTGGTTTGTGTACCCTCACTATTACCACTATGACACATTCATCTTGTTGATATTAAATATAACCGATTACATTTAATTACGAATTAACAGATTAATTCGTCCAAGCTAACATTACATACATTTAATAAAATATAACTTATTATATTCAATTTAAGAATTGACAGTTAATTCGTCTCAACTAATATTATTTAATCTTCATTAAATAATTGTCTCATCAACACATGGACTAACTGTTTAGTCATATTAGGCATCAAAGTGATCATATTTCTATAACCACATCTCTCAAACACATCCTATAGGTGTGACCTTTAGGGACCAGTTGATCACTGTCATCTGTATGATAATAACGTCAAACTTTCTAGCAACCCAACCGTTATTAGGTAAACGTTAATCAACTAATTAAATATACGAAGTATACCCTTGTGAACCTGTAAGAGATTTACAAATGTTATCACATTAATTGTGGAGGACACAAGCTCCAACAAACTCCCACTTGTCCTCACAAGTGTATGTGCGATAACCGATTCTCATATCCTAAAATTTCTCCCACTCAATGTAAAAGAATTTGCAAATCCGTATTCACAAAGGTCGTATTTTACAAGCGATCAATATCAAGAGTGGTTTCCCCGACTAGAGAATAACTTAACTGATAAACAAATCAACATTCGAGCATGGCCATGCATTTCAGTTACAACTCCTCGAGTGGCCCTGAGAAATAACTATACCTGATAAGGGTTGGATATTTTCCTCAACTCGAATCCTGCAGATGTAAGCACAGTATGAAATGACCCAGAAAAAAACTACTTAGCCTCCGATTCACGATCGTGAGAAAGAAATCAAAGTCACCCAAAGCGCCTTTAATCTCAAGAGACAGTCGATAGTTAAAAGAATCGACTCTAGGAACACAATGGATGTCCTATCCACGACCTGGCACCGAATGTTTTTAAACATTTAGGACTCCATTACGTTGTCACAAAAAGTTGTCCTACGAGGTATCGTTATAATCTCGCATCTGTGATCGATCAGTCAACCGTTTGACTTATGGCTCGTTGAACCCACCATCAATCGACTGCACAATATAATAGCCGGAGTTATCAGCTCACATTGGCGATTACGGACCAAAACAAATATAATGTAATTGATGTATCACTTTCATATATACTTTTATAGCTCCCTTTATGACGTTTTACATACCGTTTCGTGCCTATTATATCATTTATATGCTTTATTTCAATGAATTGTCGATACTGCCGCTATTTTGTGTTTTGATGCAGAAATGACTCGTTATGAGTATGATCAAGCTAAGATTAGCATGGCGGAGACGGCATAGAAGAATACACGAAGCATGGCACGGGAAACGAGGAATCATGAAGACTAGAAGTCAAAGAAGAGAAGAAGGAACCTGTGAGCTAGTTCCTCGATCGAGTCACTGCTGACTCGATCGAGCAGCCATCCTCGATCGAGTCACCTCTGACTCGATCGAGGATCCTTTCTGGCGAGTTTATTTCCGGAATTTCCTAAAACGTTAATCTTTGGTTATAAATTAAAGACTCGGGTTTTATTGTAAACTTACGTTATACTTTGCTTTATTATTGCTAGAAAACTCTCTTAGAACCCTAATCTTCCTTTTGTATGGTACTAATCTTTCCTCACTAATTTAATCATTGTTTTATGTTCTTCAATTATTGTTTTATACTTGCAATCATGCTTTCATCTTTAATCATATTCATTGTTGTTATCGTAGTTATGAGTAGCTGATCCCCTCATCTAGGATGAAGGGGATCTAGGTTAATTAAAAAGGGAAAATCAATTAGTTGCTATTGATATCATTAAAGTTGTTGTTTGATTGTTGTAATTCTTCTAGTTAATCAACTTGAGGCCTGAGTTATTAATTAGTATAGCGAATCGATCCTATCGCGAGGCCAGGTTAGAATTGATATAGGTGCGATAATCAAATAGATTGTATCTAATTATAGCGACCGCATGTTAGAATCGATCTAAAGGGCATAATTGAGTCGACCGATCTTATGACCTTAAACAACTTGATAGATTTAGTAATTGATTGATAATCCCGTGATTGACCTAGTGAACCTAATTCCTAGACTTTTAATAATATTGTTGTTCATCCTTTAATTACATTGCAATTAGTTTGTTAGAATCAACTCAAAACAAAACCCCCGAAATTGGTTACTTCTAGACAGTTTAAATACTCTTAGACTTAGCTTTTACCGCCTCCCTGTGGATTCGATACCTGTCTTATCACTAGCTATTCTTGTTAGTCCTGAGATAGTTTTACTTTGATTTGGTAATACGACTTTAGCCACATCAAATTTGGCGCCGTTCTTAGGGAGGCAACAATTGTTTAGTCTTTTTGTGTTTATTTTGTCTTTTTGTCTCGGGGAACCCAGTTCCTTGAGACCGTTCTCACACTTTCTTGTTAGTTCTGTTTATGCCCAGGTCTAATAGGTCCGAGATTATTCCTTTTGATCCCGAACCCGAGAAGACTTTTCGCTACGGAGACGGAAATTTAATCAAGAAGTGAGTCAAGTAGAAGACTTGAGTATACTTGACGTCGAAACGGCGAGCCCTACGAGAGGACAATGCGATCGGTCCTACGAAGAGGAAGAGGAAGAAATTCCTATCCACGATATTCCTATTCTGAAACTCCTATTCCAAAAATTATCATCATGTCTACCCTAGCCGGTCACTCGAGCCAACCTTAGATTCTATTCCACAAGGTTTCAATTTGCCCACTTCTACCAATGGAACATTCGAGATTCGGCCATCTTACATTAATTTGGTGGAACGAAACATGTTTGGAGGGACAGTGCTAAGGACCCCGCAACGCATATGGAAAAGTTTGTCACTTACTGTTGTTCAATCCCATTAAAGTGGAGTGACACAAGATCAAGTTAAGCAGGTGCTCTTTCCTTTCTCTACGAAAGATGGAGCCGCGAGTGGTTAAGAGATATGGATATGGATACGAAGGAGTTCAGTTTGGAATTCCTTGGCTCTTGCTTTCTACAAGAGGTACTTCCCACCTCGGAAGACTAATGCTTTGAGGAATCAAATTACTAGTTTCAAGCAAGCGACCACTTTGAAGATTGAATGAAGCTTGGACTCGCTTCAAGCGTTTAGTTCGATCGATTCCCATCATGGTTTCCCAAAGTGGTTCCTTTGCAACCAGTTTTATAACGGGTTGTTTGACGATCATCGTGCCCTTTTGGATTCATCTGCTAATGGGAGGTTTCAAGATAACACACTAGATGGTGACGCGTGGAAGTTGATTGATCAGATTGCTACCCATACCGCGAGGTATGGAAATCCTAGGGGAAGCACGCGAGGTAATCGGAGTTGATAGTGCTTTAGCGGCACGGTGGAGGCTATTTACGCAGATTCTTTGAGATGAAGACTACCCAATTATTGGGTAGTAAAGAGAGAGTTCATGCTATGAGTCAGCAAGTAGAGGAGACTTGTGCTAGATGCGGTTTAGATGGTCATGGTGCAGGTGATTGTATGAGCACATTTGAGCGGGTTAACGCCTTTCGGGCTTACGGACAAGGTGCACAAGGTACACCTTTTTCTAATTTCTACAATGAAAGAACGAAGGAGCATCCGTTCCTTCAATGGTCTAGCCAGAATGTGCAAAACCCATGGCGAGTCACAACCGCAAAAGAATCCTTATATCCCTCCTAACAATCGCGGTAATCAACAACAAGGGGGATATCAAAGGCAAAATCAAGGAGGCCGGCAGTTCAACAATCAATATCAGTGACCTCCTCAAGCAAACTCCTCAACAAATTCCTCAACAAGCTCCGAATAACGATATGGCAGAGTTGCGCAATCTTTTGCAACAAACTTTGTCAATGCGCAGCAGACGAGGACGGCTCAGATTTACGAGTTGATTGCCCATAACAAGATGCTAGATAATCAAGTGGCTCAGATGGCACTTCAAAACCCATCAAAACAGACCGTAGGTCTTCCTCCTCAAGGTAAGCAAGCTCATGAGCAAGCTAATGTCATTCAATTGAGGAGCGGTACTTCTTATGTGAATCCCGACCTACAAAGCCTTGAGAGAGATGTGCCCATTATTGTTGATGAAGTCCCTTACATGCATCCCAAAGGATTGGGTAATTTGGAGCTTAGTGATGATGAGAAAGAGCCTGACGAAGTTGAAACACGAGCTGACGATAAAAGTAAGAAAGACGAAAAAGCTGAACCTGTAAAGGTTCCTCGGACCGAGTCACGGGCGACTCGATCGAGGATCCACCCGGCTCGATCGAGTCACCCCGACTCGATCGAGGATCCAATATTGCCAGCCGACGGTGTTTCAAAAGTGGTTTCTAAGGATAAGCAAGCCGAGCCCATAACTATTTCTCTACCTTTTCCTCACCGACAACAAAAATCCATTTGGATAAGTAGTTCGGTAAGTTTATGGAGGTCGTGAAGAATCTACGGGTAAGTGTCCCTTTTACTGAATTGATCACTCAAGTGCCGGCTTATGCAAAGTTCATGAAGGAGATTTTGACAAGGAAGAGATCCTTTGACGCGGTAGAAACTATTGCTTACACTCGAAGTGCGGTGCCATGTTGCCAATTAACTCACCACCGAAATTAAAGGATCCGGGGAAGTTTTTCTATCCCTTGTCAAATTGGCCATCTTTCTATTAGTAAAGCTCTTTGTGATTTGGGAGCTAGTGTCAGTGTTATGCCGTATTCTATCTGTAAAAAGTTAAATATGGGTCCGTTGTGATTACTAATATGACACTGAGATGGCCGATAGAATGTTAAACACCCTCTGGGGGTGTTAGAGGATGTTCCGTTCGAATAGGGAAGTTTTTCATCCCCGTTGATTTTGTTGTCATGGACATGGCTGAAGACAACCAAATCCTTATCATCTTGGGCAGACCGTTCTTACATCTGCGGGGGGCGGTCATAGATGTTAGGCAAGGGATATTGACCTTAGGCGTGGGGGATGACACGATTATTTTCAACTTAGAAAAAGCATTGAAAAACCCCATGATAGAAGAGACTTGTCATAGTATTGATGTTGTTGATTTAATATTGATGAGTGTCTTCCTATGTGTTTTTGAGGATCCTCCGGAGATTGCCTGGTTTCGATCCGGTGATCGACGGGTTCATGGAGTCCAGTTCATCGAATTGAGAAGCTTCTAACTAGAGAGGAATGCCCACATCGAGAAGGTATACGATTTGGGTGTCACACCTAATGTAAGCGAGGTAAAGAAACCGAATTGAAACCCCTTCCCTCTCATCTCAAATATGAATTTCTTGATGATTTGTGAGATGAATCCGGTGATTGTCAATGCTAACCTAAGCGAAGGTCAACTATCGCTTTGTTATTTTGTTTTGAGAACTCATAAAAAGGCAATTGGGTATAGCATTGACGATCTCAAAGGTATTAGTCCTGACTTTTGTATGCATAGAATTCACTTGGAAGAAGGCCACAAGCCTAGTGCACAAGGTCGAGCGACTAAATCCTCCTATGCGAGGAGGTGGTAAGAAAAGAGGCGAGAAATTACTTGATCTTTGGTATTATTTTCTCTATTTACGATTCTAAATGGGTCGATCTGTCCAAGTTGTACCTAAGAAGGAGGTACTACAGTAGTAAAGAATGATAAAAATGAATTGATTGCTACTAGACTTGTCACGGGATGGAGGATGTGCATTGACTATAGGAAGTTGAACACGGCCACTAAAAAGGACCATTTCCCACTTCCTTACATTGACCAAATGTTAGAGAGATTAGCATGTCATAGTTATTTCTGTTACCTAGATGGCTACTCCGGTTTCTTTGGATACCCATTCATCCGAGGATCGGGAAAAGACCACTTTCACTTGTCCATATGGTGTATTTGCTTATAGGAGGATGCCCTTTGGCTTATGTAATGCTCCTGCTACCTTTCAGCGTTGTATGATGGCCATATTTTCAGATTACATAGAGTCTATCATGGAAGTCTTTATGGATGATTTCGGTGTATATGGTGCGATTTTGATGTTTGCTTGAGAAACTTGACTAAGGTTTTTGTTATTTGTGAGGAGAGCAACCTTGTTCTCAAGCGGGAAAAGTGCCACTTCATGGTTCTTGAAGGAGTGGTACTCGGTCATTTGGTGTCAGGTAAGGGCATTCAAGTGGATAAAGCTAAGGTTGAGGTAATTGAGCAACTCCGTGCCGGTTAATGTTAAAAGTGTGCGTAGTTTTCTTGGTCATGCAGGGTTCTATCGCCGCTTTATAAAGGATTTTTCTAAAATTGCTCAACCTCTAACTCAGCTTCTTCATAAAGATGCTCCTTTTGTGTTTCCTGACAAGTGTGTTCAAGCCTTTGACAGGATCAAACAAGCACTTATCTCAGCTCCTATTATCCGATCTCCGGATTGGAGCCTTCCTTTTGAGATTATGTGCGATGCCGGTGACTATGCGATTGGAGCTGTTTTGGGGCAGCGAAAGGACAAGGTGTTACATGCCATTTATTATGCAAGCAAGACTCTCGACGATGCACAAATCAACTATGCTACTACAGAGAAGGAGCTTCGTGCAGTTGTCTATTCTTTAGACAAATTTAGAGCTTATCTTGTTGGTTCTAAAGTTATTGTACACACGACCATGCGGACTTTAAAATATCTTTTAACCAAACAAGAGGCTAAACCTAGACTTATTAGATGGATTTTATTATTGCAAGAATTTGATTTGGAAATCCGTGATAAGTCCAGTTTGAAAATGTTGTTGCGAGATCATTTGTCAGATTGAGATTCTCGGGAAGAGAGATTTTGCCCATCGATGATTCTTTTCCAGACGACCATCTTCTAGTCAGTAGCTGCAAATACCCCATGGTTTGCATATTATGCCAATTATTTGGTAGGAGGTACACTTCCTCTTGATTTATCTTATCAGCAGAAGAAGAGGTTCATGCATGATGTGAAGAGGTACGGGGACGATCTCTATCTGTTCCGAGAGTGTCTTTGATGGTATATACGGACGATGTATCCCGAGAGGGTGAGGTACGTGCCATCCTTTCTCATTGTCACTCTTCTTCATATGGTGGTCATCATGGTCCTTCTAGGACATTTGCTAAGGTAATGCAATCGGGTTTTTATTGGCCTACTATCCTTAAGGATGCTACTAACTTTGTCCGTTCTTGTGATGCTTGTCAAAGAACTGGCAATATCTCGCAAAGGCATGAGATGCCTCAAACTGGAATCTCTGAAGTAGAGATTTTTGATGTTTGGGGCATTGATTACCAAGGGCCGTTCCTTACATCTTTTGGGAACCAATACATATTAGTAGTGATAGATTATGTTTCTAAATGGGTGGAGGCAATTGCCACCCCCACTTGTGATGCTAAATCTGTTGTTAAGGTTGTTTCAGAAGACTATCTTTCCACGGTTTGGAGTGCCTCGCGCAGTGATCAGTGATGGAGGCAAGCATTTCAATGAGCGTCATCTCAATTCTCTCATGAAGAAGTATGGCGTTACACACCGAAGAGGACTGGCTTATCATCCTCAAACCAGTGGACAAGTAGAAGTTTCCAGAGAGTGAAACAGATCTTGGAAAAGGTGGTAAGCAAGAATAGAAAGGATGGGAGTCGGAAGCTTGATGATACTTTGTGGGCTTACCGTGACGCCTTCAAAACGCCGATTGGCACCTCACCTTACCGACTTGTCTATGGCAAGTCTGTCATTTACTGTGGAGCTTGAGTATAGGGGTATGTGGGCCATCAAGGAGCTGAATATGGATCCCTTTGGCGGGTGAGAAACGGCGATGCGATTGAATGAGCTAGATGAATTTGATTTGCATGCCTATGATAGTGCTCAAGTTTACAAGGAGCGAACGAAGAAGTGGCATGACAAGCATATCTTGCAAAGAGAATTTCATGTTGGTGAGAAAGTTCTCTTGTTTAACTCTCGTTTGCGCTTGTTTCCAGGTAAATTGAAGAGTAGATGGTCTGGACCGTTCTTATTCTTGATGTGAACAAATTTGGGTCGATTACACTTTGCGCATTCGACACGGGAAAGACCTTCAAAGTGAATGGGCAACGCTTGAAGACTTATTATGAAGGTGCTTTCGTGGGGGTAATAGAGGTTCTTGACCTCTTCCCCATTGATTCTTCTTATCGATGAAGAATTACGGTCGTGCGGGGACCGCAAAAACAAGCGCTACCGAGAGGCGGCTCGGATTTTGTAAATCATTAGTTTGTAATTAGGATTTAAATTCACGTATTGCTTTTGTTTTTATGTTTCTTTGAACTTGGAGAGACGAGGAGAGGGTACTTGATGTGCTTTCAAGTGTCTTTTGCAGGAAATTTGACGGGATTTGAAGTTATGAGTAACAAATGACGAAGAAAGGAGCCTGTACCTACTTCCTCGATCGAGTCAATGGCGACTCGATCGAGGAACCTATCAGCTCGATGGAGTCACCTGCGACTCGATCGAGGAACCTGTGGTGAATTTCGAAAAGTTTAAAACGAGAGTTGGGTATTCCTGAAATTGGTTCCTCGACCGAGTCACATGCGACTCGATCGAGGATCCAATTTAAACCGATTCGCGCTTTGTTTATACCGGTTTCGTGATTAATTGCTCCTACTTCTTTCACTTTCCTTCTTCCTTTATCGCCATAATTCCTGCATTCCTTCCTCCTCCACTACTCATTCTCTCTTTATTCATCATAATCATCATCAAAACTCACTTACAATTTGTGCTTTCTTGCTTATTACTTGATTGAATCATTCTCTTGTGCTTATTTTCTCCATTCTATTGCTTAAACTACCAAGGTAAGTCGCGATTTGGTCTTTGTATGTCTCAAAAATTTGGATTTTTCTTGCTTAAATCTTGAGTTTATTGTATTAAATCTTCCATTGCTAGTATACAATTGCTATTTCCTTGCTTTCTAGCCCCTTACTTGTTGAAATTCATGCCTAATTTGCTAATTTGGGAATTAGGGTTCTTCAAAATCCGGGTAGAAATTTTGCATTAAATTGGTTAGAATTGTATTCTATTGCTTGGAATCTTCAATATTTGATACATACTCATGTTCCCCTAAGTTTTTGGATGCTTTCATTGTCATTTGGAGTCTTAAAAATTGATTTTTCGGACCCATGAGTGCCAAAACCGGGACTGTTTTCTGACATTGTTGGAGTTTAATTTTCTACTTGCTCTTATGTAGATAATGTCGACTTCCAGGCAAGGAAATAAGCGGACTAGAGAAAGGAGAGCACCGGTTCAACAACCCGAAGTAATTCCTGAGGAGGTTGTGTCTTCAGAGGATGATTTGTCTCCCTTAGACGATTATCCGTTTATCGAATTTCGTGACAAAGTGCAGAAGGACAGGTTTGTGTATCTGTTATCCAAGTCTATGAATGCCACTCAATGTGTTGATAGGAAAATTTTGCGCACTTTGAAGATAGACGACATTATGTTTGGCATGTTTAATGAAATCGGGTTGCAGGGTCTTTTCACGCTCCACGAGTTATCCTACCCTGCCCTAACTCTTGAATTTACGAGCTCTTATACTTATTTCCCGGTGATCACCTAATCGATTTCGTTTGCTTAATGTTGAACGGTCTTTAACCTTTGGCCGTATTTCTGAAATCTTGGAGTTGGATAAGCATACTGAAGGGGACTTGTATGGTGTTGGTGGGTTGTCTGCCGTTCGTTATTTTCCATTGTTTACTGGTTATATGGATGCGTACGTTAGTGCTATGGCTTTGTTAGATGTCCAACACGTTTGCCTTCGTATGTTTTTGAGATATTTGAGCTATTTGTTGTATGGTCGGAGCGATAAGAGCAAGACCTCCACTATTGAGGTCTTAATACTTGCCGATTACTTGAATCCTTATAGGGAGGAGACATTCCAATTCTCTCCCCGGCTCTTTGTCTGCTCAAAGCATTTGATAGGGCGATTGGGCGATACGGGAACCTTGTTGTGGTGCTCTTATCACCAAGATTGCTAGGGCTGCATTTTGTGACTTTGAGGGTGATGACCCATATGAGCCCATGGCTGACTATGAGCCACTTGTTGATGATGACCACCTTCGCTATGACATTTCCTATATTGATATTAAGAATGGGAAGGACCATTCTTTGGAGGGTCCGAGGTGAGTCGTACATGCTTCTTCCTTGCGCCCGTTTGCCCCTCGTTGACCCCCTCGAGGAGAGTACGGGCGTGGTGCGACCCCCACCCGTTACTTATCGATTCGAGGATCTTTTGGTTACTTTTCCGGGTCTAGTACTACTACCACCACCGGCGGGCGCCGAGACGTCGAGCACCCACTACCCATCTGCAGGGTTCCTACCGGCCTCGCTCCTCCTCCACCTCCTTGACCTATCCCACTTCAGGCTATGCTCCGGGTTACCATTTTGATCCGTCGTTGAACGGGAAGTGAGGATGCATATGGCATCAACACTTGCTTTTGAGAGAGGAGGATGTGGGAACAGGATGGAGGCTATGACTTTAGCTTCACGGGGACAGTATGACGGTGTGTCACCTTCTTACTACACTACTCCAGTGACGGCAGTAGTGTGTTTCATCTTTACGGAGTGACTCCTACGAGTTTGGACAGTTTAGCACCGAGTTTGGTGCATTAGGTCGTCCCTTCTACACTCCAGTCCGCCCCTCTCGGCCCTACTTTTTCGGGAGGACACCGGCATCCCTTGTTCCCGGAGAGGCCCATTCGGCCGTTTGATGCTTCTACTTCCACCGTGCTGCATCGGAGGCACTCGTGGTCGCGGCCGTGTTAGGAGACCCACTCGTGGTAGAGGCCGTGGCCGCAGTGTCGTTCCCGATCCCGAGCTTATGTCATTATATGCGATATTGATGATTTTGATGATGCTTCGGAGCCCGTGAGTGACGGTGGTCACTACATCCCTCTCTTTCATTTGGTTTGGGGAGGCTCTTGCATTAATTTGTACCGGTATTTTCTTTCTTGTTTTGTTTTATTGCATTTCTTTTTACCCTCTTTCCTTTATTAGTAGTGTCCTATAGGTTGCTGGTTTTCTGTGTGATTGCTATGCTATAGGCGTCACAATGAGGACACTGTGACATTTAGGTTTGGGGGAGTGTGTTTATTCCCGTTGTGTGCTTTTATTTATTGTTGTGTGAAAAAAAATCAAAAATTCAAAAAAATTGAAAAATTAGAAAATCCAAAAACATGTCTTTTGTTTACTTTTGTTTATTTTGAGTCGAGTCATGGTGAATTGTATAGCAATGATGATAACTTGCTTTGTCTTTGCATTTGAGTCTCATGTAGTTGTCCATGTACGTTGTTTTGACCTGTTAGCTATGATGAACAAAGCTCTTTACTCAAGTCTTGACCGTCACAATATGCCTTACGCCGAGTAGACTTGACTTTATTTTGTTGGTAAACCACTTAAATTTCTGAGGTCTTTAGAGCTTCCTAGGTCGGGAACATTAATAAACCGGTCTCATTGTTATTTAGGCTAATGAGTGTGGTCTCCTTGTGGTATATGTAATATCGAACTGCATAAGTGTGACATTAGTTTCTTAGCTTTTGCGCGTTCATTTGATTAAGTACATGTGGATAGGCGATTCTTATTGTTCAAATAAGCCTTAGATTACCCAGTTTTGTTAGCCCGTTTGAACCATGTAGCCATTTTATATCCTATTTCTTAGCTACATTCCAGAATTTGCCTACCTTTTTTTTCGGGACAGTCGCAGTTGTTTGAGTCCTTATTGTTATAGCTACTTTGGTTGGGTTGGGACTTTATTTGTCATGTGGGTAGTAGCTATCTTTTTGTAACAATTGTGTGACCTCTTATGTTGAAAAAGAGAAGTATTATGAAGCAGCTAGAAAAAAAAAAAGAAAGAAAAAAAAAAGAAAAAAAGTCTCGAAAAAGAAGAAAAAAAAAAGAGATGAAAAAAAAAAAAGTTTCGAAAAAATGAAAAGATTCAAAAGAGAAAAGAAGAGAAAAAATGTATGCTTCATTCAGTTTTGTTAGGAGGTCGTGTGTGGTAATTACTGGAGTCTAATGCACATTTGGAGAGCCTTTACATTTCTCTCATATGTTGTCAAAGTTGAGATTATTTCTCCAGTTGGATGTTTGATTTATTACTTATTAGTTTTGGCTATTGGTCTAGAGCTGCGACTACCGTCTGAGCCTCACATACCCATACGTGCTTTTGCACAAGCCACTTCTATACCCATGCCACTTTACCACCATTCTGTCCTTGATACATGTACTTGGTCTGTTTCGTGAATGCGTATTAGTTGGAGAATCTCTTATCACATTAGATTGCATGCATATCTCATAAGTTGAGTGAGAGTCTACTTCTTTCTATCTTACATAAATCACCCATTATGAGTGCATGAGTGAAACCGCGAGAATCCGACAAAATGGTCTTGCAAGGTTGAAAAGTGTTTGGTTGAGTCTCGGTATCATGTCACATCTTGAGTAAGAGCTGCGTGAGTCTAATTACCCGTGCTTTTGAATTTGTTTTATTAGCACAACTTCGGTCATTACTTTGTTATAGATATGGACAGCTGAGTCTTGTATGTGCCTAGACATTTGCTCTGAGTTATTCATTCACCATATGTTTGTTGTTCTTTGTTTGGTCTGACTGCTTTGCTTGAGGACAAGCAAAGGTTTGGTTTGGGGGAGTTTGATGTATCACTTTCATATATACTTTTATAGCTCCCTTTATGACGTTTTACATACCGTTTCGTGCTTATTATATCATTTATATGCTTTATTTCAATGAATTGTCGAGCATCTGCCGCTATTTTGTGTTTTGATGCGAAATGACTCGTTATGAGTATGATCAAGCTAAGATTAGCATGGCGGAGACGGCATAGAAGAATACACGAAGCATGGCACAGGAAACGAGGAATCATGAAGACTAGAAGTCAAAGAAGAGAAGAAGGAACCTGTGAGCTAGTTCCTCGATCGAGTCACTGCTGACTCGATCGAGCAGCAAATCCTCGATCGAGTCACCTCGACTCGATCGAGGATCCTTTCTGGCGAGTTTATTTCCGGAATTTCCTAAAACGTTAATCTTTGGTTATAAATTAAAGACTCGGGTTTTATTGTAAACTTACGTTATACTTTGCTTTATTATTGCTAGAAAACTCTCTTAGAACCCTAATCTTCCTTTTGTATGGTACTAATCTTTCCTCACTAATTTAATCATTGTTTTATGTTCTTCAATTATTGTTTTATACTTGCAATCATGCTTTCATCTTTAATCATATTCATTGTTGTTATCGTAGTTATGAGTAGCTGATCCCCTCATCTAGGATGAAGGGGATCTAGGTTAATTAAAAAGGGAAAATCAATTAGTTGCTATTGATATCATTAAAGTTGTTGTTTGATTGTTGTAATTCTTCTAGTTAATCAACTTGAGGCCTGAGTTATTAATTAGTATAGCGAATCGATCCTATCGCCGACCAGGTTAGAATTGATATAGGCTGCGATAATCAAATAGATTGTATCTAATTATAGCGACCGCATGTTAGAATCGATCTAAAGGGCATAATTGAGTCGACCGATCTTATGACCTTAAACAACTTGATAGATTTAGTAATTGATTGATAATCCCCGACTGATTGACCTAGTGAACCTAATTCCTAGACTTTTAATAATATTGTTGTTCATCCTTTAATTACATTGCAATTAGTTTGTTAGAATCAACTCAAAACAAAACCCCCGAAATTGGTTACTTCTAGACAGTTTAAATACTCTTAGACTAGCTTTTACCGCCTCCCTGTGGATTCGATACCTGTCTTATCACTAGCTATTCTTGTTAGTCCTGAGATAGTTTTACTTTGATTTGGTAATACGACTTTAGCCACATCAAATTTGGCGCCGTTGCCGGGGAGGCAACAATTGTTTAGTCTTTTTGTGTTTATTTTGTCTTTTTGTCTCAGGGAACCCAGTTCCTTGAGACCGTTCTCACACTTTCTTGTTAGTTCTGTTTATGCCCAGGTCTAATAGGTCCGAGATTATTCCTTTTGATCCTGAACCTGAGAAGACTTTTCGCTACAGACGGAAATTTAATCAAGAAGTGAGTCAAGTAGAAGACTTGAGTATACTTGACGTCGAAACGGCGAGCCCTACAGAGACAGCCGATCGGTCCTACGAAGAGGAAGAGGAAGAAATTCCTATCCCTGATATTCCTATTCCTGAAACTCCTGTTCCAAAAATTATCATCATGTCTACCCTAGCCAGTCACTCTGAGCCAACCTTAGATTCTATTCCACAAGGTTTCAAGCTGCCCACTTCTACCAATGGAACATTCGAGATTCGGCCATCTTACATTAATTTGGTGGAACGAAACATGTTTGGAGGGACAGCTGCTGAGGACCCTGCAACGCATATGGAAAAGTTTGTCACTTACTGCTGTTCAATCCCATTAACAGCTGGAGTGACACAAGATCAAGTTAAGCAGGTGCTCTTTCCTTTCTCTCTGAAAGATGGAGTCACGAGTGGTTAAGAGATATGGATATGGATACGAAGGAGTTCTGTTTGGAATTCCTTGGCTCTTGCTTTCTACAAGAGGTACTTCCCACCTCAGAAGACTAATGCTTTGAGGAATCAAATTACTAGTTTCAAGCAAGCAGCCACTGAAGATTGAATGAAGCTTGGACTCGCTTCAAGCGTTTAGTTCGATCAGTTCCCCATCATGGTTTCCCAAAGTGGTTCCTTTGCAACCAGTTTTATAACGGGTTGTTTGACGATCATCGTGCCCTTTTGGATTCATCTGCTAATGGGAGGTTTCAAGATAACACACTAGATGGTGACGCGTGGAAGTTGATTGATCAGATTGCTACCCATACCGCGAGGTATGGAAATCCTAGGGGAAGCACGCGAGGTAAGTCTTTGGAGTTGATAGTGCTTTAGCGGCACGGTGGAGGCTATTTCGCCCAGATTCTTTGAGATGAAGACTACCCAATTATTGGGTAGTAAAGAGAGAGTTCATGCTATGAGTCAGCAAGTAGAGGAGACTTGTGCTAGATGCGGTTTAGATGGTCATGGTGCGGTGATTGTTGTATGAGCACATTTGAGCGAGTTAACGCCTTTCGGGCTTACGGACAAGGTGCACAAGGTACACCTTTTTCTAATTTCTACAATGAAAGAACGAAGGAGCATCCGTTCCTTCAATGGTCTAGCCAGAATGTGCAAAACCCCAGCAGGTCACAACCGCAAAAAGAATCCTTATATCCCTCCTAACAATCGCGGTAATCAACAACAAGGGGGATATCAAAGGCAAAATCAAGGAGGCCGGCAGTTCAACAATCAATATCAGCAGCCTCCTCAGCAAACTCCTCAACAAATTCCTCAACAAGCTCCGAATAACGATATGGCAGAGTTGCGCAATCTTTTGCAACAAACTTTGTCAATGCAGCAGAAGCAGACGGCTCAGATTTCTGAGTTGATTGCCCATAACAAGATGCTAGATAATCAAGTGGCTCAGATGGCACTTCAAAACCCATCAAAACAGGCCGTAGGTCTTCCTCCTCAAGGTAAGCAAGCTCATGAGCAAGCTAATGTCATTCAGTTGAGGAGCGGTACTTCTTATGTGAATCCCGACCTACAAAGCCTTGAGAGAGATGTGCCCATTATTGTTGATGAAGTCCCTTACATGCATCCCAAAGGATTGGGTAATTTGGAGCTTAGTGATGATGAGAAAGAGCCTGACGAAGTTGAAACACGAGCTGACGATAAAAGTAAGAAAGACGAAAAAGCTGAACCTGTAAAGGTTCCTCGACCGAGTCACAGGCGACTCGATCGAGGATCCACCCAGCTCGATCGAGTCACCCCTGACTCGATCGAGGATCCAATATTGCCAGCCGACGATGTTTCAAAAGTGGTTTCTAAGGATAAGCAAGCCGAGCCCATAACTATTTCTCTACCTTTTCCTCACCGACAACAAAAATCCAAGCTGGATAAGCAGTTCGGTAAGTTTATGGAGGTCGTGAAGAATCTACAGGTAAGTGTCCCTTTTACTGAATTGATCACTCAAGTGCCGGCTTATGCAAAGTTCATGAAGGAGATTTTGACAAGGAAGAGATCCTTTGACGCGGTAGAAACTATTGCTTACACTCAGAAGTGCAGTGCCATGTTGCCAATTAACTCACCACCGAAATTAAAGGATCCAGGAAGTTTTTCTATCCCTTGTCAAATTGGCCATCTTTCTATTAGTAAAGCTCTTTGTGATTTGGGAGCTAGTGTCAGTGTTATGCCGTATTCTATCTGTAAAAAGTTAAATATGGGTCCGTTGACAGTTACTAATATGACACTGCAGATGGCCGATAGAACTGTTAAACACCCTCTGGGGGTGTTAGAGGATGTTCCCGTTCGAATAGGGAAGTTTTTCATCCCCGCTGATTTTGTTGTCATGGACATGGCTGAAGACAACCAAATCCTTATCATCTTGGGCAGACCGTTCTTACATACTGCGGGGGCGGTCATAGATGTTAGGCAAGGGATATTGACCTTAGCTGTGGGGGATGACACGATTATTTTCAACTTAGAAAAAGCATTGAAAAACCCCATGATAGAAGAGACTTGTCATAGTATTGATGTTGTTGATTTAATATTGATGAGTGTCTTCCTATGTGTTTTGACAGGGATCCTCTGGAGATTGCCTGGTTTCTGATCCAGCTGATCAGACGGGTTCATGGAGTCCAGAAGTTCATCGAATTGAGAAGCTTCTAACTAGAGAGGAATGCCCACATCAGAAGGTATACAGTTTGGGTGTCACACCTAATGTAACTGAGGTAAAGAAACCTGAATTGAAACCCCTTCCCTCTCATCTCAAATATGAATTTCTTGATGACTGTGAGATGAATCCAGTGATTGTCAATGCTAACCTAACTGAAGGTCAACTATCTGCTTTGTTGACTGTTTTGAGAACTCATAAAAAGGCAATTGGGTATAGCATTGACGATCTCAAAGGTATTAGTCCTGACTTTTGTATGCATAGAATTCACTTGGAAGAAGGCCACAAGCCTAGTTCACAAGGTCAGAGACGACTAAATCCTCCTATGCAGGAGGTGGTAAGAAAAGAGGTACAGAAATTACTTGATCTTTGGTATTATTTTCTCTATTTCGATTCTAAATGGGTCGATCTGTCCAAGTTGTACCCAAGAAGGGAGGTACTACAGTAGTAAAGAATGATAAAAATGAATTGATTGCTACTAGACTTGTCACGGGATGGAGGATGTGCATTGACTATAGGAAGTTGAACACGGCCACTAAAAAGGACCATTTCCCACTTCCTTACATTGACCAAATGTTAGAGAGATTAGCATGTCATAGTTATTTCTGTTACCTAGATGGCTACTCCGGTTTCTTTCAGATACCCATTCATCCTGAGGATCAGGAAAAGACCACTTTCACTTGTCCATATGGTGTATTTGCTTATAGGAGGATGCCCTTTGGCTTATGTAATGCTCCTGCTACCTTTCAGCGTTGTATGATGGCCATATTTTCTGATTACATAGAGTCTATCATGGAAGTCTTTATGGATGATTTCGGTGTATATGGTGCGATTTTGATGTTTGCTTGAGAAACTTGACTAAGGTTTTGCAGTGCTGTGAGGAGAGCAACCTTGTTCTCAACTGGGAAAAGTGCCACTTCATGGTTCTTGAAGGAGTGGTACTCGGTCATTTGGTGTCAGGTAAGGGCATTCAAGTGGATAAAGCTAAGGTTGAGGTAATTGAGCAACTCCCGTACCCGGTTAATGTTAAAAGTGTGCGTAGTTTTCTTGGTCATGCAGGGTTCTATCGCCGCTTTATAAAGGATTTTTCTAAAATTGCTCAACCTCTAACTCGGCTTCTTCATAAAGATGCTCCTTTTGTGTTTATCGACAAGTGTGTTCAAGCCTTTGACAGGATCAAACAAGCACTTATCTCAGCTCCTATTATCCGATCTCCGGATTGGAGCCTTCCTTTTGAGATTATGTGCGATGCCAGTGACTATGCAGTTGGAGCTGTTTTGGGGCAGCGAAAGGACAAGGTGTTACATGCCATTTATTATGCAAGCAAGACTCTCGACGATGCACAAATCAACTATGCTACTACAGAGAAGGAGCTTCTTGCAGTTGTCTATTCTTTAGACAAATTTAGAGCTTATCTTGTTGGTTCTAAAGTTATTGTACACACGACCATGCACTTTAAAATATCTTTTAACCAAACAAGAGGCTAAACCTAGACTTATTAGATGGATTTTATTATTGCAAGAATTTGATTTGGAAATCCGTGATAAGTCCAGTCTTTGAAAAATGTTGTTGCGAGATCATTTGTCCAGATTGAGATTCTCGGAAGAGAGATTTTTCCCATCGATGATTCTTTTCCAGACGACCATCTTCTAGCTGTAGCTGCAAATACCCCATGGTTTGCAGATTATGCCAATTATTTGGTAGGAGGTACACTTCCTCTTGATTTATCTTATCAGCAGAAGAAGAGGTTCATGCATGATGTGAAGAGGTACTTCTGGGACGATCTCTATCTGTTCCGAGAGTGTGCTGATGGTATATACAGACGATGTATCCCGAGGGTGGTGGTACGTGCCATCCTTTCTCATTGTCACTCTTCTTCATATGGTGGTCATCATGGTCCTTCTAGGACATTTGCTAAGGTAATGCAATCGGGTTTTTATTGGCCTACTATCCTTAAGGATGCTACTAACTTTGTCCGTTCTTGTGATGCTTGTCAAAGAACTGGCAATATCTCGCAAAGGCATGAGATGCCTCAAACCTGGAATCTCAAGTAGAGATTTTTGATGTTTGGGGCATTGATTACCAAGGGCCGTTCCTTACATCTTTTGGGAACCAATACATATTAGTAGTGAGAGATTATGTTTCTAAATGGGTGGAGGCAATTGCCACCCCCACTTGTGATGCTAAATCATGTTGTTAAGTGTTTTGAAGACTATCTTTCCACGGTTTGGAGTGCCTCGCGCGATGATCGAGTGATGGAGGCAAGCATTTCAATGAGCGTCATCTCAATTCTCTCATGAAGAAGTATGGCGTTACACACCGAAGAGGACTGGCTTATCATCCTCAAACCAGTGGACAAGTAGAAGTTTCCAACAGAGAGCTGAAACAGATCTTGGAAAAGGTGGTAAGCAAGAATAGAAAGGATGGGAGTCGGAAGCTTGATGATACTTTGTGGGCTTACCGTACTGCCTTCAAAACGCCGATTGGCACCTCACCTTACCGACTTGTCTATGGCAAGTCCTGTCATTTACCTGTGGAGCTTGAGTATAGGGGTATGTGGGCCATCAAGGAGCTGAATATGGATCCCTCTTTGGCGGGTGAGAAACGGCGATGCGTTGAATGAGCTAGATGAATTTCGACTGCATGCCTATGATAGTGCTCAAGTTTACAAGGAGCGAACGAAGAAGTGGCATGACAAGCATATCTTGCAAAGAGAATTTCATGTTGGTGAGAAAGTTCTCTTGTTTAACTCTCGTTTGCGCTTGTTTCCAGGTAAATTGAAGAGTAGATGGTCTGGACCGTTCACTGTTACTGATGTGAACAAATTTGGGTCAGTTACACTGCATTCTGACACAGGAAAGACCTTCAAAGTGAATGGGCAACGCTTGAAGACTTATTATGAAGGTGCTTTCGTGGGGGTAATAGAGGTTCTTGACCTCTTCCCCATTGATTCTTCTTACTGATGAAGAATTACGGTCATGCGGGACCGCAAAAACAAGCGCTACCGAGAGGCGGCTCGGATTTTGTAAATCATTAGTTTGTAATTAGGATTTAAATTCACGTATTGCTTTTGTTTTTATGTTTCTTTGAACTTGGAGAGACGAGGAGAGGGTACTTGATGTGCTTTCAAGTGTCTTTTGCAGGAAATTTGCAGGATTTGAAGTTATGAGTAACAAATGACGAAGAAAGGAGCCTGTACCTACTTCCTCGATCGAGTCAATGGCGACTCGATCGAGGAACCTATCAGCTCGATGGAGTCACCTGCGACTCGATCGAGGAACCTGTGGTGAATTTCGAAAAGTTTAAAACGAGAGTTGGGTATTCCTGAAATTGGTTCCTCGACCGAGTCACATGCGACTCGATCGAGGATCCAATTTAAACCCGGTTCCGCGCTTTGTTTATACCGGTTTCGTGATTAATTGCTCCTACTTCTTTCACTTTCCTTCTTCCTTTATCGCCATAATTCCTGCATTCCTTCCTCCTCCACTACTCATTCTCTCTTTATTCATCATAATCATCATCAAAACTCACTTACAATTTGTGCTTTCTTGCTTATTACTTGATTGAATCATTCTCTTGTGCTTATTTTCTCCATTCTATTGCTTAAACTACCAAGGTAAGTCGCGATTTGGTCTTTGTATGTCTCAAAAATTTGGATTTTTCTTGCTTAAATCTTGAGTTTATTGTATTAAATCTTCTATTGCTAGTATACAATTGCTATTTCCTTGCTTTCTAGCCCCTTACTTGTTGAAATTCATGCCTAATTTGCTAATTTGGGAATTAGGGTTCTTCAAAATTCGGGTAGAAATTTTGCATTAAATTGGTTAGAATTGTATTCTATTGCTTGGAATCTTCAATATTTGATACATACTCATGTTCCCCTAAGTTTTTGGATGCTTTCATTGTCATTTGGAGTCTTAAAAATTGATTTTTCGGACCCATGAGTGCCAAAACCGGGGTTGTTTTCGACATTGTTGGAGTTTAATTTTCTACTTGCTCTTATGTAGATAATGTCGACTTCCAGGCAAGGAAATAAGCGGACTAGAGAAAGGAGAGCACCGGTTCAACAACCCGAAGTAATTCCTGAGGAGGTTGTGTCTTCAGAGGATGATTTGTCTCCCTTAGACGATTATCCGTTTATCGAATTTCGTGACAAAGTGCGAAGGATGAGGTTTGTGTATCATTATCCAAGTCTATGAATGCCACTCAATGTGTTGATAGGAAAATTTTGCGCACTTTGAAGATAGACGACATTATGTTTGGCATGTTTAATGAAATCGGGTTGCAGGGTCTTTTCACGCTCCACGAGTTATCCTACCCTGCCCTAACTCTTGAATTTCTGGGCTCTTATACTTATTTCCCCAGTGATCACCTAATCGATTTCGTTTGCTTAATGTTGAACGGTCTTTAACCTTTGGCCGTATTTACGAAATCTTGGAGTTGGATAAGCATCTTGAAGGGGACTTGTATGGTGTTGGTGGGTTGTCTGCCGTTCGTTATTTTCCATTGTTTACTGGTTATATGGATGCGTACGTTAGTGCTATGGCTTTGTTAGATGTCCAACACGTTTGCCTTCGTATGTTTTTGAGATATTTGAGCTATTTGTTGTATGGTCGGAGCGATAAGAGCAAGACCTCCACTATTGAGGTCTTAATACTTGCCAGTTACTTGAATCCTTATAGGGAGGAGACATTCCAATTCTCTCCCCCGGCTCTTGTCTGCTCAGCATTTGATAGGGCGATTGGGCGATGACGGGAACCTTGATTTGTGGTGCTCTTATCACCAAGATTGCTAGGTGTTTGTGACTTTGAGGGTGATGACCCATATGAGCCCATGGTCGACTATGAGCCACTTGTTGATGATGACCACCTTCGCTATGACATTTCCTATATTGATATTAAGAATGGGAAGGACCATTTTGGAGGGTCCGAGGTGAGTCGTACATGCTTCTTCCTTGCGCCCGTTTGCCCTCGTTGACCCCCTCGAGGAGAGTACGGCCGTGGTGCGACCCCACCGTTACTTATCCGATTCCCGAGGATCTTTTGGTTACTTTTCCCGGGTCTAGTACTACTACCACCACGGCGGGCGCCGAGACGTCGAGCACCCACTACCCATCTAGGGTTCCTACCGGCCCGCTCCTCCTCCACCTCCTTCACCTATCCCACTTCGGCTATGCTCCGGGTTACCATTTTGATCCGTCGTTGAACGGGAAGTGAGGATGCATACGGCATCAACACTGCTTTGACAGAGAGGAGGATGTGGGAACAGATGGAGGCTATGACTTTAGCTTACGGGGGAAGATGACAGTGTGTCACCTTCTTACTACACTACTCCTGGTGACGACAGCCGTGTGTTTCATCTTTACGGAGTGACTCCTACAGAGTTTGGACAGTTTAGCACCGAGTTTGGTGCATTAGGTCGTCCCTTCTACACTCCAGTCCGCCCCTCTCAGCCTACTTCTGTTTTCGGGGAGGACACCGGCATCCCTTATTCCCAGAGAGGCCCATTCGGCCAGTTTGATGCTTCTACTTCCACCGCTGCTGCTACTGGAGGCACTCGTGGTCGCAGCCGTGTTAGGAGACCCACTCGTGGTAGAGGCCGTGGCCGCAGTGCCGTTCCTGATCCTGAGCTTATGTCATTATATGCTGATATTGATGATTTTGATGATGCTTCTGGAGCCCAGTAGTGACAGCTGGTCACTACATCCCTCTCTTTCCAGCTGGTTTGGGGGAGGCTACTGCATTACAGCTGGTATTTTCTTTCTTGTTTTGTTTTATTGCATTTCTTTTTACCCTCTTTCCTTTATTAGTAGTGTCCTATAGGTTGCTGGTTTTCTGTGTGATTGCTATGCTATAGGCGTCACAATGAGGACACTGTGACATTTAGGTTTGGGGGAGTGTGTTTATTCCCGTTGTGTGCTTTTATTTATTGTTGTGTGAAAAAAAATCAAAAATTCAAAAAAATTGAAAAATTAGAAAATCCAAAAACATGTCTTTTGTTTACTTTTGTTTATTTTGAGTCGAGTCATGGTGAATTGTATAGCAATGATGATAACTTGCTTTGTCTTTGCATTTGAGTCTCATGTAGTTGTCCATGTACGTTGTTTTGACCTGTTAGCTATGATGAACAAAGCTCTTTACTCAAGTCTTGACCGTCACAATATGCCTTACGCCGAGTAGACTTGACTTTATTTTGTTGGTAAACCACTTAAATTTCTGAGGTCTTTAGAGCTTCCTAGGTCGGGAACATTAATAAACCGGTCTCATTGTTATTTAGGCTAATGAGTGTGGTCTCCTTGTGGTATATGTAATATCGAACTGCATAAGTGTGACATTAGTTTCTTAGCTTTTGCGCGTTCATTTGATTAAGTACATGTGGATAGGCGATTCTTATTGTTCAAATAAGCCTTAGATTACCCAGTTTTGTTAGCCCGTTTGAACCATGTAGCCATTTTATATCCTATTTCTTAGCTACATTCCAGAATTTGCCTACCTTTTTTTTCGGGACAGTCGCAATTGTTTGAGTCCTTATTGTTATAGCTACTTTGGTTGGGTTGGGACTTTATTTGTCATGTGGGTAGTAGCTATCTTTTTGTAACAATTGTGTGACCTCTTATGTTGAAAAAGAGAAGTATTATGAAGCAGCTAGAAAAAAAAAGAAAGAAAAAAAAAGAAAGAAAGTCTCGAAAAAGAAGAAAAGAAAAGAAAAAAAAAAGAGATGAAAAAAAAAAAAGATTCGAAAAAATGAAAAGATTCAAAAGAGAAAAGAAGAGAAAAAATGTATGCTTCATTCAGTTTTGTTAGGAGGTCGTGTGTGGTAATTACTGGAGTCTAATGCACATTTGGAGAGCCTTTACATTTCTCTCATATGTTGTCAAAGTTGAGATTATTTCTCCAGTTGGATGTTTGATTTATTACTTATTAGTTTTGGCTATTGGTCTAGAGCTGCGACTACCGTCTGAGCCTCACATACCCATACGTGCTTTTGCACAAGCCACTTCTATACCCATGCCACTTTACCACCATTCTGTCCTTGATACATGTACTTGGTCTGTTTCGTGAATGCGTATTAGTTGGAGAATCTCTTATCACATTAGATTGCATGCATATCTCATAAGTTGAGTGAGAGTCTACTTCTTTCTATCTTACATAAATCACCCATTATGAGTGCATGAGTGAAACCGCGAGAATCCGACAAAATGGTCTTGCAAGGTTGAAAAGTGTTTGGTTGAGTCTCGGTATCATGTCACATCTTGAGTAAGAGCTGCGTGAGTCTAATTACCCGTGCTTTTGAATTTGTTTTATTAGCACAACTTCGGTCATTACTTTGTTATAGATATGGACAGCTGAGTCTTGTATGTGCCTAGACATTTGCTCTGAGTTATTCATTCACCATATGTTTGTTGTTCTTTGTTTGGTCTGACTGCTTTGCTTGAGGACAAGCAAAGGTTTGGTTTGGGGGAGTTTGATGTATCACTTTCATATATACTTTTATAGCTCCCTTTATGACGTTTTACATACCGTTTCGTGCTTATTATATCATTTATATGCTTTATTTCAATGAATTGTCGATACTGCCGCTATTTTGTGTTTTGATGCAGAAATGACTCGTTATGAGTATGATCAAGCTAAGATTAGCATGGCGGAGACGGCATAGAAGAATACACGAAGCATGGCACGGGAAACGAGGAATCATGAAGACTAGAAGTCAAAGAAGAGAAGAAGGAACCTGTGAGCTAGTTCCTCGATCGAGTCACTGCTGACTCGATCGAGGATCCTTTCTGGCGGGTTTATTTCCGGAATTTCCTAAAACGTTAATCTTTGGTTATAAATTAAAGACTCGGGTTTTATTGTAAACTTACGTTATACTTTGCTTTATTATTGCTGGAAAACTCTCTTAGAACCCTAATCTTCCTTTTGTATGGTACTAATCTTTCCTCACTAATTTAATCATTGTTTTATGTTCTTCAATTATTGTTTTATACTTGCAATCATGCTTTCATCTTTAATCATATTCATTGTTGTTATCGTAGTTATGAGTAGCTGATCCCCTCATCTAGGATGAAGGGGATCTAGGTTAATTAAAAAGGGAAAATCAATTAGTTGCTATTGATATCATTAAAGTTGTTGTTTGATTGTTGTAATTCTTCTAGTTAATCAACTTGAGGCCTGAGTTATTAATTAGTATAGCGAATCGATCCTATCGCCGACCGGGTTAGAATTGATATAGGCTGCGATAATCAAATAGATTGTATCTAATTATAGCGACCGCATGTTAGAATCGATCTAAAGGGCATAATTGAGTCGACCGATCTTATGACCTTAAACAACTTGATAGATTTAGTAATTGATTGATAATCCCCGACTGATTGACCTAGTGAACCTAATTCCTAGACTTTTAATAATATTGTTGTTCATCCTTTAATTACATTGCAATTAGTTTGTTAGAATCAACTCAAAACAAAACCCCCGAAATTGGTTACTTCTAGACAGTTTAAATACTCTTAGACTTAGCTTTTACCGCCTCCCTGTGGATTCGATACCTGTCTTATCACTAGCTATTCTTGTTAGTCCTGAGATAGTTTTACTTTGATTTGGTAATACGACTTTAGCCACATCAGTAATTCAGTTCACTTTGTGGCGTTCAATGTTATCAATACAATCCACATGAAAAACAATATTATATAAAAACGATGAAGTTATAAATAGTATATGAAAAAAATAATGTATCAAATCCATAATCAACTACTACAACTTAGGAACACGTTTAATTCCCATGGAAATAATGTGCCCTATATGCTTATCATAATTCAACGATTCAGTAGTAGAATCTGCTACAACACTCTGTTTGGAACTCTTCCAGCTGACCGCAGCACCATTAAGAGTGAAGACGAACCCGGACTGAGATTTTGAATCATCTCGATCCGTTTGGAAGCTAGCATCTGCGTAACCTGTTGCGCATAGCTTAGTATCTCCTCCATAAGTCAATAACCTATCCTTAGTCCTCCGTAGGTACTTGAGGATATTTTTAACAGCTATCCAGTGTTTTTCACCTGGATTTTTTTGGTACCGACTCGTCATACTCAATGCATATGACACGTCTGGACGTGTGCATATTATGGCATACATGATTGATCCTATTGCAGATGCATAAGGAACACGACTCATGCGCTCAATCCCTTCAGGCGTCGTGGGTGACTGAGACTTGCTCAACTGCATCCCAGACGTCATTAGAAGGTTCCCCTTCTTGGAGTTGGTCATGCTGAACCTCTCAAAAATCTTATCCAAATAAGACTCCTGACTTAGTGATAACGTCCGTCATGATCTATCTCGGTAGATACGGATTCCCAAAATGCGTTGTGCCTCACCCAGATCTTTCATCTGGAAATGGTTCTTCAACCATTCTTTAACCGAAGATAGGAGAGGAATGTCATTCCCAATCAAGAGTATGTCAACAACATACAATATCAAGAATACAATCTTGCTCCCACTAGACTTGATATATAAGCATGGTTCTTCGACCGATCGAGTGAAACCATACTCTTTTATCACCTGGTCGAAATGATGATTCCAACTCCGAGAAGCTTGCTTAAGTCCATAAATGGAACGCTTAAGCTTGCATACTTTCTTAGGATGTTCAGGATCTATGAAACCTTCGGGTTGCACCATGTACAACTCTTCCTCCAAATAACCGTTTAAGAAGGCGGTTTTCACATCCATTTGCCAAATTTCATAATCATGAAATGCGACAATCGCTAAGATTATCCGAATGGAACGTAGCATGACTACAGGTGCAAAAATTTCATCATAATGCAATCCGTGCACTTGAGTGAAACCTTTTGCCACAAGTAGTGCCTTATAGGTATCTGGTTGCGCGTCTACAGAATGCTTTATTTTGTAAAGCCATTTACACTGTAGAGGTTGTACCTTATTAGGTAAATCAACTAGATCTCATACGTTATTCTCATACATGGAGTCCATCTCGGATTGCATGGCTTCGAGCCATAGCTTTGAGTCGGAACAGGCCATAGCACCTTTATAGGTAACGGGTTCATTACTCTCTAGGAGTAAAACGTCATTCTCCTCGACCATACCAATGTATCTGTCCGGAGTATGAGAGACTCTACCCGACCTCCTAGGTTCCTCAGGAATATTAACCGTATCATAAGTTGGAGGAACAACTTCCTCCATCCGTTCCTCGATCGTTGGTTCTGGAATCTCCGACAGCTCGAAGGTTCTATTACTCGTCTTATTCTCGAGAAATTCTTTCTCTAAGAACGTCGCACTAGCCGCAACAAAAACTCGATGTTCGGTAGGCGAATAGAAGTAATGACCAAATGTTCCTTTTGGATAACCTATAAAGTATGTATTGACCGATCGCGGGCCGAGCTTATCCTCGTGTCTCCATTTGACATAAGCCTCGCAACCCCAAACCCGAATAAAGGACAAGTTAGGGACCGTTCCCTTCCACATTTCATATGGAGTCTTGTCGACAGCTTTAGACGGACTTCGGTTAAGTATAAGAGCAGCTGACAAAAGAGCAAAACCCCATAATGAATCAGGCACTACTGTGTGACTCATCATGGATCGAACCATATCAAATAAGGTTCGATTTATCCGTTCGGACACACCATTCAATTGAGGTGTTCCAGGTGGAGTTAACTGCAAAACGATTCCACAGTCTTTCAGGTGTTGATCAAACTCATTTGAAAGATATTCGCCACCCCGATCTGAACGGAGTGCTTTAACCTTTCTACCCAGTTGGTTCTATACCCTGTTCTGGTATTCCTTGAATTTCTCAAAGGACTCACTTTTATGCTTCATTAAGTAGACATATCCGTATCTACTCAAATCGTCCGTAAAAGTGATAAAATATCTATATCCATCTCTAGCGGTAATTGACATAAGTCCACAAACATCAGTATGTATGAGTCCTAATAGGTCACTAGCGCGCATTCCAACACCTTTGAAGGAGATTCGAGTCATCTTGCCAATAAGACATGATTCACACGTGCCATATGTAGAAAAATCGAATGCGGGAATAGTCCCATTATCGACGAGTTTCTTCACGCGTTTCTCATTTATGTGTCCCATTCGACAATGCCATAGATAGGTTTGATCTTTGTCACCAACCTTTATTTTCTTATTATTCACGTGTAATACTTCTGTGGTTTGGTCTAAGATATAAATCATTCATGGAAACTGCTTTGCCATAAATCATTTCATTGAAAGAGAAAATACAGCTATTATCCTTTATTGAAAATGCAAAACCATCTTTAGCAAGTACGGAAACAGAAATAATGTTCTTAGACAAACTGGGTACATAGTAACAGTTATTTAAAAATAATTCAAAACCACTAGGGAGTTGGATTACATATGTTCCCTTCGAGACAGCAGCAACTCGTGCTCCATTCCCGACACGCAGGTCCACATCACCTTTTTCGAGAGGTATGATGTTCTTTAGGCTCTGCAAATGATTACACAGATGAGAACCACAACCAGTATCAAGTACCCAAGTTCCAAAACTTGTATGGTTAATCTCAATCATATGAATATAAGATGACATACCAACAGGAACGACGCGGCCTGCTTTGATGTCCTCACGGTACACGGGACAATTCCTCCTCCAATGTCCAGTCTTGTGACAATGGTGGTACTCAATGTCACCACCCTTGCTCTTTGCCTTGCCCTGTGAGCCACTAGTCTCACCGGGCCCACTCTTACCATTTCCTGGCTTCTTAAACTTTGGCTCACCTACAGCTAGGTCGCCATGAGTCTTGCCCTTACCTTTACCCTTGTTGAAAATCGTGAGAACATCCTGCTTCATGCTCTCACTCAATTTCATATCCTTCTCGGTCTGTACGAGAAGGGAGTGTAGCTCATGAGAAATCTTTTTCAAGTCATTCATGTAATAGTTCGCCCTGAAAAGGGCAAAACCATCGTGAAGAGAACGAAGCATTCGGTCAATGACAATGCTCTCACTGATTTTACAATTCAGTGCCTCCAGCTTCTCGACATTCTCAATCATGTGAAGAATGTGTGGGCTAACCGGTTGGCCCTTCTGGAGTTTCGCATCAAAGAAGCGACATGTATGCTCATATGCAACGATTCTCGGTGCTTTTGAGAACTCGTTAGTGAGCGTGGTGAAAATCTTGTTTGCACCTTGGGCAATGAAGCGTCTCTGCAAATTGGTTTCCATTGCAAAGATGAGTACGTTCTTTATCGCACCCGCTTCCATAACGAAGTCACTATAAGCGAGTGACTCGTGTACTCCTGCATTGGGGCCTGGGTTGACCGGTATTGGCTCAGTTAAGTACTTGAGCTTACCGTCAGCAATGGCAGCATTCCGTACTGCCGCCTCCCAGTCCGCAAAGTTGGACCCGTCGTTTTTCAGACGTGTGAACTGATTCATCTGGTCCATAAAAATTTTAAGCCAGGACGCGCGATCAAGTGTGGCACTAGGCATTGGGATTGCGTTATTTCCAGCCATTTGTTGTAACAGTATTATCAAAAATAATCGTGTTCTACACTGCGAAAGAAGAATAAAAATAATAAGCATGTGCATCGTTTTGATTTGAAGTCTAATGAATTAATGTCATAACGCGAAGACTCAAAACATTTATACAATTGACCTCCCTCAAGAATTATATAAATGATCCCAAGACTCAATTCTCTATAAATTGATAAGCTAACCTTTTAGCTAATTCTACCGTTAGAATTCTTGGTCGATAAATTTCTGTAAATTCTATCTTTAGTCCATCATAATCACGAGAAACTCTTCGGACTATGATGTTGAGGTAAACTAAGTCAACACAACTACTTACCCAACGTAGAAGGGGTCATATTATGCCTACCGACGAAGAAGGGATTCATAGTTGTTTGCCCTTATAAAGACTAATCTCAATTTCCATTTTAGAGGAAGATCCCATCAACTTTATTTTAATTCATTTTAAGTGAACTAATATCTAGCATGCGAGAATGAATAAACTAAGGTGATGGCTTAACAAGTGTGTGACATCTGTATGTCCATGAAAACTAACATACAACCTATATGAGTCAATTTTCATGCATTTTAGTAGTAGGTGGTTTGGTTTTAGGCGGAATATGATGCATAAACTAACATGTGAATGAAAAACAATAGAATGAAAAACGTAAAAACAATAAAAGTCCTAGTATGGCCTATCCTATCAAAATGAACATTAAATACAAGTTTGGAATCCATCCTTGGACCCGAGAAGCTTGTCTCGATGTTCCATCTTGTTCCATGTAGCGGGAGTGAGCTCCAATCTCCATCTTTAGTCTTCTTTGAAATTACAATAAATAAATTACATAATAAATCTATTTATTACATTCTAATTTCAAAACCCAAAACTAAAGAAAAGGAGATTCGAGATCTCATAATTACATAAAAAAAATCATGTTTCCTTCATTACGAAAACATAATTTGACTAAGGCCACACTAAGTATTACAATTTACAACCGATTGCAAAAATAAATACGTAAATAAAATTCATTCATTCGATTCATTCAACAAAATTAAAATGCATCAACCAAAAATAAATTAAACATACATGACACAATTCCTTAATTATGTTGATTAATTTATCCAAACCACTTATTTAATTGATTAAATTAAGTGACAATTCCTCAATAATCACTATAAATTTAATCTTAATTCACATTAAACTTGTAATATGAATTCAATCCGTCAAAATTTTAAACTGCTTTAAAATAATTAGGTATCTTATAATTATGAACCGCTTCACAATAATTAATTTGCCAAAACAAAACAAAAACAAGACTACTTTTTTTATTGTCTCGGCAAAACCCAAAAAAAAAAAACAGATTTTTTTTTTTATACAGCCCTGTCGTGAACAGTAACAAAACAGGAATTTTTTTTTTTTTATCTTTTCTCGGTAAAACTGAAAAGAAACAAAAATAGCCCGTAATCTTTTCTCGGTTTTTCAGCAAAAACCGAATGGAAAAAAAAAACAGTAACGGAAACGAAAAAAGAAAAAAAAAATTCCACGGCTCAAAAAACAATCCAGCCGATTACATTTTTTTCTCGCAAACCCTAATTATTGTTTACAAACAATTTTATGAAAATCATCAAAATTAAAATTCGTGGCCTTGTCTCTGATACCACTTGTGGGAAATAATCTGTATACTTTCCTTATTATTAAGGATTATAACGAATTTAATGAAGACGATACTAGTCATAAAATAAAAATACATAAACAAAATTAAAGGATTCAGAAATAACCTTCGGTCCTAGCAAATACGGCCTAAGAACAATATCAAAATAGATATTCGCCTATCAGTTGCACCCAAGACGATATGAGATATGCCCTATTGATTATGCTAGAATCGATCTAAAATTTTCTGTAAAATTTAGGTTTTTTGTGTTTTTACTGATGAGAAGAGGCAAGAAAATGAGTAGAAAAATTAGGTCTAAAAATAATCTCCCTCTAACCTACTTAAACCGTGAATTAGGTTAGTAATAGGGTAGATATTTTCTTCCTTATTTTCGGCCCATATAACCGAAATAAGGAGTATTATTTCCTTATTTTGGTTATTCCAAAAATGTATAAAATGTGTTAAATTGTCATCTAGTGAGGATCGAACCCATGACCTCTTGGTTTGTGTACCCTCACTATTACCACTATGACACATTCATCTTGTTGATATTAAATATAACCGATTACATTTAATTACGAATTACATTAATTCGTCCAAGCTAACATTACATACATTTAATTAAATATAACTTATTATATTCAATTTACGAATTGACAGTTAATTCGTCTTAACTAATATTATTTAATCTTCATTAAATAATTGTCTCATCAACACATTGACTAAGTGTTTAGTCATATTAGGCATCAATGTGATCATATTTCTATAACCACATCTCTCAAACACATCCTATACGTGTGACCTTTAGGGACCAGTTGATCACCGCCATCTGTATGATAATAACGTCAAACTTTCTAGCAACCCAACCGTTATTAGGTAAACGTTAATCAACTGATTAAATATACGAAGTATACCCTTGTGAACCTGTAAGAGATTTACAAATGTTATCACACTAATTTGTGGAGGACACAAGCTTCAACAAATCCCCCCGACCCGACCATGACCCGAGCTTTGTTGACCCGGAACTAATCCGACCCGAAATGACTCAATTTGAAAATGACTCAGCAAAACATAACTCTAGTTGAACCAAAAAGACCTGAAATGACTAATTTAAAAGCATATTTTATATTATTTACGTTAAAAAGTATCGCTTATCAAAACTGATTTAAAATTATGTAATAACACTTTTTTCTTTTTTAATCATTAACCCAAAAATGACCTGAACCCGAAATAATCTGATCTGATTGACTTAAAAATGACCTGGGCAATATACTTGAAAACACCCGACACTCAAAACAACCCGACCCGAGCTAACCCGACAATGTTGACAGACTCGAATTGACCCGACTTAAATCCGACCCGATTGACCCGTTTGCCATGTCTAAATTTAGATGACAATAATAATTGTTGGGAATGACCGAACATAGTGAAATGATGGTAGATAGAATGCATGGTTTTAAAGAAATGACATTATCTTTAACAATGTTCATCTCAATATCAGCAAACTTATTACTTTATGTAATAATAGCATTAAGATCTGGAATGAGACTAGACATAAGGATCTCAACAACCCCAAAAAAGACAATTCAACTAGAATCAATTCTAGTTAGGAAGAAATCTAGTGGGAGAAACCTAGAAACGGATTCCTAAAGCTAAATTTTGACGGGTCGGGAATAGAAGGCAATAAAGCTGCTTTAGTATATTGTATAAGAGATCATAATGGTTATGTCATTTTGTTAGGAGCAAAAAAAGTGCGGGTCTAACAGTATTCTTGTTGCGGAAGCTCTCGCTTTAAAAGAAGACATTTCAGCAGCTAAATCCTTAGGAATCTCAAAGTTAATTGTGGAGGGTGATAATTTATGTGTCATTAACTCAATCCGTAGCACTTGGCAAATAAATCTCTTGGGAAATCTCTAGTATTATTAAAGATGTGAAATTAGACCTTCATTGTTTCGATGAAGTGATAATTAAACATTGCTTCCATGAAGCCAACAATGTTGCTGACTTTATGGCTTTTATTGGACATTCATGTCCAACTCTTTCAAAGGGGGTTTGAAACCCATGGCTTTAACTTATCTCACTCATTCAAAAACATGAGATAGATTGGTCTCCTATCCCAAAGGATTAATCTAATTTTCTTACCTAATTAAAAAAATGTTGACAACTCCCTTCTCCATTGGGGCAGTTTAAGACCATCCCCAAGCAGAGGCCGCGCTAATTAGGTCGCGACCCGGTTTTACTCTTAATCCCACTTTATTTATCTTGATCTACTTTCACCCTCCCACGCAGAAGGTCACGACCTAGGTCACCAACTCAATCATTTTTTACTTTCCAACCAATTACATCTCTCCACATTATATCACCTTTTTCATATTTTTTATTTATTAATTATTAATATTGTCAACCAATCATATATTGTCACATATAGGTCACAAGTTTGGTCAATTTGCTCCACTAAAGGTCACAAATTGACCTATTCTCTCCAAAGGTCACCATAATTTTCTAATTAAATGGTGATTAGTGTGACCCAGCAAGGGCATGACCTAGCAATTGACGTTGCTTGAGCATGGTCTAAGAATGATAAAAAAATAGAAAATCCATTGGCTTAGAATATCGGCTCCACTCCCTTCTCCTCCCTTTCTTCTTGCTTTGTTAAAGTTCTCAGAAAGAGACCAAGGGAGGTGGTTGTTTCAAAGTCATACATCCACTGATCCACCTCACTCGAGTCACTTGCTCCAATTTTATTCCTCATTTTCCAACTTGTAAGCATCATATTCATCTTTATTATTAGCTACCAAATCAAATTCTAGGAATTTCTATTGTAATCATCATCATCATTTTATCTTATCATTCATGCCATCTTCATTTATTCTCATCTTTTTTTTTTATTTCTTTTTCTTCTTGTATGCTTTATTCTTTTTGTTGGAATTTCTATTTCTTCTACAAATTAGATTAGATGCTACACTCAATCATTTGCTTACCTTATTCAATTCTATCCATATTTTATTCTTCCTTATAAACAAGAGGGACTTGTCTATATACTCCAAACTATGATTCCTAAGTATTTCATTGCATATGCCACTATTCCGATTTCCCAATTCGCCTCTTATTTACCTCTTCTATGTGTTTTCTCAACCTGCTAAGTGTTAACTATGGTTGATGTCAGTGTTTTTGTGCTATTCGGCTTGCGTCCTCGTTACTTGTAACTCCTCTACCTCATTTCGTGTTTTTGCAAACGATACAATTCCAAATTAGTTGTATGATTTACATAGGTCCTACTGTCGTACAATCGTGAACCTGTTTTGGATGAATGGCGTTCCTAAGATCAAATTTGTTGGATCGGATAGTATGTTATTGTAAGATCCTACAAACTAACTAGGTAACAGTCATGGATGGTTAGTTCTTGGATTTCAAACTTTAGGCGTGTAGATGAAAAATGTAAGCTTTCTGCTTGATTGCGACTCAATTATGTTCTCCAGGAAGTGGTATGAATAATAGGTGCTACAACTGAGACTCAGCATTCATATGTGTGGTATATTGTTAGTATCGCAAAATTCACAAACAATTGACCCATTTAAATTATTCCTAGTTTCTCAACTTTATAGCTGTGCGCCAATAAGAGCCCATATTTCGAATGTGAAGGGTCCTTGTTGCGTTGATGCTCATCTAATCCTCCATCATCTGTCTACTAATTGACATTATACTGTTACATATAAACTAACATTCACTTATATACTTCTAACTATTTTATGAAACCATGTACGGAGGAGAGCACCGGTGAGGAGAATTGAGAGTTGGGGAATGGATAACGTGGTTAGGGGAAGGGGAAGACTGACACAAACATGGATACGTGTGATTGGAAATGATATGAGTGTTTTGCAAGTCACTAAGAGTATGGCGAAGGAGAGGGTATTGTGGACAGAGAGAATCCATGTTGAATTTTAGATATTTCCTTATCTTTTACCATTTTTACTTAAATCGACTTATACTCTTTTTTGTTTAAAAAAGGCGACTTAACTCTTCTTTGGTTTACAAATCTGTTTCGCCACTTTAATCTTTAATCTTGGTTTTCACGCTTTTCTTATTTTTATTTTTAGTTTTTACAAACACACTTGTTTTGTTAACCATTTATCTATTTTATTTTCCTTTATTAATTTACCTTTGACTGTATTAGCGGATTCAAACCCATATGGATTCCGATGATGTTTCATGTTAGCCGACCCTAACCTATGTTGTTGTTGTTGTTGTTGTTGTTGTTGTTGTCTGTAGGTCTTCTGCTTAGATTTCAAGAATAGGGAACTGCATTCTTGTACGCAACTTCAACATGGGATCTGAAGGACCTAAGGTTGTGACATTTCATGTTACTGGCTTTAAAAAGTTTCATGGAGTATCTGAAAACCCCACAGAAACCATAGCTACCAACCTAACCGATTATGTGACTAAAGTCGGCCTTCCTGCTGGGGTGAAACTCGGGAGTTGCACAGTTCTTGAAACAGCTGGTGAGGGGGCAAGACCTGCACTATATAAGATTTTTGAGGCAGCTGCCTCTAATGCTAATGATGAATACATTGTGTGGGTAAGTTATCACTGGCATGAAACTGGGTGCTTGTATTTTTCATTGAGCTATGTAATGCATCTTTCAAATTACAACTATGATTTAGTGAGAAATCACCCGAATTCTGATAATTTATCTCATGTCTCTTTCTTATTGAGATCCTATTGCTGCTGATGACAGAAAACTTCTTTCTGGTTCAAATAGCTTTGAAATTTGAATTGCTTAGTTGATACTAAAGTCTATGATTAGGAGTTCGTATACCACGAACATTTCAAAGTTATATGGTTGACCATTTTCTTTCTGATACCTACTGTTTGATTGGTTTTTTCTTTTTCTTTTTGCTGTGTTACTCTGACCCAGCCCCAAGTGTCGGACATGATACAGTCTTGAGTGTGACACAACTATTTTGTGAACAAACTTTCATTTTTTTGCCAAAAAGGAAATGTCATGTTGTGTCTTGTCCGAATGTTGGAATGCTGGGTACGCGACACACAACCAAAGTAAAGTGTTGAAGAAAAATGGATTTTCTTTTATCTGAGATTATGGACGCCTAGTTTTTAGACAGCCATTATTCATTAATTGCTGATTTGCTGCTATAAAAAAAACTATCCAGCTGTTTAGCTGTTCCGCTCATTTTGGCCGTGATGGCAGCTGGTAATTTTGTTCTGTTTATTGGATTTGTTTGCCTTCTCCGTTTAGAGAAGTGCAGCAAACCAAGAGGTGAAGCACGCAGAAGGACAACCCAAATAACCTTTAGGAAAATATACGCATAAAAGCAATTTGTCTGGGCATAAAAGACTCTAATTGTTGTCCTGTTTCTAGATGAATTTGTCGACCACTTGTTATACAAAATCTTATGGAAAGTGAGTCCCCATCTACTCCTCTCACTAGTCTTGATAATTGGCAATGTCTTTCTTCAAGAGATTTTGTTGTGTAAAAAGCTGTTACTTGCTTGAGTAAGCCATTGTTAATTGTATTATACCAGAAAACCATTATCATGGTCTATTTTGTTGTTCTGTAGCGTGGCTTGTTTGTTTGTTCTTCTTGGTGAAGATGATGTGCTTACCTGTTTATTAACCTTAACTGTTTGTCGTTCCTTCAGCTTCATTTGGGAGTGAATAGTGGCGCCCAAATGTTTGACATAGAAAGACAAGCATATAATGAAGCAACTTTTCGCTGTCCAGATGAGTTTGGATGGCAACCCCAGGTGGATAAGATTTTACCTTTTGCTGACCTTTATACTCCCTTCAAAACTTGCTCTTCTGCCTCTTCTTATTCGCTGGTTTAGCTCACACTGAAGTATGTCTCTCTTTTGTGCTTTCTTTTCAGCAAGAAACCATAGTTGCAACTGATGGGGACATCTCTAAAACGAAACAGGTATTTGCTACTATTCTTTTTGATGAACCACACAATTAATTGCAGTTACTCACTCTATCCCACGGTCATCAGATAATCTATTCCATTTGGGGCGTCTCGGTCAAAGGTTGACCTTTGTTTAGGTGATTGCTGTTAATGTGCAAATTGGACATTGTGTGTGTGTGTGTTTGTGTGTGTGTGTTAACTTATATATAATATGCAGTCTATGCCACTTGTTATTAAAAAAACAAAGCCAAATTTGGTCCGTCCTTCTTCCTCAAAAGTAAAAGTAAACAAATAACGGAGCTGAGGGAATACATATAGTGGCCTTGAATATTAGAATGTATACCTTTTTAGTATTTAGTAAGCCCATTAGTCTCCCTGCAGAAAAGAGCAGATATTTCAACTTTCCGTTACCTCAAGCCACTTAGAATATGTGACTATGAATCTGTAAGGCGTTACAGATTCTAGGCGGCTGGGAAGAAAAATTGCTTTGAGAATTGCATTGAATAACATCTAGACATTAAACAGAAGGGGAGCCAGTTTAGTGACCCAATCAATCAATATCAATATAAATACTCCCTCCAATCCCCTATTTTCTTCCCTTTTGTTTTGAGGGCAAAAATTAAGAAAGTAGCAAATTTACTCATTTGCCCTCATATTACCCCCACATAATCCTCTTCTCCTTTCTTCTCCCTCATGTTACCACACAATGAACCGGGCATGGGAAGCATGGAAGGTGACCTCTCCTCTTCTCCTTTATTCTCCCTCACCGACAACCTCTCCACGGCAGGCTCACCGGCGATCTATTTATTTGTTGTAGATCTGGCATTTTTTTTTCTAGTGGTTCGTCTCCAACGGCCTCTAACCTCTCTGTCGCTGCCTTCTCCTTTATCCTCTTCCGCTTTCTCCTTCCTCCCTTACTTCTCCGACCAAATCCAAGAAACGGCGGGGTTGGTGGTTAGATTAACACAATTTTTTATTCAATTGAAATTGTAGTTGAAAAGGCGGTTGTTAGAGGTACGGTGGTATTGTGGTGGTTAGATCTCTAAGTAGTGGTGGTTGGTTGTTGGTGGTAGCTGCAAGAGGGAGAACGACGAGCGACAGGAGGGAGGAGTTGTTGGAGTGGTGGTTGAGTGGTGTTGCGTGGTTGAGGGAGGGGGTATCCGTGGTTGTGATAGTGTTGGTGGTGGCGCGTAACAAGGGCACGGGATTGAGAACTTGAGATTGGGACGGGGGTATAAGAGTCCATTTAGAGATAATTTATGTTCAAATAAAAAAATAGGGAAGAAAACCTTAATAACCGAATAAGGAAATAGGGAAGAATATAGTGAATTGGAGGGAGTATATATTTAGGGCTTTTTTCGAGCAACGTGGTAGTCTCCAAGTTTTTTAAAACACTCTAATTAATATATAATACTCCCTCCTATTCACCATATTCTTCCCCTTTCCTTTTTGCACAAGGAATAAGAAACCAATTTTGGACCACACAAAAACACACTACCTCACATGTAATTTAATTTGGACCACACAAATCAACCCAAAAAAGGAAATAGGGAAGAAAATCCGAATAATCCGAATAAGGAAATAGGGAAGAAAATGGTGAATAGGAGGGAGTATTTTAACATTTCTATTAGAATTAGAAAACTTTATTTTAAGATAATTAATTTTCAATTTTCTACTAAAATTTATAGACTTTGGCTAATTAATTATTTATTTTTACCATTTCTACTAGAATTAGTAAACTTCTATGATATTTCATTTGGGTTAGTTCCTTCAAATTACAGTCGTATTCTTTACTCTATTTGCTTATATTTTACTAATTTTCTTTGATTACTAACTTTATTTCCTCCGTATATTATATTTAAAGCCATTTAAGTGAGTTCACATGAAAACTTGCAGGGTATTTTGTTATATGGTATACAACAATGAGGGTAACTTTTTTTTAAGAAAAATATAAAATAATTTCTCAACTCAACATATCTTAGTATTGTCAATGTACATATCTCTACGTAGCCGCGATTTTGGCTTAGAATTGAAATTACTATCAATCTACTACACTACCTCCAGAGAAAGATAATTAGAATTATTATTTGAATAACTTGAATTAGACTCAAACTTTTATAATCAAGAGTACAACATAATGTTAATGTTTTAACTGATTTAAATTATATGATCATATTCATTTTCAATTATATTATCCTCCTAGTTTGGTTAGAACTGCAACATTAAAACATAACATTAGTATATATCCAAATTTTGGCGATTTCTTTCTCCCAAATACACCTACAAGGCTATAAGGTTATAAGGTCCTGACTTCTAATCTAAGTATTGTGTTCAACTGGCTCTTTTTCAATAAAGAAAATATAAACCCTTCTGTTTTTTTTTTGGTTTCCTGGCTAGCAAATTATATACCAGGTAAATCAATGTGTCAAAATTTTGAAATAGCAAATAATACAAAGAAAAAGTCTTTTCTTATCGGTCAGATACAATACCATTTGTAGCATTATGTGGAGTATACCCCCACCAATTCAAGAAAGCCTCAATAAAAGAGAAATACGGTGTTGGGTACTGTTAGACCCTATAATTATTTAAGGTTGGGCCAAGACAAGAAGGTTAAGGTGATTTTGTTAGGTTTTGAAGGAGCACCGAGAGCTGATATCACAAAAAGAACGAAGTTTAAAGGACAATGTGTAACAAGAATATTTTGATAATGAAAAAAAGAGCACAAATAATTAAATCATTGTCAGAAACGTTCCAAGTGCCATTGCGAATAATAAAGAACATCAAACGCATGATTCGGGTGGGGAGGGGAGGTGCAAAAAGAAGGGATCCAGGAGGCCTAAAGGTGTACCGCGTCTATGTTCGTCGTTTATCATACTTTAGATACATAGATAAAAAGAGATGCACCAGAAAATTTCAAATTTCAACCTGGATGACAAGTAGTTCGCTCCATAGGGGTAAAAACGATACACTTGAAAGTTCATCCTTCTAACCGCTGCCTTAAATGATCATGGCCAACCCAAACAATACCCATTAAAAGAGAAGTATCACAAAAGGCGGCGGCTACATACATTGATTTTGTTGTCATTGGGAATGAGGAGGGGCCAATAGATTCAGTTGACATGTGTTTGAGGGCGTTCTTCTAAGAATATTGGCAAGAGACCAAGAAAAGCAATGACAACGAGTAGAAGAAAGCCATTATGGACCCAAACGTCTAACACTGAGTCGACCAAAGGCACATGATTAAGGAGAAAAGATCATAGTAAATCAAAAGAGTTCGAGTGATTATGTTTTGTAATCTAGGCTGGAGCTAAGCAAATTAAAGGAGCACGTAAAAGGTAAGCGGTGACAAGAACCCTATACACTGAAAAGCGAGGGACAATCCCACATTATGTGAATGGTGCTCTTAAAATGATGTTGATACATGCCACAAGAAAGCGAAATAGGCAAACCCCGAGAGGAGAGGGTAACATTATGTGGGAGTATACCCAACCATGCAAGTCACAAGAAAAAAGAAATACGGTTCTGGGTACGAGCAGACCATAACCATTTAAAGTTGAGCCCAAAAAGAAGGGTGACGTGAGAGTAAGAGCACTGTTTAAAATAAGAGAGGCCTAAGGATAAACTTTAAAATGAGCAACAAGAGGTGATATAAGAGTAAGAACAACGTTAAAAGGAAAATGAGAAATAAGAATTCTTTGATGATGAAAAAAAGAGCACAAAATTAATTCATTGTCAGAAACGTTTCAAGAGTCATTGACAATAATTGAGTACATCATATAAATTCGTGGTTGAAGTGAGGCGGAGGACATGTCGAAAAGAAGGGATCTAAGTCCTAAGGTTATATCGCATCTACATTGGTCATTTATCATATTTTTGATACATAGATCAAGAGAGAGAAGATGTGTACATATTGTATGTAATGCAATGTTATGGAACACGATTTTTTAAAATAATGCTAAAAAATAAAATATTTATCATTTTGGGTTGGTTTTGAAACTATTTGTCAAAATGGTGTCCACGTAGGACGGAAAATCACGAACCTAAAACACGGGATACACATGCCACTAACAATGGCGTGTTTAGTGTACTCTAGAAGACAAGATAAAAGGACCGAAACACGCCACTATAAATGGCGTGTCTGTAAGAGTAACGCCACTTGTAACGGCGGGTCTTTAACACTACAAAAATTGCAGGAAAAGCTTCTCCAACGGACCAAAGGAGAAAGTCAAAAGAAATGGCTTGTTCAAACCCACAAATTGCAGAAGATTAAGATTATAGTCAAGTCTTAAATCTCAACAATTAAATCAAGCTTCCTAAATCCCAAATCACTCGGACATGTTCAACGATCCAAGATTGGCACGACCACTAGCGATAAACAATATCAATGCCCAAAGACACCATGTCCAGTTGTCCACCAATGATTTCGGTGGTTACGATCCCAATTAGCCAAACAGATCGGTGACGAACGATAGCGACGGTTTTCTCCAAACAGATCGGTGACGAACGATAGCGACGACGACGATTTTATCTTCCTCCTCCGTCTCAGCCCGAGTCTATATCTTCAACTATATTAATGTGTAATTTACTGTAGCTGGGGAGCTTAAAAATAAGAAAGGAGAGATATTAGTTTATGTGAGTTAGCATGGTGAAGTTAATTGTTGAGCTAAGTTGTAAATGGTGTGACCATGGCAGTCGACTCTGATGAGAGCTTAAACAATGGTGATTGAGAGAGTTATGGCGGGTTGTTGTGGGCCACGAGGTGGAAGTAATGGAGGTCGAGAGTGGCGATTGAATTGAAGATGGAGAGCAATTTGATTTATTTGAGGTCAAATGTTGGGGAAAATGCGTAAAAGTTACCTGCACTTGTAGATTTGCTCTAGCCCATGTTATGATGAAAAATATGTGATGGATCAAGAGCAAAATAGAAGGGTGGAAGAAGGGATATTAAAGTTGCACTGGAAAAGAGCGGAAAAGAAGGTCGTTGACTTAGTTTGCATCAGCTTTATTATGCTAAAGAACACGCCATTCACACTGGTGTGTTTACGTCAAAAGAATTCCACCTCAATTTTGTACTTACACTAAACACGCTATTAGTAATGGCGTGTTTGTTCCAATTTTTAGATTTTGAAAACCTGAGCCTACGTAGACACCATTTTGACAATTATTTTCAAAACCGACCCAAAATGACAAATACTTTATTTTTGAGCATTATTTAAAAACGGATTCAATGTTATGTGAATTAAAATACAAATGAATTATCATTTTTATCAAAAAAAACTCACAAAACTACAATCTAAAGGAAAAAAATCTGTCATCAGTCTAGCTAATAAAATCACAAGTTGAAGCAATAATGATCGTTAATAAAATTATGTTAGCATAAATTTTTTTTTAGAATCTTCTTTACACAATAAAGGTTAAAACGTCCTTACACACTATACATGTAGTCAATTATTTTAGAATCACTAGTTTACATAATAATTTAAAGAGAAAATTGTTGATTACAGCCTTTTATAAACCTCATTTTGAAAATTACAGCCTTATATAATTTTTTTTGAAAATTACATCCAAAATATTACTTTTCTTCTAAAATTGCACCAACTTGAGTTTTCCGGTGAATTTTTATGATGTTTTTATGATGTTTGGGGTGATTAATTGGTTTGTGTTAAGGAGAGGTAAGAAATTTGGGTAAGTAGGCTCTCAAATAATAAAGGGTACATCATAAAAAACATCATCAAAAATCACCAAAAACCTCAAGTTGGTGCAATTTTAGAAGAAAAGTAATATTTTGGATGTAATTTTCAAAAAAAATTATATAAGGCTGTAATTTTCAAAATGAGGTTTATAAAAGGCTGTAATCAACAATTTTCTCTAATTTAAATGAAAGAAGGGTCAATTTTTGACACCAATAGAAATGGAAAATAAAGTCATTGATGGTAACCGAACCTTTAATTCAGGAGTTCACGTTGCAAATGAAAGAGCTAAATATTCTTGTCAGTGGACCCTTTTCGCGATCGAACTTGTCTAGGCTTTATAGGTCAATGAAACACAGTTGATCAGATTCAAAGTTAATCTTTCAAGTTCATTGTCTTTTCTGCTGACATGGATATTATTGTCTATGAAGACCGTTTGCAACGTGGACGCAATATTTAGTACCTTGAAGAAGAAAGGATTCAATTTGATGATCTCGGATGACCCAGGTCGATTTGTATGTAACTACGTTTACTACCATTCACTTCGATTTGTAGAACAGAAGGAAACCAAGTCGTTATTTGTGCATGTTCCACTTTTCTCTAAGATTGATGAAGAAACACAAATGAAGTTTGTCGTTTCCCTTCTCGAGGCTGTTGGCGCTACTTGTTGAAAGCCATTTGATAATTTGCTATTCAAGCTGTATTATTAGTGCTCTTCTTGTGCTATTCATGAGTCAAGAATTTCCGTGTTAAAAGAACTATTTGCTGCCTGGCTACTGCTTGTTGCCTGTGTAAAAAATTTCTTTCTGTATTGATTCTGGGTGATCTTGTAAGGAAAATCAATGGTGCAATTTGAACAATTGCTTGTATAAGTATTGAGCTCAGTGGTTTGGAACTTTGTTTTATAGTGCAATATGTCTTGGTATAGACGGGTGGGGCGAACAGACGGGTAAAGACCTCTAATAAAATGGGTAGGGGGGACAAGGTGGGGCACCCCTCATGTGCTTCCCACTTATGGCAAATGGGTATTTTGTGAGGGGAAATGGTATCCGTGTATACGTATAGACGGATAGTGTCCGTCTATAATGAGAATTTGTGTTTATAGTGTATTCTAATGACAGAATACACGATGATACTGTCAGTCTGTCATATCTAAGATTCGGCTACAAGTTCCGTGTACCAGTGTGTCAGACACATTTCTTCTAAAATTTAAAATATCATTTTGGCATAAAATGAAATTTTTTAGTGTGTTTGGACATTGTGGCAATGTGCTATGGACATTCAGGGAACTGAGGGAATAAAATAGGTTATAAGAGTCGTTTTGGATGGTGTTTCTGAAGGTATCAAAATGAGGCCTAATGCCTTCTATTTATAAGCCTAGGAATAGGCGGTTAGACCATCCACAACGGTGTCTTTGTGCATTCTTGTGAAGATTAGAAAATAATTAAAAAATCAAAAAGTTGTCACATGGGCAAGAAAAGGACGTTTCGTGCGAGAATTCTCGCCTGTGCGAAAACATGTAAGAAGTGAGATAGTGGGGCCACTTTGTTTACTTTTACATAAAGAATTGAATTGGTTTTTTTTTTCCCTTTATTTAATCACTTGGTCCACTAGAAACATGACATTTGTTGATGTGGGTATAAAAACAATTAGTCTCCCTTGTGACGGGTCACCATTTGTGGCGGATATTTTGTGAGTTAAAATGGTAACAAAATGGGTTAGTGGAGAAAGGGGATCACATGAATAGTGTTGCAGAGAGAGAAAAAGTGGGTACTTTGTGAGGTAGACGGATAGTGTTGGTCACAAATGAGATTTTGTGGTATAGAAAAGAATGAAAGAGAATGGAAAGTTAGAGTATTTGTTGATGTAGGTGTTTTTTTGATATTTTTTGATGAATTTTGGTGGTGAATAGAAATGTCAGGTGGACGGTGAATTGGAGAGAAAAAAAGTGAAAAAAATGTAGAGTAAAAATTGGTGCGAATTCACTGATGCGAATGATCTAACGGCCTAAGGGATGCATCCTTCGTGCCTCTCGGCCTTGGCGTGAATAAGGGCAAAGGAACCTATTTGTTCCTCTTCATGGCGCCAAAAGGGGCTTCCAAAGGGGGTGCGTGGGGAATGTTTTAAGCGAGAATCTTGTCCCCTAATAGCTGCGCGGATTTGAAACTAGCAGCTTGTTTGCGCACCACTTCAGCTTTTTAGTACTATTAAAGTTGGAGTAAAACTGCATGCATTTGACCTAGACCTGTTGAACGGGTCGAAAGAGCGGGTTGCGGGTCATGTAATTTTGGGTTCAAATTAACAAAGGTCGGGTATATTTCAGGTTGAGGAACATATGGGCAGAGGCGGAACCAGAAACAAAATATATCTAGGGCTGGATTTAAATATAGTACAATTGATAATTTTTTTTCCTTTGAAAATACTTCGTAAAATATACTATCTATATGGGTCCTTAATCTTGTCATGCAAAATTAATTCAAAAGAGTCCTAAAACGATAAGTTTATGTAATACTCTGTATATAATTTAAAGAACTTTATTATTGTAAAAAGGAAAAAAAATACTAAAAAGAAGTCCCGGTTCCAAGTTGTTCAAGACTAAAATAATAGTGGCGTTGAGTTTCTCGACCCGAAAGTCAGCGGCCCTCCCTCGGTTCCAGCATTGAAGATTCGATTCCAGCATCATACGAGCTCGGATTGCCGCCTCCTCCTCAGAGAAAGACGATCAAACAATTCCCAATCATGGCTCGTGATGCTGGCGATTCCTGTGTAGCCGGTGTAACACTACGGATTTTTATAAGTTAAGTACTCGACCGAGTAGTGCCTACTCGGCCGAGTAATGTTAAAAGTGTATTCTGTTTGGCTTCTGCCGAGGAATACTCGGCCGAGTATGAGGAATACTCGACCGAGTAGAGGATACTCGACCGAGTAGAGGATACTCGTACGAGTATGCTCTATACTCGACCGAGTACCCGTCGTCGAGTATTATTTCTGCAGTTTTATTTGGGAATGGTTAGGGCGTTATATATTACGATAAACAGTTTCTATTTACAATTTACAAAACCTAAAACATCCTACGACGCTCTAATCATCTCTGAATCTCTCCTTTGGGTGATCATAGCAATTGTATTCTTTCCTTTGATTCATCTTCGGTAAGTCCCCATCCTTATATTCAATGATTGATATTTAGGGTTTGTCTTTGATCATGAATTGGGGGAAATGGGGTTTTGCAGTTAGTGATTGGAACTATGTGATTGTTGTTGTAGGTGACGATGTGGTATTTGTTATGCATTTGTATGGTTGATTGCAGCGTAAGCGGATTGCGAAAAGGTAGGGTTTCCCTACTCAGTTTACTGTTCTTTGTAAGACATGTTTGTTGTGATTATTGTTATCTGTTGATCATCGGAGTATGGAGATTGTTGTGACGATGTTGGTGTGAGGGGATTGAGATGGCTGTGATGTCATGTGATTGTGATTGTGGTGGAGTCACTTGCGGGAGTGGCTTCACACCTAGTTCGCCCTCCGTGGAACCCGCCACGGGAGGGGATGTGCACATTAAGGGACAGGGGATTGTTAGTCGCTCGTTGATGAGTGGACTAGGTGGGGATGGGCTGCGGTCACCCCATCGGCGAGGATTACCTGTTGCGATGGGTAATCTGGCAGGGCTACACACTTCGGTGTGTAGTCGGTTACTGTGTGAGATCGATGGTCAGCTGGTTGTCTTGTTGTTGTCTTATATTGATTGAGTAGAACTGACCCCGTGTTGTTGTTTTGTAAAACCTGCGGTGATCCATTCGGGGATGGTGAGCGGTGTGATGTAATGCGGATGTTTAGCTATGGGACAATCATGGGAGTCATCACGTCAAGTCTAGCTTCCGTTGTTATGAGTTTAGATGTCTTGGATTTCATTTGTATTGAGACATTGTACGTTTATTTTGAGTTGGTCTGAGATAATGTAATCTTTAACTTTTATACTTTAATAAATGTTGTTTGGAATTTGTAACTTTGATATACTAACCTCGGGAAACCGAGATGGTAATGTGACCTTTCATGCTAGGGTAGTCCTTGGCAAGGTACCTTGGTATGAGGGGGTGTTACAAAGTGGTATCAGAGCCGACGATTCCGGCACCTAAAACTAATGAACTCAATGAACTTAGAGAGTCAAAATAAAATGAACCCGGGGAGAGTTGTTTGGAGCTACCGCAAAGACTTGGGAGACGTCCGAAGTCGCACTATGGCCCTCACAATCTCAAGGTCTGGCCACCGTGGGGAATTTGTTGTGAGTCTTTTCGTTGCGTGTGTGTGGCATGTGGAACTTGAATGGTTGAATCATGTGAATGGAAGTGAGATGTGTGGAAACATGTGTAAGACGTGGTGAAACTTGTTGAAACGGATTTGGTATGAAATATGTTGGCATGTTAAATGTTTATTATGTGGCTTTCAAAAGGGTAGTGATACATGCGTATATAATCATGATGATGTTAATGTTGGTTGTTGGTAGTAGCATGTGATTAAGGTCTTCCGTCTATGCATATGAATATTGTGTTTAATTTTGATGTGGGTATGGTAAACGTTCACATATGTACTGGTTTTTAGAAGTATTGGGTTGTTATTATTTGTTTTATGCATGTTTAAGTTGTTTTGTTAAGGAATTTTGAGTTGTATACAAACCGATGTTTGGAAGGGTTGTCTTAAAACTGTCATAAGTCGAGTTCTAGAAATGATATTTCTGTGATTCCAAGTTGAGGTGATAGCTTGTCCACTTACGATTCTAACGATAGGTCACACGCCCGGATTGACCAAGTAACGAGTGAGATATGATCGTTTTTTAAAACTGGACGGACAGTCTTGAGAATCTTGCTGATACTCGGACCGAGTAGTCCCTACTCGGCCGAGTGTCTTTATACTCGACCGAGTATTCCATATTCGGCCGAGTAATCTCTCCGTGATAATACTTGTTTAGCGTGCGGAGTCGTGGACTCGCCGAGTAGTCTTATACTCGACCGAGTAAGGTCTACTCGGCCGAGTATTCCCAATACTCGACCGAGTAATCCTTCCGCGGCAATTGAGTTGCTTCGGAGTCGAAAACTCGACCTAGTAATATAGTTACTCGACCGAGTACCTTGTACTCGACCTAGTATGTTATGTACTCGACCGAGTACCTCGTTGGGCGGCCACTTTGAGTCGGTGGCTATGTTTTTACTCTTGTTTTGAGCCGGTGGCTATGTTTTTCATTGTTTTGAGTCGTAGGGTATATACACATGTATGTTTTGAGTCTTAACGCATTCTTTTATATGTGAGACGGTCTTGATACGTAAGTTACCAGGAAGGTATGACATGGAGAATGATGGCTTATGAGGGATATGTGTTGGGTAAGGAAGACATGTGTTAATGTGGTTGTGAAGGATAGTGGAAAAAGAAAAGGGAAGAATGATGAGCTAATCGAGGTAAAGAGCATGTTTTGTGAGATACGATGAGTGATATAGTCGTGTATTGAGTAGTATAAAAGTAAGTGTGACATTTCGGGATGTGTAAGGACTTATAGAGGGAGACGGTTAGCATTGTGTTGCTTAAGGATATATGTAATGAAAGGTTTCTTTAGAGGGATGGAGAAGAGGGGTATATAGTGAACTTAGATAGAGTTATGTCGCGACGTAGATTTGTAGATAGTGACCAAGTTTGGGAATTTGGAATTTTCACGATGTGAGTCTAATGAGTAATTCTTTGGGCAACTAACGGTATGAGATGAATTTTGGTTTCCTAGTGATGTAAAAAGGGAGATGCAATTGTTTGAACTTTAAACGTTGATTTTATGGATAGATTAGTGACAATTGGGAGTTATAGTATAATGAGAGAAGACCCATGGTAAGAAAGAGTGAGACGATATCGACATAAAATAATGGGATTTGAGTTTGGAGCAATGTGAAGGTAACCGGAGCACTAGAGAGTTAGATAGAAATAATGAAGAGTTGAATTATTAAGGGAGTTTGTCGAGGGTAAAAGAAAAGAATAAGGGGAGTAAAACTAGGAACATGTTCACCGAGGTTATGTGATATAAAAGTAAGGAATCGTCGAGATGTATGATACTATCATGAGGATTTGAGTTTAGAGTTATATAGGAGTTCCAGGACAAAATGATAATCATGAGTTTCGAGGAATTAAAGAAAGCAAAAGTTGGGTAAAGAATTTGCACGATATGAGATTTTGGTGGTGAGTCGGGTGACGATACAATTACGGATGGAATTGGAAATAGTGTTGAGGTAATTTTTGTTGATATATTTGATGTTTGTTGTTTGGGATGAGAACCAAAGGGAGGAAAAGGGATTGTTATATTAAGAAGTGATAGTAAGAGAGTAGTCACATGAAAAATGTTGGTGTCATAGTATTGTCACTAGTGGTTGAGGATGATGTTATTTTGGGGAAGTTAGTTGTTCTAATGAGGTTGATTCTGTGAAGGTGATTAATGTTTGGTTATGAGGGAGTTTAAGGTATGGATATATGAGGTATTCGTTGGTAGTTGGGTACAGATAATATGGCTACGTTCGCCGGGTGGTGATAATTGTGTGTAAACGAAGATATGTTATGAAGGGCACCTGAGTTAAGTCTGGATAAGATATATTCATTGTCAAGTGGTAACTTACGTGATCAGGATTGACTAGTTGGATGTGATTATGGGTCTATGATGTGTATAAATGTTTGTGTGAGGTTCGAACCTCACGAGAAGCTTGTAGGGTGTGATAGTCTTTAAGTTGTTATATGAATGGTTGTGATAGATGTTGGGTACGACAATCTAATGGAATGAGGTTCAAAAGGTAATAATTCGGTTGATCTGGCATGGATAGTTAAAATCGTATGTGTATTGATGATACATGTTTATTCCGTGAAAAGGTATGGATGATAGGCATGAGATTCTTGTATGTTTATTCCGTATAATATGTTGTGTTATAATCTAGTAAAACGGTTTTGAAAGAGTTTTCTTGTTCGAAATGTCATCTTCGAGTCGGTGTTTATGGGAATTATATGTGGGTGTGATGTTTATCGATGTGGGTATTGTGCCTCGGGTGGTGATCCGGGCACGGTACTTTGTGTTGTGATGCGGGCATTTTCGCGCTGCGGTGCGGTCGTTTTATTCGGGCGGTGTTCTGAAGTCAAATCACCGGTTGTGGTGGAGTATACGGGGCGGTTACGATTTGAGTTTTGAAAGTACAGATAGGTTATGCATAGATTGTTGTTTTGTTGCTGTTGTTTCTTGTGAATTTCGGTTAGACATGTAGACCGTTGTTTTGTTTGTTGATGTTTCTTACCAGTTTCAGTTTGGGAATTAGGGTAGAGTATGATATGAAAGAGAGTTGTATATGTTTTCGTTGTTATCATGGTATAGTGATATTCATTGATGGGACACGGTTGTGATAGGTTGTTACAATAATTTTGATCTTGTTCTAGATGAGGCTTTCGTAGAACATGTGTGGTAATGATCGATATATGCGGATGGTTCATAATCCTTTGTTGAGACAAAGTGAGTGTAGGGTGTTGGGTATTTAGGGTCGTGTTAAGTTATGTATGAGTCTTGCGGTAATGAAAGAAAGGAACTTGAGGATCTAGTGTGAGTGTATGTAACAAGTGTGGATCGTGAATTATGCTTTTGGCGATAAGAGTTTTATATAGTTTATATAGAGAGGTATGTCGTGTTGCGGTAATGTGGAAGAGCTAGAGTGTTTGTTATGATCAGGATTGTGTGGCATTGGTTAGATGGAGTGCAGAATGAGTTGAGGTATGAGAACTGTTTAAGTAAGAGAGCCTTGGATATAGTAAGTGTTAGATTATAAGTGGGTATCTTTCACATGTGGTGGTGTTGAAAATAATGAGAGGTATAGCTAAAGATCTAGTATTAGTGAGTTACGAGGACGTAACATGTGTCTTAAGAGGAGTAGGATGCGGCAAAGAGCGTTTGAGGGTTGTGCATGTCGTAATATTATGCTTGTAGTAGTTCGATGTTTAGGAGTGTGAGAATTTTTGATAGTGTTGATAAAAGTGGATGATGATATTTATGAGTTCGAGAGTTTTGGCAATTTGGATGATGATGTGGATGAGTGTGAGTAAACTTCGAGGACGAAGTTCCTTTTAAGAGTGGTAGAATGTAACATTCCGTTTTGATGATTGATCTTCTTTTGTGGATTGAGTGCTATTGAGTGTTATGGAAGTAATACAAGGTTGGCAACATTATATTGTGGTTATTGGGTAATGTTATGGAGTCAGTATTGAGAGCCTATGCTATAGTTGAGACGATATCGTGAGCTATGTTGTGGAAGGAAGAGTGGTTTGTGGAGTTGGTGTTAAGTGTCCATGTTTTATAGGTTGGGTTGGAACTTCGCGGTCGTGTTTCGTTTTGTTTGTTGTTTTGCTTTGAGTCGGGATAATGATTTTGTGGTGACTTGTATAGTTCCTTGGTGTTGTTATATGTGGTTGGTATAGTCTTGTGGCGTAGTGTTGTGCTTTGTTTTATAGTAGAGTGTGAACTTCGGGACGAAGTTCTTTTTAAGGGGGGAAGATTGTAACACTACGGATTTTTATAAGTTAAGTACTCGACCGAGTAGTGCCTACTCGGCCGAGTAATGTTAAAAGTGTATTTCTGTTTGGCCTTGAGGAATACTCGTACGAGTATGAGGAATACTCGACCGAGTAGAGGATACTCGACCGAGTAGAGGATACTCGGCCGAGTATGCTCTATACTCGACCGAGCACCCGATCCGTCGAGTATTATTTTCAGTTTTATTTGGGAATGGTTAGGGCGTTATATATTACGATAAACAGTTTCTATTTACAATTTACAAAACCTAAAACATCCTACGACGCTCTAATCATCTCTGAATCTCTCCTTTGGGTGATCATAGCAATTGTATTCTTTCCTTTGATTCATCTTCGGTAAGTCCCCATCCTTATATTCAATGATTGATATTTAGGGTTTGTCTTTGATCATGAATTGGGGGAAATGGGGTTTTGCAGTTAGTGATTGGAACTATGTGATTGTTGTTGTAGGTGACGATGTGGTATTTGTTATGCATTTGTATGGTTGATTGCGGCGTAAAAGCGGATTGCGAAAAGGTAGGGTTTCCTACTCGGTTCATTGTTCTTTGTAAGACATGTTTGTTGTGATTATTGTTATCTGTTGATCATCGGAGTATGGAGATTGTTGTGACGATGTTGGTGTGAGGGGATTGAGATGGTTGTGATGTCATGTGATTGTGATTGTGGTGGAGTCACTTGCGGGAGTGGCTTCACACCCTAGTTCGCCCACCGTGGAACCCGCCACGGGAGGGGATGTGCACATTAAGGGACAGGGATTGTTAGTCGCTCGTTGATGAGTTGGACTAGGTGGGGATGGGTGCGGTCACCCATCGGCGGCGAGGATTACCTGTTGCGATGGGTAATCTGGCGGGGCTACACACTTCGGTGTGTAGTCGGTTACTGTGTGAGATCGATGGTCAGCTGGTTGTCTTGTTGTTGTCTTATATTGATTGAGTAGAACTGACCCCGTGTTGTTGTTTTGTAAAACCTGCGGTGATCCATTCGGGGATGGTGAGCAGATTGTGACAGGTAATGCAGATGTTTAGCTATGGGACAGTCATGGGGAGTCATCACTTCAAGTCTAGCTTAGTTGTTATGAGTTTAGATGTCTTGGATTTCATTTGTATTGAGACATTGTACGTTTATTTTGAGTTGGTCTGAGATAATGTAATCTTTAACTTTTATACTTTAATAAATGTTGTTTGGAATTTGTAACTTTGATATACTAACCTCGGGAAACCGAGATGGTAACAGCCTTTCATGCTAGGGTAGTCCTTGGCAAGGTACCTTGGTATGAGGGGGTGTTACAGCCGGCCCGGCTTTTTTCGACATAATGACTTTTTCTTCTTTCTTTGATTGTCCGGTACCTTCCCGGGGACAGCTACAAAGAAGGTTTATCCCACCAAGCCACTAGCCTTCCTTCTGCTTCTAGTTCTGATCTAGGATCAAAGCATCCTCAGACAGACGAAGATACCACAGCATGGGCGCTCACGTTTTTGGCTTTCCTAAAATCGGAAGGAGAGGAAGTTTACCGGTTGTCCCTGCCCCCCCAATCTTCATTTAATTTTCTTTCTTTTTAATTCGCTCACGCATTAAATGCAGTCAAACCATATCTTGGAGATGAGCTTGGTTCGTTCAATTCTTAGGGAGAAGAAGGATCCAATAGACGCTTGAGCCTACCTTTGCACACCTCCGGCCCACGATGGGCCTCGACTGCAGGCTTTTCCGACACCGACACCTGGATATGGATTAAGTGAAAACAAACACAAGAAAATCCCTAACCCTCGGAAGCTTGGGGTAGGACCTGGGGCCAGAGCGGGTGGTACGAACTTGATTGAATTGAGATGACCCAGTAGAAGAAGTTCCAGATCGGTAACCAGCTGCCTAAAAGAAAAACCGCCTGGAAGGGTAACTCCCATTAATCCTTCGAACAAAAGGGACATGTAGGGACGCACATAAACCCATACTCAGGGAGAGTCAGGCAAACACCCATACCCTTTCTCAGGCAGTGAGACAGGTGGGGCTCCTGCCATTCGCTGGTCGAGCTTTCCAGAAAAAAAGCGATGCGGGCTATTTCCTTCAAACAAAAGGAGGGTATTCAAATAAAGGGGAACACCTTGCTATCATGAAAACGCCAGCTGTTAAACTTTTTATTCAAGTGATGCTCACTCAATTTAGCTTTAGGAGCTACTTCATCATTCCAATATTATTCTAAACTAGTTGGAAAGCCCATGCGATGCATGGGGCTTTCATTAGGATTATCTATAAAAATATGTTCTTAAGTTGATAAAAAAAAAATCTAACTATGTTAATTGAATCATTAATGAAAGAAAACTTGTGGTTAGTGTAGTTGATCACCAATAAATTATTAGTGCTTTTAGCATAAAAGTTTTGCCATTCAATAATATAACATCAAGTGACATAGTTATAATATGTAGTTAGCTTTTTCATTATTACAGGCACACCCGGTTTTTAATTAAATACAAAACGCCAATCTCTATAAACATAATAATGCAGCTCACCAAAATGAACCGTTAATAACGGACAGAAGCCTTTATGCGTTTTGCCAATTATTTTAACCTACAACAACTACATAAAACTGAATAATGTTACGTATAACATGTATCATAATTATATATATTTAATGTGTTCAGAGAAAATGTTAGATCTCTTACAACATAATTTTACCTTGACTAACTACAATTAAGAGTATTTGCTCCTTATAAACTTCTCGCAAAATTAAATTCAAATTGAATACCAATACAATTAGTAGTCTCTAAACAACAATAAAAAATATATGTGATTTTATTACATAGAATGCACAAGGCACCTAGTAGTAATAGTAGTAGTAGGAGGAGGAGGAGGAGGCTAGTAGTAGCATCTGTGATAACATCAATAAGTAGTTTATGGCATCATTAAAATCGTTATGTTTTCAAGTTAATATTTTATGGCAAGGCTGAAAACGTTGGTTTACGTTACAAATTTACAATGATCTGGTAATAGAAAACTATAATTTAACAAAAAGTCAAACCATCCTGAAAATTGGAGCAAACAAAATTTTGGGGGTTGATTTAGATGAGGATTTATTAATCATGAGTTCCTACAACGAAAATGTTGTGGTAATTTGGTATAATTATATCCGTTGTATAGCATTCAGAGATCTAGTTGGATTATAAAGTTACCATTCTTATTGTCTCACGCACTCTCGATTTTTAACCAAAATAGTCTTTGACTATTTACAATTAAAACTACATGCCTTAAAAACTTAATGCAAAATATATATTATGATCCCTAGTTTGGTAAATTTGTGAAAACTTTTTTGTAAACAATGTTTTTCGTGTCGCCTTGATACATTTGGTGTTTATCATCGATGAGAATCTTAGTACCTCGGATGATGTTGTTCTTAACGCTTCTACGTAAAGCTGGTCAGTACTAAAAACTGGTTTCGGGACATAAATTCCAACATGATTAAGTGATTTTCCCCGACTCTTGTTTATTGTCATGGTGTAGAAACGGTCTCAATGTATATTGTTTCCACTTAAGAACGAAATGAATCTTTGTATTTGAGGAAGTCATTACTATCCTCTGGTTCAATACCTTTTACCGACTTTGAAACCCGAAATTACCTTAGCTTTTTCTACGATTTTTAGAGCATACCATTATGAGTTATATTAAAAAAAATTTACCATGTATAGTCCCTTTCTTCATCATGTATACTGACACCCCGCGATAAAGCGGAAAATATAGCCAATAAATTAAAGCGGAAATTTGTGATATTTTAAAAACTTTTAAATTACTAGTTAAGGAATAACACGCGGGTGCCAAAAATGAAATGAGACAAATACTACAATAAACAAACTTAGGTTAGTACAACCCAAGTCTAGAAAACGGGGAAAAGATATCCCACGAATAAACATATAAGGGGTTTCTAAACTAGCAACTAAGGTCAAAGGGTTTAGTTCTCGCTAGCCCACACGTCTTCCCCACGTAAGCATCTTCACCACCTGTCATTCATGTAAACATGAACGCCACAGTCAGTGGGGAGTAACTCAGTGTTCTTCCAGCTACAATATGTAAAAATACAAGTAAACAAGCACTTAATTAAACATATTGATCATACATTATACTTGAATAATAATAAACAAGGGGTATGAACGATAATCATAATAAGATAGGCAAATTACATTCATAATGAGATAGGCATGATACATAATATTAAACATGCATTCAAGGGAGTAGAAAAACTGAGTCAACCAATTTCCTATTAACTCGACTCAAGTATTCATGTGAGATAATTAAATAATATGGAAGACACGGATACGGTCGTTTAGATAAAAGCACACATTTAAGAGAAACATAACATGGGTATGAGATTAGGCCTCAAATCATATGAAGAAGATAAACAACGGATCAATTAAATAGAAAATACATGGATGGACACCATAGCCATTACTTTGAAAACTTATTAACAACCATAGCAAGGGACGTGGCTACTAATGTAACATTAATACTTATGGCTTGCATCTCACCATAAGAACGGATGGGAACATCAATCCCGACGATCATATCGCAACTAGAGGCTTGCATCTCACCTCTAGTATCCGATAGGACCAAGACTCTCACAACCAAACAATACAAGGCACAACTCTTGCCTTGAAAGACATATACAAAGTATAGACTCAAACAAGACAACCAACCCAGACTCCAACCTCTTGGTAGGACGACGATCATAATACGGTCCTAGTCTAAACCTGGATCCAGACTCTCGGGATGGACGACACCCGATTCGACAAACGATATACTAATCGTATCCAAAACTCGAGACATGGCACGCACTCGTATCCAAAGGTCGAGTAACCTCTAATCGGAAATATGACTCACACTCGTGACCAAAGGTCCGAAAGGGAAAACATAACCCAATCCGGAAACATGGATCACACTCGTGACCAAAGGTCCGAAGAAAGGCGGGAGGATAACCCAATCCGAAAACATGGCTCACACTCGTGACCAAAGGTCCGAAAAGGAAAACATAACCCAATCCGGAAACATGGCTCACACTCGTGACCAAAGGTTCAAAAGGGGTAAATAACGAATGTCAAGTAGTCAGACAATGTAAATCGTCACACTTGGGTCACAAATAAGAGTAAAAATAATTATATAAACATAACGTAAACAATTTATGTGAAGCATGCATACGTACGAGAGTATAACAAATATCATGTGCTCCCATGATAAAGAGTGTCAACACACCATACACAAGCATTAGAACCAAGGTTAAGATGCATACCCAACAAGAAACATAAAACCCAATCTATAACAACAAGTTTAGTACTCGACTACAACAAGGGTCAACTTCAAACGGTCATAACTTGAGTTCTATACATGATAATAAGGTGAAACCAAATGGAGGTGATATCTTATCCTCTCACGGTTTTAACGGTAGGTCGTATGCCCAAAACAAATAAGTAACGAAGAAGTTATGGCCATTTTACGAAAACTAGTCCAGGCTGTGGCGCAGCCTGCGCAAATCAAAGATTTGCACGACACAACAAATTCATCTTCATCCCCAAATCATTTTTTTATCATGCCATTACCATCTCAATTGCACCATATATTACCCAAGTAACTTTATACAAGTATTAAGGGTTAAATCAAAGCATAAAAGAGGGATTAAAACACAAGATTCGATTCAAATTCAAACAATTCCAAACTAACAATTTCATGACATAATTAAACACAATTACTAAGCATGAATAAGACGGTTTCTTTACTAATTCATCCATATAAACACTCATGTAACCCAAAATATTGGAAATTTCTTCAACCAACCATGAGATGGTTTCTCACACAAACTCATTCAACAACAAACATGTGAAACAAGAAAAGATTCAATCTTTAACATACATATGAACAAACTACAACATATAAACACACAAATTTGACATAATGTCGAGTAACCCATCACCGTTATCTTTTGCACTTAAATCCACAATAGACTCGTCTACCTTTCAAGAATCCACTTCCGGATTAACTAATCTTTCTCCTAAACATAAGAAAACACAAATTAAGACTAAGAATCGAAATTAGAAAAAAGGTACCATGTATAAAATGGCTCGACAGCCCTATACAAGGAGGAAAGTCGGTTCCTTTCTTACCTAGAAAGATGGAGGGCGATGAGAGGAAGAGATAGACGCGAAAATCACTTGATTCGGATAAGAATTGAGCAAGTTATGGAGTTTTGAAGATTTGTAAGAGAAATGTGTAAAAATGGAGTTTGTTGAATATGGTGTGCTGAAATTTTGAGAAGGAAGATGTAGTTAGGGTTTCCTTCATGATTTTGATGAGGAGGAAAGAGTGGTATGTGAGCCCAATAGTCATACTAGGCCCAACATGAGAGATTGAGTCGATATACACTAAAATTTACGTCTCAAGCCCACTACAACTCAAGACGGAAAATATTATTATTTTTATTATTATCCGACCAAAATATTTATTTTTTGTATAAGCTAAGTTTTAAAAATATAATATTTATAAAAATAATGTTTAATAATGAAATTAATTAAATTAAATAATTTAAAATATAAATAAGACAATAGAATGGTTAATTAAATTATAAATGTCAAAATGGAAAATTCGCGGGTGTTACAATCACCCCATCTTTTAAAAAGGTTCGTCTTCGAAACTTGAAAATAGAAATGAAATGTCATATAAAAATAAAACCGGAATTTTAAAATCAGTAACCAAAACATTAAAAGGTTATTATCGTAAGAATCAAAATTCCTTGAAAAGTTTCAAATAAAATTTTCCGACAGAACCAGATTTTCATCAAAGGAACAGAAGTGCTCTCATTGCGCATTCAAGAACATCATATTCCAAATCAAAGATATGGTCAAAAGCAAATCATTTGTATAGATCAAAATTCGAGGTACTTTCAAAAACGTAAATGAAAAGTTTTCAAAAGTATATGTCTCATTCATGGAACGAAATTGCTCTTGTCGTGCACACAAGAACGCTAACTTTCCAAGTCAAAGACAGATTTAAAACAAAAATCATTTGCCGACAAGCGTAGAAAAAGTTATTAAACGTCACTAATAACGAGTTCTAACATCCGATCAACGTCAAAATCGAAAGAAAAAGGTAATTCACTCAAATTTTCTTTTGCAAAAGGCAAAATAGAGATAGAGGTTTCACTTTTAAACTCGAAAGGGAGTCAAATTTCTGAAAATGTAATAATAAACTTTGACAAAAGGTCATAAATAGATCAAAGTTAATAGAAATTGGATAAAATTTAAAGAAATCACAGGTTTAGCAATTCGAAATCACGATAAGGAAGTCTATACTCAAAGAACAAATAGGGAATTGAATCAAATTTTCATTTTTTTTCAAAATTTTAGAATAGGTAAGGTTCGCAAAAGTAACATAAACTTCTAACAACGAATCAAAACTGGTAGCTTGGAAATTTAGAAGTCGTACAAAAAGGAAGTTAACTTAGATAGCATAAAAACAAAGTACGTTAAGAGAGTTTAAACTTAACCAACAAGAGAGCTATGATGAATTTCATAGGGTAAGAATTGACGTCAAATCAATAAGAATGTCAAAGGTAGAGTTTTTATAGGTCACTAGCATCCAACTTAAGGGAGGAGCAAGATGAAGCGAGGAAGAGAGGTGTGAACGATAACACTTATGGCCAAAGAAGAAGGGGAATTAGACAACAAGGAAACGCTAGGTACTCAAACCTCAAACAACAACATCATCCTAAACGGTCCCGAAAACTTTCTAACAACAAAACTCATAACCACAACACTCCCAAAGATTTCCTCAAATCACTTATGTTACTTCACCCTAAGCAATTCCATGAAACAAGGCACTCCACTATGAGTGTAATCTCATCACTACAATTCCTCAAACATCCACAAACAACTTCCATAAGATCAAAGTCAAAGTTTCCAACAAAGCTATACTCATATCCAACTGGTGTCATCTGAAAGTTTTCCAAAATAGTAAAATCCTCAATCAAGGATCATAATCTCAAGTTCTAAATTCCAGGTTCCTCAAATATCCCACAAGGTTCTCATTTCAAAGCAAGGTAGCAACAACTCAACCTAAAACTCTTTCCATGAAAGTTCATCCTACTACACATTATTTTGAGAAAGATGCATAATCACCCAAGTTTGAAAAATCAATAGGATCTCGAGTCCTTCTCTCCCTTTACTTATTACGGATTCCCAAAAGCGGAACTATACTTAACTACAACATCATCTCATCATATCAAGTACTCAATACCACCACAAAGTTTATAAAACTATAGGGTTAACAAATACTTCTCAATACTAAGTCTCTCTCAAATGAAGAACTCTCAAGGTCAACTAATATCAATCACATCACCAATCCATTATGGTCATCAAAATCCCAAGGAGTATTCTTTCAAATCTGACATCCTAGAACTTTACTTACCAACAAGTCCTCAAGAAACAAGATCTTAGTTGTAACAACGCCTTACTACCTCATATTTCCTCATTCTAATACCAAAAATTGAAACTATGTCCTTTAACTTAACAATTGGCGTCAACCATACCATTATCCTTTCTAGCTACTAAAACAAGCGCTAAGACTTCCCAACAACGTAGCTTGGTCTCACTCTCATACCATGCCTCAAGTAGTAAACAAGATCACTCACTTAGACCAACTAATAATCCCACAATTAGCATTTCTCATATGATGACATCTACGTTATCAAACTCTCATATCCAAAGTGATTACGAAAGCCAATCGTAAACTCAACTTACTTGGTCAATCCTACATCCTCAAATCCACCATTCAGTTTCATCCATTTTCAGTCAAGTACTAAGCACTAGTATCCCAAGCCCCGTCTGACTACACTTCCTGACCCTTTTAGATCCCAAACATAAACAACAAAGCCAAGTTCTATAACCTAGTAACAAATGCAACTCACACTTGACACACAGAATCCACCAATAAAAAATACTAACTTTATCAAGGATCTAGGTATAAGAACCATCAAGTATGTCTCATCACACTACCTAAGTCTTTCTAACATAACCACCTCTCAAAACCAGGGTTAAGGCTCAAACACAACAATCTCCTCAATAGTCAAATTTTCAACCAAGGTCAACATTCCTCAAAAGAAGGAGTACTATCCAATAGGCGTTAAGGGGGGATTAACAAGGATCAAAGGACAAGTTAGGAGAGTACAAGAGTAACTCCCCAGGAAAAGAAAAGAGAGTTTAGAAGAAGAAGAAAACATTAAGAAGTAAATAATAAGGCAAGATACACAAAAAAAATTAGAAACATCTTCGAGGAAGTAGAAGCATTCTTCAAAGTTGAACAAATCTTCAATTTCTGGCAATAGGCACCAAATCTTGATCTTCACGTTAGTAGGTTTATGGTTATTGATCCAAGGGCACAACATTTATTAAATGACAATCAACAAACATGTTAGAACCTAACAAAAAGCAAACACACTACAGACTACCACATTAGGTCCTTAAGTCTACCCATCTCTCATTCATTATTCAAGGTCAAGTTCACATTTAAATTTGGGGTACACGTGTGTGCGTCGGGAGCAACATATGCTCTGATACCAACTGTGACACCTCGCGATAAAGCGGAAAATATAGCCAATAAATTAAAGCGGAAATTTGTGATATTTTAAAAACTTTTAAATTACTAGTTAAGGAATAACACGCGGGTGCCAAAAATGAAATGAGACAAATACTACAATAAACAAACTTAGGTTAGTACAACCCAAGTTTAGAAAACGGGGAAAAGATATCCGACGAATAAACATATAAGGGGTTTCTAAACTAGCAACTAAGGTCCAAGGGTTTAGTTCTCGCTAGCCCACACGTCTTCCCCACGTAAGCATCTTCACCACCTGTCATTCATGTAAACATGAACGCCACAGTCAGTGGGGAGTAACTCAGTGTTCTCCCAGCCATAATATGTCAAAATACAAGTAAACAAGCACTTAATTAAACATATTGATCATACATTATACTTAAATAATAATAAACAAGGGGTATGAACGATAATCATAATAAGATAGGAAAATTACATTCATAATGAGATAGGCATGATACATAATATTAAACATGCATTCAAGGGAGTAGAAAAACTGAGTCAACCAATTTCCTATTAACTCGACTCAAGTATTCATGTGAGATAATTAAATAATATGGAAGACACGGATACGGTCGTTTAGATAAAAGCACACATTTAAGAGAAACATAACATGGGTATGAGATTAGGCCTCGAATCATATGAAGAAGATAAACAACGGATCAATTAAATAGAAAATACATGGATGGACACCATAGCCATTACTTTGAAAACTTATTAACAACCATAGCACGGGACGTGGCTACTAATGTCGCATTCATATTTATGGCTTGCATCTCACCATAAGAACGGATGGGAACATCAATCCCGGTGATCATATCGCAACTAGAGGCTTGCATCTCACCTCTAGTATCCGATAGGACCAAGACTCTCACAACCAAACAATACAAGGCACAACTCTTGCCTTGAAAGACATATACAAAGTATAGACTCAAATAAGACAACCAACCCAGACTCCAACCTCTTGGTAGGACGACGATCATAATACGATCCTACTCTAAACCTGGATCCAGACTCTCGGGATGGACGACACCCGATTCGACAAACGATATACCAATCGTATCCAAAACTCGAGACATGGCACGCACTCGTATCCAAAGGTCGAGTAACCTCTAATCGGAAATATGACTCACACTCATGACCAAAGGTCCTAAAGGGAAAACATAACCCAATCCGGAAACATGGATCACACTCGTGACCAAAGGTCCGAAGAAAGGTGGAAGGATAACCCAATCCGAAAACATGGCTCACACTCGTGACCAAAGGTCCGAAAGGGAAAACATAATCTAATCCAGAAACATGGCTCACACTCGTGACCAAAGGTTAAAAGGGGTAAATAAGGAATGTCAAGTAGTCACACAATGTAAATCGTCACACTTGGGTCACAAATATGAGTAAAAATAATTATATAAACATAACGTAAGCAATTTATGTGAAGCATGCATAAGTACGAGAGTATAACAAATATCATGTGCTCCCATGATAAAGAGTGTCAACACACCATACACAAGCATTAGAACCAAGGTTAAGATGCATACCCAACAAGAAACATAAAACCCAATCTATAACAACAAGTTTAGTACTCGACTACAACAAGGGTCAACTTCAAACGGTCATAACTTGAGTTCTATATATGATAATAAGGTGAAACCAAATGGAGGTGATAGCTTATCCTCTCACGGTTCTAACGGTAGGTCATAAGCCCAAAACAAATAAGTAACGAAGAAGTTATGGCCATTTTACGAAAACTGGTCCAGGCTGCGGACCTGCGCCGCAGCCTGCGCCGAGGTGCGTAGCCTGCGCAAATCACTGATTTGCATGACACAACAAATTCATCTTCATCCCCAAATCATATTTTTATCATGCCATTACCATCTCAATTGCACCATATATTACCCAAGTAACTTTATACAAGTATTAAGGGTGAAATCAAAGCATAAAAGAGGGATTAAAACATAAGATTCGATTCAAATTCAAACAATTCCAAACTAACAATTTCATGACATAATTAAACACAATTACTAAGCATGAATAAGACGGTTTTTTTACTAATTCATCCATGTAAACACTCATGTAACCCAAAATATTGAAAATTTCTTCAACCAACCATGAGATGGTTTCTCACACAAACTCATTCAACAACAAACATGTGAAACAAGAAAAGATTCAATCTTTAACATACATATGAACAAACTACAACATATAAACACACAAATTTGACATAATGTCGAGTAACCCATCACCGTTATCTTTTGCACTTAAATCCACAATAGACTCGTCTACCTTTCAAGAATCCACTTCCGGGTTCACTAATCTTTCTCCTAAACATAAGAAAACACAAATTAAGACTAAGAATCGAAATTAGAAAAAATGTACCACGTATAAAATGGCTCGACAGCCCTATATAAGGAGGAAAGTCGGTTCCTTTCTTACCTAGAAAGATGGAGGGCGATGAGAGGAAGAGATAGACGCGAAAATCACTTGATTCGGATAAGAATTGAGCAAGTTATGGAGTTTTGAAGATTTGTAAGTGAAAGGTGTAAAAATGGAGTTTGTTGAATATGGTGTGCTGAAATTTTGAGGAGAAAGATGTAGTTAGGGTTTCCTTCATGATTTTGATGAGGAGGAAAGAGTGGTATGTGAGCCCAATAGTCATACTAGGCCCAACATGAGAGATTGAGTCGATATACACTAAAATTTACGTCTCAAGCCCACTACAACTCAAGACGGAAAATATTATTATTATTATTATTATTATCCGACCAAAATATTTTTTTTTTTGTATAAGCTAAGCTTTAAAATTATAATATTTATAAAAATCATGTTTAATAATGAAATTATTGAAATTAAATAATTTAAAATATAAATAAGACAATAGAATGGTTAATTAAATTATAAATGTCAAAATGGAAAATTCGCGGGTGTTACATATACTCCATTTCCTTCTTAAACATCTTCCACCTTACTTCTTAAGGGTCAAACTTTTGTAGCTTTGACCATTAATATGTCAAAAATCATGGTCGAATTACGCATTGTCGACTCCGTAAAAGCAATACAAAAGATTATTGCGAAGAAGATGAAGTACATTTAGTGTGAAATTCCTAAAAGATAATGAATTTTGCTCCCAAAGTCTAACCCGACTAAAATACTCGGCCAAGTCTTGAATAATGAAAAAAAAAAAGCGACTTCTAAGAGCAAGGGTGTCATAAGGGGGAAGGGGCAGGACAAATGTACACCTTTCTCATACTCGTATTTAATAGAAAATTACATGTCTCTAGTTGTCTCATTACCTATCGCGGGTAAAAATTTTCAAAACCATAACCGCCTTAACTTGTGAAGATCTTAAAATAGTTTCGTCCCATTTAAATAATATATACTCAATTATTCTATAGCGTTTTCAAATAATTCTGATATTATGTTTACCCATGGTTGGCATGATTTAAAATTCAGTTTGAACCTAAAACTTTATTTATATTTGATGCATCCAAGACAAATGCGATATAATTGGACACTTGTGATAGATTTTCCTTTTTGATCAATTTGATTTTTCTTATTGTAGAGTTAACAATTTTATTCTTATGTGGAAAGCTGGCATTTATTTTGAACCAATTGCTTATTTATTATGTTCCTCGTGATTATGGAATATATACATACTTTATGTTACCGACTTACAGTGTCTAATTGCTAATATTATTCTGAACCAATAGCTATTTATTCTATTAATCAAAGTTTATAAAATTAAAAAAAGGAACTTGAAATCAACTACTAACAATATGTTCAAAAGCAAGTAAACATGGCTAGAAAAAAACATCAAAAAGAAATTAATTTGATATGAGGGAGTTCGGGAAATCATGAAATATCTCATATTTAGGCTATTGTTTTCAAGAAATAAGCTTATGCATATTTGACCACAATTTCATTTATCTTAATTTTTCATAAGTATTTGGTGGATAAATAATTTATCAATATGGAGTACTTATTAGGTCCTTTTGTGTCATTTTACCAAAAAAATTGCTACCTTTCAGTTAGTTTGACAAAAAAAATTTTATTTAATCAATTAACTTATTAGCTCCTAATTATATGCGGGTAGTACATGAAATATTTTAGTAGATGAAATTGTGAACGGATTTTTATTTATGTGAAGTTGTCAAATAGTGTAGGTTAAAATAGTATTCGACCTATAATATAATAGAGTATTCAATAGCTTTATCACTTATTTGCTACATAATGAAGACTCTATATATATCAGCTCCTTTGAATAATGAACTAAAATAAAGAAAGAAAAACAATTATTGATTTAATCAGTATAATATATGCATACAACGAAAGGTAAATATACCTTAAAAACCTTCGAAATCTGCATAATCTTTGATCATGTATCTCAAATATTACTCCTAAATACATAAAATCTATGTAAATATAAATTTAAAGTATAGAAATATGAGTAAATAAAATTCTACTTAAGATGTAAAACTAACACTAAAACACAAAGATACATTGTTGAGTAAATAGGAAAAAGAAAGAAAATACTTCGTAGTGCACAAACAAGATTATGTTAAATTAAAACATAATGTACGTTCTTTTGATTCAATTAATTAATGATCATAACATATGTAAACCCTTGAGGCCTTGAGTAATAAGTAGTCTAAATTATTAGGACTCTTTCAAAATTACACTTATTTAAAATCTAGGCTAATGCGTGAGTCTACAACTGATCACCACGTCATCATATGAATAATATATATTATGAGTTGCTCCATTGTTATACAAAAGCTTTGAGTTGTCCAAACCGCCAATTGTACTTTACTTCTTTTCTGTTTAGTTCCTCCATCCAATGATCTCCGCATTCTTATACAGAGTAAATTACTGAAACAAAGATAGTAACATATATAGATTAGTGAATTGCTTTATATGTATTGATCGCTTGAATGTATATGGAGACATTTATGATTTATATACACATACTCCAATGATTAATTATTGATATTTTGATGGAACCGTAGCTTATATTTCGTGTGACAACGTAAGATTACACTGCTCTTAACATAACATTTTATCAAATAAATTCATTATTTATCTGCAGCTTCTTGAATGTTGATGCAAGAATACAAACTATAAATGTATGAGATTATAAGTGGGGGAAAAATTAAAACGATAACTTGAACTATTATAAAATCTATTTGTTAATTTTAATCTACTTATATTAGAATAACTAGCTTAGAACCCGTGCAAAATTGCACTCGCGTGTATAATTAAAATATATAAATTAGTTTTAACTTATTATATTTACAGAAAAGTATTATTTTGAATATAACATCTTATACATTTAAAGTACTACGTACCAACTTGTTCCTCTCACAATTTCTAAGCTAATGTCAACTCTCCCTATTTCATTCAGTTCTACTCATTTGAGGATTTTATAACATCCTGATAAAAAAAAGGACTCCTAATTTCTATAATAGTTTACTTAATACTCCCTCCGTGTCAGTCAATTGTTATTGATTACTTTTGGCACAAATATTAAGGAAAGATGTATGAATGAATTTGACCACATAAATCACATAGCCCACATGCAATGAAATGTCATCCACAAAAAGGTTGTCAAAAATAGAAATAGAATTCATGCACCCAAAATGGAAATAGATAACTATTATGGGCTGTTTGGAAAAGGGGATTTGATTTCTAAATACGAATTTGGGCCAAATTGGCTGTTTGGGCTAACACTTACATTTGGATTTGGATTTTAGTGAAATCCTATTGGATTTTAATCTTTAGTAAACTGGATTATTTCAAATCCATCCCTCAACCCCACGTATTTCCAAAATCCAAATACACAGCTATCCTTTGGTCGATTCCGTCGCTCCCTCTCTCCTCTTTCTCAACAATTTTCATCCCAATTTCTAGGGTTTATGCAATAAACAGCTAATTGAAAGAGCAATTCAAGTATGTTTCCTCATCTTTGTCGATATATCTACAGTTTATACTTCTTTACTCTTTGTATGCATTAATATTTGTTTCGTTGCACATTCGATTTTTCTAGGGTTTTGATGATTTTATTGTAATCGAAGTATGTGGCTATTTGTATAGTTGATTTGATTATATATCGCTGGTTTTATCATTTGATTTAGATTTCTAGGGTTTATGCAATAAACATTTGATGATTTTATCATTTGATTTAGATTTCCTGTGAATTAGATTATTTGATTAATGTTGGATGTTGAATTAGTAATATTTGAGGATTTGGCTGGAGATTTCTGTTTTCTTTCTAGTTTCTTTCTGTTAATGTTGGAGATTTCTGGTTTTGTGTGATGATATCGCTGAATTTTTTTGTTCAACTTTTTAACGAGATGATTGTTTTGTGCCGAGATTTTGATATTCATACAGTTTCTCGGTAGGATAATTGTTTCTAGCTATCCGCTTTTGTTTTGCTTACCAATGATGAACACCAGCATACATAAACATAGATTAATGACAAACTAGATGTGCACTCTTTCAATATAACTCCTGATATTCTGATGTACAACTTCTTTACTCTTTGTATAGTAATATGGCTGGTGAGAATAATGAACGGGAATCACTGAAACGTGTCAGAATAGAAGAAGAAGATGATGATATGGAGCTTTTAACGCTAGTTGTGGGTTGTGTTGTTGTTATAGTTGGGGCGTTGAATTACAAAAGGTATAAGGTTAGGGATTTGGCTTGGAACGAACACGAACGTTCACAAAAAAGATCAATGTGGTTAGATACATTAAGAAACAATAGGAAATGTCAAGAGCAATTGCGTTTTGATAGGCGTTGTTTTGAGAAATTATGTAGAATTCTGAGATCAAAGGGTGGGTTAGTGACCTCTAGAAACGTGACTAACGAAGAAGTAGTCGCATTTTTTTTGCATACCATTGCTCACAATTTTAAAAATCGAACTATTCAAGCTCTTTTTGCTCGATCAGGAGAAACTGTGAGTCGCCAATTTCACACGGTGCTCCGAGCAGTTTTAAAAATTGGAAAACGCTATATTAAGGAAGTTGACACTACCACTAGTTTTGTCAATGATCCAAAATTTAAATGGTTTGAGGGTGTGGTTGGCACCCTTGATGGCACTCATATAGATATGACTATCCCTTTAGAGGATCGAGGTAGGTATCGGGATAGAAATGGTCACATTAGCACAAATGTTTTAGCAGTTTGTGATCCAAATCTCTGTTTTACATATCTTCTACCTGGGTGGGAAGGGTCTGCTTCTGATCAACGTGTCTTTCACGACGCTCTTCAAAGGCATGCTTATAATCTTAAAGTACCAAAGGATAAGTATTTTCTTGTGGACTTAGGGTATACCAATGGTGAAGGTTTCTTAGCTCCATATAAAGGTACAAGATACCACTTAAATTTATGGCGAGGGAACACCCCAACAAATTCCAAAGAACTTTTTAACTTGCGCCATTTGTCAGCTCGTAACACAATTGAACGAGCATTTGGTTGTATGAAAAAGCGTTGGGCTATTAAGAGGACCAGTAGCTTTTATGGTAAAAAAAACTCAAGTCAGAATCATAAATGCTTGTGCTATTCTACACAACTTCTTAAGATTTGAAAAAATGGATGAAATGGCTCTAATGAATGAGGTAGAACAAGATTTACAAAATGCAGTGTTACAAGAAGAGGATGGTGGAGAAGATTGTGTAGTGAGTGTTAGACAAACAGAAGAGTGGAATAAGTTTAGAAACGATCTTGCAGAAAAAATGTGGAACGATTATCAAGCTAGGAGAGGTATCTGACTATCCTCTAGCTCCTTAAAAAAGAGGAAAAAGATGGTGGTAAGTAGTCATTAAAAACTCTTCATTTTAGATTATGCTTTTAGTTGAACTGTAATGTCGTAATGTCGGCTGGAGGTGTATGTTTTTATTAGTCTGTGCTGTGATAATTGAAACTGGTTGCGCTTCTTCACAATGAGTTTAGTTGCCTCAACTTCCAAGTCATGTTTATAAAACTTCATTCAATTCTTCTCTGAAAAACATGAGTTTGTTTGAGTTTGTTTGCTTATTCTGTCTAAAATCTCAAGGTTAATGTTTTGTGTTGGGTTGTTGAGGTCGCTTGAGTTTTAGAACATTATTTAGGGTTCTGCTCAGTTTTTACCACCTGATGGATCTAGGACTGTTAGGGTTCCGTCTGAAAATTATGAGTTGGTTGAAGACTTTTGAACCTTACCTTATCCAAGAGTCTTGTTTTGTATTGTGATTTGAGAGCTTGGTTGAAGACTTTTATTATAACCTTTCTTTCGATTTTCTTTGCTGATCTGTTAGTTCTATTCTTCGTATTCTGAATAGGTTAGCTGTTAGCACATAATATGTTCTTTCATGTGTTCTCTTCTGTCGTGATTCTTTGTTTCGCCATAACTTGAATGTTCTTGGAGCTTATATTGTGTTCAGTTACATAGCAGGGGCCATCAGTAGGAGCTTATCACCCCACTTGATTTTAATGTTGTAGATTCTGACCTATATTTTTATAGGTGATGGCTGAAAAAAGAAAGCAAGTTTTGGTTCCTACACAACCCAAGAAGAGAGGATATATTTCTTGGAATAGCCAAATGGATGCACTTTTAAACTCGGTGTTGTATAATCAAGTAAGTCAAGGAAACAACGGAGATGGGGATTGGAAGCCTCAAGCCTACCAAGCGGTGGTAGATGAGGTAAGAAGCAAGCTAAATGTATCCGTGACTACTGAAAATGTGAGGAATCGTGTCAAGATTTGGAGAAGGCACTATGGAACTATCATGGAGATAAGAACCAAAACTAAATTCAAGTGGGATGAGGAGAGGAAGATGGTGTTAGTACCACGTGACGATCAGGATGAATGGGATACATATATCAAGGTAATGCACCTGCTTTTTATTCTCTTATTTAGCAATGCTATGGTTGAATTATGTAGGGTATGCTTTCCTATGAATCCTGATTTAATTATAACAGTACTGATTGATCGAGCCACACTGATCGAGCCACCAGTTTGATGTGCTGATGTGCTGCTGCAACTAAGGCTAGAATGTTTTTTATGACTAAACATCAGTATATATATTTAGTATGTTTGATATGTGATATTGGTTCTTGTTGCATTCGTGGGCGGATAAATTATCCGTTGGGCCTGTGGTAATGAAAATGGTCGCAACTCTAAGCTCTTGATTCTTATATATGTGTTTGTATGTATCGCAATTGGAATAAATGAGTAAAGTATTGCTCTTGGTTTTTTGATTCCTAGTTTCTTAACTAGAGATGAGTGTCACAGCACACTAGTTTGCAAAAATATTAATGCATACCTGGCCTATGTTTTTGGCAATTGTTTATGAAAGATTCTTATGTTCTTGGCTTTCATTGAAATGTCCCTCAAGTGTTTCACTTGTCAGAATACCGTGTTTTGGGATGATCTCTTCATTGTCTGTGAAATTTGTCAACCTGTGATAGTTTAGTTTATTAATTACCTTGAAGCTCGATAGAAATACTGACTATGTTTCTTATAGCTCGATATATGTATACTGGAGTAGGACGGATTTACAGGCTGTTATTTGTGTTGGCGGTTAGATAGAAATTGTTTGTTTCACTACCATCTTTGGCGTAGTTGGTTGTCAATACAATTTCCATAGCCACTCGGGATAATTTGGTATAGCAGCAGGTTACTTTTGTCTTGTTACTTTGCATATTTCTTGTATTTTTATCCAGTGTGTAAAGTTGTATTTTTTGTAGGTCAACCCAGCTGCTTCATCTTATGCCAATAAATATATCGAGCATTGGGATGATATATTGATATTACTTGGACCAGATAGAGCTGTTGGTGAAGGAGGGGAGCACTATGAAGAGGGTACTACTATGATGGATGAGGAAGCATGTGATGGTTCAACTTCTAGCATTGATACTACTTCAACAAGCTCCAAAAAGAAGCGAAAAAGTGACAGTCTAGCGGATGGATGCGGTTACTCAAATTCTTTGACACACTCAAATCTTATGTTGAAGCTAGACTTAAAGCAACTCCAACTTTGGGAGGAAAAGATATATTTGATGAGGTTTCCAAAGTTGTTGGCATCCTCCGTCCTCAAGTTCTACAAGCCGTAAATATGTTCGTTGAGGCACCGATGAAATTTCAAGTTCTCAAAGACCTTCCGAGTGATAAAAAATTAGATTGGATTTTGCTTTGTCTCGATGAGCGTAGTAGAGCATTCTAGTTGAAACTATAGATCGAATTTGATTATAGTTGTACAATTTGTTGCAATAACACAGTTGTAGTTAAAATCTATGTCGAATGATTATTTTGTATTGCGGAAAATTTTAGCCTAAAACCTTGCAATAAGAGTTAACTACTTAAAAATTGAATTTGGATCAAATTTGGATTCTCAAATACTTTGTATTGCCAAACATAGAAATTGGATTTCAAATTCTAAATTTCAAATTCTTTGTTTCCCAAACAAAGAATTTGAATTTGAGAATCATGATTTCACATTCCTAATTTGAAATTGGTCATTTCAAATGAAATTCAAGTATCCAAACGGGGTCTTAGAGAATATAGAAATATTGAGATATTAGGAAATATATTATTATGGGTATCATAATGGATATCATAATAATATCCTATAGAATAGTTTAGGAATATTCTTGGATTGTTATCCAAGACGGTCTACTATATATGTAACCGATTTCATTAATAATAAAACACATCATTCAGTTATACCCCCCTTCTATTATAAACATAGTATCATCTTAATCGATCCTCTCATAAAATCCTTCCTCTTGCTTACACTTTCGTGTTAAATTTGCCGGCCGGAGATAGCTGCCTTATACCATCTCTGGCGGGTATCCGTTCATAATACCGCCATATGCACTTTTCATTAGTCAATTAATTAGGAGTAGTATTGTTTTCTTTAATAAAGTTGATGTAGGCATACAAACCCTTACCTTTCCCTGCCAATAACAATTGTCGTCATTAACCTCCACTAAACCCCATACCCAACCAATCCGTTAATCTCCCCCACCAAATTACCAATCAACCCACCACCTCACCCCTGCCCACCAACAAACTTCCGCCTGCCGCCGTCCTTACTGCACAATCCGACCACCTTACCCGTTGCCTGACCTCCGTGTAACACCCCCATACTCCAAGTGCCTTACCAGGACCACTCAGGTATAAGGATACTACCATCTCGGTTGCCCGAGGTACTGAATATCATAAGACAATAAAGAAACGTACTTTTAAAGTAATTATAGATTAAGTGATTACATGTTCAAACCAAAACTAATCAAAAGGAATTACAAGGTTCTCATACGGTCTACAACTAAAACTATCAAAGCTACTAGACTTCGTCTGACACAGCGGAAGACTTCTAACTGCCACGTGATGACTCATCCCAGCTATCCCATACGCGTCATATCACACCTGCTCAATAACTGCTCACCACCCCCGAATGGATCACCACGATTTTTAAAACATTTAAACGGGTCAATTACTAATCACACAATTCAATACATATATCAACAATAAGATAAAGCAGGCACTTAATCACACACACACACAACCAACCAATTCCAATCATCTCAATCATTGACGTCCACCGGACCATTACTGCCAGTGGGGGACCGCAACGTTCCCACCTAAGCCCCGCTCATCATACCGAGCGATAACCCCGTCCATTAATGTGCACATCCCCTTCCGTGGCGGGTTCCACGAAGGGCGAAACTAGGGCGTGAAGCCACTCCCGCAAGTGACTCCACTCAGCCGAGAACGCATCTCGAGAACCATAGACAACCAATCACAATCACAATCACAGCCGTCACAATACAATTACTATATCAAACAATAAATCTCAACACATCAACAAGCATCCCATTATGGGACTAATACTGAGTAGGAAATCCTACCTATAAAGCACAACAGTCAGACGATATCAACAGCTGTATCAAAGAGTCTCTTCTACGAACCCTCCTCCTATCATATAACACATAGAGGCTACACATCACAAACTACACACAAAACCCCCAATCTCTAAATTAGGGTTTAACCAAACTTAACAAAACATTATAAAAATTATATTAAAAGCTTACCCTCGACGCAGGGAACTCAACGATACGAATAACGACACTGACCGTCTGAACTCCGGGAATTGCTAAGGATGCGATTAGGAAGATGAACTGGTTGCTTTCTCTCTTAAACAGGTTTTAGGTTTTGTAAAAGTGATTTAAAACAATGACGACTATGTTTAAATACCTTAATCGCATAATTAACAAAACCCGAGAAAACTCCCCGTAAAACCGGACACTCGATCGAGTACCCAAGGTACTCGATCGAGTACCCCCTTACTCGATCGAGTACCCTACAGGTCAGAAACTATTTTATCTCGCAACCTACCCTTACTCGACAGAGTAAGGGCTACTCGATAGAGTACCCCAAGACTTATAAATACGGAGTATTACAGTCTTCCCTCCTTAAAAGGAACTTCGTCCCCGAAGTTCAACCCATACACAAAAACAACCATACAGACTCGACCAAGACACAACGACTTAGCTAAGGACTCAAGAACTCGACCGAACATAGAACATGAACTCTTAACACCCACTCCACCAACTATGTTTACTTCCACAACATGACTCACTATATCGTATCTACCACATATATATCTCTCACGACACCAACTCCATACATAACCAACTACCATCCTCTAATGCTGCTAGCTCCATAATATCATCAACTATCAAATCCAATACCAAGACACTCATAGACATCAAACGGGATGTTACATTCTACCACCCTTAAAAGGAACTTCGTCCTCGAAGTTTACTCACACTCGTAACCTCATCATCCAACTGTCAATACTAGCGAAATATTCTCACACTCCTAAACATCACGCTACTACAAGCACGGTCATGACCTTTAATAAAATCACCCACAACACGAACCGATCTTTTATTCTACATCAAGACTCAACTTCCGAATATATTACCCTATGTACAACCATCAAAATCTGTTTTATCGCATCCTACTCCTCTTAAGACAAATGTTACGTCCTCGTAACTCACTAATACCAAACCATATCTATATCTCATTACCCTCTGTACCACCACATGTCAAAGATAACCGTCTATAAACCAAACACTCACCATTCTCATATCCAAGGCTCCCATACATAAACATTTCCCATTCCTCAACTCATTCGGCAGCGCACCTAACCTATACCATAAACTCGTAGCAAATCACCATACCCACTCTTCATTATTACTTCCAAACAACATACCTCTCTACGTAAGGCACTTATCTCCCAGAAGCATAACTCACGGTCCGCACTCGTTACGTACACGCACACTAGATCCTCAAGTTCTTTCTTTCATTACCGCAAAATTCATACACAACTTAACATGACACTAATTTCCCCAACACCCTACACTCACTGTCTCAACAAAAGATTATGAACTACCCGCCGCTTTCAGCTCATTACAACACATGTTCCACGAATCATTTTCCATTACCATGTCTACCGATGTCTCATCCGAAAACAAGATCAAAATTATCAGAATAACCTCTCACAACCGTGTCCCATCAACAGATTATCACTATCCCATGACAACAACGAAACAAATACAACTCTATTTCACATCATACTCTACCTCATTCCCAACTTAACCTGGTAAAGAAAACATGAATAAGCAAGACAACTGTCTATCAAAGACAAACCGACACTCGCAGAGAGCAACATCAAACAAAACAACAATTTATGTATAACTGGTATGTACTTTTGAAACCCGAATCATAATCATCCCGCCTACTCCACCACAACCGGTGACGGCATCACAACACCGCCACCAACAGCCACACCGTAGTGCGAAAATACCGCATCACAAAGACTATGTACCGGGCCCGGATCACCACCCGAGGCACCACAACCACACCGATAGACATCACAACTGCATACAATTCCCATAAATACTGACTTAGCATAACTTCTCAGACAAGAAAAACTTACTCAAATCCACTTTATTAAATCACCACGCAACATATTATATGGATAAACAGATAAGCATCTTATGAACATCCCTCTCGCCATTTCCGGAATACACATGTGTTATCAATACACATAAAATTATAACTAGCCATGTCAAATCAATCAAATTATTACCTTTTTGGATATCATTAAATTAAATTACCGTGTCCAACATATATATTACCGAACATTCATAAAACAATTTTATAATTATCATACCATACCACTTCTTGTGAGGTCAGAACCTCACACAAACATTTACACAAATCACGGACCGTAATCACAACCAACTAGTCAATCCCGACCACGTAAGTCACCACTCGAAAAAGGTTACCCGCCGCCCGAGTTTAACTCATATGCCCCTCATAACATATTCCCCCATTCGCACAACCATCACTTCCTGCCAAATATAACCATACCTTCACTATTCAACTAATAGCGTCCGCCTCATCTAACCACATCTTATACCCTCTCACAATCATACACAACAATCAGGTCCCTACCAAATCAACCTCTTTAGAATTGCTACCTTTCTAATATTCCATCACTCTTAGCCATTAGTGATAACACCACAATGCCACCGCTGCTCGTATATCAAATCTCTTACACTCATATCAAAATAACATGGTTTTTCTACCATTTTTGGTTAACATTGCAAATAACGAACATCAAACCCATCCACAAAATTACCTCAACATTATTCCCAATGCTATCTTATTTGTATTGTCATCCAACTCTCCACCAAATATCTCGTATCGTGCCAATACTCCACTAACTTCTTACTCCCTTAATTCCTCGAAACTCATTACCAATCATGTTGCCCTGAAACTCCTATATAACCTTTAGCTAACATCCTCGTGATACCATCACATATTTCGATGATTTCTTATCTTTATATCACATAGCTCCGGTGAACATTTTCCTCAGCTTACTTTTATCCTTCTTTTCTCTTTACACTCAATAATACCAATTAATAGTTCAACTCCTTATTCCTTCTAGCTAACTCTTTAGAAATCTGGTTACCCCTTCGTTGCTCCAAAACTTAATTCCATTATTTTCTACCGACATCATCTCACTCTTTCTTACCATGGATCTTCTCTCATTATACTATCACTCATACTTGCCACTAATCTATCCATAGAACCAACGTTTAATGTTCAAACAATTGCATCCCCCTTTTTACATCTCTAGAAGTCAGAATTCATTTAATACCGTTAATTACCCAAGGAAATCACACAGTAGTTTCATCTTTTAATAAACCAAACCTCCCAAACTCACTCACTGTCTACAAATACACCTCGCGACATGTTTCCACAAAGTTCACTATATATTACTCTTCTCAACCCCTTTAAACGAACTTTCACTACATAAATCCATAACCCACACGACTCCTAACCATTTCCCTCCTTAACTCTTTACACATCTCAAGCTGCCACTATCCACATTCTTACTTTCAATCTTTTCATTCTCACGTTCATTATACTCACATCATCCCTTGTCTATATTCACTTATTTTTACATTACTCAACACACAATCATATCACTCATCCCGTCTCGCAAAACGTGCGCCATGCCTCAATAAACTATACCAATCTTCCTTTTCTTTTTCCACCATCTATCATAATCACATATAACTCATGTCCTCCCCACCGAACTCATACTCATCATAGTGCCACTCTTTACATCATAAGATTGGGTAACTTACGCTTCAGGACCAACACATGCGTAAAACAATGCATAAAGAAGTAATACAACACCTTTGAATTAAACATAATATGCAACGAATGTCAAAAGACAAACATATGACCCGAAATACGCATATGACTGCACAAATCCCACTCGATCGGAGTACCAGAACCTACTCGATCGAGTTGAGGCTACTCGATCGAGTGCCCAACATGCTCGATCGAGTGCCCCGACCTTAACCCAAACAGACCTTCCGATCTCGACTTACTCGACCGAGTAGCCCGGCTACTCGATCGAGTGACCCCATACTCGATCGAGTGCCCGAGGTACTCGATCGAGTGCCCAAAAACACGATTACGGGTCAAAATAACGACAAGTACCCACTCGATCGAATCAAACCCACTCGATCGAGTCATGCAGACTCGTGAATACTACCCGAATGTTATCTCACATACCCTAACGTACTATGCATTCATTATTGATTCAACATTATGATTACAACTACGCATTCAAATCTGCGCGACTCCTCATACAATTAACAAAATAATCTACTTCGTGTTATCAAGTGCCACTTTATAAACAACCATCATGCTTTTCATCCAATTCGTTATATAAAACACATATCATTGAACCTCTATTCTTCATGTTACTACTTACCAAAAGTCCAACATTACCATCTATCATGCTCATATAACATTCAACTTTCAATCATGTATTACCCGCATGTTTTAAATTTTCATAACTTTTCATAACACAAACCACACCCATACACTACAAATCCTATTTCCATGTTGCTAATACAACAACATTACAAATCCACTTCATCACACATCATCATATACGAATACTTTCTTTTTGTACCATATCATTCATCATTCTCATATACTTTTCCAACGATTCCAACCAACATGTCAACCAACTATCATGCAACATGCTTTCAACAAACCATATACAGCACAATTAACATACACGTCGCACATATACACACGGACTCCACGTTCCCATACCATATGACTGGCTTAAGTATCATGGGGCCAAGATTTTGAAGTGAGGGCGCCTACTCACCCAAAAACCTAGCATCGGTAGGGGCTCCCATTACACATACACCAGGTTCATTTCATTAGACTCCCTATGTTCATTATGTTCATTTGTTACAGGTTCCAAAATCGTCGCTCAGATACCATTTGTAACACCCCCATACTCCAAGTGCCTTACCAGGACCACTCGGGTATAAGGATACTACCATCTCGGTTGCCGAGGTCTGAATATCATAAGACAATAAAGAAACGTACTTTTAAAGTAATTATAGATTAAGTGATTACATGTTCAAACCAAAACTAATCAAAAGGAATTACAAGGTTCTCATACGGTCTGACTAAAACTATCAAAACTACTAGACTTCGTCGACACATGGAAGACTTCTAACCGCCACGTGATGACTCATCCCGGCTATCCCATACGCGTCATATCACACACCGCTCAATAACCGCTCACCACCCCGAATGGATCACCACAGTTTTTAAAACATTTAAAGGGGTCAGTACTAATCACACAATTCAATACATATATCAACAATAAGATAAACAGATGCCTTAATCACACACACACAACCAACCAATTCCAATCATCTCAATCATTGATCGTCCACTTTGGGACCATTCCCATGGGGGACCGCGGCCGTTCCCACCTAAGCCCCGCTCATCATACCGAGCGATAACCCCGTCCATTAATGTGCACATCCCCTTCCGTGGCGGGTTCCACGAAGGGCGAAACTAGGGCGTGAAGCCACTCCCGCAAGTGACTCCACTCAGCCGAGAACGCATCTCGAGAACCATAGACAACCAATCACAATCACAATCACAGCCGTCACAATACAATTACTATATCAAACAATCAATCTCAACACATCAACAAGCATCCCATTATGGGACTAATACGAGTAGAAATCCTACCGGAAAGCACAACAAATCAGGACGGTATCAACAATCGTATCAAAGAGTCTCTTCTACGAACCCTCCTCCTATCATATAACACATAGAGGCTACACATCACAAACTACACACAAAACCCCAATCTCTAAATTAGGGTTTAACCAAACTTAACAAAACATTATAAAAATTATATTAAAAGCTTACCCTCGACGCAGGGAACTCAACGATACGAATAACGACAAGAACTGACCGTCTGAACTCCGGGAATTGCTAAGGATGCGATTAGGAAGATGAACTGGTTGCTTTCTCTCTTAAACAGGGTTTTAGGTTTTGTAAAAGTGATTTAAAACAATGACGACTATGTTTAAATACCTTAATCGCATAATTAACAAAACCCGAGAAAACTCCCCGTAAAACCGGACACTCGATCGAGTACCCAAGGTACTCGATCGAGTACCCCCTTACTCGATCGAGTACCCTACAGGTCAGAAACTATCTTATCTCGCAACCTACCCTTACTCGACAGAGTAAGGGCTACTCGATAGAGTACCCCAAGACTTATAAATACGGAGTATTACACTCCGAACCTTCACCTCTCACCAAACAAACCCCTTCCCCATCTCCGACAACCACCGCTCACACCCGAACCCAAACCCACAACCACATCCCCATCGACAACCACCCACAGCCAACCTCCACACCACCACCGTCCCTAAGCCTAGCATATTCTATTAGGAATAACTAATTTCTCTGCCTCTTCCGTTCTCCACGTTGTTGTCCCTCCGCAGATGTCGTCGCCGCTGATTCCGTCCACGCCAGGCCACCATATGTCATACTTGTTGTTGTCAATGGTTGCTCAAACAACCTTCTCTGCCTTGTTGCTCCGGCAACCTCCACCATACTAAACCTCCGCCACGTCTCGTCATCGCCTTCTCCATGTCCGCCTCGGGTTCGCCCAGCAACCACCCCTGCCAAAAAGCCGGGTGGCATGACATTCGGTCATACTGTCACCGCATCGAAGAGCATGGACGTGTGTTGTGTTCTTGGTTTACTGTTATTGTTTTCTTTAATTTTAATTGTACTGTTGAGTTTGCTTCTGTAACACCCCGGTTTATAAAAGAAGCCTTCGTCAAGACATTCCCTAATAAACCGGACTGTTACCATCTCGGTTTCCCGAGGTAGTGAATAACAAATTAAACTCCAAGGCAATTTATATAATTATTTTTAACTGAATTATTACAAAACCTCTTTACGTCAAATTACAAGAACTAACATAAATAAAAGTGAAAGTCTTCTAGATGATGATCTAGTTACTAAGTCGTCTGATCTAGTGTCTCACGCCCATCCAGCTCCCGTTCTATCTCTTAACCTGTCAAGTCTGCTCGCCAATATTTGGGTCATCACAGGTGTTCACGAATACACAGGGTCAACCACGAGGTTGAGTAGGGAAAACAATAAAACAGCAAAATATGATATGCATGCTCCTCCGTCACCTCCATCTCCATCTCAACTCATATCTCATATCTCATACCCCGGACAACCTGACCATACCGATCCCGGTAGACTATATATATCGACCGTAGCCGATCGCGCCACTCCAGATGTTGAGGACACCAGGGCAAGTCCAGAACCCGCCTGGGCCTTATCACAACTCACATCGTATCTCAACATCGTCACTCCTACACCATCCTCCAACTCCAATGCATATGAAATGTTCAATGTAAATTAATGCAACACAATATATATATTAATGAATGAAATCATGCCACTATCGAATGTTGTGATAACAAACTCAACACGATCAATTGATCAATCACCTTCCCGTATATGAATCATAACGTAAATCAACAACCACGAATCAAGTCAACACAATTCAACAACAACGATAATAGGTCAAGTGTATTTCCCTACCTCAAAGTGCCAGCAAATCCAATTAAGTAGTTCAAGAGTCCGAAAATAAAATAAAGCAACGAATCGATTATCGATCCTTCACGAATCCGTCACCTAAAACAATTATAATATTTATAATTACTAACTACTAAATATAGAAACCTCCCAAAATAGAAGCTTTCCCGAAATATAATCCCGACACCAAACTTATGCCCAACTGATAACTAAAATAACCCGATTAGTATTTGACCCAACTTCCCAAAATAGAAGGTTACTAAAGTAGAATTTCTTAAAATGGAAACTTTCCCGATATAGTAACTTTTCTCTTTTAACAAACCCGACTCAAGACCCGACTTGAATTATTTTAAAAGACTCGGGAATTTAAGTTAAATAACTAATATGATAAATAAAGATTAAACGAATTATACGCTTAAGAAAACCCGAATCAAATATTGAACAACTCAACGACCCGACTTAAACCCGTCTTTAATTATTTAAATAACTCGGAATTAAATTAATTAATTAATTAAGAATACGATAACTTAAAAAAAATAAAGAAAACGAATCGAAATCTACTAAACAACACGTTCCAACCACGACTTCCAACCCGTTTCCCGACTCCCACGCGCCACCCTACCACCGTGACAACCACCAGCCATGCTCCCTACTTCGACCCCACCACCAACCACCAACCCCCCACTGGTCGATCGGCCGTGAGTCGAACCAGGTCTGCCATTTGGTTGGTTCACCGCCAAGCCTCACCAAACACCCCCGTCCTCGACTCACAACCACCGTAGCCCTCACCTTACCCCTGCCAAACCACCACGACTTTGCTCTCCGTCGCCCCACGAACCGGACACCGTGGCACCACCATTTCGACCTCCCCCCGAGTCCACGGTGGTGCCACCCCAACCTAACCATCAAAAACCGAAAACCCCCGCTTAAACACGTTTACTACCCCTCTGTCGATGCCGCCTTGCATGACCACTAACACCGCCTATAACCACCCTAACCACCACCATTACACTCGTCACTAACCACCCATTACCATTACCCCGACACCAACCACCAGGAACACCTCCCCTAGTCACGAAACAACAACCAACCCACACGTAAAATGCGAAAAACAGAGGAAAAGGGGGTTGACTCATACCTTTTTCTGCCGCCACTACCGCCACCAGGGCCACCCACGGTTGTCGACCAACGTCCTAAGGCCTTCCTTGCTGTGCCGTCAACACCCAGGCTCTCTCTCTCTCTCTCTCTATGCGTGAAAGTTGATGTGGAAGCTGATGAAGGAGGGAGGCGTGAGGGAGGCGGGTTGAGGGAGGGATTTGGGTAGTGTTTAGGTTAATTAGGTTTAGGGTTTAGGGTTTAGGGTTAATTGGGCTGATCATGCTATTGGGCCAACTCAAATGGGTCGAGGGTAAATGGGTTGGCTCACATTTCGAATTACGTATAAACCCGTCTCAATTAACTTAGATCGATACAACGCGAGTCAAGTAAAATAATTAACGTAATTATCGACTCAACAATTAACCCGACTTAATAGTAATATAAAATGTATAATAACTAATATATAATAATATCCGTTTAATCGATTATATAAAATACGGGGTATTACAGTCTCTCCCCCTTAAAATGAACTTCGTCCCGAAGTTCGCTCCCGTACTCAAACCTCAGAAGGGTATACTATATCGTACATACGAACGTCACGCATTTCTAACACAGTTAACACACACTTTTGACACATCAATTAAACATAACAGACACGAAATGTTACAGCTTCGGCCCTTACAGTTTTGGTGTTTCACGAGTTTGCTTCGGCCTCGTGCACCATTTGTTTTTTTTATGTTGTCGGTATTTCACGAGTTTGCTTCTGCCCTCATGCACCTTGACGTTAATTTAGTTTGTGTCTTACGAGTTGTTTCGACGCTCGTGCACGATTAGTTTCCTTAGTCTTAATTATGTGTGGCTCATGGCATGATCAAGACAAGCACAATGCACTAACCCGGTTCAAGCTTTGACAAAGATCAACTTGGCTCATCTACAACGGTCTCATCAGCTATCTTTGGTCCAGTCAAAGCGTCCGTTACCTACCGTTTTAACTGAGGGGGTGTATTAGAGAATATAGAAATATTGAGATATTAGGATAGATATTATTATGGGTATCATAATGGATATCATAATAATATCCTATAGAATAGTTTAGGAATATTCTTGGATTGTTATCCAAGATGGTCTACTATATATGTAACCGATTTCATTAATAATAAATCACATCATTCAGTTTTACTCTCCTTCTATTATTAACAGTATGTAGTTGAGATAATAGTGATCCATACGCTTCACAAATGAGATCATTTTACCAGTTTCATATTAAAAGGCATATATATGTTTATGTAAAGACATTTTGCTTAGGATTGAACCCACCAATCCACCATGCTAAACAAAATCAAAATTGATTGATTAACCATTTCAAAAGTGGACGTGAATACATGGTGTTGTAAGTATAATATTTACTTAGATAATTCTTCCTACTATTATTAACACACAAATAGCTCTGCATCAAATATTTTACAGCAAATAGCATCACCGTTTCTTCATTGATAAGTTTGAATATGCGCTACCCCAAGTCCAGAATTTAGTTATTTGTACGCACACCATAAGCTTAGATTCCTATTTTCACTGAAATTTCTATTTTACTTCACTTGTCATAGACTCACAAGTCACAATGCTCCATCTGGGAATTTTACGGATATGGCTTTTACTACATATACCACTTTATTTTGTTTGAATGATACCTGCAATATCAACGAATGCAATATCAATGAGTCCACTCGCTTAGGATCAGTGTCGTGTCTTAGGTTCGGGGATGGTCCACCGTCCACTCGCTTGTTTGCCTCTAATCCTTTCGACTCTTTTTACTATATGTCCATTCCATCCAAAAAAATACCAATGAGCCAAGGTTTCATAAAACCCAAAGTCCGGCTTAGCTTAACGCTCACCAGCAAAATTCAACCCAACAATCATATAATGCAATACATTTTTCAGATTATATGTAAACAAATACATGATATTGTTCACCTTTTTTGTAAAATAAATCATGTATGACATATCACATCCATTAAGAAAAAGGGAATGACACATTAACTAATCCAGTCAAAGGTAGCTAAAGAACGGAAAATATACTATTATGTGTCCCCTTAAATTAAGAAGTGTAAAGCTATAACAAAGTAAATCTCACCAAGGAGATGACAGTGTTGTATACCTTGTATCACCAAACATTAATAATTAGGACGATTTCAAACAACAAATATCCCTCCATTTTCCTTGTTATTGAATTCGAGAGTGTTGTACCGTCATATACCCTTGTCTCCCCTCGTCTATTCTCAAACTACAGTTTTTTTTTCATCGGCATACCTTGATGGCTTTTCTTTTATGTAAAGATTATAACATTTTCATATTTTACAAATTTCTTTAGGCTTTTTTTATTTGGAAAATAAAAGGGCGTCATCGGGTGGCACCCAATTTGGGCGCCACCACCCTCTCACATGGGGTGAGTGAGGACTCCTTCAATTTAGAATACATGTGAGATGGTGGCACCCAATTTGGCGGCCTATCACTGTCCTTACTTCTCTAGGTTGTACCCTTCCCTTTTCTTAATCCCTAATTATTATATTAGAATATGTCAATATTCTCTCGTATATTTTGTTATGATTTGTTGTAATATCCTTTCCTGTATTATAGGATTGCATCTAGGTAACAAATATTCTTTAGCTTGTATTTGTAGTTCGTTTGATGAATGAAACAACTCAGCCATTCAATCTCTAATATGGTATCAGCTTCTACGATCCTTTTCTAAAAAAAAAAAAAAAAAATCTCCTTTCTTCTTCCTTCCTCCTTTCTCCCTTTCTCTATCTCCACTCGGTGCCCTTCTTCCCTAATCATGCCTGGCGAGTCCGATGCTACCAAATCCGCGCCCTTTCATCCTGCTTTCTCTGTCTCTAATATCAAAAATCATGTCCCAATTACTCTTGAAATCGAAAATGTTCATTACGCCTCTGGGCCGAACTGTTCTTGAATGCTGCTCAGGCCTTCGATGTCGCCGACCACATCGTTCCTTCCAAAAACACAGCTATCAATAAGGATGCGCAATGGACCCGTCTTGATGCGATTGTGAAACAATGGATTTACAGTACCATTTCCATTGACCTTCTTCACACAATCCTCAAGCCGGGCGCCACTGCACAACAAGCGTGGGAAAGGCTGCAAGACATATTCAATGACAACAAGTCCTCAAGGGCCGTATATCTCGAACAAAAATTCTCGAGTGTTCATATGGACAATTATCCCAATGCATCGGCATATTGTCAAGCACTTAAGATGTTGGCCGACCAACTTGCCAACGTCGGGGCTCCGGTAACGGAGGAACGCCTAGTCCTTCGTCTTGTCGCTGGTCTCTCCTCGAATTATGATAATTTGGGGACGGTAATCCAACAAAGGGATCCGTTGCCTGAGTTTTACAAAGCTCGCTCAATGTTAACACTTGAAGAGGCTCGACAAAATAAAACTGCTACTCCAACCGCACCGGAAACCGGCCTTCTCGCATCACAAACTGACAACACCACCCGCAATTCCGACAATACCTCACGCAACAATCAGGGTAACAAGCATCACAAAGGCGGCAGACATAAGAATTATAAATGCAAAAATTATAATGGAAACAATGGAGGTGGAAATTCTGGAAATTCTTCTAGGTCAGACAATGCGCGGGGTCAAACCGGCGGTCAACAGCAGTCACAAGGCCACCACCAGACCTGGACGTGGGTCCCGCTTCAGTAGTCCCCTTGGCAGCAGCCGCAAGGCTGGGGAGCACCACCGTGCCCTTACCCTACCTCGGGATGGGCTCCCCCTGTTTCGAATAATAACATACCAGGCGTGCTCGGTCCCCGTCCACAGGCGTTTCTTGCTCAAACTCCGATGATTGGTGCTCCTCAAGGTGCTCTGGTTCCTACCGACATCGCTGCCACAATGCAAACTTTGTCACTCCAGGCACCCGACGACAACTGGTATTTGGATACGGGCGCATCCTCCCATATGACGTCAAACGAAGGTACTCTTTCATCTTATTTTAATTTGAGCAATAATCGAAAAATTGTAGTCAGTAATGGCTCTGAAATTCCTATTCGTGGTTATGGTGCGACGGTCTTACCATCTCCCCTCCCCCCGCTTGTCTTAAAAAATGTCCTTCATGCCCCAAATAAAATTAAAAACCTTGTGTCGGTTCGCAAACTTACCACTGACAATAATGTTTCTGTTGAGTTTGATCCTCTTGGTTTTACTGTGAAGGATTTGCAGACGGGGACCCCAATAATGAGACGCAGTAGTACGGGTGACCTCTACCCTTTACTCCCGTTATCCTCCTCCAAAAACGCCTCACCACACGCTTTCACTGCCGTCACCGCTTCAACCTGGCATGATCGATTGGGTCACCCAGGCCCAGCTATTTTTTCTGTTATTCGTAATAATAAAACAATTGCTTGTAGTCCTTTAAAAGACAATTTTTGTGAATCTTGTCAGCTCGGTAAGCACATTAAATTGCCATTTTCTATGTCGAATTCTAGTACCTGTTTCCTATTTGATATAGTCCATAGCGACTTGTGGACCTCACCCGTATTAAGCTCTATGGGTCACCGTTTTTATATCCTTTTACTTGAAGATTACACTAATTTTCTTTGGACCTTTCCCCTCAAACACAAATCGGAAGTGTTCAATGTGTTCAAAAATTTCCACACCTTAATTAAAACTCAGTTTAATCGTCAAATTAAGACTTTGCAGTGTGACAACGGCAGGAATATGAGAACTCCCAATTTCATGATTTATTCAGACAACAAGGTATGCTTTTTCGACAATCGTGCCCACATACGTCTCCACAAAATGGTAAGGCGGAGAGAAAATTTCGAACACTCAATAACATTATTCGAACCATTCTTTTACACGCCCACTTACTACCCTCAATGTGGCACTATGCTTTATCTATGGCGACTTATTTACATAATATACTTCCGAGAAAAGCCAATGGTCTCACCTCACCAACCTCTAGTCTTTACCTTCGGACACCTTCTTATGCCAATCTACGAACATTTGGCTGTTTATGCTACCCTCACTTCCCCTCATCTAGCATCCATAAACTTGATGCTCGTACTACGCCGTGTGTCTCTATTGGGTACCCGTCTAATCATCGTGGATACTTATGTCTTGACTTGTCTTCACGAAAGGTTATTATCGCTCGCCATGTCACCTTTAATGAGCGTGTTTTCCCTTTTGCAACACGCACACCCGTATCCACATCCTCTTAATCTTTCTTAGACTCGGACCCATCCCCTGCTATGACACAGTACCTACATTCCCAATATTCACCTGTCCAAACGGCGACAACACCGACTGTCGACACACCCAATGTGTCCACCCCTGCCTCACCCACGGTTTCTCCAACGGCCGCCCCCACGAACACTCCTCTCACCTCTCCCGAAGACTCCCCAACGTACGACCCCTCCCACACCTCCTGTCGTTCCCTCCCCACAAATGACCACCCGAGCCCAACACGGAATATTCAAACCCAAACCGGTTTTTAATCTCTCCGTTACCACCACCCTATCACCCATCCCCAAAAACCCGATTGACGCACTTAATGACCCTAATTGGAAACAGGCCATGGCCGACGAATTCGATTCTCTTATTAAAAATGAGACATGGGTCTTAGTTCCACGTCCACCTTAAGTTAATGTCACTCGGTGTATTTGGTTGTTTAAATATAAGTTTAAATCTAATGGTGATTTGGAGCGGTACAAGGCTCGTCTTGTTGTTAATGGCAGGTCACAACAGGTGGGGATCGACTGCGATGAGACATTTAGTCCCGTGGTAAAGCCGGCCACTATACGCTCCGTCCTAAGCATAGCGGTCTCCAAAAAATGGCTCATTCATCAACTTGACGTGAAGAATGCTTTCCTTCACGGGCATCTAGCTGAGACCGTCTATATGCACCAGCCTCCCGGGTTCCGTGACAAAAGCTGCCCTGATCATGTTTGTCTTCTCAAAAAGTCACTTTACGGGCTCAAGCAAGCCCCCCTGGCTTGGTACCAACGGTTTGCTATTTTTGTCTCATCCATTGGTTTTCGTCATAGTACTTCGGACAACTCTCTTTTCATATTTCGGCAGGGGTCTGACATTGCTTATATTTTGTTGTACGTTGACGACATCATTCTTGCAGCTTCATCGGTCACTCTCCGTGACATGATTATTAGCACACTTCGCAGTGAATTCGCCATGACTGACTTGGGTCCCCTGAATTACTTCCTCGGCATCTCGGCTATACGGCATCGAAATGGTCTTTTTCTTCATCAAAAGAAGTATGCAGAGGAAATAATTACTAGAGCAAACATGGCTAACTGCAAACCCGCACAAACACCGGTCGACACTAAAGCAAAATTAAGCTCGGAGTCCGGCACGAAAATTGACGATCCTACTCTCTACCGATCCCTTGTCGGGGCTTTACAATACTTAACTTTTACTAGGCCTGATTTATCATATGCGGTTCAACAAGTGTGCCTCTACATGCATGATCCCCGAACGGCTCATCTTGCTGCACTAAAACAAATCATAAGGTACGTTCAAGGTACCAAGCATTTCGGTCTTCATCTAAATTGTTCGTCTGTGACTAAGCTGACCGCGTACACTGACGCTGATTGGGGTGGCTGCCCCGACACACGCCGGTCCACATCTGGTTATTGCGTATATTTAGGCGACAATCTTAATTACTCCTAACTGTGACTACTTAACTCAATCCGCCATCTTTGTTGTTAATTGGTGACATGAAGCTGTTAATGGCTGACCAAACTGTTGATTGTACTATACTAGATTTCATGCCCGTGCGTTGCACGGTAACTAAATAATGTTCTGTTATTAAGTAAGCTTTTAGAAAATTGAAGTAGATAATATACCGACATTTAAAGTTGTTTGGAATATGTGAAACTTGTTCTTCTTATGACCTCTTATTGAGTTCGTTTCACATAGCTTAAGAGTTAGGAGTTAGTAGGTCTCTTGTAGGATTCTTATATGTTTCAGACATTTAGTCTCTAGGATGACTTCAAATAATGTTCAATCAGTACAAACTTCCATGTCGCTTGAAATTGCACATTTAAATTGTATTATTGTATTGCTGTGAACATTTGATTGACCAAATACACTTGAATGAAATATTGAGAATTTCAAGAGTATAATTTTATGTAGAAGCTCTTAATTGTAAAAACACATATTCCCACTAAGTAATGAGAGACCATGACTCGAGTCGCAAGTATGAAGTATTTGTTATGAAATATCGTTATATGTGTAATTTAAAAGATGAACCACATACTATAAAGATAACTAAACTACTAATTAAATTGAGGAGACACTCAGTCAAAAGCACTTAGTATATAATAGCCCATATTTGTGACAAATTTATTTATGGTTTGGGGAAATACGCTGCTATATTGGTAGGAGGTGGTCTCAAGATAAGCAACTTCTAGGAATTTCTAATTGCGCCAATGAGTGAGGCCCTTTTTTTTTATTATTAACAAATAGACCATTTCATTAATAAAGAGTCCAACGACATCTACAAAATATGTCAAATTTGATGAGAAAATGATACCAAATCTATAAAAATTACTTTTTATAATTAATTTAATTAAATCTATAAAGATATTTTTTTAAAAGTATAAAATAGCGAGGAGCCAAAATAAAATTTATCCTACTCTTCTAAAAAATATTATAATAGTCTTACACAATCAGAATAAGGAAAATAGATAGGAATTTTAACTATTCAATTTGTATTAGAATTAAATAACATAATCTAAAAATCACATAAACAAAAGTTATAATATAATCTTTGAGTGAATATAATTGTTATCAATCATCAAATGATCAAAATCCAATTGCCAATTAACACAAGAAAGCAATGATCAAATAACAAATACTTCCAGCTGGTTGTGTAACCGACGCGTGTCGGTTGATTTATAGTTATAGTTTTAGGTAGCGTTTTTTCCCTTCTTTCCCCCACATTTTGGTGAAACAAACTGAAACAAATAAAAATCAATTTTATTGTTGCATGGAATCATACAATTAATTTATGCTATAATTTTCCCCCAGTTTCTTCTTTGTCTCCTTGCTTTGAGACTTCATTAATGGCGTCTTCTTTGCCCTAATTTCCCTAATTTATACGACACATCGCACTCTTCCGCCTAATTTACCATCCGTCTTTATTATCTTCCTCTCCAAGTTACTAATCGTATATTACTCTGCAAGTTTCATAATTTCCTCATTCTTTTGTTTTTGATAATTTTGTGTGTTAGTTAATTCCGCCGTTTGTATAGTTGAATTTAACTTCTTAGTTTCATTTACTGATTCAAGTACGAAGTATATTTTTTTAGTTGTTATCGTTTCATTTTGTATTTTAATTAGTTGTTTTTAGCTTAATTAAGTATTGATTCGATCATACTTAATATGCGTGTAGTCGATGTTAATTCGAGTTCAATTACTCTGGTTAGGTTGATTGTGTTATAATTTCTGGTTAGCTTAGTAATAGTTTTGGTTTATGGTTGTGAAATTGTAGGTGAGGGTCCTTTGTTTCGTATTCGGTTAGCGTAAGGGTTAAGGGTAAAGCAAGGATTGAATCCTGCCGAGGGCCGAAACTTGTCGAGATAGCTGTTGGTGGAGTTTTAGATAATTTAAGAAGCCAGGATCAAATTACTCGCCAAGGCTTTCTTTGTTCTTGTCATTTGTTGTTGTAGAGACAAATTTGTCGGAGTGGGGTTTTAGATATTTTAAGAAGGTATTTAGAGGGTGTTGACGTATGTAGGATAATCTAGGGAGGTGGAAATTAAATAACATAATCTAAAAATCACATAAAGGTAAAAAAAAATAACAATTATGATAGTTTATTAGGGTTTATATAGGAGGACGTGAATCAATTAACTTGAAGAAGAGCCTCCTATTCATCAATGTAAAAAAAGAAAAGAGAACTATAATTAGATTCAGAATGAAATAAGCTAAAGAGAAGAAAAATCAATCTAAATCACATAAACAAAAGTTATAATATAATCTGAGTGAATAATGCAACTACAAACCATACTACAGATATATCAAATGGATTCTGAAAATTCTTGGGTAGATTGCTTTATATTCTAAAAATTCTTGGGTAGATTGCTTTATATAGCCAATGCTTCGCATTGTACCTGCATTCAAACACAACAATAGTCATCACATAAATGTATACAAATCTATATAATATACGAATTATTAAGAATGAATAAAGAAAATTAATTTGATTATTATGAAGTAAACCTGATGATGTTATCGGTCCTCATACAGTCATACGAATCTGCCTCATCTTCTTCACGAGCTTCTACTTGATCATGAACGACTTGTGTGACGGCTGTATAAACAAAAGCATAGGTTAAAATTAATTTCATGGAAGATTATGATATAATTAAATTAAAAAAATGAATGGATATGGAGGAGAAATCACCATTGTTGGAGTCATGAACAATAATAATCTTCTTATATATATATATAGATATATATATATATATATATATATATATATATATATATATATATATATATAATAATCAAAAGAAGAATTCTATTCTTGTGAAACTTTTCTATCTATGATTAAGTTAATAGCAAGTATACCGATTTAATTATTTATTATGTATTGATTATTTTATTTAACTGTTTAAAAATAGCTGGAGTCTCTAGAATTACCTGAAAAAAGCCTCTTTTATATATATATATACTAGATTTAATGCCCGGTCGATGCCCGGGCCAATTTGTAATAGCATATGATTATAATGTAATAATACTCTAAGGCCGTGTTCTTTTACACTTAATTTTGCTAAACTGAACGTATAGAAGCTAAATTGAACTTATATGAGCTTAACTTTTTTAAAGTGAACTTATTGGAGCTGAACTGAATGGGTATTCGATCTTAACTTACAGGAAAATGGGTATAAATGAAGCTTAACTTTTCTGAATTTGACTTATATATAGGAGTTGAACTAAACTTATAGGATCGAAGCTTTACTTTTTTTTTTTTAACAAAACTTATGGTACCACTAAGTTAAAACTAACTCTGATACCAAGTGATTAAATTGGATGCATGACATAAGTTAACCTAAAATTTTGAGTTTATTATAGGATAGTAATATCGTTAAAGTTAATCTGATAAGTAGATATTTCTTACTCATAGTGCAAACCAAGTCAAATACCTAGCTATAGTCAATCAATTTGTAACCTATAAGTTTGGTTGATTGTTTTGGAATAAAGTGGAATTGATTGTCTCTAATGTACTATCACTAATTCTTCTATTCAAAAATTAACCTCCGGGAGGACGGTGGAATTAATCTTCTCCTATTATACATAGATATGAAAGCTATCTATCTATCGTAGTGTGCGAAAGATTCAAAAGATTATCCCAAGTGCTAACCTTTCACCTTTCTATATGGTAAGAGTAAGCGGAGACGATTTAGTATTAACATGTTTTAAGTTTATATATCATTGGAAATTTAACTATTTGTAAATTACTTTATATTAAGGCTTTTTAAATAAGTTAAATCATCACATAGTCCCCTATTAGTTATAGATTATTAAAGGAATTCGATATATACGATCCTCCGTTCAAAATATAAGTTTGCCATTATTGCGGCACCCCGGCCTTCCCTTCCTCTCTCCATCATAATTTTGTTTCACAAATTCTCATTAAAGTCGGACATTAACGTCACAAGTTGAAGACGGATAGTCCTCCTCTCACAATATGCAAGTGACACTATTTATTGGGTGCTCCATTTCCCCCTACTTGCCTTTTCACTTGCCTTATTGTGATAATGTCCGTCACAAGCAAGACGTTTTGATTTTGTTTAGGGTATCGTTTGGTTAATTAAGTTTTAGTTTAACTTGTAGTGGCAAATTATGCTTTGTGTGTGATATTTTAGCTAATATTTGATGGTTATTCACTTATTCTTTATATATTTATTCTATATAAACCATACTTCCTCTTCTTTTTTATTTATTTATTATCACTCCACTTTTTCTTTTTTTGTCCATTTTCAAATTATCACTCCACTTTTTTTTGAGATGTATTTTTTACCAAATGGTTCTTATTAATTTCATAGGTACGATAATTAATCTAGGGTACGTTAATCTATTACTTTATGCATCTACTTACCAACTTTTTTATTTGTTTTGTATTGTTAATTGTCTTTCTTACTAATTGTTCCTTCCATGTGATCATTGACATTTAATATCTTATTTTCGTAATCGGGTAATCTTACTTTTTCCGAGTCTAGCTCCAATCTTAATTATTCTAATAATTCCTATGTTGATTATAGTCTATCTTTAGATTCTAAGATAATTAGTAGTAGTTAATATGAAAGTTAAATATAATATTTTTTTTAATGGTTGGTTGGTTTAAACCATCCACGTAATATTAATAATTGAAGACACTGTAACACTATACACAGATAAAATAAGAAGTGTGTAGAAGGCGGATTTAACTAATTCCTATCATATTAACTCCCTAATCCTATCAACTATAAAACTCTATAAAGATAAAATGAGAATTATGTATATATAGTTATATACCATGCAAAATCATATATTATGTAAGTCACGTGTTACATGTCTGCGAATGTTGGAGTCTCTTAAGGGCTAAGGATCTCTAAAATTCAACATATAATATGAGTCGTAGGAAGAATCCTTTACGGTTCTAAAATTTGATTTTTTATCGTTATTCCCTCCGTTTTAATTATTTATTTACATTTATAGTGTCTAAAAATAAATATAAAGTATTGTTGAGACGAAGGGAGTACTTATAGAAAGTCTATTTCTATTTTCTTATAGAGAAAATTGAAGATCGATTAAGGAATCACATATTGGGAAGTATTTGTGAAAAAGCACTCCCTCAACTGATCGTGTGCTAAAACCAGTGAATTAACAAAATTATAACGTGTATTCATATCCTCATACTTAGCCATATACATTTATATTTATCAATAGAACTTTGTGCTATTGAAAGTTATATTATTAGTACAAAAAAAAAATAGGAAGTGAAAGTAAGAGTATCAATACTTGACTACTTATATAAAAGTATCAATGCTTATGCGTGCTTTATTCATCTTTGGGTGCAAATAAACGTATCAATTATCTCTCCTGCAAAAATGGACGAAACCAAAGTCATTAATTTAAACAAATTCACAAAGTTAGATAGTTACAACATCATCAGTAATTTTGTAGTATACCGTCTAATATACAAACGGAAAGTACGCATTTTTCGTTGACAATACCATTGACGATTGCACCTTGGTAAACCATAGTTATTGCCATCTTCAACCTATCAAACGAACAAAAGAAATCAGTTAGTAAAAACACCATTTAACGTCTACTATATATCATAATGTGAAACTAAAAATTGACAAACAAATTGACAATTAACAATTAACAATAATAATTTGATATTGTGGCTTAGAACGTAATAAGGGTTTATATATACAAATAGAATTTGTATCCTACTCAAATAGATAGTGTTTAGTTGTGTATAATTCTCTTATAAAAAATACTTGATGATCAAACTCTATCTTTAACTTTAGTTTTTTTTTTTCCTTATAGATTTATTTAGCATTATTTATTAAGCTGGAGTGTTTTGACAATGTTGGAGACTCTATAAACGCTCGAAAAAAGCTTCCTTTATTAATATAGATAGATATACTAGATTTAATGCCCGGGCCATTTGGTAGAGTCTTTATAATCAACTTTTAGGTCTTCAAAATCAACTATGACGATGTCTTAACCAAAATGGTTAAGATGAACCATAAAAACGTAGCAGAGATGTATCTTAGTAAGTTATTTTCTTGATCACTCTTACTATTTTTCTTGATCAACTTATTGTTATCGTGGGGGTAAAGTGACTCTTTTATTTATACTTATTTTCATAATCAGTGTACGATAAAATGGCCTTTACGTTTTGTTCTTTTTGGCTGAACGGAGCTTAATTTAATTGAATGGAGTTGAGCTGAACTGCACTGATCTGAATGTAGCTAATCTGAACTGAATGTAGCTGAAGTAAGAGTTAACTTTTGAAGAGATGAATTGAACTAAACTGAATGTAGCTGAAGTAAGAGTTAGACCCTGATCTGTTATGTTCTGTTGAGGTTGAAAAGTTGAGTTGAGCTGAATAAAACTGAACTGAAATTAGAGTTAAATTTGTGAAGTGATGAGCTGAACTTAATAGAGTTGAGTTGAACTGGAATGAACTGAAATTAAATCATAAAGAACATGTCTTAATTTGTGAAAAGATGAGCAAAACTGTATTGAATGAAGCGAGCAAAATGAGAACGATGAGCCGTTGTGCATTCTATGGAGTATAAAATTGTGGTCTAATAAAACGTAAGGGGAAGGGAAAACTTCATAATAATTTCGTGTTTGTAGTTTTGAATGCTAAAGTTCTTTAATTATTTGAATCCTATTATAAATAAAGTTGATTTTTAAAAATTCTTTAATTTGACCCTATATACAAAAAAATATGTAAAGTAGTAACTCTAAAATTTGTCCTTATATAAATAACTATTTATATTAAATAAAAATAAAAACTACTCCCTCCTATTCAGCCTATACTCCCCCTTTCATTATAATACTCCTCACATATATTAGAGAAAGAGGAACTATAGGCTGAATAGAATTGAGTACTATATTATATAAGGATTTGTTTAGCATAGGATAAAATTTAGATGGGTGGTATGAACGAATTTGATCCTTGCATTGTAAATTACTATTTTTCTTAAGAGAGTTTGTTTAACATATGAATTTGATCTTTATGTACTTTGTTTGTTTTGTTATGTTTTATTTTATTCTAACATATATCTACTATATATTTATTTTAAATTAAGTAGTTCGGAAAATTTGAACTCCCATAATCCCATAAGTAAGTCTCATTGCTTAGGGGAGGGGAGTATTATATGGTAAAGTATTGGAGTGGGGTAAGAGATTGGAGAGAGGGAAGGTATTGTGTGATTAAAATAAGTATTGTTGTGGGGTAAGGTGATTAAAATAAGTATTGTTGTGGGGTAAGGTGATTAAAATAAGATAAAGTATGGAGAGTATTGTGAATAGACGAAAAAAGAAATAGGGAGAGTTATGTAGAATAGGAGGGAGTACCTAATATCCAAGAAGGCAATTTACTCTTTTGGTTATACTCCAACTCTAACAAAATTTTAATATACGTGAATACATGAATTTGATGAAAAACAACGCAATGCTTCGTTAACCTATAACCATAATGACATGTTTGGTGCTCCAACCCCAAAAAGCCTATTCTGTATTTAATGTTAAATTGGTTTGTTTGCAAAATACACAGAATTTTTAACTCAATTTTCTCGATTTAGTTATAACCAAAGAAAACGACAAAACATAACACAGGAACATAATTCTTCTTAGAAAAAGTTACAGTTTTTTCATACGTGTTTTCTTCTTTGAGATTACAATTTATCTACAATGGGTTATCTAACCAAAAATATGAAATTCTAATAAGCAAAGATAATTCTTACATAATCCGGCAAACCATGTCTATCAAATAGCGGGGATTTTTTTCTAACTAATCTGGGATAGTTCTTAGCGTGACGAAAATAATGGCTTCTCACGTAAGTAAGCTTAGAAAGCAAGACAACACAGTGCAACACACTAATTCGTAAGGCTAGCAACGAACCTGAGCAACACATATATTAAGAATTGTAAAGCCCACCTTCTTCTCATATGTTTGCAATTTCGTTTAAAGGTGCGATCTCACATATAAGACAGTCTTATTCTATAATTTCTGCGTTAATATAACCTAAGATTAACCTTAAGCTTTTTTATTAGCGCTTCTGTTTTGCAAACCATATATCATGATATGATAACAAAAATATCCAACAAAATTAGAAGCATTCTTTAATGTTAGGCATGTTGAAGCCAATGTAAATATGTAATGCAAATTCAAATTTAATACATTATACTCCGTACATGATTGATTACCAATCACCATAGCAGATGGTGAGATCTCTAGTGTGCGGTGATTCCCGTCAAATTATCGATCGACCTATCTCCTTTCCTGAAAATACACAACCCAAAAAATCAAACATTAAAACCAATTAAATTAAATTAGTAATAAACTATAGAAAAGTAGAAAAACTAATACTCCGTATAATAAAAGGTAAATATGTAGCTGAAAAAAAACATCCAAGTCTATATAAATATAGACTACACCATATATGAAGATTGATGCGGTACATGTATGTTTGTATATATATATTTATATATAGTAGAATTTCAATTTCAACCTACAATAAAGTCTATAAAAAAATAAAAGATAAAAAGATTTTTTTTTTTAATATTATCTTGTTGCTTAACATGTTTACGTATTTTCGAAAAGTTGGACTCTCTCTAATCGCTCGAAAAAAGCTTCCTTTATTAATATAGATAGATAGATAGATATATATTGATTAGAATTATACTCTCACCGATGATATCTTTCTCTCCCGGCCACAATAAAATTCATAAACCCCTTCCTCCATGCTCCTCCTTTTTACTTTCTTTTATCTCCATCTAAAGGGTGGTGTTCAACATGAACTGCTATTTTTTGTGGTAATAAAAAACACGGTTTAAGGCTAATTTCTTTGCCTTGTTGTCAATAATATAGCAAAATCTCCATTACACCATACATAATCTTAAGACTTCATCATAATAAATATACCAAGTATCAATAGCATAAGAAAATACCAGCCAGAAAGTTAGAAAAGTGAATAGCTAAGGATTATCTAAAAAAAACCCAATTACTTCTTCATCCTTTACATGGAGTTTTTTCCAAATTCATCAGAAATTTAGAGACCACATTCAATTGCTCATCTGTTAAATGCAGTCCCATTTGAAGAGTTTAGAATTCGAAGTACCTAAGAGGGGAGAGAAGGTGAATTAGGTAATATTTTAAAATTTCAACTTTAATCTTTATTGTTTAAAGATAAGTTGATTAACAATGCGAAGAGCAATTGGATACATCAATTAAATTGAATGATTAAATATGTATAACGAAAGCTTAAGGAGACGAATGAAGTTTGGAAGTGACAGTTGTTCTGACGGTTACTTGATGGTCTCAGTTTATGAAATAAAAACATAATTGCCTTACACGGAGTATTTTGTTGTTTAGTAATTTTAGCTTTATTATATTACTCCCTTCGTCTCAGTCTCATTTGTTTGTCTATTTTATTTTAAATGTTTCATTTAATTTTTTGTCTTTTTATTTAGGAACAAATGACCAAGACGGGGAGAGTGTCATATACTATTAATATTGTGAGATTCTCATGTACAAATAAAATACTCATATTGAAAGTCATCTCGTGTAATCTGTATAGTATAGTATAGTAATAATCAATAACAGTTTGAAATTAAGTAGGAGAATGGTCACTATAGCTTCAAGCTAAACTCGCAATATTTCTTATTGTTAAGAGTATCTGCATTTGGGGCTAAGATCCCTTTTACAGACATTATAAATTTAGAATACGTGGTTAATCAGACCATTAATCTTTAACCCTTATATACTTGAAGCATATGTGTTGATTTCTTTATTATTGCTAGAGTAAAACATCTTGATAGTAGTACTTTCATTAATCTACTCCCACAAAAGAGTAGCCTTTGTAGCCGATTTGTCTTTTAAAAAATAACTTGTTACTTGTTCTTCGTCACGGGCTCACGGGTTGGTTGAATCTTATATATATATATATATATATATATATATATATATATATATATATATATATATATATATATATATATATATATATATATATACTCCCTCCATATTTTTATAATTGACGTTTAAGCAAAAAACACAGTTATTAAGAAAATTAAGCATTCATCATTATGACATTAACTATCTTGCGTGTACAAGCTTTGGAAATAGGAAATATTCAATGCTACTGCAAAGAATTCCCACTGCCTTTTCAACTCTTCATCACCATTGAGAATCAGAGTGAGTAAATCAACGAAATTTTGGAGGCAATTTTTTTGATGAAAATTTTTGAATGAAAAATTAAACTGGTTTTTCAGAATATGGCAACACCAATTTTTTCCCCTTCTAATTGTGAAACAGGTAACTCTTCGTAATCTGATTCCGGGATAATAGTTTCGAATAATTCTTCTTTAGAATCCGGAATTACCAAGCTTTCTTTGTCTTCAAGTTCATAATTTTGGTCATCCATGGAAAAGATTGTAGAAAAGAATTGTAATTATTGAAAGGGAAGTATCCATCCATTGAAAGGAATACTCGTATCATATATACAAGTGAAAATTGAAGAGGTGAGGTAATGAGTTAATGGTAGTTAATGCTTAATGGGGGAGAGTAGATGCAGAGATTTTTTGCTTTGGAATTGAAAGAGATGTGTGAAAACACTACATATTCCAAAACGTCATCTAATAAGTATTTTTTTACCAAAGTCTTAAACGTCAAATATAAAAACATGGAGGGAGTATATATATAACTGGGTTAGGATGATTGTGGATTGACACGTGTCCTAGAGAAAAAGAAAAAAAAATACTATTTTGTCACTAATAAATAATAACACGATTTACCAAAACTTAAATAAGTCAACAAAAGTCTGTTAAATACTATATATGATAAAGCATTTATTTGCAAAAAACTAAATGAACGATATAGTCCCAATGATGCAATATGATTTGCCTTAAATATTGTACTGTATGCACTATATGATAAAGCACTATATTAATGAAGTCTGTTAAATACGTAATAGCAATAAATATTATTTTTTTCGAAATTTATCAAAACAAGTGTTTACACACCAAGTCAAACCTACCCCACATAATTGTATTTCTATAAAAAAATAATTTACCTAAAAAAAAGTTTGTTCACACCTCAAATTCCTTTTACGTTATGTACATACTCTATATACATAAGTAAATATTCATTGAACAATCTACATTTAAATATACAAAGATGCACTGTATCTATGTTTTTACATTCATATAAACTAGTTTTAATCCCGTGCACGAAATGCACGGGTTGTCTTTTTAAATATGTTTTTGAGTATATGGTAGTCGATCCTTTAATAGTTAGCCGTAATTTTTTTGATTAAAATTTGAATGACACTGAATTAAAACGATATATCGTGTTAAAGTTTCAAAGTCGTGCAAATATAATTGCACATGATTAATTGTTCAATTGTTCATCTAAATAAATAGGTATTTAAGAGTTTTGTTATAGTGAATATCAGCCGTTTAAATATATTACAAATATCCACATATTTATTTGTAAATAAGATTTCCTTGTTGCTTATTTCGATAATAAATTTGAATTATAATATGCGTAGTCTATTTCTCTATTCGTCCTAATCGTTTGTTAGTCTCTTTTATTCTTTATGAGGGGTATTTTAAGCAAATGCAAATTCTGAAATGGAGGGAGTATATAATTTTAATGTCACGTCATTGTTGTATGATTAAATTTTTTATAATTATTTTTATAAAAGAGTAAATTAACGAAAGCGAAGTCTCAATTTATAAACCGAGTTAATGATCTAGCCTCGTAACTAGACCTGGCAAAATCAACCCGACCCGGTTGACCCGACCCGAAAAGGATGACCCGAGACCCGAAATCGACCCGAATTGCTGAACCCGAATGACACCCGAAACCCGAAGTGACCCGATCCGACCCGAAAATGACCCGAGTTTTCATGGACCCGTAACAGACCCGACCCGAAATGACCAATCCGAAATCACTCAACCCGAAAATGACCCGACAAAATATAACTTTAATTGACCCTAATAGACTTGAAATGCCTCTCTTCTCTTAATCTTTGACCCGAAAATGGCCTGACCCGAATTAACCCGACCCGCTTGCCCGAAACACACCCGACCAACAAACCCGAAATAGACCCGTAACCCAAAATGAACTGACCCGATCCGAACTAACCCGAAAATTTGAGAGACCCGAAATTACCCGACCCAAACTGGCCCGACCCGAACCCGACCCGGTTGACCCGTTTGCCAGGTCTACTCGTAACTAAATCAACCCAAATGTCAACACCGTATCCGCTAAATACCAACCAAATAAAAAAAAATCATCACAAATCGAGTTAATGAATATAAAATTTATCCGAACCAAATAAAAAGACATAATCCTTTGAGCAAGTCTCTAAAATGGATACATCTTTTTAATTATTAAAACTGGTCAAATAACATCTCACTTGTGTATATAAGACAAATATAATGTTATTCCCTATGCACTCTAGTCTCTACTTTTGTTTTATTCTAACTATATTTGACTCGTCTTAAAATAAAAACGGATATAAAACATTTTAACTGAGAAATTTGTGTAACTCTTTCACCCACTAAAAGAGTGAACATATATTTGGGTCAACTCATACATTTACGGTACATATATTATACAATAATATTTAAGTCGACTCATTCATCTCTTATCGGTCCATATTATATACCCTAAATTTTTGCACAATATATATACACTCTCTCATTCACTAATTGCCCTAAATTTAACACTTTCGATCACTCTCTTAGTCTTTCCGCCGCTCCCCCTCTCAATAATCAATTTCATCTCATATTTTCATTTGTTTGCTCTCTCATCTCGTTGATTACCGTTACCCGTTTTATTAGAAATATGCAAAGTTCTAATCTTATCCTTCAATTTAATAGATATAACAACTATACTCCCTCTCAATATTTGGATCAATTTTTCATAAAATTATTTTTATCAAATTTTAATCTTATCACCTGTTTTGGATGGCCATGCAATTACATGATAAATAATATTGAAGAACAATATGAAATTGTGATCAAGATTTTAGTATTGTATATTATCTCAACGAAAATCGAGCTTTAGTATTTCCCAGTATTGATTTTTTAATCCTTACTCCCTCCTATCCACTCTTTTCTTCCCTATTTCCTAAAACGGATTATTCAGGTTTTCTTCCCCTTTCCTTTTTAAGGAAGTTTTTATTAATATTATACTCTTACCTCTTTCCACTCATCAAACCCCACTATATACTTTATTAATATTTAATTCTAATTATTCCTACCTCTCTCCAATAACCAAACCCCACCTATCTTCTTTATTAATATTTAATCATAATTATTCATACATTTCTCCAATTACCAAACCCCACTCATATATTTATCAATATTATACTCCCCACCCTTAATCTCCGTGCCCACTTCAAAAGGGAAAAAAAATATGGATAGGAGGGAGTATTTTTTTTTTTCATGTAGTATTTTATATGATATTTTGGTTTTTTTATATATTTTTTTCGTTCCTTTTACACTAATCTTCAATAATTATGATGTCTTTCAGTCTTATTAAAATTTTTATTTTTAAATTTAATGATTGTTGTTTTTGAAGTACTTTTTCACTTTTTTTTTTCTTCTTGAAATGTATTTTCTGATATATTTTTCCCAAGAAATGAGTCTTTTTTTTTACCTTTTTTGATTTTAATAATTTTTCACTTTTTATTTAATGTTTATTTTGCATATATTTAGATTATTAATATTTTAATATCATTATAATTATTTTTTTATGCAAGAGTTTGCAAATCTACCATTTACTTTATTGTTTGCAAATCTACCATTTAAGTTAAAGACGATATAAATTTTGTGGTCTTATTTTGATTTTTTCTACAATTTTCAAATTCGTGGTCTTAATTTTTTTTTATTTTTTTACGAATTTTTATTTGCCCATAAATGCTATTTTATTTTATTTTTATGTTTTCTACTGATTTTATCAAACAAAACAAAACAATTTTCGATAATAATTTTTTTTTATACTTTGTTTTGATTATATTGGTAATATTTTAGGAAATGTAATTGTATTACCTATGATTCTAAATAGTTTGTATGTGATTGTATAATCTATAGTCTTACATAATTCTTATAAATTAAGATCATAAGATAAATTAGGAGATTATGCATTATTTATTACTCCGTAATAATTTATATTTACGTACAAACATAAACATTTACGTACAAAACTTGTGGTGGTTTTTAGAAATTAATTCCAGATTCTTTGTTGCGGAGCCCACATTAACTATTTATAAAAAAGAAAAAAAATTGCATTTGATGACGTGGGTGAATGTGGATGCTTTAAATGTTTCTGTATTTATAAACCCAAATCACAACTCACCACCCAATTCATCCTCACAATCTCAATCGATTTTCCTGCGATCAAGTATTCCAGATCTTATCGAACCCGCATACCTCCACCAATGTCGAACAAAAAGTAGGTTTAACTCTGTCAAAATCTACACCAATGTCATTAAAAAAAATTATTGTGACATTTTATACATGTACTATGTTTCATCTATATATGCTAATACACCAAATATATGTTTTTTTGACAGATTTATTAAACGTTCTATTTTGTTTTACAGGCGTATTCTCGCTTCTGAAAGTGAAACTTACTCCATGCTTAAGAGTTTAACTCCCAAGCAAAGATGATTGGAAAATCAAATCCCGGGTTTCGAGATTGTGGTCGGTTGTGAATGCAAACAACAAAGAATGCAAAAATACCTGTGTATAAAAAGGCGATGCTCTATCTTCTTCGCTTCTTCATATTGTATGCAGTCTCTTGCTTAGTTCTGTGAAAATAATCGGAGAAATGAAGAGCAATTATTGTTTGAGTTATCACCACTGTGCAAAAACCGAATAAATTATTAGCAAAGCAGGATAGGAATGCAACTGGGTAGAGTGATAGAGTAAACATGTGGTATTGGGCGGTCGTATTAAAAAAGCTAACGTGTATGCATTTGCTAATAAACAACTTAACGTGTCTTAAGTCAGCTACTTTTTACTGAAATAATAATATGATCAATCAAAATAAATACATTAACACAAAATCTCATTGAAGACGGCGATATCCGTCACAAGCTTGTGACGGATACCATTTCTTCTCACAAAATACCCATGAGAGGTGAGTGAAGACACGTGGCTGTCACCTTGTCCTCTCCTTTTTGAGAGGTTTTCACCATGACGGATAATTTCGTCAAAAGCAAGACGCTTTGATACATTAAAGGTGTATCCCTTGCTCTAAGTAGATTTGACAAACGGGTCAATCGAGTCGGGTTAGTTCTGTTTTTCAACCGAGTGAATAATTAGGAGAGACAATTATTTTAAAAAAAATGATGGGTCCGGGTCCATTTCAAGTCAATAATTAGGAGAGACAAATTTCATTTGGTAATACTTCCGATTGTTTTACGTTTTTTACCGTTTACTTAGAATTATATTTTGTCGAGTTAATTTCGGCTCAGGTGGTTTCTGATCTGGTCATTTTGGGACTCGGGTAAGTTCAGGGTAACCAAACCTCTGTCCTTTATAGGTCGGCTCGGGTGATTTCGGGTTTTGGGATCCGGACTGGGTTGTGATTTCGGGTGTCGGATCAGGGAGAATTAACAAATCTAAAATTTTCATTACCATATTCATTATTAAACTTTCCATTTCCTTCAAATGTATTAACGAGTTCCCTAAGAGCCCCATTTAAAAATCCCGGTACGAAATAAATAATTTGTATAAAAAAGATCGAGTCACAAATTATTGGGTTGTTAATAATTTAACTTATTTTATTACTGAACGTCTTGACATGTGAGACCGTCACACACGCTAATTAAAAGTAAAACCGGTAACCATACAACACAAAAAAACATATAAGAAAAAGAACAAATTTGTATAAAAATAATACACAAGTTCATCATACTCCTTCCTATTTATAATAACTCTCCCCTTTCAAAAGGGCACACAAATTAAGGGGAGGGTTATTTTGTTGTAAAGTATTGTGGTGGAGAAATGTAATTGGAAAGAAGGAAGGTATTATAATGGGGTAAGATGATTAAAATAAGTATTGTTGTGGGGTAAAGTGATTAAAATAAGATAAAGTATGAGTATTGTGGTGTATTTTTGTGGAGTTAGGTGATTAAAATAAATAAGTATAAAACTTTATTAAATAAGGTAAGGGGGAGAGTTATATGAGTAGATGGAAAAGGAAATGGGGAGAGTTATTATGAATAGGAGGGAGTATAATATTACAAATTGAATTATTACTATAATGGACAATTTTTACATGTTTTCAAGATTACCACGACATGCAATATGAAATTGGAATTAAGGTGGCAGATAACTCCCTTCGCGACGGAGTTATGTTATCATGCATGTAAGTAGTTGTTTTTCAAATAAACGTAGTATGTATCATTGTTCTGACCTTAATAAATCTTTGCATATTTTGTGTTGTTGGTAGACAAATGAATAAATCTAATGTGAAATATTTTGTGTTTATTTAGTTCTAGCGAAATGAGGAATCTTTGCATGGAGGAGGCGATTCAACAAAGGATTAAGAATTTTTGTATGTTTTCAAAGCTACCAAACGATATGCAATATGAAATCGCTAATAAGGTAGCGAAAAATTCCATTCGTGATGCCACCATGTTATTATGCACGTAAGTTGATAATTGAAATAATTCATTCTTTTAATAACAATTGTCAACGTAATATTCTTTGTAGATGTTTACAGAAAACTTATTCTGACATTATATTTTTTATTTTTGTGTAGTTCTAAAGATATGAAAAAAATCGGCATGGAAGAGGTGATAAGATTCAAGAATCAATCATAATGATCGATTAAAAACATCGAAGGTTTCAATAACTAAATACGAAAATTACTACCGATAATGATTTTTGATGGGGAATTCTATAAGCTTTTCTTTTAATAGTTAAATGTAGTGTTTCAATTACTTCAAGTGTAGTTAGTTCTTTTTAGTTACCATAAAAATTATAGCCTATGTCACATTTTTTAGTGTGTATGGAGGAAAGTCTCCAATTTTTGGTACTATTATATTATAGAAATACATTTCAATTATTATTTACATATAGTTATTTTAACATTATCCTTAAAATTGAATAATTTAGAATTGTATTACATATAAGATAATAACAACTACAATTAATCATCTTATAAAAAAAACTAACATATACAAACCGGCCGCGCAACGCGCGGGATGCTACCTAGTGATCACATAATTAGTAGATAACATATAAACTACCCAAATAAAAGAGTATGAAAATTATAGGAAAACTATATACTCCCTCCTATTCTACATAACCTTCCCTCTTTACTTTTTCATCTATTCACAATACCTTCCCTATTTCCTTATTTAGTAAAGTTTTATACTTATTTTAATCACCTCACCCCACAACAATACCCCACCTCACCCCACAACAATACTTATTTTAATCAACTTACCCCACAACAATACTTATTTTAATCACCCCACCCACAATAATACCCCACAATACCTTCCCTCTCTCCAATTACCTAACCTCACTATAATATTTTACCTTATTTTAATCCATCTCCTTAATTCGAGTGCCCCCCATGAATAGGAAGAGTTATCTAGAATAGGAGGGAGTATAATACAAATTTTAGGAAACTTTTTATCATATACCATATGAGAAATTCATAAGCTTCAATTATTAGTGACATCGTTATAGAGAGCAATTGTACTGTCCGATATTCACACCACATACAACTCCTACCATCACAGTTACCAAAATAATGTAAGCCAAGTAACATTCATTCATGCAGTAAGTGAATTTATTACCTTGGTATACAGTCTTGTCATAACGCTTTTGTCAATTTATATCTCCAAAACCTGCTACATAAAACAAATTAAACAATTAATTCTCAATTTGCAAGTAAATAACACAATCAAGCACTAAACAAATTAAACAATTAGTCACATCGTTGGTATGACTAAAAAATTAGTTCTCAATTAGGCATTATACAAAACCAATGAACGACATAAGATATGACTATTTATATTGGTTGAATGTTGTTTAAAAGTTTATAATTACTGATCTTTTAGCCGTGGTAGAATTCTTGACCAGATACTACTCCTATAATTTATCGTGATAATATTTTTAAGAGCTTTATTAATCACTTATCTATCTATTGCGTATATTATAAAATTAAGTAGTTCGTAATAGTGGAAGACTCTATCATGCTTGGAGTGTTTCGCAAAAGTTGGACTCTCTGTAATCGTTCGAAAAAAACTTTCTTTATTAATATAGATAGACTAGATTTAATACCCGTGCGATGCACTGGCCTATTTGTAATCCTCTATCGTGTACGATGTAAACTAATTTTTTTTTTGCATTAACGAAACTATGAGCTACTTTTTTTTTTTGTGTGTAAATGTATTAGCTTACAACTACAACGTCGTGTTTTTATTCGTTTAACAATCATATAATTCTTTCATATGTTAAGTTTTTTTTATTTTTAATTAATTAAAATGCTCTTTGTAAAAAAAAAAAAAGTTTAGGGCTTGCCTGAAATTTATGGAATAATTAGGGGGTAAATTTTAATTGAGTGATAATTACTGGGGAAGTTAATTACTTAGGTAATGAGTTCCTTGAAGATAGGTTTAGCATATAGGAGTAATGATTACTTAGGCTCCGTTTGGCACGACATTTCAGGTAGCTTATTTGATCAAAGTAGCTTATTTGACAAAAATTTCAGCTACCTGATTTTTTTGCAAGTGTTTGGCAAGTAGCTTATTTGATCAAATAAGGTACCTGAAATGAAATGCTACCTCGGGTAGCATTTGAGAAATCAGGTACCTGAAATGACTTATTTTCCATTTTTTACCCCTTTATTCAATAATATTAAATAATTTTCATATCCTTTTACGTCATTTAACCAAAATCAGCTACCTTTTCAGCTAGTTTGCCAAACTTTTTTTATATAATCAGTTACCTTATCAGCTCCTAATTTTCAGCTACCTTATCAGTTACCTTTTCAGGTTTCAGTTAGCTTTTCAGTTTTCAGCTACCTTTTCAAGTTTCAGCTACCTTTTCAGGTAGTTTTGCCAAACAGAGCCTTAATCACTATTCACGGCCCGGGGGAGTGTGGGTAATGTATTATCCCTTCACGAGGGTAATAGATTTGGGAGGTGATTAATTATTCTCATACCAAACATGGAAACGCACCTTACATATCACTCCCCTATTTATTCCTCCCCTTTTAACCTCAATTTAAGCAAACCCTTAAATTATTAGGATGGTTGTAATTTAACTTAGAAAATTTGAACACTTTTGAATATCACATTGAAATTTATGTAATTCACAATTACTAAACTAAAATAGTTCACCTGATATATTTTTTAAACTAACTTGGGATTTGGATTGATTATTCCGAATATTTCGAATAGCTTAGAGTTCTTAATCTTTACAATGGGCACTTTAGTAGGTTACTCGAACACTAACATTAAATAGTTAAACAAAAGAAAATCTCAATATAATTAGAAACACTGTATAAGAGTAAGATATGATCATTTTGATTATTAATCTATTTAATTCGCTTAAGAAATAAAAAAGTGAAACAAACTTAACTGATTTTCATGGATATACAAATAAATTCAATCACAAACGTCATACGGCATGGTATGAAGTCTGAGGCTTTATGGTCGTTTTTTTAATGCATGGCTCATCGTAGAAAGACACGTAAATTTTGAATTCTCTCTAACGTAGTCAAATTTGTGCAATACATGATGGCCCGTGATCTACTTGTTATTGAATTGCTAACTTTTATAATACTCGATCTGTAATTTCAAATTCCTATCGTTTTAAAGTTTTTGCGTTCTTATTTTATAGTGATAACTTTAATTTGTTAGATATATTTCATATAGTTATATGTAACTTTTTTTTTTCCAAACTTCATATATAGTTTTTATCGTTTGGTAGTTCAGATTCATACTCGAGGAATGTATTGCACAATAATATGATAAATCTAAATTTATTATCGCATTTATGTGTGACTCCCGCAAAATGGATACTAAAATGATCAATTTAACAAACTTATACGTGTCTATGCTAGCTAATTATTTCTCAGTAATTCTTGTTGTAATAACGTTTCTCATCAATAATACAACGGGAAAATTATACTGGAAGTAATGTATAATATAATGGTAAATGAATCAAGTAAGGAAGATCGATCATCAAAGTCGTGTACAATATTACATTATGCCTTTATAAACCATAATGTTTTACATCTTCATCGTATAAACAAAAAAAAAAAATCATTAGTAAAAAAAATCTTGTCCAACATATTGTACGTGCCCACTGGGACGGAGAGTATAAAATTCGAGATCGATCATCAATATATAGAGATAACAAACTGTGATATTTATGGGAAGGCAAATTTACCGGATAGTATTCGTGAGGAGCGTTTATTATCGCAAATACTTCAATCTTTGTGTCTCTCAAATACTTCAACCTTTGTGTCTTACTCAAATACTTCAATCTTTGTGTTAACATATTATTATCGCTAAATAAGACCCCTTGCTGTATTACTTGAATTTATGTGAGCCAAAGTTGTTATGATTTGGTAAAGAAAATATAGTGCAAATATTTGTGGTCTTTACCATGGAAGGGTGCTTTAGAGATGCTTTTACATACATATTAATATCATTATAATAAATGCACCAAAAAAAATATCAACAAAATAAACTATACCTTTAAGAATAGTTATTTCAAGATTTCATGAATTCGACCATCTCATACGTTCAACTTAAATTGTATCTGAAATTTCAACTCAAATTGTTAGTATAGAAGATCCTATATTAATGGTTACAAAAACCAAGTACAATATTACTAACATAACACAATACATATTTATATGCAAAGTTTAATATATATTATACACATTCTATGTAAAAAGATAAATGAGTTAAATTAGAAATCAGAAAACTATTGGTAATCTAAATAAGAGAGGGGGGGGGGGGGGTAATACTACGGTTTTATGAGTCTCTGGGTACTCTATCAAGTGGGCCTTACTCTGTCGAGTAAGGGTGTTTTGGTTTTTAAAACAGTATTATGTCTGTAGGGTACTCGATCGAGTATCCTGGGTACTCGATCGAGTAAGTGGCACTCGATCGAGTACGTTAGTTACTCGATCGAGTAGCTCGGCTTACGGGTAATATTTTGTCGGGTTTTGTTAATAACACGGATTAATATATAAATCTTTCCGTCATCTTTATAATAATACACTTTTACAAACCTAATCACATTGAAAAGAGATTCAAGTTACGTTCTTCGCATTCATCCGTGTTATTGACAAATTCCGGAGCTTGAGAGGTCGGATTTCATCGTTCTTTGCATCCTTGTGATCCTTGCGTCGAGGGTAAGATCTACGTACCGATTTTATAGTATTTAGTCAAGTTTGTTTAAACCCTAATTTGAGGGATTGGGGATTTGTGTTAGTTTTTGTATGGTTAGTGATTATGTGATGATGTGTTAGGAGGATGATTCGTAGAAGAGGCCTTTTGATATAGCTGTTGAGATCGTCTGCGTATGTTGCATTCCAGGTAGGGTTTTCCTACTCAGTATTAGTCACATAATGTGTTGGTTGTTGGTTGTGATTATTGTATAGTATCATACTCGTATTGTGACGGTTGTTGGAATTGGTTACTGTTGATAGTTGTGACTGATTGTATCTGTCTGTGGTTTTCGAGGTGCGTCCCTGGCTGAGTGGGGTCACTTGCGGGAGTGGCTTCACGCCCATTATTCGCCTTTTGTGAAACCCGCCACAGAAGGGATGTGCACATTAATGGATTTGGGTTATTCGCTCTATGGTATGAGCGGGGCTTAGGTGGGAACGGCTGCGGTCCCCCACTGGCGGAGTGGAGTTACCTGTTGCGATGGGTACTCTGGCAGGACTACACACTTTAGTGTGTAGTCAGTGATGAGGAGTTGATTGTGAAGTTTGGGTTATGTGACGATTGTGATGTGTTGGTTTCTGTTTTATAGTAATTATTATATATGATTGTGTGATTAGTACTGACCCCGTTTAATGTTTTGAAAAACTGTGGTGATCCATTCGGGGATGGTGAGCAGTTGTTGAGCAGATATGAGTCGAGACATATGGGCTAGTTGGGATGTGTCACCACGAGTTGATAGAGTCTTCCGCTGTAGTTTGAGTAGCTTATCAGACATTCTTGATTAGTTGTTAAACATTTGGTTTAAGAACATGTAACCGTATTTCATCAGTTGGTTTTGGATTGTATTCACTAAACTTTATACTATTTAAATGTTGTTTCTTTATTGTCATTTGATTGTCATTGCCTCGGGAAACCGAGATGGTGACATCTTTATACCTGAGTGGTCCTGGTAAGGCACTTGGAGTATGGGGGTGTCACAAAGTGGTATCAGAGCGACGATCCTGAAACCTGTAACTAATGAATCTAATGAACATAGGGAGTCAAATTAAAATGAACCCGGGTTAAAAGTTGTAGGATCTAATGCAAAGGCTTGGGAGACGTCCTAAAGTAGCGAACTTGCCCTGCAATTTTGAACCGGTCACATGGGGGGTATATGTCAAGGTCGTATGTGTTGCCTTTCGGTTCGTATGTGTATATAACAGTATGTGTTGTGAATTGTTGGATGTTGGAAGTGGAGAATTGAAAGTATGGTTAAAGGTTGAAAAGATATGTTTTATATGTGAATTGAATGAAGAAGCATGTTGGGCATTTATAATGTGGCATTTTGATAATATGAAATAGATTGATTTAATGATCATATGAGAACTTGTGTAGATTTGCATGTGTAGTAATAATTATAATGCCGAGTTTATAAAGATTGCGTATTATGTTGGGGTAAGTGAGATAACATGCGGTTAGTGTATATGAGTCTGCATGACTCGATCGAGTGGGGGGCACTCGATCGAGTAGGAGAGATGCTCGATCGAGTGGGCTTAACTTGATCGAGTGGATAGTTTGACGTTTTTTGGCCAGAACCGTGTTTTTGGGTACTCGATCGAGTACGCAGAGGCACTCGATCGAGTAGGGGGCACTTGATCGAGTGGCCTGTCAGCTCGGTCGAGTATATTACAGATCAGAAGGTCTGTTTGGGGTATGGAGTCGGGGCTGTAACACCCCCTCATACCAAGGTACCTTACCAAGGACTACCCTAGCATGAAAGGCTGTTACCATCTCGGTTGCCCGAGGTAAGTATATATCAAAAGCAACAATCCAAAAACACATTTATTAAAGTATAAAGAGTTAGCGATTACATAAAACTCGGTCGACTCAAAAATAAAAGTATAAGGTCTCAATACAACTGAAATCAAAGACAGCTAAACTTGTAACAGCGGAAGCTAGACTCAAGTGATGACTCCCCATGACTGTCCCATAGCTAAACATCTGCATTACCTGTCATAATCTGCTCACCATCCCCGAATGGATCACCGCAGGTTTTACAAAACAACAACACGGGGCCAGTACCGTTCAATCAAGATAAGACAAACACATAATGTAACCGGCTGATCATCCTCCATCCCCGGTCTCCCGATCTCACACAGTAACCGACTACACACCGAAGTGTGTAGCCCTGCCTGATTACCCATCGCAACAGGTAATCCTCGCCGCCAGTGGGTGACCGCAGCCCATCCCCACCTAGTCCAGCTCTTCAACGAGCGACTAATAATCCCTGTCCCTTAATGTGCACATCCCCTCCCGTGACGGGTTCCACGGAGGGCGAACTAGGGTGTGAAGCCACTCCTGCAAGTGACTCCACCACAATCACACACACAGCATCACAGCTCTCACAACACCACAACCGTCAAAACACAAGCACACCAACATCGTCACCACAACACCCAACCTCCGATGATCAGCAGATAACAACAATTATAAAACATATGCAATCTCAATCAATTAACAGTACTGAGTAGGAGAAACCCTACCTTTTCGCAATCCGCTATGCTGCAATCAATCATATAGTTGCAAAACAATTACCACATCGTCACCTACAACAATTATAATCCACAATCAACACACATATGATGGACAAACCCTAAAACCCCAAATCACAAATTGGGGCAAAATCCTAAAAGACAACCTATTAGCAGATTACAACGAACTAGAGACTTACCCATTAAATTGAGATAAGAGACGGAAGTGAAGACTTGCGACCAATCAATTAGCCTTGAGAATGGTTATGGTGATTAGAGAGAGAAGTGAGCGTCGTTTAGTTTTGGTAAAAGGATTCAGAAAGCGTAAAAGTATAATTTATAATAATCTCTAATCACCTTAACCAAATCGTGGAATTAAACCTGTCAGACCGGATACTCGGTCGAGTATAAAGTATACTCGGCCGAGTACCCTCTACTCGGTCGAGTATTACCCATACTCGGCCGAGTATTTTTGGGCAGAAGCCAAACAGAATACCCAACACACTTTACTTGAACCGAGTAGGCCATACTCGGTCGAGTACTAGCCTATAAAATCGATAGTATTACAGTCTTCCCCCCTAAAAAGAACTTCGTCCCCAAAGTTCCAACCCAACCTATAACACATGGACACCTAACACTAACTCAACCAACCACACTACTAGATAACAAATCCTCTCGATATAAACTCCATAATATTATCGAATAACCACAATATAATGTTGTCAACCTTGTTTCACTTCCATAACACTCACTAGCAACTCAATACCAATACAATCCACAAAATAAGATCAACCATCAAAACGGAATGTTACATTCTACCATCCTTAAAACGAACTTCGTCCTCGAAGTTTACTCACACACATAAACATCCTCACACAATCCGTTACTCTCACTCATAAACATCATACTATTACGAGCACTGCCATTACCTGTAATAAAATCGGCAATCACACAAATCCATCCTTATTCTGCACCAACACTCAAACTTTCAAGTGCAACCTGTATGACCATCAAACTCTCTTGTCGCATCCTACTCCTCTTAAGATAAATGTTACGTCCTCGTAACTCACTAATACTAGGTCCTTTGCTATACCTCCCATAATCCTCATTACTACTGCATGACAACCATTCCTATATCCAGAACTCTCTTTCTTTAACAGTTCTCGTGCCTCCAATTATTCTGCACTCTCGTAACATATATCATAAAATCCTCGGTATGACCACTACTCCATCTCTTCTACATTACCACAACACGACATAACTCTATATACATATACACTCATCTCCACAATCTTATCTCACAATCCTCAAGTGTTACACATACTTACATTAGCTTCTCAAGTTCATCTTCTTTATTACCACTACTCCCTTAACTTGACGCGATACTAAGTCCTAAAATTCCGTACTCCCTATCCCAAGGAAAGGTGCTAAACCACTTGTAGTTTCAAGTTCAATACCACACATGTTCCACAATTTCTTTTCACAACTATGTCCATCAATGCCTCATCTAACACAAGATCAAAAGCACTCCAACAACCTCTCACAACGGTGTCCCATTAACAGAATATTACTATGCCATGACATCAACAACACCATACCCAACTCTCTCTCATACCATACTCTATTCTCACTCCTAAGCTGACACTAGTAAGAAACATCAGGAAACAACACAACGGTCTATAAGCCCCGACCGGCACTGACAAGAAATAGCAGTAAACAAACAACGATCGATGACAACACGAAAATACTCGTATCACAACACGAATTACCGTGCCCAGTGCACAACACCACATCAATAGTCATTGCAACTCTTACAATCTCATAATACTGACTCAGCACAACTTCCTTGACCACAAGACTGTCTTAAAAATGCTCTACCAGATCACGACGCAGCACATTAGACGGGATCACAAATACCAACCTTATGAATATTATCCATACCATGACTCTTGAGGCCGGAACCTCACACCATCACTTACTGATATCATACATACACATATAAGTATAACATATGACGCGGAACACACACATAACGACTCGTAACTATCACGCCACACCATTACTCGTGAGTCCAGGACCTCACACAAAGTTTTACACACCTCATGGACTCATAATCAAATCTAACTAGCCAATCCTGACCACGTAAGTTACCACTTGACAATGAATACCTCTCATCCCGACTTAACTCAGGTGCCTTTCATCACATATCCTCTCATACACGCAATTATCATCCCTCCGGCAAATGTAGCCATAACATTATTGCTCAACTTCCAGTGAGCACCTCATATATCTACATCTTATACTCCCTCACAACCAAACATACTAATCACCTCCACAAGATCAACCTCATTAGGTCAGCTAACATCATCCTCAACCACCAGTGACAATACTATGACGCCAACATCCTTCATGTGATCACTCTCTTACTATCACTTCTTAATATAACAATCCATTTCCTCCCTTTGGTTATCATCCCAAATAACGAACATTCAATCCATCAACAAAATCTACCTCAACATTATTCCCAATTCTATCCTTTATCATATCGTTACCTAACTCTCCACCAAAATCTCAGATCGTGCAAACACTCTACCTGCTTCTTATTCCCTTAATACCTCGAAACTCACGGCTAACATGTCGTCCTGCTCTCCTATATAACTATTAACTCACACCCTCTAATGAGGCTATCGTACATATCCATAATTTCCTACCTTCATGCTCCTTAACTCCGGTCAACGTTCTCTCAACTTATTTCCATCCCTCTTTCCCCTTTTACTCAATAACACCAATTAATAATTCATCTCCTTTCTCTTTCTACCTAACTCTTTAGTAATCCGATTACCTTCTTGTTACTCCACAACCCAAATTCCAGTAATTCATATCGATATCTTCTCTTTATTTCTTATCACTTATCTCCTCCCATCATACTATTCACCAGCACTTGTTACCATCAAGTCTACACACTAACGGTTATTCTTCAATAAGCCGTATCTCCATGTCGTATCCCTATGAAACCAAAAATTCATCTCATACCGTTAATTGCCCAAAGAATTACACACTAGGCTCACCTCTTGATATTCCAAATTCCCAAATCAACCACTGTCTACTCATCGCGACATAACTTGACCTCACTATACACTATTCGTTTCCATCTCTCTATAGCGACCTTTTATCACCTATATCCTTAAGCAACTCAATCCAAACTGTCTCTCTCCACAAATCCTTACACATCCCAATATGCCACTATTCGTATCCCTCATCTCAATCTTTTATTCTCACGTTTCTTTACACTTACATCACCCTTGCCCATATACACTTACTTTTATATTACTCAACCTACGACTATATCACTCATTATATCTCACAAAACATGCTCATTGTCTCGATTAGCTCATCAATCTACTCTTTTCTTGTTCCACTATCCCTCACAACCACATATAACTCATGTCCTTTATATCCAACATCTATCCCTCATACACCGGCATCCTCCCTATCATAGTATTTGGTAACTTACGTATCAAGACCGTCACATATATAAAAGAATGCGTTAAGACTCAAAACATACAAGTGCACATACCTCACGACTCAAAACAAATGTAAGAACATAGCCACCGACTTAAAAATTAAGGTGAAAATATAGCCACCGACTCAAAATAGCCGCCCACTGAGGTACTCGGTCGAGTACATAGCATACTAGGTCGAGTACAGGATACTCGGTCGAGTAACTTTATTACTCGGCCGAGTTTTCGACTCCAGAAGCGAACGTAATTATCACAGAGGATTACTCGGTCGAGTATTAGGATACTTGGGCGAGTAGCCTTTACTCGGTCGAGTATTACTTTACTCGGTCGAGTACCAACACGATTCTCAGCATCGTCCAGTTTTCGTAAAACAGTCATAACTCACTCCTTACTTGGTCGTTTTGGGCGTGTGACCTATCGTTAGAATCGTAAGAAGACAAGCTATCACCTCAACTTGGAATCACAGCTATATCATTCTAGAACTAGACTTATGACAGTTTTAAGACAACCCTTCCGTAATCGATCTTCGTACAAATCAAGTTTTCTAAACCCAACAATTTGAACATGCATAAGGCAACAACAACAACTCAATACTTCAAGAAAGCAGTACATAATTGAACTCTTATCATACTCACATGAAAATTAAACACATCATTCATATATATATAGACGCATGACCTTAATCACATGCTACTACCAACAACCAAACATTAACTTCATCATAATCTTATACACATGTACCACTACCCTTTTGAAAGCCACATATTAAACAGGTAACATGCTCAACATATTTAATGCTCAAGATCTATCGTATACGAATTCGTAATTCACCTTTCATGTTTTATCATGTTCCAACACTTAACATGCCAACATATTCCATGCTCAAAGTTTAACATCAACAATCCTCAATACATCTTTCAACCACTATCACATTCCACTTCTTTCATCATTCCATCCAATCATGCACAAGATTCAAACTATAGGTATCAAACACACATGACTCAAACATACAACAATTTCCCCCCATGTGACCGGGTTGAGATCGTAAGGGCCTTAGTGCGACTCCGGGACGTCTCCCAAGTCCTTGCAGTAGCTCCAAACAACTCTCCCCGTGTTCATTTTATTAAGACTCCCTAAGTTCATTGGGTTCATTAGTTTTAGGTGCCGGAATCGTCGGCTCTGATACCACTTGTAACACCCCCTCATACCAAGGTACCTTACCAAGGACTACCCTAGCATGAAAGGTTCCATCTCGGTTGCCCGAGGTAAGTATATATCAAAAGCAACAATCCAAAAACACATTTATTAAAGTATAAAGAGTTAGCGATTACATAAAACTCGGTTGACTCAAAAATAAAAGTATAAGGTCTCAATACAACTGAAATCAAAGACAGCTAAACTTGTAACAGCGGAAGCTAGACTCAAGTAATGACTCCCCATGACTGTCCCATAGCTAAAAATCTGCATTATCTGTCATAATCTGCTCACCATCCCCGAATGGATCACCGCAGGTTTTACAAAACAACAACACGGGGTCAATACCGTTCAATCAAGATAAGACAAACACATAATATAACCGGCTGATCATCCTCCATCTCCGGTCTCCCGATCTCACACAGTAACCGACTACACACCGAAGTGTGTAGCCCTGCCTGATTACCCATCGCAACAGGTAATCCTCGCCGCCAGTGGGTGACCGCAGCCCATCCCCACCTAGTCCAGCTCTTCAACGAGCGACTAACAATCCCTATCCCTTAATGTGCACATCCCCTCGCGTGACGGGTTCCACGGAGGGCGAACTAGGGTGTGAAGCCACTCCCGCAAGTGACTCCACCACAATCACACACACAGCATCACAGCTGTCACAACACCACAACCGTCACAACACAACCATACCAACATCGTCACCACAACACCCAACCTCCGATGATCAGCAGATAACAACAATTATAAAACATATGCAATATCAATCAATTAACAGTACTGAGTAGGAGAAACCCTACCTTTTCGCAATCCGCTATGATGCAATCAATCATATAGTTGCACAACAATTACCACATCGTCATCTACAACAATTATAATCCACAATCAACACACATATGATGAACAAACCCTAAACCCCCAAATCACAAATTGGGGCAAAACCCTAAAAGACAACCTATTAGCAGATTACAACGAACTAGAGACTTACCCATTAAATTGAGACAAGAGACGGAAGTGTAGACTTGCGACCGATCAATTAGCCTTGAGAATGGTTAGGGTGATTAGAGAGAGAAGTGAGCGTCGTTTAGTTTTGGTAAAATGATTCAGAAAGCGTCAAAAGTATAATTTATAATAATCTCTAATCACCTTAACCAAATCCCGGAATTAAACCTATTAGACCGGATACTCGGTCGAGTATAAAGTATACTCGGTCGAGTATTACCCATACTAGGCCGAGTATTTCCGGGCAGAAGCCAAACAGAATACCCAACACACTTTACTCGAACCGAGTAGGCCATACTCGGTCGAGTACTAGCCTATAAAATCCATAGTATTACAGGGGCACTCGATCGCGTATGTTGGGCACTCGATCGAGTGGGTTTTGGCACTCGATCGAGTGGGGTCTGTGCAGGCTGTTTTTTGTGTTTTGGGTTATAGTATGTATGTTTATATCTACCTTTTCTTATATAGTTTCAAGATGTCGCCAAAGAAAACCGCCTTGTATGCGAGAGCTGAGAGCATGAATGTTGATGACATAGTTAAGATGTTGGAGCATCAAGATGCTCTTACGGAAGCGCTAAAGAGAGTGGGAAAGGATAAGGAGGTTGATCATTCTAAGATCAGTCTCTACATAGCTAGTTTTAATCCGAAAGAGTATAAGGGAACCGGGGAGCCAATTCTTCTTGACAATTGGCATCGTGAGATGGAGAACATTCTGGATTTGGTACATTGTCCGGATGAGATGAGGGTAGAACAAGCTGCGTTCTACTTGAGGGAGGCAGCAGGAGAGTGGTGGCATAAGGTAAAGGTGAGCGCTAGAGATATGTATGAGAAGCAAGGGCTGCCTGCTATTCCTTGGGAAGAGTTTAGGAAAGCCATGAAGAGGGAGTTCGTGCCGGAGCATGTGAGGAGTAAGCTGAGGGAGGAGTTTGATGGGTTTAAGATGACCTCTAAGATGTCTGTGGCTGAGTACTACAAACAGTTCAATGAGAAGTCTAGGTATGCTGAGGATATGGGATTGAGTGAGGAGAACCTAGCTCTGAGGTTTAAGAAGGGGTTGACCCCCAAGATAATGGATAATTTACCCGTGGGAGTCCTTACTGATGTTAAGGAAGCTTATGAGAGGGCTGTGAGAGCTGAGAGGTTGGTAAATATGGCCCGGGAGAGAGGTGCTGAGAAAAGAAGGGTTGAGAGCAAGGGTGGTGGCCAATATAGCTATAAGAAGGGCAACCACACTCAGGCTAGAGTATATTCATCTGGCTCGGGGTTTAGTATAGAGGCTTCTTATGGGCGTGGTCGTGGGAACACTAGCGGCAGCTGGGGGCTGACCTATTTTAACTGTGGCGGTGTAGGCCACATGAGACATGAGTGCACCAGTGCGGTGAGCGGGGGTTACTAGAGGCCGGGACAGGGGAGCTTTTCTCAGGGGCCGGCACAGAGTTTTGCGAGTAACAGACCAGCTGGGTCATGGAACAACCGGGGAGGTCAGAGCAACAATGGGGGAGGTAATCGCAATGGCGGTAGTTCTTATCAGAAGCTAGCTACGAACACCAACAACAACCAGGGGTCGGGTGCTAAGTCGACTACCTCTGCCAGTACTGTCTAGGGAGGTGGGCAAAAGACCAGTGGAAAGCTGTTTATGATGGAGAAACAAGCAGCTGAGGACGACACACATGTTATCACTGGTACTTTTCTTGTTAATGGTGTTTACACCATTGTTTTGTTTGATTCGGGGGCGTCTCAGTCGTTTGTATCTTCGAGTCATGTTAAACAGTTGGGTTTGAGAGAGTATGAATCTGTAAGTGAGAATGTTTTTATACCTTCGAGAGAGTCTGTAACATGTGGGAGGTTGTTTAGGGATGTATCTTTGATAGTTGGGTAAGTTGATCTACCTGTAGACTTGCTAGAGTTTCCTTTAGACGGTTTTGAGATGATAGTCGGGATGGATTGGTTAGGGAAGTACAAAGCTAAGATAGATTGTCATCAAAAGAAAGTGTCTCTGAGAGGTCCTAAGGGCATTTGTGTGTCTTATCGTGGGTTTATTGTCAAACCCAAAGTTAAGTTGATTGCAGCTGTGACCTTGAAGTCCTATCTGAGGAAGGGGTTCCCGATGATCTTGTGCCATGTGAGAGATGACCGGATAGAGAGTCCGACAGTTGATCAGATACCAGTTGTGGGGGATTTTTCGGATGTCTTTCCAGAGGAGATTCCAGGGTTGCCACCGAAGAGGGAGATAGATTTCGGTGTTGAGCTGAAACCGGGGACGGGGCCAATCTCTAAGGCACCGTACCGGATGGGTCCTAAGGAGTTGGAGGAGCTCAGGAAGCAGTTAGATGATTTGATAGAGAAGGGATACATTAGACCTAGTGTGTCACCGTGGGGAGCACCAGTTCTTTTCGTGAAAAAGAAAGATGGGAGTTTGAGGTTGTGCATAGATTACAGGGAGCTGAACCGAGTGACAGTGAAGAACAAGTATCCTTTGCTAAGGATAGATGACCTGTTTGATCAGTTGAGTGGTGCAGAAGTCTTTTCCAAGATTGATCTGAGATCGGGGTACCATCAGGTGAAGATTAGAGATGAGGACATACCAAAGACCGCTTTTACGTCGAGGTATGGCCATTATGAGTATGTGGTCATGCCGTTTAGGTTATCTAATGCGCCGGCTGTGTTTATGGATTTGATGAACAGAGTCTTCAGTCATTTTTTGGACAAGTTTGTGGTGGTTTTCATCGATGACATCTTAGTCTACTCCAAGACTAAGGAGGAACATCTAAGGATTGTGTTGCAGACCTTGAGGGAGCATGAGTTGTATGCTAAGTTGTCCAATTGTGAGTTCTGGTTAGAGAAAGTTGCTTTTCTGGGGCATGTGATCTCTAAGGATAGGGTAGCTGTGGATCCTGTAAAGATTGAGGCAGTTACCAAGTGGGAAGCACCAAAGAACGTAGCTGAGATCAGGAGTTTCTTGGGTTTAGCTGGATACTACAGACGGTTCGTGAAGGATTTCTCCAAAATTGCTAGACCTACGATAACTTTGATGAGGAAAGAGAACAGGTTTCGTTGGGATGAGAGTTATGAGACGGCGTTCCAAACATTAAAGGAGAGTTTGACCACAACTCCAATTTTAACATTTCCTTAAGGGAGTGAGAACTTTGAGGTTTATACAGATGCCTCAAAGAATGAGTTGGGATGTGTGTTGATGCAGAACGGTAGAGTCATTGCCTATGCTTCTAGGCAATTGAAGCCTTATGAGGAGAATTATCCTACACACGATCTAGAGTTGGGTGCAGTGGTGTTTGCTCTCAAGATTTGGAGACATTACCTTTATGGGGCGACCTTTAAGGTATTTTCAGATCACAAGAGTCTCAAGTACATCTTCGCTCAAAAGGAGTTGAACATGAGACAGAGGAGGTGGATGGAGTTAATTGGCGATTATGACATGGATATTATCTACCATGAAGGGAAAGCCAATGTAGTTGCAGATGCCTTGAGCAGGAAGAGTGTACATGCTTTGTGCACAGCTATATCTTTGATGAGGTTGAGAGATGAGGTTGGGAAGTTTGGGATACATACGATCCAGAAAAGGGATACCATGGGGGATTTGACAGTGCAGCCTGATCTTTATGATGATATTCGAGGTAAACAGGTGTTGGATCCTAAGATGGTGGAGTGGAGAGCTGGAGTAGAGAAAGGGATAGTGTCTAGATTCTCTATTCATACCGATGGTAGTTTGAGGTTTGATGGGAGGTGGTGTGTCCCTAATGATGAGGAGCTGAAAAAGACAATCATGACAGAGGCACATTTTACACCATATTCGGTACATCCAGGTGGTGACAAGTTGTACAAGGATTTAAAGAAGACGTTCTGGTGGCCTGGAATGAAGAAAGAAACAGATAAGTTTGTGCCCCGTTGTTTGACATGTCAGAGAATAAAAGGGGAACAACGATGACCACAAGGTAAGATTCAGTCTCTTGAGGTACCTGAGTGGAAGTGGGAATCCATTATATGGATTTTATCGTGGGTTTGCCAAAGAGTCAACATGGTAACAACATGATATGGGTTATAGTGGATCGACTGACCAAGTCAGCTCATTTTGTGCCAATGAAAGATACATGGACTAAGGCACAGTTAGCTACGGCCTATCGGAAGAATGTGCTAAGGTTACATGGGGTGCCTAAAGACATAGTATCTGACAGAGATGCGAGGTTTATCTCAAGGTTTTGGAAAGAGTTGCAAGAATGTTTGGGAACGACATTGAAGATGAGTATAGCATTTCATCCTGCAACAGATGGTCAGACAGAGAGAACAATCAATCTTGAGGATATGTTACGAGCTTGTGTGATGGATTTTGGTGGTAGCTGGGAGCAGAGGTTAGATTTGATTGAGTTTTCTTAACAACAACAACTATCACACTAGTATTGGCATGGCGCCATTTCAGGCTTTATATGGGAGGAGATGTAGGAGCCCGATTTGTTGGGACGACAGTGCTGAGGCAGTGGTTTTAGGACCAGAGATGGTACATGAGATGGTTGAGCAGATTAAGATGATCAGAGAGAAGATGAGAGCAGCTCGGGATAGGCAAAAAAGTTATGCAGATCTACATCGCCGGGATATAGAGTTTCAGGTTGGGGATAAGGTTCTTCTGAAAGTGTCTCCTATGCGTGGGGCTATGATATTTGGGAAAAAAGGCAAGCTGAGTCAGAAGTTCATAGGACCATATGAGATCCTAGACCGGGTGGGAGAGGTTGCTTATCGTTTAGCTTTACCGTCTTCTTTGGATATGGTACATAACGTGTTTCATGTATCTCAGCTGCGCAAGTATGTGAGTGATCCATCACATGTGTTAGAGGCAGAGAGCACAGAGCTAGATGAGTCCTTGTCTTACCTTTAGGTGCCTAAGCAGATTCTTGACCGGAAGGTTAGGAAAATTAGACATAGTGAGACAATTTTTCTTAAGATCCTTTGGTCTAATCATGAGGTTTAGGAAGCTAATGGGAGGCAGAAGAGGCCATGAGAGAGCGTTACCCTTTCCTTTTTGATCAGGTATATATGGTTACGGGGACGTAACCTTGTTTCTTTTAGGGGGTAGGAGATGATCGCAAAGAGTTTTTTTACACCTTTTTGTGTTGTGTCGGTATATTTAGTAGTGATTCGAGTCGGGTTGAGTTGGTTGGTAGCATGTTTTTATGTTGAGTTTTGTTTTGGTTGTGGTGTCGGGAGTGTGGTAGTATGTTTTCTTTGTTGTGGTTTGAACTTCGGGGACGAAGTTCTTTTTAAGGAGGGAAGACTGTAATACTACGGTTTTATGAGTCTCTGGGTACTCTATTGAGTGGGCCTTACTCCGTAGAGTAAGGGTGTTTTGGTTTTTAAAACGAAGATACATCGTAGGGTACTCGATCGAGTATCCTGGGTACTCGATCGAGTAAGTGGCACTCGATCGAGTACGTCAGTTACTCGATCGAGTAGCTCGGTTTACGGGTAATGTTTTGTCGGGTTTTTTTAATAACACAGATTAATATATAAATCTTTCCGTCATCTTTATAATACACTTTTACAAACCTAATCACATTGAAAAGAGATTAAAGTTACGTTCTTCGCATTCATCCGTATTATTGACAAATCCCGGAGCTTGAGAGGTCGGATTTCATCGTTCTTTTCATCTTTGTGATCCTTGCGTCGAGGGTAAGATCTACGTACCGATTTTATAGTATTTAGTCAAGTTTGTTTAAACCCTAATTTGGGGGATTGGGGATTTGTGTTAGTTTTTGTATGGTTAGTGATTATGTGATGATGTGTTAGGAGGAGGATTCGTAGAAGAGGCCTTTTGATACGGCTGTTGAGATCGTCTGCGTGTGTTGCATTCCAGGTAGGGTTTCTCTACTCAGTATTAGTCACATAATGTGTTGGTTGTTGGTTGTGATTGTTGTATAGTATCATACTCGTATTGTGACGGTAGTTGGAATTGGTTACTATTGATAGTTGTGATTGATTGTATCTGTCTGTGGTTTTCGGGGTGCGTCCCTGGCTGAGTGGGGTCACTTGCGGGAGTGGCTTCACGCCCATTATTCACTTTCTGTGGAACCCGCCACAGAAGGGATGTGCACATTAATGGATTTGGGTTATTCGCTCTATGGTATGAGCGAGGCTTAGGTGGGAACGGCTGCGGTCCCCCACTGGTGGAGTGGAGTTACCTGTTGCGATGGGTACTCTAGCAGGACTACACACTTTAGTGTGTAGTCATTGATGAGGAGTTGATTGTGAAGTTTGGGTTATGTGACGATTGTGATGTGTTTGTTTCTGTTTTATAGTAATTATATATGATTGTGTGATTAGTACTGACTCCGTTTAATGTTTTGAAAAACTGTGGTGATCCATTCGGGGATGGTGAGTAGTTGTTGAGCAGGTATGAGTCGAGACATATGGGCTAGCTGGGATGTGTCACCACGAGTTGATAGAGTCTTCCGCTGTAGTTTGAGTAGCTTATCAGACATTCTTGATTAGTTGTTAAACATTTGGTTTAAGAACATGTAACCGTATTTCATCAGTTGGTTTTGGATTATATTCACTAAACTTTATACTATTTAAATGTTGTTTCTTTATTGTCTTTTGATTATCATTGCCTCGGGAAACCGAGATGGTGACATCTTTATACCTGAGTGGTCCTGGTAAGGCACTTGGAGTATGGGGGTGTCACAGGGGGGGGGGGGATCTGCCTTGGGCCTTCTACGTGCAATACTACAATATGTATATATAGTCTTTCAATGTCCTATGGAGTTGTTTGAATCTAAGGGACTCTTATTTGTTTTTTATTGATAATTATTGATGTCAAGTTTCATGGTTTACTATGAACTAACTAACATAGTTAGTTAGTTAGTTAGTTACCAAGATAGGAGTTTGTTAGAAAGTTGTTACAAGGTTGTTAGGGTTGTTATTCCAACTAATGTAACTACTATATATACATGTAACCTTACAATGTAATATTTACAATTTCAGAAATTCAAATTCTCTTTATAACTTTTCTCTCATATTCTCTACAATACATTTCTTTTGTTTTCCTCCATTTCTATACAACTTATTAACTTCATAAGAAGATGAAGTTTCATATGGTATCAATCGTCATGGATTAATTGATCTTGGTTCATTCTTTTTCGCTTACGCACATAATTTTCTTCTTGGTTTTTTTCTTTTCTTCATCAAATCTTCCATAAAATTTCTTCCAAAATTCATCATGCCTGAATCTTCTGATACTTTTGATCGTGCTTCTGAACAGTACTCTCCTTTTGATGATCCACTATTTCTTACCCAGAATGATCAGCCCAATCTCAAGCTTACAGATGTTTTGTTCGATGGTACGAACTTTCTGCAATGGCAATGTGATGTTGTTCAAGCTGTACTATCCAAGAACAAGTCTGGCTTCATCACAGGAGAGTGTTCAATGCCTGATAAAGCTGATAAAACTTACAATCAGTGGATCAGATGCGATCTTTTGGTTCTCAGGTGGATTCTTCACTCTATTTCTCAACCTCTTCGTGAAAACTTACAATATGCTGCATCTGCCAAGAATCTTTGGTCAAAAATTGTTGAGAGATATGGTCAATTGAATGTCTCGGAGCTCTATGAGTTGAAGAAAGATCTCATTAATGCTAAGCAAGATAACCAGCCTCTGATAGATTACTACAGCAAGATGAAGAATTTATGGGAAAGTATTGATCAAATGGATCCTGTTCCTGTGTGTGTTTGTGGTGCAATGTCTGCTTGCACTTGTCAGCTCTTAAAGAAGATTTTGGACAGGGAAACTCATTCCAAGCTGATTCAGCTGCTTATGGGTTTGAACTCTAGCTATGAACAAGTGCAGACCACTGTCTTGTCTATGGATCCACTTCCTTCCATCAACAGGACACTTGGTTTACTGCAGAAGATTGAGAAGCAGAAAGTCTTGAATGATTCTGCTAATGAGATGGCTGTTGAAACAGTTTCGTATGCATCTAAGAAACGTTTCAATAATTCTTCCTTTCAAGGTCAAGCTTCAAAGAAATCTAAGGATTTAGCTACAAAGGATTCTACTGTTGGTAATGTTTGTGCACACTGTACTAAACCAGGACATGTTATTGCAGATTGTCATAGGCTCAAGACCTGTACTTTTTGCAACATTAAGGGTCATATCATTGAGCGTTTTTATAAGTATAGGGCTTTCTTGGCTAAGCAGGGTAAAGCTAAGGTTCCTGATAATGTTCCATCTGTCAACAATGCCTCTTCTACTGCTCATCTTCAGGATGAAGAATATGTTGATATGACTCCTCTGGATTCTATAGTGCCTTTTAATCCTCCTCTGCACTATCCTGGTATGCCTGCTAATGTGTCCTCTGATATGGTACAAGGGATTATTAATTCAGTCATGCAACAAGTCTCTAAGGCTTATTCTGAGTCATCTCCTTTAAGCTCTTCAGTTAACTTTGCAGGTATGACTGTTAATCCTGTTTCTTTTAATGTTCATGCTAATGCTCATATGCTAAGTGGTAACTCTTGGATTGTGGATACTGGTGCATCTGAGCACATTATATGTCATGAACATTTGCTGCACAATATCAGGCTTTTGAATAAACCTATACATGTTGCTTTACCTGATGGAACACTAAAGAAAGTGCATAAAACTGGTAGTGCATATTTTACACATGAAATTGTTCTTCAAAATGTGTTGTACATACCAGATTTTAGACAAAATTTACTATCAGTTGGTAAGTTAGTATCTGCTACTGGATTAACTGTTTGTTTCTTGGAATCTCAATGTTTGTTTCAGGACCCTTCAAATAAATCAGTGATTGCTGTTGCCAAGAGAACTGGAAATTTGTATAGGATAACATTAAATAAAGTAGATAAATTTTCTGTTCAGTCTGGATTGAATTCTACCAGAAATGTATCTACTGTATTCCTATCATCTAAGTCTAGTTCAGATAATAAGCATTGTAATTTGTATTTAATTCATGCAAGGTTTGGGCATTCTTCTTTAGAAAAACTTCAGCATGTACCTTGTATTGATCTTAAAGGAATAAAAGCTATCTTTTGTGAAACTTGTTTGCTTGCTAAGCATCATGTCTTGCCTTTTAATAGAAGTTTATCACATGCAAAGAAGTGTTTTGATTTAATTCATGTTGATGTATGGGGTCCTTATAGGATTCAGTCTAGTACAGGTGCTAGATCTTTTTTGACAATTCTTGATGATTATTCTAGGAATACTTGGGTATTTTTGTTACATAATAAAACTCAAGTACCTGGTATTCTGAAGGGGTTCATTTCTTATGTAGAGACACAGTTTAATGCTAGAATCAAAATTATTAGATCAGATAATGGGACTGAAATTTTTCAGAACCAGTGTAAAGCTTATTTTCATTCTAAAGGTATAGTTCATCAAAGGAGCATAGCAGGTAGGCCACAACAGAATGGCCGGGTTGAGAGGAAGCATAGGCATCTTCTTGACACTGCTAGAGCATTAAAATTTCAGTCTAACATGCCTATTAAATTTTGGGGTGACTGTCTTTTGACAGCTGCTTATTTAATTAATAAAATGCCATCTAAGCTGCTTAACTGGAAGACACCATATGAACTGCTGTTCAATGAGGTCCCTAAGTATGATGAATTGAGGGTTTTTGGATCCTTATGTTTTGCTGCTAGGAAGACTTCAGATAAGTTTAAGCCAAGGGCAGTTAAGTGTGTTTTTATGGGATACCCTTTTAATAAAAAAGGTTATAAACTATATGATCTTGAGAAAAGAGTTATGTTCTCTAGTAGAGATGTTATTTTTCAAGAAGGTCTCTTTCCTTTTAAAAATGATTCTTATAACACAGAATCAAATGATATGCATATGGTAGATCAGAATAGTGGCAGTTTAAATATTCCTCTTGAGACAAGGAATAATACAGCTGTTCAACATTCTTCTGGTCCAAACCAGCCTGCTAGACACCTACATAATGATTCTACTGATATCTCATTGACTGCTGATAATTTACAGTCTGCTCCTGTTACTTCAACTGATGTAACAGAGGAAATGCATGTAGACCAGTCTGATATACAATCAGATATACCTGCTGTGAAAAAGACAGGTAGAAATAGAATGATGTCTACAAGATTAAGGGGTTTTCACTGTCCCTTGCCTCCATCATTAAATCATCCAAATGCTTTACATGTCAAGGTTCTTAATGATATCAGTGGTTTTGATAAAGAGTATGTTCAGTCAATGTGTAATGTATTAGTAGAGTCTGAACCAAATTCTTATAAACAAGCCACAAATGATCCCAGATGGGTTGAGGCAATGCAACAAGAACTGACAACTTTAGAGAATAATCATACTTGGGAGGTCACTAATTTACCTCCTGATAAACAAGCTATAGGTAGTAAATGGGTATATAAGATCAAGTACAAACCTGATGGCACTTTTGAGAGATTTAAGGCAAGGTTAGTAGCTAAAGGATACAATTAAATCAAGGATAAGGACTACAAGCATACATTCTCACCTGTTGCTAAGTTCACAACTGTTAGACTTTTACTTGCTGTTGCCTCTATTAACAATTGGCCATTACATCAATTAGACATAAATAATGCTTTTTTACATGGTTTCTTGGATGAAGAGGTATATATGAAACCTCCCCAAGGATATAAGGCAAAGTCTGGTCAGGTTTGTAAGCTTATTAGATCCTTATATGGGCTCAAGCAAGCCTCAAGGCAATGGAATTTAGAACTTTGCAGGTTTTTGGTGAGTCTAGGGTTTGTTCAATCTAAATTTGATTACTCTTTGTTCACCAGACTTGACAGTACTACAAGAAGTTTTTTAGTTGTTTTGATTTATGTTGATGATGTTTTGGTTACTGGTAATTCTTTAGCTGATATACAAATTGTCAAATCAGCTTTACATTCGAAGTTCACTATAAAAGATATGGGTGAAGCAAGATATTTTTTGGGATTGGAAATAGCCAGGAATGAGAAGGGTATTGTGCTCAATCAAAGAAAGTACATTCTGGACATTCTAAAGGCTTATTCCATGGAGGATTGTAATCCTGCCAGTTTCCCAATGCAAAAAGGATTGAAGTTATCTACTGTTACTGGTACTCCTTTACCTGAACCTGAGGTGTACAGGAGTTTGGTGGGTAAGCTGTTGTATCTGAATATGACCAGACCAGATCTGTCATACAGTGTACAACATCTTAGCCAATTTTTGAGTAACCCTTGTGATACACATTTATCTGCTGCATATCATGTTCTGAAGTATTTAAAGGGGACTGTTAATGCAACCTTGTTCTATCCAGCTAAGACCTCTATAACTGTTAAAGCATACACTGATGCAGATTGGGCAACTTGTGCCTTCTCTAGTAGATCTTTGAGTGGATTTTGTGTCTTTTTTGGTGATTCTTTGGTTTCATGGAAAACCAAAAAGCAAAAAACAATAAGTAAGAGTTCTTCTGAAGCTGAATATAGAAGCATGTCACATACATCTAGTGAGTTGGTCTGGTTAGTCAATGTTTTGCAAGAGCTGCAGGTTCCAGTACAGCTGCCTATTACTTTGTATTGTGACAACACAGCTGCTCAACACATAGCAAACAATCCAGTGTTTCACGAGCGCACGAAACATCTGAATGTGGATTGTCACTATGTTCGAGATAGACAACAGGAAGGGTTCCTCATCACCAAGCATGTCAAGAGTACTCTGCAGCTTGCTGACATTATGACAAAACCTCTTGGAGCCTCAGCACCTCATTCACTTTCTGTCAAGCTAGGACTTGATCTGGGACAGTACAATCCAGCTTGAGGGGAGGGTATGAACTAACTAACATAGTTAGTTAGTTAGTTACCAAGATAGGAGTTTGTTAGAAAGTTGTTACAAGGTTGTTAGGGTTGTTATTCCAACTAATGTAACTACTATATATACATGTAACCTTACAATGTAATATTTACAATTTCAGAAATACAAATTCTCTTTATAACTTTTCTCTCATATTCTCTACAATACATTTCTTTTGTTTTCCTCCATTTCTATACAACTTATTAACTTCATAAGAAGATGAAGTTTCATATTTACGTAGGATATAACTCTTTTCTTATTCCTAATGTTAATCTATTGCTTATTATGATTATTACGTAGTTATTCCTAATGTTAATCTATTGCTTATTATAATTATTACGTAGTTCACAAAAGCTGGAGACTCTAATATCGCTCGAAAAAAGCTTCCTTTATTAATATAAATAGATAGATAGATAGATGTATTGATTGATTGATTTTATTATTGCAAAAAAATAAAAAAAATATTGTCGAAAATTTTATTTATCTCTTGGTAAAAACCCAAAAGTAAAATAATAAAAAGTGAGCATGATAACGGGCTATTAAGTGACCAATAAAAAAGGGGAAAGATCAATTGGTAGTTGAACTCCAGACCTCATACCCCAAGCGTCATAAGAGTCTTATATGATACTCCTAGTACCATTATGGCACAGACATACATTGCAAATTTGTATACATAGAATTTTATTTATTGAAACATCTAGGGCTATAGCCCTAGTAGTCAGGCCCTAGATCCGCCCCTGGTTCTCAATGATAACGAAGAGATAATCATCCTATTGTGTGACGCAGGCATTCGAGGCTGCATGGGCAGCAGCTTGTGACGCAGGCCTTCCGGGTATCAGTTTCTTGTGGGACCCATTTCATTTTCAGGTCCTTCACTGTCAAAAAGACATAGTTTTCCAGGTAATTTCGTAACAGCTCGACCAGTTTTCTGGAGTTGTACATTCCGCTAAATAGTTTCTTTAACATCAGCGAATATAATTAGCACTACAAAACAGACAATTACCAACTAAGCAAACAACAATCAATTAGACGTAGGAATTTCTTCTGATGTGAAATTTTGAATACTTTGCAGGTTGACGGGACAATTATCGCCCCGACAGGTCCTAATGCTTGGAGTTCTTATCCAATGTGGTGGATAGATTTCACAAAACTAGTAGGACTTACCATTCAAGGGAAGGGCACCATAGACGGAAGCGGCTCGGATTGGTGGAAAGATGCCTCATATGAAGCTCCATGGGATGACGAAAGACAACTGATCATCCCCATTAAATAACACAATATTAGAAAGTCCGCCAATGCTTGTAATTAACTTCACTAGTCAATTTTTCTCAAACATATCACCAGTCAGCAATTCAAACCATTGAAATTCAGGCTAATTGACATGCATAACTGCGTTACAGGTTGGAAGTCAGCTCAGCGGAATGCCGAGTGTCAAGCCAACGGTAATTATCAAGTTTAAATCTGACTACATTTTCAGGAACAACAAATTCCGATGGTCGCTTATGAGGCCAGTCCGCAGGCTTCTTTGGGCCATTTTGAAGCCCAAACTTGAAAAAAAAATAGGGGGCAGGCTTATTTTAGATATCTGGACCATTTTATCAGCTATTGAGCTCTACTAATGGCTGATGTATTATGCTATGCAGGCAGTAAGGTTCTATGGCAGCATCAATGTAACAGACAGGAATAACGATTCAAAACAGTCCTTAGTGCCATCTCAAGTTTGACAATTGTATTGGAGTCACAGTTTTGACAGTCTCCTCACCTGGCCATAGTCCTAATACTGATGGAATCCACCTACAGAATTCTAAGGATGTGCTCATTCACTCTTCAAGTCTTGCCTGCGGTAAATACGCTCCTCTCACTTAAAGTAGCACATACCCTTATTTTATCTCCAAAAACAATCACAAAGTTGTGCCATAATATGTATGTCATCTGTCTCACAATAAGAGTAACACCCCTCTCACCGCAAAAATTGGGAACTATTGATGAGGGGAAGGCAAAGCGGAAAAATTAGTGATGAGAGGTATGTGAATGAGCCTAAAATGAGTGACACTTCTTCTAAGATTGTGGTCCTTAGTAGTCATATTACTGGAGCAAACAAGAATACGCCAAAGACTGCAACAAAGTGGTGATGCACTGAGGTTTAAATCTGAGAGTTACCTCCAAGTAACCAGCCTGGCAACAAAGTTCAGCAAGTAGTGTAACCTGGATTCTTGCAGATGGCATTCCACGCAAATTATAGACAAAAGCGTTACCAAACGAACCTTCAAGATGTAGTGTAGCAGAGGACCACACCTACGAACCCCACAAGGAAAGATGGAAATACAATCATGGAATCTACTAACGGCCTTCCTGGAAGGAAATAGCAGACACATTAGTTCCAGATAAACTCAAATAAGAATATTATTTCTGTTGTATAGAAAGGTTGATCAGAATCTAACAAGAGACATTTTGTGCAGGTGATGATTGTATTTCCATACAAACTGGATGTTCAAATGTATATGCCCACAATGTGAACTGCAGACCCGGACATGGCATCAGCGTTGGCAGTCTAGGGAGGTTCAGCACTAAAGCACGCGTCTCTAATGTCACCGTCAGAGACGTTAGTATGCCAGGCACGATGACAGGAGTCCGCATAAAGACATGGCAGGTAGAAAATGCACCACAAATATTACTTATAAAAAGTTGAGTAATATCATCAATGCATAAGAAATAAGTAACAACACCTCAAGCAGTACAGCTGTGTAATAAACTTTATATCATAGGAAAATTACTTGTATGTTATATCGTTTTCAACTTATATTATTAGAATATTCCTATATTCTCTGCATATTTGTTACACTAATTTGTTACCTATTATTTCTCCTGTATAGTTGCTTCTCTACATTGACTAGGCATAATTATAGGCTAGAATATTGTTCTGTTATTGTACCTAATTGTAACCTAGCTACACTATATAAGGATGATGTACATGCTTAACATAATCAGGGAAATAGATTACTTTCATGGTATCTGAGACTAATTCGATCCCACGCTAAAACTTCCGCTATTCTCTTCCTCTCCTCTGTTTTTATCTCTGTCTTTTTTTCACCATGACAAACGACATCCCTTCCCCAAGCAAGACCCAATTCCACCCTGCCTACTCCGTTTCAAATATCAAAAACTATGTGCAAATCACACTCGAAATCGAAAAACGTCCATTATGCGTCATGGGCCGAACTCTTTCTAAATACTGCCCGAGCTTTTGATGTAATCGATCACATCGCACCATCCAAAGATGCCGTGATCAACAAGGACGCACAATGGAATCGTCTCGATGCCATTGTCAAACAATGGATTTATAGCACAATATCCATCGATCTTCTCCACACGATTTTGGGCAAGGTGCAACGGCTCAAGGGGCTTGGGACCGTCTCACGGATATTTTTAATGACAATAAAAATACTCGTGCTGTGATGTTGGAACAACAATTTTCCAATATCCATATGGATAATTATCCTAATGTGTCGTCATACTGTCAGGCGCTCAAGATGATTGCCGATCAACTTTCGAATGTCGGTGCCCCTGTCTCTGAAACACGATTGGTTCTCCAATTGGTCACTCATGTTTCGGATGGGTTTGAGGGAATTGCTACCATCATTCAGCAGCAAGACCCTCTCCCTCCCTTCTACAAAGCCAGGTCCATGCTTGCTCTCGAAGAAAACAATCGTCGCATTAAGAGTCCCCCCACTGCTACTGATACTGCTCTTGTCGCATCGCCAACGAATGCTTCTGCTGACTCCAACAATCGCTCCTCTACCCACAATTCTAAAGGGGGTGGCGGCAACAATAATTATCGAGGCAAAGGCAACAATGGTGGTCGTCACAACAAAGGTAATTATCGTGGTAAAAATAACAGTGGTGGTAATTCTTACAATGCAGGAAATAAGTCTCGCCAGCAGTCGCAGCAAAACGGCACATGGACCTGGGTTCCTTTCTCCTCTGGGCAGCCGCAACCACCGCAACAGGGGTGGACTCCTCCCCCTTGTCCCTACCCTACGGCGAACTGGGTACCCGCTAATAACTCACCGGGTATTCTTGGTCCACGTCCTGGACAAGCTTTTATAGCTCAGCCGAGTTCCATGGGTGCACCTCAAGGCGCGTTTGTTCCGACTGATATCGCTGCGGTTATGCAGTCGCTCACTCTTCAACAGCCGGATGATAACTATTATATGGACACGGGTGCGTCGTCGCACATGACAGCCAGCAATGGTAAACTCTCTTCTTATTCTTTTTTGGGTAATAATCGTCATATTGTTGTCGGAAATGGTAGTAAGATTCCTATAGTCGGTTGTGGCGCTATGACTCTTCCCTACCCTCATCACTCCCTTACTCTAAATAATATCCTACATGTCCCAAATATAATTAAAAATTTGGTGTCGGTCCGTCAATTTACCACTGATAATCATGTCTCTGTCGAGTTTGACCCATTTGGTTTCACTGTGAAGGATCTCAAGACGGGGACGCCGATTATGAGAAGTCACAGCAAGGGTGACCTCTACCCTCTCCTATCCTCGCCCTTAGCTGCCCAAGCCACCCAACCACACGCCCTTACTGCCATACCGAGTGCTACATGGCACGGACGTCTAGGACACCCGGGCTCTGCTATTTTTAATTCGCTTTGTACTAATAAGACGATTCCATGTCGTCCAATGAACACTTTATCTATTTGCAATTCCTGTCAGCTTGGCAAACATACCAAATTGTCTTTTTCTCCTTCCTTGTCTACTACTGCTAATGCATTTGACATTTTGCACACTGACTTATGGACGTCACCTTTATTAAGTACAATGCGACACCGATATTACATTTTATTCCTAGACGATTATACAAATTTTTTATGGACTTTTCCCCTCACAAATAAATCTCAAGTTCCCCAAATTTTTACCACTTTTCACAATATGATAAAAACCCAATTTAATTTACCTATTAAAACACTCCAATGTGACAATGGGCGTGAATTTGACAACTCGTCTTTACATAATTTTTTCCGTGATCAAGGAATGTTATTTCGTTTTTCATGCCCCCACACTTCCCCACAAAATGGTAAGGCGGAGCGTAAAATACGAACCATAAATAACACCATAAGAACCCTCCTAATCCACGCCCACATGCCTCCCGAAATGTGGCACCATGCCCTAGCTATGGCCACTTACATTCACAATATTTTACCTAGCAAAGCAAATGATTATTTATCACCCACTTCCAGCCTTTACCGACGTGTCCCTACTTACACCCATCTCCGGACCTTCGGTTGCCTTTGCTACCCACATACACCTCCTACTACTATACATAAACTAGCCCCCCGTGCTACCCCGTGTGTCTTCATCGGCTACCCGTCTAATCACCGTGGATACAAATGCTTGGACTTGGTTTCTAGGAAGGTCATCATAGCTCGACATGTGACGTTTGACGAATCGGTTTTTCCATTTGCACAGAACAAACCCACATTACCCTCCTCCTATAATTTTCTCGACCATGAACCTTCCCCTTACATTACCCATCACGTCCTTCACTCCCAACCTTCTCATCCCGAGCCTCCCATAAACGACACACCACCTACATCTCCTCCACACGGGTCACCTCCCTCTAACCCGCATACTCCACCCACATCAACTCCACCCGGGTCCCCTACACCTGACCCGACTACCACACCCACTACTCTCCCACATGAGTCCCCTACCTCACGACAGCCTTCACCTCAAATGACGACGCGTGCTCAACACGGCATTTTTAAACCCAAACCCCTATTTGACTTGTGTACTACGACCACCCTCTCGCCCGTACCTAAGAGCCCCATAGCTGCCCTTCAAGACCCTCATTGGAATCATGCCATGAAGGACGAATATGACGCGCTCATTAAGAATAGGACTTGGGTTCTTGTGCCCCGACCCCCTAATGTCAATATAACTCGTTGTCACTGGCTTTTTAAACATAAATTTAAAGCTAATGGTGATTTGGAGCGATACAAGGCTCGCCTTGTTGTTAATTAATGGCAGTCTCAACAGTGGGAGTTGATTGTGATGAAACATTCAGTCCGGTTGTGAAACCCGCCACGATTCGGACAGTCCTTAGTCTTGCGGTATCCAAGGATTGGCCAATCCATCAACTTGATGTCAAGAATGCCTTTTTACATGGTCATCTTTCTGAGACAGTTTATATGCATCAACCACCCGGATTTCGGGACCGTACTCACCCCGATCATGTTTGTCTCCTCAAGAAGTCTCTTTATGGGCTCAAACAAGCACCCCGTGCTTGGTACCAACGGTTTGCTAATTACGTCTCCACTATTGGTTTCATTCATAGCAAGTCAGACAATTCATTATTTATTTATCAACATGGCACTCATATGGCATATTTACTCCTTTACGTGGATGATATCATTCTTGCTACATCAACTACAAAGCTAAGAGATGACATCATGGCTATTCTGAGAACCGAGTTTGCTATGACGGATCTCGGTCCCATTAATTTTTTCCTTGGTGTTTCCGCGGTCAGAACCAAACAAGGACTATTTTTGCATCAACAAAAATATACAGCAGACATTATAAGCCGTGCAAACATGTCTAATTGCAAGCCGGCCAAAACTCCGGTCGACACCAAAGCGAAACTCAGTGCAACAAGCGGCCCACCAGTGTCGGACCCGACTCTATTCCGGAGTCTTGCAGGGGCCCTTCAATACTTGACTTTCACTCGCCCGGATATTTCATACGCCGTTCAACAAATTTGCTTATTCATGCACGATCCTCGTGAAGCACACCTTGGTGCACTTAAACGCATTATACGCTACCTCCAGGGAACCTCACGGTATGGCCTGCACTTACATAAATCATCGACTTCCACTCTTATCGCCTATACGGATGCAGATTGGAGTGGCTGTCCAGACTCTCGACGGTCTACCTCGGGCTATTGCGTATATCTCGGAGATAACTTAGTCTCCTGGTCTTCGAAACGACAAGCCACCGTGTCACGATCAAGTGCCGAAGCCGAGTATCGCGGTGTAGCTAATGTCGTAGCTGAGTCGTGTTGGCTCCGAAATTTATTACTTGAACTTCACTGCCCTATTCGTCATGCCACGGTCGTGTACTGTGATAACGTCTCGGCCATCTATCTCTCGGGCAATCCAGTTAACCATCAGCGTACCAAGCACATAGAGATTGACATACATTTTGTTCGCGAAAAAGTCGCTGTTGGACAAGTTAAGGTCTGCCACGTACCATCCCGATATCAATATGCGGACATATTTACCAAAGGCCTGCCACCTATCCTATTTGACGATTTTCGAGCCAGTCTCAGCATCCGTCCTCCTCCCGCTTCGACTGAGGGAGCCTATTAGAATATTCCTATATTCTCTGCATATTTGTTACACTAATTTGTTACCTATTATTTCTCCTGTATAGTTGCTTCTCTACATTGACTAGGCATAATTATAGGCTAGAATATTGTTCTGTTATTGTACCTAATTGTAACCTAGCTACACTATATAAGGATGATGTACATGCTTAACATAATCAGGGAAATAGATTACTTTCATATATGCCTCCAACTGTTCTGTTCTCCAGGGTGGTTCCGGATTTGTGCAAGGAATAATGTTCTCAAACATTCAAATGACTGAGGTTCAACTACCGATTGTGATTGACCAATATTATTGTGACAAAAGCAAATGCAAGAATGAAACAACGGTTGTTGCTGTGTCAAGCATCACATATCAAAACATTAAAGGAACATATACAGTAAAGTCAGTACATTTGGCGTGCAGTGATGACCATCCATGCACTGACATAACCTTAAATACCATACAACTAAAGCCACTGGAAGGACTCTATCGAATATCCGATCCATACTGCTGGCAGTCATTTGGAGAACTATCCACACCGATAATACCTTCAATCGGTTGTTTACAAATAGGAAAGTCGTTGAAGAACAAGGTTCAGAGTGACTATGATATATGTTGAAGACATCATAACTCTATTTTTATGTACTTCATTTAATTATCGTGGTCAGTCTAATATTGTGTGTTCTGACCCTTTTTACGCCATTGGCTAGATAGCTATATATATATATATATATATATATAGGGTTAAGAACCCATGAGAATCCTCTCCCCATGAGAACCATGAGACCATTGCTCACCATTCGATGAATACTACCTACGGCTAAGATTAACGCGCGCAACAATTATTAAGCTACCTTTCTTTTTACAAAACCACTGTTTATTTGTCAAAAGCCCCTAAATTTCCTAACCTTGTCACCGCAATTACAAATCCACCAAAAAAACACCCAGATTTTCTTCGTAATCGAAAAACAAGGATGATCAAACCAATTGCATACAAGATTATCAAAGTAATTGACAGCAAGTAATCGATTATATCCAGGTAAACAACTAATTAAACTTGATCGATTTTTTTTTTTGTGGATTGAATTGTTATTTGATTGAGGAAATTGTATGGATTCATTACTTGTTAGCTTAGATTCATGAATTAGTTTCATGGGTCCTGGAAAAGAGATTTGATCGATTGTGTCCATATTTTCTCATCGACTTTTTCTACAAATTGAATTGGTATTTGATTGATGAAATTGTACGGATTCAGTAATTGTTATCTTAGATTAATGAATTGGTATCATGGGTCCTGGGAAAAGAGATATTTGATTGATTGTGTGGATATTTTTTGAACAACTTCTATAAGATCACAGTTGGAAGATCAATTATTAGAGATGATATGTATAATATAAGTTGTTCAGAAAATGTATACTGTAGGTTCAGAAAATATATAGCATAAGTTCAGGAAATTTGTACTGTAGGTTCAGAGAATTTTTTGTACTGGGTTGGGTGTGAGATACTCCACGATAATTTGTACTTGTAACTTCTTTGTAGTGTTCAGAAAATATATAGCATAAGTTCAGGAAATTTGTACTGTAGGTTCAGAGAATTTTTCCAATGTTGTATGGTATTTTTCCAATATAATTTGTACTGTAGGTTCAGAAAATATATAGCATAAGTTCAGGAAATTTATACTAAATGTGCAGAACTTATATATCATAGATTCAGAAAACTTGATTGATTTTAACAATGAGTGTATACTAATATTTTCAATTTCCAGTTGTGCAGATTAAATGTAAGCAAATGATGAAGTTAGTTCAGCGATTTCGACATTATTGTCTACACCAATTTGCACTATTCTACCAGAAGAACCTGAGGAGTACTTTCCGCCATGCGTAGATGAGAAGAAGCCTAAACTAGGAGATTTATACAATACCATAGAAGAAGGAGTTCAGTTTTACAAAGAATATGCAAAACATTGTGGCTTTCAAACTAGATTGGGTACAACAAAAAGGAAAAAAGGAAATGTTGAAGTATTTACGTTAAGGAGAGTGTTATGCAACAAGGCTGGAACAAGGGAGGAGAGTAAAGATAAAAAAACAGATCGTGTGCGGTTGATTACTCGTATTGAATGTGAAGCTATGGTACAATTTCACTGCAAGTAGATGGAAAGTATAAAGTTACTGGATTCCATGAAGGACACAAGCATATTTTAGCATCACCATCATCAATGTTGTTTATGAAGGAAAACAGGAAAATGACATCGATTCAGAAGACCTTTGTTGTAAAAGCAGCACGGTTAAAGATGGGGCCAGTAAAAGCATTTAGAGGTTGGAAAGAGTTGTCGGGAGGTTATAGTAATGTTGGTGCTACCGAGACTGATTTCAAGAACTTTGTGAGAGATATGAAACAGTACATTGGTTTGTCTGATGCACAAATGGTGATAGATAATTCTTCTCAAAAAAAAGAGACGTGTAGCACGTTTTATTTTGACTTCGAAGTTGATGAAAAACAGTGTCTATCAGGGCTGTTTTGGGCAGACACCATATCTAGGAAAAACTATGCTTTATTTGGTGACATGCTTTCCATCGACTCCACCTTTCGTACAAATAAGTACGACATGGTTTTTGTACCATTTACTGCTGTTGATCAACATAAAAGGTGTGTAACAGTAGGAGCGGGGCTACTATCACACGAGAGCATTGAAGCATATACATGGCTTTTCAAAGCATTTCTTGATGCAATGGGGGGTTGTGCACCAAAAGCAATTATAACTGATCAATGTCCTTCTATGAAACCAGCAATTGAGGAAGTATTTCCAGATACATCTCACAGGTTATGCATGTGGCATATTATGAAGAAACTTCGTGAAAAAGTTGATGCGTATTTATGGGAAGACGAGGATTTCAAGAAGCGTTTAAATGCATGCGTTTGGAACAATCATTGTGAACCTGATGAATTTGAAGAAGCTTGGGCTAATATCATGATTGATTATGATTTGGTAGACCATCCTTGGTTCTCGTCTCTCTACGAAATTAAAGAAGATTGGGTTCCTGCATATTTTAGAGAAATATTTACGGCGGGTATTATGAGGGTGACATCAAGATCAGAGAGTGAAAATAGTTTCTTCGATCGTTTTCTTACACCTCATGCGACTCTTGTTGAATTTTGGATGTCTTTTGAGAGTGCAATGGATGCACAATGCCACAAACAATCAAAACTGAACTCGGAAAACAAACACTCAACATCTCCATTGAAAACTCCGGTTCAGTTAGAAAAACACGCTTCAGAAATTTACACGCATGCAACTTTTAAGGATTTCTAGAACGAGTTATGTGCAGCAGTGTACAATTGTGGCATGGTGGACGTACATGCTACAGACGGCACAGAGGTATATATTATCAACGACATAGAGCGAGAAAGAAAGACATGGGAAGTTGCATTTACAGCAAGTAGAGAAGAAATCACTTGTAGTTGTTGTTTGTATCAACGAATGGGTATGCTATGTAAGCATGTCATATGGGTGTTAAAGAATAAGAACATAAGAATGATTCCAGACAAATATGTTCTTAATAGATGGACGAAGAATGCGTTGATGAAGCCCGTCTTTGATAAGCATGGCAATAAAATGGAGGATGTTGGGAAATCAGACAACAAAAAAAGAATGACAAATGAGCTTTGGGAAGAAATGTACTCTTGTGTCAGCCTTGCAGAAGAAAATGAGAAAGACATACAAATGTTAATAGATAAAATTAGAGAAGTCAAAATGGAAATAAAGCAACATCGAAGCAACGAGCCACTAATCCTCAACACGATTTCGGAAATGGAAAGGTATGTTGGGTGCAGCATTCCTAAAGAGATAAACATCCAAGTTCCACAAAAATCACGTAATAAGGGGAGTGGTAAGCGAATTCAGTCAAGTGTTCTAAAAGCGCTCGAGAAAAGCGGGAAAAAACAAAGAGTATGCCAGACTTGTGGGAGAAAAGGTCACAACTCAAGAACATGTTCTAAAAAGGTTGAAGAATCTTATTCAGAGGATGAGGATGAAGACAGTGAAGATTGATTGTCGATGGCATTGATTGTTGATGGCATTAAGATTGATTGGTTTTACACTTTTAAATACTTAAACATGGATTATGGTTTTTGGTGAATGCTTATATTTTATGGATGATTTACGATTGTTAGATTACTCATTTTTGAAATTATATATAAAAGGAGTTTCTTGGGAAAATTGTTTTCCATCAGATTCACATAATGATGTATACACCAAAGGTTCAGAACTTATGTCTGAATGATTCCGAATGTTTGTGGTACATGTTCAGAATACCCCAACGTTCATTCTAACAATCTTGGGAGTACAATTCAATTATGAACAAGGATTTTTGAGGGATTCAAATTATAAATTATGTAATTTACAGATACCAAACATAAACCAAGAAATTGGTTCGACAACAAATGCTTGAGAAATTTTCAAAAAATCATTCATACATTGCATGATTAAATGATTGTTGCCACCTTTCAGATAGTGTATACAATACCATAGGTATGTGAAATTAAAAGCATGTGCTAAAAAAGATGTTACAAAAGTCATATGGTGCAGCAAAATAAGGATTATGCTTCATTAGAATCATCAACACATTCTTCAACATCTTTCTCGAGTCCTTGAATCTGGTTCTGATGTTTTTTTGGCTCGAACAAGAATGTCAGTAGACAATTCGCTCCCATTGAAAAGAATCAAAGTTGAAACATATTTGTCTCTCAGCTTGGTAAGTGTTGCAACCTACATGTATAGTATAGTTTAAATGAAATGATTTTCAATAATAATAAAAATACCGAGTCAACCAAATTAAGAGGAAAAACTAAAAAAAATGAACCATTACGTCATTTTTTTTAAGACCACACTTCCATTTTGGATCACCCATAAACGTTTCCATATGTCTCATGGTAAACACTCCGCAATCCTCAACATTTTCAGTTGTCCTCCAAGGCATATTAACTTTGACGGGAGTAAGCTGACAGACCATATCTCCTTTAGAATGTATGTCTCTGTTTTCTTTTAAAAAATTCCCCAAAGCAGCAGCCTATTGCAAAGGCAACAAGCATAACAATATACAAAAAATAGAAAACATGTACACATTTCGTTACGCAACACTTACCACTAGCATGGGGGTATCACCATAGTTGTTTCAACTTTGGCGCGAGTAAGCCAATTATCAATAATGTGAAATGCAGGGTTCTTCAAGTCAAACACCATGAGGTAGTAATGTCCGTTAAATGCAACCGGGAAGAAAAACTAACAAAAAGAAAATATGACAGTAAGTAGGACAAAACAGTGATTAGAATTTGATAAATTAAAGTACTGAATTATCGTCTAAATAATCACCATGTCAATAGATTTCAATGAAATCCTAGGAAATTGCTTCAACTCATCATTCATTGCATTTTTGAAATATTTGTACCTACTCTCATCGCTTTTATTCCTCTTATAATCAGAAAACATGATCTGTAAGGACAACAAGATTAAAATATAACACAAATGTATCAATGCAAACATAAATATTAAAAATTATAGGAAGAACCAAACAGTGAACTTACAAGCACATGTGTACCAATGTAAAATCTCAATGGACTGGAATCGCTCTTTGTTATCTCTCGATGATTCAAGTAGGCCGACCAACAATCAATGATAACACTTGACACAAGTTCTCGAGGTTTAAGGCTCTGAAACAGAGGACGAGTAACAGTAATGCCCTTATACATGAACACCTGCTCACTGTTGAAAATACATCATTTAAATTACCAAGCAATAATATACAAGTGGATCACGAATAAAAACAGTAGCAACAAATGTAAAAAAAAGGAATTAAGGAAAAATTACTTATAAAGAGGGCTATTTTGTCCGAAGTCTTTGTATATGTAGTCACACACAAGTCTTTGCACTTTGGTGAGGTTGCTTGCTGGATCAACGTCCCTAACTATAAAAGGAGATCGGAGTTCTGGTACAAGTGCGGCTGAACTACCCCTCTTCCTTGTAACCATATGGTAGATAGGAGAAGGAAATGAATCAGAATCAGGTTCACAATCACCATCCGAAATCGTCTTTTCAGAATCTGATTGTTCAGTAGCCTCCTCATGCACCTTCTCACACGACTTGTCATCATCTTTGTGAATGATATCATCACCTTCCTGATATGCTTTTGTATCAGCTTGTTCAGTAGCCTCCTCATGCACCTTCTCACACGACTTATCATCTTTCTGAATGAGATCATCACCTTCCTGATCTGCTTTTGTATCAGCTTGTTCAATAGCCTCCTCATGCACCTTCTCACACGACTTATCATATTTCTGAATGAGATCATCACCTTCCTGATCTGCTTTTGTATCAACTTGTTCATCTTTTTTCTCATTAGATAAATCTAACAAAACGTTCCGCACTACTGTATCATGATCAGCAGGTGCATTTGGTCACAGCAATGGAACTTTTGAATTATTAAAAAGCTCATCTTGAGACAAACCAAGACTGAAAGACGGAGGACTAACACCACCATGTGAATAACGATCACATTGTAAGGGATTTGAAAAGATTGGCCTCGTTGAAATTACTGCACGTTTTTTATTGTACGCATTCTCTACTGCCTGGGCAAAAGCTATTAAATCCGCTTCTTCTTTTGAATCAGTGGCCCAAGAAGAGGGAGAGGTGTCCTCATTGCATCCTCCATAGGTACGATATAATAAAGATGTAGAGCTATGTAGCTGCTTGATAGTCTCATTTTCTGGGAAATTTGTAGCTCTAGTTTCATACTTGTTCTCAAGTATAACCATATTTTCAGCCATTCGTGCAGAATTAATAGCAAGGTCATGTATATACTTCTACACATTAAGCAAAAAATAATCACATAAAAAAATGTTGAAAAGATAAAGAAAGAATTAAATTGATCAAATAATATAAGATGAAAAAGTAATGTACTTTTGGGTTAGAGCATTGAGTTGAAGCTGTTGAAATCGACAATAATGGAATCACTTGAGAAGTTTCTGGCCTAGAAGAAACCCGTTTCTTTGAACAATACTTTTCAGCTGCTTGAATAGCAAGTAAAACTTCATCGCTGCCATAAAAATCATCATCTAGAGTGACATTCGAGGTTACTTTCGTAGGAATAGAAGAACCAAGTTCATGTTCTGCATTATCTGGAGCAACATTAGGCACAGCAACATCAATCACTTCAACATGCTGAGAACATGTGCCTTCATCATATGGCTCATTCATTAGCTTCATTGCCACATTACACAACTTTTTCATGTCCGGATTTTCATATAGCTTAGGCGGACGATCTTTTATTAAGGTCTCTAAGGACACCAAATGCTCTGCAGTAGCCTTGGTTTTCAATGCAAGTTCATAAATATAATCCAACACAAGCAGATGAAAATAAGGACTCAAGTAAAATCTCAAATATCAATTCATAAAAGGTGTAATATAAGTTCCAGCAGAAATACCATTGGTTATGAACAGCAAAACCATAAGTACATAATATTTTTCTTACATATAAATATAGTGATTACCTTAATAGTTGCTTGACAGTCAGATTGTGTATTAGGCGATACTGAGGCTGATTGTGTATTAACATGCTCTACCATTATATCTTCTATTGTCCCCTCTCCAAAATGAAACGATTTCATCTATTCTTTTTATCTAGCATAGAGAGCATCAGTGGTCCAACCCATGAGAGTGAAAAAATCTCGATCAACAGTGCGCTTTTTGTGAACAACCCGATCAACGTAAAACAGCTAAAGTTTATACAAGAACATCAAAATCAGTATAAAATTAAAAGGATAATATTAATTAGCGGAAAATATAAAATACACGCTGAGAAATAGATAGAATATTATACCATTAAAAACAACAAAGGGCCTTCGAAATAGCTCTTCTTAACTGCCCAATTTAGCTTGCCATTCCTCAAACTATCCAAAATATACTCACACCAATTATAGTTAGCAATATCATTCACATCCATTAAAGACTTGAGAACATGATGATTCACATAAGATCTTTGGTTGTTTTTCATCATAAGAGAGACAACAAGAACGACAAAGTTCACTTTAAATTGATCACCACCTAATTCCTGATTTGTTGCAATATAAGTTTGGAGTGTTGTGATTAAGACAAGTCCAGATGTCCCAAGAAATTGACTTCTCCAATGGTGGTAGAAGTCTGAGAATTCTTCACTTTCATCAATATAAGAAGCTAACTGCACTTGTTTAGGACCCATAGGAAGACCCAAAGTCGCATGTACGTCAGAAGCTCGAATAGGCAGCTCCTTACCACCATAGAGCATAAGAGTAGTTGTTATTGGATTAAAATTATGAATAAGCCAATAGCCGAGACGCATAGGTAACCTATCAACACCCAACGAAAATAAACCACCAAACCCAATTGCATTAATATCCTTCTATTGCTCATACGTCATACAATGAATGACGTAAAATAATCCCTTTGGAGACATGCGTGTAACAGCAGATGGAAACACAGGATGACGAGACTTCTGCCTTTTAGAAGGACGAGAATTACTCGGGCGATTATCATCACCAACCAACCTATTATCAGCATAGAAGGACAATAATTTCTGTGAAGATATGAAATGTACATATAGTGATGAAGAATTGAACATGCAGTAGAAATAAGATGTACTCCACCTAAAGTATTTTGTAAATAACTTGGCCTCTAATTGGAGTAACTAAAATCTTATACAGAAACTTAGCAAACACGAGCTGAAAATACATAAGATGAAAAAGGTACATAGCAATAAAGGCAAAATACATAAAATGAGCTGAAAATCAGAGACGAACATGAAGAACAACAGGAACAATACAAAACACTCAAAAATACAATTAATTTAACTGTAATTAGTAAAACGAGGTGAAAATCAGAGATGAACATAAAGAACAGCAGGAACAATACAAAGCACTCGAAAATACAATTAATTTAACTGTAATTAGTAAAACGAGCTGAAAATCAGAGACGAACATGCAAACAACAATACAAATCACTTGAAGAATTAAATTAGAAGGGAAAATAAAGCGGAACATGCAATCAAAGAAACAGAATCGTGAAACAATTATGAAGTGGAGAACAAATTGAAGGATCTTAGCTTAATTTCATTGGAAGAGTAGCTAGATTGAAGAAGTATTCCGTATAAAATTGGGGAAGAAAAAACAATGGTGAAATGAACAGTAGGAATAAGAGGAATAAGACTGTTATAATAAGAATATGTCAATTGATGAAAATAACCTTCACTTACTAAGTTGGACGCGCGTCATCATAAGGTCCGTTGGATTGATAGATCCGACGATGGACGATGGTTCTCATGGTTCTCATGAGAAGGGGGTTCTCATAGGATCCTATATATATATATATATATATATATATATATATATATATATATATATATATATATATATATATATATATATATATATATATATATATATATATATATATATATATATATATATAAATTGAATCATGTGAGGCACTCTCTTTAGGGTGAGGCAGCTGAACCATTTACTCACCATTGGATCTAATTATTACAAATGCACCAGATGTTGACACGTGTTCCCATATATACTCCCAACTAACGCACTTCCTCCCCATTTACTCACCATTTACATCTCACTTCCTCAACATTTACTCACCATTTATTTCTCTCTCTTCCTTTTCCGCCATTATCACATTACAAGCTCATCTATTCTGCCATTATCACCATTTCTCCGTGTTCGCCATTCATTCCGTCTTCGCCATTCGCCATTCACTCCGTCTTTGCCATTCGTCATTCACTCCGTCTTCGCCATTCGCCATTCGCTGAACTCCGTCTTCCGCCATTGAAGTCGATTTCTTCTTTTCTTCGTATGTTCCTTTCCGCCATTGAAGTCGACTACTCAGTTTTCTCTAATTTTTATATTTTCCTTCGACTTCGTTTGATTTTTATGCATTTCGTTTCTGCTCGATTATGTTCGCAATTTGATTTAAACTTTCTCTTATTTTTGTATTATGTTCGCAGGTTTTGATCGCTTTGTGAGCATAATCGAAGACAGTAGGAACGCATAAAATCAATTGCAGTCAATTTCTCCGCTTTTTCGTATGTTCCTTTCTATTTCAAACTTATGAAACCAGTAGCTTATTTTGTGAACCTAGGAGGTAAATTTGTGAAACCAGTAGCTTATTGTTATATTATCTTCAAACTTTGACTTAATGTTTGTCATCTGTTTGTTAAGATTTCGTTTACCCGCTTTTGTGAAACCTAGACCATATTTTGTGAATCTAGGAGGTAAATTTGTGAAACAAATAGCTTATTGTTATATTATCTTCAAACTTGGAGTTAATGTTTGTCATCTGTTTGTTAAGATTTCATTTACCTGCTTTTGTGAAACCTAGAACTTATTTTGTGAATCTAGGAGGTAAATTTGTGAAACCAGTAGCTTATTGTTATATTATCTTCAAACTTTGACTTAATGTTTGTCATCTGTTTGTTAAGATTTCGTTTACCCGCTTTTGTGAAACCTAGAACATATTTTGTGAATCTAGGAGGTAAATTTGTGAAACAAATAGCTTATTGTTATATTATCTTCAAACTTGGAGTTAATGTTTGTCATCTGTTTGTTAAGATTTCGTTTACCTGCTTTTGTGAAACCTAGAACTTATTTTGTGAATCTAGAAGGTAAATTTGTGAAACCAGTAGCTTATTGTTATATTATCTTCAAACCAGTAAATTTGGCTGCGTGCTGCATTTTCTGCTGTTGTTGTTTCTCTGCGTGTTGTATTTTCTGCTGTTGTTATTCTCATTGAATAAGGTCTGAGATTATTCAAAGGTTTGCATAAATTACACTAGCTACTGTTTGTCTTCTGCTATTGTTGCTTGAGTGTTAATTGAATAAGGTCTGCGATTACAAAGAAGCAGAGAAACAAATTAAGAAGAAAAGAGCAAAATAGATGATTTTAACCACTTATAATGACCAAGTTTCACAAAACAAGCTCTTAGATTCACTGAATAAGGCCTGAGATTCACAAAACAGGGTCTGTGAATTCGCCAAATAAAGGAATGAACAAAATAGATGATTTTAACCAATTATAATAACCAAGTTTCACAAAACAAAGTCTGAGATTTACTAAACAAGGTCTGAGATTCACCAAACAAGGTCTGAGAATCTAAACCTTTTTATTTTCCCGGTTTTTGTGCTTCTTAGATCTAATTTTGTGAGGAATTTGTGCTTACTAGGTCTGAGAATCTCCTTCACCTTTGTTTATTTTCCCAGCTTGTTAGTCCAACTACCTAGGAATTTGTGTTTTCTATTTTCACATTTGTTTTGTTTAACTAAAATTTGTATTTCACTTGTTTCATAGACAAGTATGACACCTTGGTGCAATGGTTGTGTTGTTAATCTTTTTGACGAAGATCAAAAGTCATTTCGCGCACTTTATGTCACTGAAAAACAAACAGCTATAGATTTCTCTTTTTCGCCGTTAAAGGAAGTTATAGTGCCTGGCCGTCACTATCAAGCATGTCATTCTGTTTTTAATAATCAAGATCTTATGGAAAAAATCTTCTCAAAAATTAATCATAACGAAGATAAAGCAAATATGGCGCTCGTTTGTCGAAATTGGGCTCAACTATTTCTGATACACAAAAGTGCACCTGGGGTCACCTTGGCATATTGGCTTTCTGTAGACATAAATGATATGAATGGTGTTCGGTCTATTCGTAGGGGTCCTAGAATAGTCTTTCAAACATGCAAATGTTTCATGACGGAGGATATGATTGCCAAATTCTTACTGCATTATAAGCAAGCAAAAATTCCATCTCAGAGTACTCATCTCAATGCTCTTGATGATGCTGCACGCAGTGCAGTTAATGACTCATTGCATGTTTTAAAAGCTACACCGAGTGAAGAACGAGCTATAGCTATTGGCATTGCTGCTGACTTACTAGTCACTCGTAGAGATATATCTTTTCTTGACTTACCTCTGATGATGATGTATATATAGCCTAGAGTTGTCCCTTTTTTGTAATGTACTATCTGTGTAACTAGGGCTTTCCACTTTAAGGTTTTAACTTTGCCCTTTTGTTATTTTGTATAATTTCGTAGTAGTGTCAACCTTCTGTATAATTACGTACGTCTTAGTTTAACATTTTGGATAACATAAATTATTATGTAATGTTGTACTTTTGTTTTAAATATTTGCATGGATCACTTTTCTATGTATAATGCAATGTTCTTTACTTCTGACTTTCTATTTAATTTTGTATTTGTTTTCTTAGATATTCTTCCATGCATTTATAATGACCAACTTATTTTGTGACCTTATTTTGTGAATTGTGGATCTTCTTTTGTGAATCTTGCAACTTATTATGTGAATCCTGGAAATTATTTTGTGAATCCTAGAACTTATTTTGTAAAGCTTAGTCCTTGTTTAGTGAATCTGAGACCTTTAAATTCAGTTAATTGAGTTAATTGACCATAGCTTGTTGACCATAGCTTATTGTTATAGTGTAATGTTCTTTAACAACTTATACTGACCAAGTTTCACAAAACAAGCACTTAGATTCACTGAATAAGGTATGAGATTCACAAAACAAGGTCTGTGAATTCACCAAATAAAGGTATGAGCAAAATAGATGATTTTAACCACTTATAATAACCAAGTTTCACAAAACAAGCCCTTAGATTCACTGAATAAGGTCTGAGATTCACAAAACAAGGTCTGTGAATTCACCAATTAAAGGTATGCGCAAAATAGATGATTTTAACCACTTATAATGACCAAGTTTCACAAAACAAGCCCTTAGATTCACTGAACAAGGTCTGAGATTCACAAAGCAAGGTCAGAGAATCTAAACCTTACTGACCAAGTTTCTTTATTTTGTGAACTTATTTCCCTTGCTTTGTGAATAATAGGTTGTACTGAGTTGTAGGAAGCAAGCCAAGCCAGGATGAAGCGACGTGCTGAGGACGATCAAGCTCTTGCACCACTCTCTGAAGCACCCCATCGAAGCTCTTGAACCACTCTCTAAGCCACCTACAAAAAAGACAAGAATTTACAAAGACAGACTGCCTGTGTTGAGGACTCGGATGTCTGCTGCTGGGCTTTACCACTTTCTCAACAATAAGGAGAATCCACCATCAAATAAGCAGATTGAAGCTATACAAGAAATGGTATTTGGTTCTCTATTGCATCTTAAAACAGATGTTGTTCCGGGTCACTTGGCGTATTGGCTAGTTTCAAATTATGACCATTGTACAGGATCGTTGTGTGATGGGAAACTCCTTGTTTTAGAGGAAGATATCCATCTGTGCATGGGATTGCCAATGGGTCCAAACATTGTAGAAGAAGCAAAAATTGGAGATAAGTGCCCTTCTTATGTGTCTCTTTTGGAGGAGTTTAGAAGTCAATACCAAGGTAGTTCCATTGACGTCAAACACATTATGGAAAAGCTCTCTACACAAAGAGATGGTGGAGATGATTTCAAACGCACTTTCATCATTTATATCTTCAATGCTTTTTTAGGCGGTGTTGTAGGCAATCGGGCTAGTTTGAGACTTATTAAAAGTTTGGTTAACACTGAGTTGATCTCCAAATTCAACTGGTGCAATTTCATCAAACGCAAATTGGCTGGCCAAGTTGAGTCTTGGCAAAAGGAGGAGTGGAAGACCAAAAAGCTGAAAGAAAATTGGTTTGGTGGACCTATTATGATCTTGGTTTTCATTTATCTTGACCGATTTGTCTTCAAAGCACGCCTTGTTACTCGGCAGTTTCCAACGCTCTCAACTTGGACTAAAGAAGCTATAACCAAGAGAGTTAAGCAGGAAGTGAATGACAAAAATTCGGACAAGAAAACTTTTGGCAGGGGTTCTATTGAGCCTCCAATGGTCTTCAACCACCATATTCCACAGTTGTGTCCCCCTCCTCCAAAGATTGAGCTCGGCCAGTCTTCCAAGTCAACAATTCAAGATAAAGCATCTGAAGCTGAAGCTGAAAAATTACCGCTACCTGGGAATGAAGGCACTGGTGAGTTTGTCCATAAACTTGCGTTTTCCGCAATGGCTCAAGCTTTTGCGGACTTCAAATCACTTGCTAGTCAAGCTCCCTCCAAACTGCCTTCAACAACAGTGAAGAAACTAGTTGCAACTGTAGACGGCATAGCAGAAAGTTTTAAGTTATCTCAACAAGAGGATGATGCTGAAAATGTGAACGATGTGAAGAATGAGGAAAAGGTGTCGGACATTGTGGATGAGAATATCGCTGAGAAAGTGGTTGACGATATTCATGAAAATGTGGAGAAAGGTGGGGAGAATGTGGAGAAAGCTGGGGAGAATGTGGATAATTTTTATGGGTGGACTGAGGCTGATTTGTTGGCGGGATTGGATGCGATGGGTGAAGCTTTGCAACCAATAGCGCGACATCATTCACCACCACCAAATGCAGAATACCCATCCTTTAGGCTCCTAGCAGATGATGACCATTTGTTGTCTCAACCTGAGCCTGAGCCTGAACCTGACACATATGCTGCTGTGTCATCCCACCTTGTGGATGTCATCCCTCCTTTCACTGAGCCCACTCCTTTGGAAGGGAACACATCCTCTCATGCTTCTCTGGATGATGTTCTTCCTAACAAGGACGTCACTGAGCCTACAATTATTGAGATAATAGCTACTCCTTCTACTCCTCCTACTACTGTGGTACGGAAGACAACTCTTAATGTTATTTGCCTACCAGATACTCCACTTGTTTCAACAATCGATAAAACATCTGTCAGTAAACGATCTGTCATTAATGTCTATATTCGTCGATCGCCACGTCATTTGGCAAAGTCGATTGCCCGTGTTCCTTGCAAAACCCCAAATATTGCTGCAATCCCATTTCCCTTATCTCCATTACTAATTGAAGAGGATGTTCCGGGTCGTGGTAAGAGGAGGGTTGTAGTTCCAGCTGAAGTTTTCCGATCGCCCTATTTGCAAAGAAATCTTAATGTTTTTAGGGATTTGAATCAAGCTGAGAAACAAGTATTAGATTTTATACTTGGTGAATCATATGATGAAACGGAGATTCTTTTCCAAAGTCAATGTCAGACTTTGACAAGGAGCCAGTTGAAGAGTGTGCCTGAAGGCGATCGGATATCATCTCATGTCATAGATGTGTATTGTGAGATCTTAAATAGTATTGAGATATTCAAATCCCGGACTTCCCCTTCTCGTTTATTTGTGCCGTATAGAAATGAAAGTGTTAGTCTTATTACCCTGTACTTTATCCAATTCTCCAAGTCTATTTTACATGATGTTGACTTCTAATCGTTACTCATACTAATCTTATTTTTTTGTTCCCAGTGTCTCTCCAATGTTGATGTTTCTGCAGTTCAACTAGTAAGTCTTTCATTTTGGTCTGCTTATATTTCAACTTAAGTTCATTTTTGTCTTTTTTATTCACTGCATTTTTGTCTTTTTAATTCAGTTTACTTTTTGTCCTTTTTCAGGTTTGCGCTCCAATAGTCTCCGCCTCATACCCACCTTTCTTTATTTGTATCGACCTCAGAACTAAAAGTAGCAAAGCGCAAATCATCCATCCTATGAAAGGCAGATCTGTTGATTATTCTTGTTTTATCCAACCTTTGGTACGTCTATTATTTCCATTTTTCTTAGGAAAATGTGTGTTATTGTGATTCTACTAGGAAATGACTTTGTGAATGTATGACTTTATTTTGTGAAGCCTATACTTAAGATTTGTGAATCTTATCACTTTAACTACTTATGTTGACCAAGTTTCACAAAAACAAGCCCTAAGATTCACTAAACAAGGTTTGAGATTCACAAGATAAGGTCTGAGATTCACAAAATTAAGAGCAAAATAGATGATTTTAAACCACGACCAAGTTTCACAGAACAAGCCCTAAGATTCACTGAACAAGGCCTGAGATTCACAAGATAAGGTCTGAGATTCACAAAATTAAGAGCAAAGTAGATGATTTTAAACCACGACCAAGTTTTCTGAGAATAAGCCCTAAGATTCACCGAACAAGGTCCGAGATTCACAAGATAAGGTCCGAGATTCACAAAATTAAGAGCAAAATAGATGATTTTAAACCACGACCAAGTTTCACAGAACAAGCCCTAAGATTCACTGAACAAGGTCTGAGATTCACAAGATAAGGTCTGAGATTCACAAAATTAAGAGCAAAATAGATGATTTTAAACCACGACCAAGTTTCACAGAACAAGCCCTAAGATTCACTGAACAAGGTATGAGATTCACAAGATAAGGTTTGAGATTCATAAAATTAAGAGCAAAATAGATGATTTTAAACCACGACCAAGTTTCACAGAACAAGCCCTAAGATTCACTGAACAAGGTCTGAGTAGATGATTTTCCTTTGTTTATACCTGTGCTAAGAAAGACTGATTTCTCTTTTGTTCATACAGAAAGAAAAGCTCATCCGGCTTCTTAAACCAAAGGTGCCAAAGATCGACAAGTATTTTGTGGACGCCAAGTGTTTATCCCAAAATCAAACTTAACTCTCGATGAAATAGATAATGGCATCTATTTATTGAACATATTGGAGAATTACAAAGGAAACAAAAGTGATTGTCCAATAACCATATATACTGTAAGATTACTTTTTCAACTCTATTTATACATTGATAAATATAATTTTTTATAAATTTGCAACACATTATTATTCCCCTTTTTCCATTTATAGGAAGCTCAGGTGAAGCGTTTTGCACTGAGGGTGTGCTATCAGATTATTACATGTGGTAAGAACGTATTAAGAGATAGAGTGAAAAAAGATGCACTAGAATGGAGTCGTGTACCGCTGTAAGAACCTTCTTCTTTTAATATTATCATATTTTTCTTGCAAAACCTTTAGTACTTTAGTTGATTAAATAATGTTATATGTTCGTATTGTGGCAGTGTCTCTCGACCACTTCCTTACAGTGACCAGCAATTGTTGGATTATGTATGCAGATCAAAATCGGCACAAACTAAATTGTAATGATTTTGCTTTGATTTTACAATATAAAAGTTATATGATTTTGATTTGATTTTACAATATAAAAGTTATATTGTGAGAGATATTGACTAATTGCATTTCCTCATTATTTAAGTGACGCTATGGTGTCCACTCCATGGATGGAAGTCACAAGACAGGCTTTACAGACCCTTGGACCACGTGGCTTTGTTATGGATCAGGTAAGTATCATTTTCCTTTCCTTTTTCTTTTCATGTTTCATTTTACTTTTTTTGTGAATCCTAGAACTTGTTTTGTGAATCCTAGAACTTATTGAATCCTGGAACTTGTTTTGTGAATCTTGGAACTTATTTTGTGAACTTATTTTGTGAATCCTGGAACTTTTTTTGTGAATCTTGGACCTTATTTTGTGAATCCTGGACCTTATTTTGTCAATGCTGGAACTTATTTTGTGAATCCTTTGCCTATGTTTTGTTAAATTTGATTTTGTAGGTGATTGATATGTTTGGAGTGAAGTCCACACTCGGTAGATCAGATCTCCTCTACTTGCCAACCACAGTATATGTGAGCTTCAAATCCTTTAGATGTTGATATTCAAGTATTTTCTTTCTTAATGTTGCTTCTCTCTGGTTTATTAAAATGGTCCTACTTTTGTCACATGCAGACCGTTCATGAAGTACGCAACCCTTGACTATTTGGCGTCAATACACGAAGTCCGATTACATTCCATTTGATGGGAGCAATATCCAAAAGGTGAAAGATCCCTCTTCTACTATTTATGTTCTTTTTTATTTATTTTCGTTCATGTGTATTGTTAATTGCTTTGTCTATTGCAGGTTTTTATCCCTATGTTTAACGATAAGTGTCATCATTGGTGGGCTTGCGTTTGCGATTTAAAGCAAAAAGTAAATTTCATCCTTGACTCGAGCACCGATTTACATGCGGATCCTGATAACCACACAGCCCACGAGATTGTATGATTTTTTCCCAAAAATTTTTGAAGTGTTTATCTTTAGTTTCTTAAAAATATATCCCTGACATATTTTTATGTTCTATTGGCTTTTTCATGTTCCAGTTGTACCAAGTTTCATCTGTTCTTTGTGGTGGTTCATCTGCATTTGAACCTTTGCGGTTGATGTACATGAACCCAATTGAAAACTTTCAAGTCCCTCAACAAAAAACATGGTATGTAGCCATGTATCTTCGTCTTTTAGGCTATATTATGAGATATATCGTACAAGTTTGAATGGTCCCTCTCTGACCAAAACCATGTACCCAATCCCATATTGCTGAAATGAATGGTTGAATAGTTGATCTTCACTTGAGATGTTTCTCTTTACTCATAAATGTTTATTTATTTGTAGTTTTGATTGTGGAGTGTTTGTGCTAAAATGGTTGGATGCATTGGACAATGAAAGTTTATGGACCAACAGTGAATATTTTGAGGTATAGATTTATGGGTTTTGCCTCCTACCTTGCCATTGCTACATATTAAATATATACTATCTTTGTATGAAAATCTCTTTTGCGAAATTGCTCGACTATCGAAAGAAGATAATATTGGAACTTCTTAAATGGGATAAAAATACAAAAACGGTACACTTGCTTGACTTAAAATTAATGCAAAGTCCATTTGGTCATAACTTTGGTGAACATCTCTTTATTGTTACTTGTTTTTCATGGTATAGGTGTTTCATTGATGACATAACAGTCTTTTTGCAAGCAAATGATATTTCTCCGATGGATATGTGTTCACTGGCGGACATCCCTTGCTTCAGCAGGCTTGCTATATCTATCTTGTGTTGATGTACTCAGTATTCAAAATGGTGAAATTCGGCCATATGACCTTGTTTGTTTGTAATGATACCATGAATTGATTAGTCTGTAGTCTTGTATTTGAGTAGTCGAGAATGTATTTAGTAGTCGAGAATGTAATGCTACAAGAAATTGTGAAACTTGGATTTGACATAAGATGAGACGGGTGTACTTCGTATGACGGTCTTTTATTGAGAGACAAAGATGTTTAATGCAAGCCGCCTTCTCAATTGATTCATATCTTTTTCTGTATTATGTACAATTACATGTTTAATGTCATCAACTAAAGGCTTTATTTCATTGGGGAACGATGCTGGATTCAGGCTAAATTGGGAAACGATGACATCGACTAAAGACTAAATTTTGATCAAAATCACAAAAATACTTAATGCTGGATTCAGGTCTAGGTTTCATAATTTTATGTTCCAGTTTCACAAGATAAGTTCCAGGATTCACAACATTGAGTAAAAGAAACATCTTAAGTGAAGATCAACTATTCAAGACTTAGTTTCACAATTTCATGCTCCAGTTTTACAATTTCATGCTCCAGTTTCATGTATTCTTAAGTAAAGATCCACATGGTCTCAATTTCGCAATTTCGCAATTTCGCAATTTCAAATTTCACTTCAACTTCCATATTCAGTGCTCTCTCTTCAACTTCCATATTCACTAACTGCTCTCTCTTCAACTTCCATATTCACTAACTGCTCCAATTTCACATCCGTCTTCGCCATTATCCGCCATTATCAATGAGATTTTCGTCTGCCATTAGCATTACCGTTTCTACTATCGCTATCATTCGCAAATTAGGTATTTTTCTATCTACTTTCTCAAGTTTCGATTCATCCTCCTTTTGTTTCGTTTTTTTCACCATAATTTTCAATCAACTTCTTTAATTCGTCAAATTATTGTTTTTATTATGCAGGTTTTTGTTATTGAGGGTTTAGCGTTTTTGCCAGTTTTTGTTAGTGAGGGTTTAGAGTTTGTTTTAGTATATTTCGATTCTCTTGCGTATGTTTTTGTGATTAATTTATCGTTATTTGGATGCATGTTCTTTGCCAGTTTTTAAATATTTTTGTTAGTGAGGGTTTAGGGTTTTTGGCAGTTTTTGTTAGCTACATCTCATTTGCATTTCGTGAATCTAGGATCTAGTTGTGTGAATCTAGGACCTAATTGTGTGAATCTCAGACCCTGTTTTGTGAAACTGGAAGATAATATTGTTATACTTGTTAATATGTGCATGAAATCACCTTATCTGTTTTCATTATCTTATCCTTCTATATTGCCAGTTTTTAAATGTATTGTTGGTTAAGTTTTCAGTAGCTACATCTCATTTGCATTTCGTGAATCTAGGACCTAGTTGTGTGAATCTAGGACCTAATTGTGTGAATCTCAGGCCCTGTTTTGTGAAACTGGAAGATAATATTGTTATACTTGTTAATAAGTGCATGAAATCACCTTCCCTGTTGTCAAACTTACTTAAAATGTTTACATTTCGGATTTTAGTTCTGATGTTATTTTGCCTTACTTGGTGCATAATAGGAAGCAAGGTAAAATGAAGCGACCTGTTGAACCATTTGCTTGATTCTACGAAGCTCTTGAACAACTCTCGAGCCACCTACAAAAAAAGACAAGAATTTACAAAGACAGATTGCTGTGTTGAGGACTCGGATGTCTCTGCTGGCTTTACCACTTTCTCAACAATAAGGAGAATCCACCATCAGATAAGCAGATTGAAGCTATACAAGAAATGGGATTTGGTTCTCTATTGCATCTTAAAACAAATGTTGTTCCGGGTCACTTGGCGTACTGGCTAGTTTCAAATTATGACCCCTATACAGGATCGTTGTGTGATGGAAAACTCCTTATTTTAGAGGAAGATATCCATCTGTGCATGGGATTGCCAATGGGTCCCAAACATTGTCGAAGAAGCAAAAATTGGAGATAAGTGCCTTTCTTATGTGTCTCTTTTGGAGGAGTTCAGAAGTCAATACAAAGATAGTTCCATTGAGCTCAAACACATAATGGAAAAGCTCTCTACACAAAGAGATGGTGGAGATGATTTCAAACGCACTTTCATCATTTATATCTTCAATGCTCTTTTAGGCGGTGTTGTAAGCAATAGGGCAAGTTTGAGACTTCTTAAAAGTTTGGTAAACACCGAGTTGATCTCTGAATTCAACTGGTGCAATTTTATCAAACGTAAATTGGCTGACCAAGTTGAGTCTTGGCAAACGGAGGAGTGGAAGACCAAAAAGCTGAAAGAAAATTGGTTTGGTGGACCTATTATGGTCTTGGTTTTTATTTATCTAGACCGATGTGTCTTCAAAGCACGCCTTGTTACCCGGCAGTTTCCAACGCTCTCAACTTGGACTAAAGAAGCTATATCCCAGAGAATTAAGCAGAAAGTGAATGACAAAAATTCGGACAATAAAACTTTCGGCAAGGGTTTTATTGAGCCCCCACTAGTCATCACTCAGCATAAGGCACATGCACTTTTGCCTACTATTGAGTTTAGGGAGTCTTCAAAGCCACCGAGCGCACCTTTGCCTACTATTGAGTTTAGGCAGTCTTCAAAGCGAACAAGTGAACAACAACATTTTGAAGATGAAGAACCTTCTGATCCTTTTATTGAGTTTATTAATAAAATTGCGCTTTCCGCAAATGTTGATCCTCTTCTACCTAATAATTCAGGTAGTACTACTGAGTTTGTTAATAAACTTGCAGTTTCCGCAAAGGTCATGGCTCAAGCTTTCATGGAGTACAAATCTCTTGCTAGCCAAGCTCTGAGCAAACTACCTTCCTCAAGAAGTTTCTAAACTAGTTGCAGCTGTAGATGGTATTGCAGATGGTTTTAGGTTATCTCAAGAAGACAATAATGAGGAGGGTAATGTACAGGAGAGTGTGGAGGGTAATGTCCAGGAGAGTGTGGAGGGTAATAGTGGGGATAATCTAGCTGAATTGTTGGAGGCATTGGACGTGATGGGTGAAGCTTTGCAACCAATACAACCACGTCGTTCACCACCAAAACCAGAATGCCAAATCATACAACTTGGTGAACCTTCAACATCTTGTATTCAAGCTGATGAACAACCTGATCATCTTTTATCTCCCTCTTATAATACTGCTACTGATGATTTCCCTCCCATCAGTGATGATGCCTCTCCCGTCAATGATGAACAACCTGACCATTCTGAGCCCACAGTGGTAGCGGATGATTATCATAATCAAGAACGATGGGTTGAGTGCAATAGGAGGAGAACAAGTGAAAGAGATATGCAAACAAGTTCCAGTGCTATTGATGATGTCCCTTCCGTCAATGAGCCCACTCACACCACTGTGACTCTTCTAGCTACTCCTTCTACTCCTACTCCTCCTCCTCCTGTTGTAGGGAACAATGATCCTCCTTCTTCACCATCTGCTAGTAAGGAGTTGAGGGCGTGCGATCAAATTATTACATGTTCTGAGAACAGTGAGCCCACTCAGCCACCCGTTACTGTTCTAGCTACTACTGCAACTTCTACTCCTCCTCCTGTGGTAGGGAATAATGATCCTCATTCTACACCAATTGTTTCCGGCCTCGATAAACCATCTGCCAGTAAGGAGTTGAGGGCGTGCAATCAAGAGAACCTATCCAGAGAAATAGTACAAAATGATGCACTAGAATGGCCTCGATACACTGATAATGAATTGGTGCATTTTGTTCGAAAGAAATCACAGAAAAATAAACAGTAATGTCATATTTTTGCTTTGATTTTTTGATTTTTTTTATTGTAATAAATATATCTACTAATTGAATTTTATCAATAATGAAGTGACGTTATGATGTCCACTCCGTGGATGGAAGTCACAAGAGAAGCTTTGAATAGCCTTGGACCGAATGGCCTTATTATGGATGAGGTAAGTAACCCCTGAGTATTATTTTCCTTTTCCTCCCCATGTTTTCATTTTGTTCACGTCACTCGATGTGTATGTTTCCTAACAAATTTAATTTTGTAGGTCATTGATATATTTGGAATTAAGTGCACATTCAGTAGAAGAAATTTACTCTACTTGCCAACAACAATATTTGTCAGTCTCAAATCCTTTATATGTTGATATTCAAGTATTTTGCGTTCTTAAAGTTGCTTTATTTCTAAAATTGTCTTGTTGTGACTTGTAGAGTCTTCATCGAGAAAACAACCCCGAAATTTGGGGTGCACACATAAAGGACAGTTACACTCCACTTGCTGGTAGCCATATCGACAAGGTCAGATATTTGTGAATCCAGGACCTTATTTGTGAATCTTGGACCTTATTTCGTGAATCCTGAAACTTGTTTTGTGAATCCTGGACCTTATTTTGTGAACTTATTTTGTGAACTTATTTTGTGAATCCTGGACCTTATTTTGTGAATCCTGGACCTTATTTTGTGAATCTTGGAGCTTTTTTTTTTTTAACTTGTTTTGTGAATCTTGGAGCTTATTTTGTGAATCTTGGTACTTAGTTTGTGAACTTATTTGTGAATCCTGGACCTTATTTCGTGAATCCTGGACCTTATTTTGTTAACTTATTTTGTGAATCCTGGACCTTATTTTGTGAATCCTGGAGATTATTTTGTGAACTTATTTGTGAATCCTGGAACATAATTCGTGAATCATGGACCTTGTTTTGTGAATCCTGGACCTTATTTTGTGAACTCCTTGACCTTAGTTTGTGACCTTGTTTTGTGAATCCTTGACCTTGTTTTGTGAATCCTTGACCTTGTTTTGCGAATCCTTGACCTTATTTCGTGAATCCTGGACCTTATTTTGTGAACTTATTTTGTGAATCCTGGACCTTATTTTGTGAATCTTGGAGATTATTTTGTGAACTTATTTGTGAATCCTGGAATATAATTCGTGAATCCTGGACCTTGTTTTGTGAATCCTGGACCTTATTTTGTGAACTCCTTGACCTTAGTTTGTGACCTTGTTTTGTGAATCCTTGACCTTGTTTTATGAATCCTTGACCTTGTTTTGTGAATCCTGGACCTTGTTTTGTGAATCCTTGACCTGATTTTGTGAATCCTGGACATTTACTATATCAGGTTTTTATCCCTTTCCATAGTAACACAGAGCCGCAGCATTGGTGGGCTTGTGTCTGTGATATAATGTAGGGAAAAAGTTTCATCCTTGACTCATGCGTGGCTGTTAATGTGGATCCTGACAACAAGCATGCCAAAGAGATTGTATGATTTTTTTTTTCCAAAATATTGTTATTGCCTTTTCTTTTGAAAGTATACTCCAAAATATATTTTGATCTTGTTATTGTCTTTTCTTTTTCAGGTACATCATGTTTCAGATATTTTGCCAGAGTCATATAAATCTTTGGAGTTCATGCACACGAACGAATTTGTTAATCTCAAAGTCCCTTAACAAAGAACAAGGTATGTAAGCATATATCTTTTTCCTTTTGTTTTTTTTTTGGCAAGAAAAGCAAGCCATATATTCATCCATTTAGGGAATAAAAAGGCAATCTTACAAAAGCATAACCAATATGAGTTTTTCAACTAGGTAAGTACCCCACTATTTCATCCTCCTTATGCGATTTAGATGCATACAATAATCTAATAATTACAAGGAATTGAACTTTCTTAATAATACCATCCACATTATCCTCCACTCCTTGAAAGATCCTAGCATTCCTTTCTTCCCAAATGCTATACACCACGGCACCAAGACACCCTAGAAACCATTTGGTTTTCCAATGTTTACAAGTACGTCTATTAGCACCCCAATGTAACTCCTTATTGAGACTATTCGTACGCCCAGAAATCTTCATCCAAGGGAGAATGCCATGTCAAACTTCTTTAGAAAACAAACACTTAAAAAATAAGTGCTTATGATTCTCATTGTCCTGCTTGCATAAAACACAACGATTAACCAACTGAATACCTCTACAATTTAGCTGATCAATAGTAGCAAGTTTCTTCTGCATTGCTAGTGTTAGAAACACACTGTGCTTGGGTATAACTGCACGCTGCCAAATCACTTTTGCCCAGCTAACAGTATTCAGACATTGCCTGAACTTATCATACAACAGATTCAGTTGCAACTTCCCCTGGTGAACACAACTTGCCATGAACTGTTTTGCACTTTGAATGGTCCCAGTATGCATCAACAACTCATCCCTGACCTTCAGAATGCTGCGCCAACTTTCAGAATGAGTAGGCTTTGAGACTGCATTCTAAATGCTCCCTGACTTAATGTTATATTTGAAATGCCATTCAAACCAGATGCTATCAGATCCCTGTTCCAATTCCCATATCCATTTACCCAGAATGCATTTATTCCAGGCCAGTACTTCCTTAATATTGAACCCACCTTCTTGGTGAGGGGCACAACAAGACACCCATCTTTTTCCTTTTGTTAACAGATCAATAGTTATTATTTTGAGCTTGTTGATTTTAAACCATTTACTGTTTTTTTTTGTCTAGTTATGATTGTGGAGTTTTTCTGTTGAAGTGGTTGAGTGCCTTGGACGATGATAGTTTATGGACCAAAAGTGATTATTTTCAGGTAAGTTCATTAGTATACGAAAATAAAGGCTTATCTTGTGAATCTCAGACATTGTTCAGTGAATCTCAGAGCTTTTTTTGTGAAACTTGGTCATTATAAGTGGTTTAAAATCAACAAGGTCTGAGATTCACTGAACAAGCTCTGAGATTCACTGAACAAGGTTTGAGAATCACAAAACAAGGTTTGATATTCACCAAATAAAGATAGGTTCGTTGTCTATATACTTCATTAATATATGTCGCTCTTGGCAGAAATTGACACAATATCGAAAATCGATCATATTGGAACTACTTAGATGGGATAAAAATACTAAAAAGGTACACTTCATTGTCTTAAAACTGATGTGAAGTTCATTTCTTCATAACTTTGGCAAATATTTCGTAAATAAGTCGATTGTACTTGTTTTTGGTTGTATAGGTGTTTAATTAAAGAAGACAATTGTCCGTGAATTCATAATATGCAAAAGTGGGTCGAGGCTCCTGGAAAGATTGTTGCCTTCATCAACTCTTGTAAAGATATTTTGATAGTTGTAAAGTCGTAATAATTTTTCAGGGCACTTATGTGACTTATGCAGCTAATTTGACAGGGTCACTTATGTGACTTATCTTTACAAAAGTTGAGCAAAAATGGTTCAAGGCAAGATATTTCAACTCTTGTAAAGATATTTGATAGTTGTAAAGATTGTTGCCTTCATCAACTCTTGTAAAGATATTTTGATAGTTGTAAAGTAGATGATTTTAAACCACGGCCAAGTTTGACATTGATATTGTCAATGAGTTGAGCAAAAGGTCTGAAATTCACAAGATAAGGTCTGAGATTCACAAAATTAAGAGCAAAATAGATTATTTTAAACCACGACCAAGTTTCACAGAACCAGCCCTAAGATTCACTGAACAAGGTCTGAGATTCACAATATAAGGTCTGAGACCAAGTTTCACAGAACAAGCCCTAAGATTCACTGAACAAGGTCTGAGATTCACAAGATAAGGTCTGAGATTCACAAAATTAAGAGCAAAATAGATGATTTTAAACCACGGCCAAGTTTCACAGAACAAGCCCTAAGATTCGCTGAACAAGGTCTGAGATTCACAAGATTCACTGAACAAGGTCTGAAATGATAAAAACGCTTGATGCTAGATTCAGAACCAAGTTTCATAATTCTACGTTCCAGTTTCATAAAATAAGGTTCAGGATTCACAACGTTGACAAAAATAAAACGAGCTTAAAACTTGTCTTCTTCAATCGTCATCTCTATTCTCATTACATCATTCTTCATTCTCGACCTCTTCCTCTTCTTACGATGTGTCTCCCTATGTGAAGAATCAAACCTTTATTAGATACTTTTTTTTTTAGAAAAAAAAGAATTAGTAGATAATAGTAGTTGTGTTTTCAAGCAACACTAAAATGGAAACACAAGAGTAGAATTATACATACTTGATTCTCAGGAGGATGCTCTGCAAACTCATTTGGACAATTTCTTTTATCGTGGTGTGACATGCGTTTACACTTAGCCCACAACCTTTTTGGTTTTTTTGCCTTCATAATTGCCTTATTTTTGCTACTCACCATCCTTTTATCACTACCTTTGTTTCTAGAGACTTTAGGTGGTAAGATCTTGATTTCTTTTGGAGCCTTGCAGTTGAGAAGGGCCTCCAATTCTTGTTCTTTGGTCAAAGGCTTTGGGTTTGGCTCCAAATTCTCTCGGAATTCTTTTATTAGCTTGGCAAACTCTCTCATATCTAACTCTTCTTCTTTTCTTTTGAGCATACCAACAGTTGCGTAAATCTCAGACCACACCCGAGTCATTCCAAACTTACTATTACTAGTAAGATCATTGTTTTCCAGTAGATTTCCATTCAAATCATAAATCGGGTTTCTGAGTGCATTCTTACTCCACCTACGCAAAATGTATTTCTCAGGAATTTCCTTAAACTTTCCCGAGCAAATCCAAATGATGTGGTTGCATAAGATACCTTTCCTTTCAAACAATTTACATGCACAATGGACATCCATTGTTCTCCGATTGTACTCAACTGTATATCTCTTTCGCTTGTTCGTGTCCTCAACATTTGAAACTTCAAAGTTAGTTACTGGATCTGGTGGGGTGTATCCACAAACACTACACGCATTTACCGAAAATTTAACCTCCTCATGGAAATCAAAGAACACTTCATGTGTATAGACCTTCACTGCATGGGCCTCCCAGTTTTACCCGAATAGGGTTTCAGGCATTGAGTTGTGGCTCTGTGCTTCAAGAAGCTTTAGATTGTGCCTTTGTTGGTCCATGGCACTCTCAAATCTCATCCAAAATTCTACAAGAGTCCCATATTTATTTTCAAATCTCTTGAAGAAGCTATTCGAACTCTCTGATCTTTGTGTGATTTTTAAAAAGTTGCCCATCGACACATTCCTGAAATAAGCGGGTATCCACTGATCTCGTTCCGCAAACTTGTCAGTCAACCATTTATTCTCTTCTAACGAAAACTCGATAATGACTTTAGCCCAATTCTCTTCAAATTCCTCAGGCTCCAAGTCCTCGCTCCAGACAACATTGTTCAGATGACTTAAGAAATCAGTCTCTTTGCAAATTGTGCTCCCAAATTTGTCTGTTACTTTCTTCATAGTGTGCCACATGCAAAAGCGATGTCTTGCTTTTTTGAACACGGCTGCAAGTCACAAAATCCACATTATCTATTGTCAGAGATCTTTTGTCACAAATCAAGCTCTAAGATTCACAAAACAAAGTCTCAGATTCACAAGATAAGAGAAATAACAATATAGGCAATTTCAACAACTTATGACCAAGTTTAAGAATATTAGCTTTGTGTGTCACATAACAAGCCCAAAGATTCACTGAACAAGGTCTGAGATTCACAAGATAAGGTCTGAGATTCACAAAATTAAGAGCAAAATAGATGATTTTAAACCACGACCAAGTTTCACATAACAAGCCCTGAGATTCACTGAACAAGGTCTGAGATTCACAAGATAACGTCTGAGATTCACAAAATTAAGAGGAAAATAGATGATTTTAAACCACGACTAAGTTTCACATAACAAGCCCTAAGATTCACTGAACAAGGTCTGACATTCACAAGATAAGGTCTGAGATTCACAAAATTAAGAGACTGATAGATGATTTTAAACCACGACCAAGTTTCACATAACAAGCCCAAAGATTCACTGAACAAGGTTTGAGACTCACAAGATAAGGTTTGAGATTCACAAAATTAAGAGTAAAATAGATGATTTTAAACCACGACCAAGTTTCACATAACAAGCCCAAAGATTCACTGAACAAGGTCTGAGATTCACAAGATAAGGTCTGAGATTCTCAAGATAAGGTCTGAGATTCACAAAACAAGGTCTCAGATTCACAAGATAAGAGAAATAACAAAATAGGCAATTTCAACAACTTATGACCAAGTTTAAGAATATTAGCTTTGTGTTTTACAAATCAAGATCTAACTTTCACAAAACACGCTCTATGATTCACAAAATAAACTTCAAGATTCACCAAATAAATAACCAGTTTCACAAAAGTAAGATATTCCAAACACACCTGAATCGCATTTATTATTAAGCATCTTGGTCACTGATGATGTAATTGGGTTCTTTGCCACTCATTGCTTTCAGGAACTGCTAAAATGCCCAAATAAACGAGTCATCGTCTTCATGATCTAAAAGCACGCATCCAAATGTTATTGACTTTTTGTGATTGTCAATGCCAGTGAAAGGTGCAAATTTCATGTTATATTTGTTCGTTCTATAGGTTGGATCGAATGAAATAGCATCACCAAACAATGCGTAACATCTGATGGAATCCGCATTTTTCCAAAAAATTCTTGTCAAGGCACTGTCAGCATCTGTTTCATATGAAAATACCAACCCTTTTGTTTCTCAGAGGGTTTCTAAACGAGAGATGAACATATGTCCATCCTTGCCACTAAGTAGACACTTTACTTCCCTTTGGAAATTCTTGAACTGCGTAAGGGTAGCTCCAACATTTTCTAAACCCTCTGCTTGTTCCTTGCATAATTTGTATGTTAAACTAACCCCGACATTCAATCTCGAATTTTGGATAATAAATTGCTTATGATATTCGTTCAGTTGATTTATATTAAGAGCAAGTTTCTCAAATTCCCTATTTTTTACAGGCGTCACTGGGTGATTGTGACCCTCACGGATATGTTCAATCTTGTACATCTTTTCATGGTACATGAATTTTATCATTGCTTCACAACCCCACCTTTTAATTTTTGTTATTCTCGTACCACTTTGCTTATTGGAACTCTCAACTTCACCTGCACCTGCAACTCCACCCTTTTTCGTACTGGTTTTAGCAGTTTTTGTTTTTCTATTTGCACTTATTGCACCAGCTTTTGTTTTCTCACCAGTTTCAACAGGTGTTGTTTTTGCATCAGCTTTGGGAGGACGATTTTTCCTGTTATTAAAACCTTGACGATGACAAACCATGCATTTTGTTCGAATAGTACCATCTTTAAACCTCTTAGTTGAAGACTTCCTTGCTTCAAACCCACAAGCAATAGCATAAATTTTATAGAACAACATTGCTGACTCTAAGTCCACAAATGTTTTGCCAAGCACAGGTGTAAACTTCTCTTCAATCCTACTTATCCATTGCTCAGTGCCACCCGGTGTGTAAGTTACCAAAGTAGTAGGTGTAGAAATAGTTGGCATTGTAGGAGTTGTTAAGACAGTAGTAGAACCCTCACCATCCTGACGAGAACCAACATTAGAGCAAAGAACCTCACCACAACCGACACGAGGCGTCACACTACACTGTGAGTTGTTGTTGACATTTGAATCAATACCTAAGAAGATAAAAGGTTCACAAAGTCACATCTCACATTCACAAAACAAGGTTTAAGATTCACTAAATAAGGTCTGTGATTCACAAATAAAGTCTGAGGATATTATCTGAACAAGGAAGAGAGCAGAATAGGTCATTCCTCTAAAGGGTTCACAAAAGGAGCTCTAGGATTCACAAATACAATGACTGAGATTCACAAGTTCACTTTTTGGTTCAGATTATTAGTTAAGTTTTTAATCTTACCCAGGTTGTATATATTAATTATTAAGTTTCACAAAATAACCTTCTAGTTTCACAAACTAGGGTCTCTGATTCACACAATAAGAAATAAATAAATTGCATTAGTAAAGTTTAACAACAGAGATTCACAAAATAAGACCCAAGATTCACTAAATAAAGGCTGAGATTCACCAAATAAAGTCCGAGATTCACTAAATAAAGTATCAGATTATTAGTTCAAATAATTTAAAATTTTTTGGTGAAGATTATGAATTCACTTTTAAGAAAAGGTCAGGTTGTATGTATGAGGATATTTTGTTGATTTGTTAATAACACTTCCATTCCCAAGAAAAGGAAATTGAACAATCAAAAAATTTAATATATGGGTAATGTGAATAGCCATTGTTGACAGTTGTGCCAAATACCAGGCCTATAAATATCTAATTTCTGAAACATAATAGTATATACCAATAACCTCTCTTCTCTCTTCTGTAAAACATTTCAAAAATCCCTATTGCACACAATGTCTCATTTATTTGTATTTCCCTATACTTGTGTTTTGGCGAATGTTCCAGGTTATATGGATAAAAAAGGGAAGTATGTTTGTCCTAACCACTCTAAATTGGCAGATTGTTTAATGAGCCAAGGTTATGAGATAGAGTCTTTGGTGCCTGTTATGTGCAGGCAGACTTGTCATTTTATGGGATTAGTACTAATTCAATTTGGCACAAATGACAATGGCTGCAAACAGGCTTTTAAGTTGCAGGAGAAGTTTGAGCAATTTGGGCGTACTAGATCTGAATGGCTGGCTACCTATTCCCGAGTTCAGGGGCCCTTTCTATGGGTAGCATCAAGGCTTGATTCAAAATATTTTAACTACACTCCAGTATGTAGAAGAGTCCCATATTCATCTAAACATGTAGGAAGATCACTCGCTGATGCAGATGAATGCTGCACCTATAGCTATATCAATATTGCTCTATGTGTATTGCCTCGAACAAATAGGGGTGATTGATAAACTAAACAAATATCATATCTTGCTTAATTTTTCAGCTTTTCATTTTATTTTATTTTTGAATGTTGTTGTTTAGTTAATTCGAAAGCCATGAACCTGCGAAATTTTATGTGATGAAAAATTACAAGATTTTTAAGTTTTCTGAATATTATGTTTTAATTAATTATCACACTATCATCATTTGCTAAGATTCACTGAGTAAGGTCTGAGATTCACAAAATAAGGTCTAAGATTCACAAAATAAGTAAAAGAGTAGAAAAAGTTATTCTAACCACTTATGATGACCAAGTTTCACAAAACAAGCTCTAAGATTCACTAAACTAGGTCTGAGATTCACAAAATAAGGTCTGAGATTCACCAAACAACAAAATCCACTCAATTCATAAACTCTTACAGTCACACAATTATGTCCTAAGATTCACAAATTCAACTCAATTCATAAACTAAACCTTGCAAAAAAACTGAGATACAATATCGATCAATATATTCCATAATAATCGAGCAGAAATTTTGACAAATGCAAATTGAATCAGAAAACATGAGATTTTACAAAAATTACATAAAAAACGATATACCTGATTCAATAACACTATTATTATCAGTCATTGTGATATCTACAATCTCCATAGCAATTAGAGCTGCAAAATCGTCAAAAACAATTTAGTAAGTAGTACGAAATCCACGAACAATCTCCATAGCATAGCAATTGAGAAAAAGGAAATCGCTCAAAATATTGGTCAAATTCGAACGTTCTATTTAAAAAATCGTTCAATTTGATCAAATTCGAACCTGATATCATCAATTTATGAGTGAATTGACAGAATTGTATGAATATACTCAATTTTGATCAAAATTATGAAATTACCTGAAAATTAATCGATTTTTCTTCTGAAATTACTTGAATCAACGTTGTTGAATGTTGTTTTGATTAAATCCACGAACAATCGATGAACAAATTGATGAGATTTGCTGAAGAACTTCCGTTGAACGAACGAGAGCTTGCTGAAGAACTTCCGTTGAAGAATTTTTAGGAAACAATTTTGTTTGTATATTTTAGAGAGATAGTGTGTAATTGGGCTATTGTATGATTTAATATTTTAGTGAGAGAAAGTATTTTGGGCTAAATGAAAAGATTTGGAGTGATCCCTAAATTTTCAGCCCAATGAATAATAGGAAGTTAGTCCATATAATGAAGGATTAATGAAGGAATTTGGTGAGGCCGAATGCCTCGCCATAATTAACGGCCTCTCACGGATTCGGCCTATATATATATATATATATATATATATATATATATATATATATATATATATAGAGAGAGAGAAAGAGAGAGAGAGAGAGAGAGAGAGAGAGAGGGGCAAGATCCAGTGAGTGCACCTATATATTTGAGTCCATAAAACAATATCACGATTTTTTTTTTTCGAAATTTTTTTTTCGATTTTTTTTTTCTCGAAATTTTTTTTTTCAAAATTTTGTTTTTTGAATTTTGTTTTTTGTTTTTTTTTTTTGTAAATTGTGATATTGTTTAGTATAACGTGTGATATTGTATTACAAAGTAATATCACGTTTTTTTTTTCGGTTTTTTTTTCAAAAACTTTTTTTTTCAGCTGTGATATTGTTTAGTATAATGTGTGATACTGTAAACTGTGATATTGTGTAGCATAACGGGTGATATTATATTACAAAACAATATCACAATTTTTTTTTAGAGTATAAGCTGTGATATTGTTTAATATAACGTGTAATATTGTATCATGGACTCACGAACTCAAAAAGATAGGGTGGACTCATGTGATTTCGAATAAAAAAATCATGATATTGTTTTATAATACAATATCACACGTTATGCTAAACAATATCACACGTTATACTAAACAATACCACAGTTTACACGAAAAAAAAAGTTTTCGAAAAAAAAAATTTGAAAAAAAAAATTCGTGATATTGTTTTGTATAGTGCGTGATATTGTTTTATGGACTCATGACTCAAATATTTAGGTGGACTCACCGGATCCCACCTATATATATATATATATATATATATATATATATATATATATATATATGAGTTCTAATGAGTCCTCTCTTCCATTGAGTCCCTAAGTCCCTCTAAGGGCCATTGAATGAACTCAATGGATGGTTGAGATGAAATTGATTAAGGCCTATTAAAAAAAAAGGAAAAAAATGTGGATGGTTGTGATTGAAAATAACAAAAAAAAAATTATCACTAATTAAATTTCTATACACTAATTAATTTTTCTCTCTCTCTAGCCCCTAATTAATCAGTTTTTGAGTTTCAGATTTTATGAGTTTAAATGTAAAGTTGTATGAGTTTTATGAGTGTAACTTTGATATTTTTTTTTTGTGACGGAAAATTTGATTTTTTTGGTGACAGATTTTATGGCGGTTTTGTATGCAAAAAATTGAATTTATACAATTTCAACATTTCAAGAGTGTAAATGTAATATTTTATGAGTGTAATTTTGATTTTTTTTGTAACGGAAATTTTGAATTTATATAATTTAACATTTTACGAGTGTAACTTTGATGTTTTACGAGTGTAAATGTAATATTTTAAGAGTGTGATTTTGATTTTTTATGACGGAAAATTTTAATTTCTATTATTTAACATTTTACGAGTGTAACTTTGATGATTTACGAGTGTAAATGTAATACTTTAAGAGTGTAAATTTGATTTTTTACGCAATTTTCTATATAAAAATTTGAATTTATATAGTCTTAAAATGTCACGAGTTTAAATTTGATGTTTTACGAGTGTAAATGTAGTATTTTAAGTGTACATTTGCAGGTCTAAGAGTGTAAATTTAATGCATTACAAGTATATTTTTGGTCCTTTACGAGTGTAACTTTGGTCCTTTACGAGTAAAACTTTAGTCCAACCACCAACAAACACCACCACCGTCATCCTCCAACACCAACTTATACCCACAAAAAGATCTATAGTGGATCTGGAAAAAAAACGAGATATTTGATGAGTGTAACTATAAAGAATATACGAATGTAAATGTAAAGAAATATGAGTGTAAATTTAATAAAATACGATTGTAAGTGTAAATCTGAAAAAAAGCGAGTGTAAATGTAAAGAAATACGAGTGTAACTGTAAAGAAATATGAGTGTAAATTTAAAGAATTATGAGTGTAAATTTACAGAAATACGAGTGTAAGTGTAAATCTGAAAAATACGAGTGTAAATCTGAAAAAATATATATAGAATACGAGTGTAAATCTGAAAATAAATATAGAACAAGAAGAGATTTGAAAAAAATATAAAACTAGTGTAAATTTAAAGAAATACGAGTGTAAATGTGAGGAAATACAAGTGTAAATTTAAAGAAATGCGAGTGTAAAGCTGAAAAAAAAATATAGAATACGAATATAAATCTGAAAATAAATATATTTATTAGATCTAAGAATAACAATCATGACAATATGATTATTTTTCAAAAATCTACTTTATATTTATTAGATCTAAGAATAAAATATGATAATTGTCTTTAAAAAAAAAAACATAATATACTTATTTGTTTTATAAGAAAAATCACCTTCCCTTCCTTTGTTTTAAAAAAAATCTCAGATTTGATATATTAAAAACGTATAAAACTCAGATCTAAAAACGAGAATTTCATTAAAAAAAATAAAACTCAGATCTAAAACGTATAAAACCGTCACTCTCCCCTGCCAAACAGCCACGACTTCCCTTACCTCGCTAGCACCACCGTCACTCTCCCATGCCGTGGTGGCCGACAACCATGCCCAACAACCATGAACACCCACCACTACCGCTCCCACCACCACTAACAACCCAAAAAAACGAAAAAAAAGCACAAAAAAAAAACCAGATCTGCGAAAACCTTGTTGGTGTTGCGGCAGTGTTGGTCACGTATGTGTTGTGGTTGTGATGTGGTGGCGTGGTTAGTGTTGTGGTGGCCGAAGGAGGAGAGGGTGAGGGTGAGGGTGAGGGGGCTCAGATCTGGTGGTGAGAAGGGTAGAAAAGGTGGTTTGTGGTGGTGAGAAGGTTAGTCGGGACGTGGCAGGCGAGCAGGGGAGGCCGTGTGGTTTGGGGTTGTGATGTTGCTGTCGGGTAGAAAAGGAATGCGACAATGGTGGCGTTGGTGGCGTTTTTGGTGGTTGTTGGTGGCGTTGGTGGCATTTTTGGTGGTTGGTGGTGAATTTTTTGGGGCGACTGTGGTAAGAGGCGGGTGGTGGATGCGACTGGTGTGGTTTTTTTTGTTGTTGGGGATGGTGGTGGTGGCGGGGCTACGGGTTGGCGGGTGGTGGTTGCGGGATTGTGGTGTGGTTGGTGGTGGTTTTGGTGAGGGATTTTTTTTAGAGATTTATTTTTTTGGAATTTTGGAATTTTTTGGGTTTTAGAGAGATAGAGGGATGTTAATTTTGTGAGATGAGTGAGAAATGGATGGAAAAATAAATTATATATAGTAGATTAGTGTTTGATTAGTGTAGATTAGTAAGGTAGTGAGAGAATGCGTTTAATTATCCACTAATCTCTTGCTTTTTGTTTTCAATCTCAACCCTTCATCTTATCTTTTCAATGACCCTAAAAAGGACTTATGGACTCAAGGAAATTGAGTGGAGTCATTAGATCTTTATATATATATATATATATATATATATATATATATATATATATATATATATATATATATATATATATATATATATATATATATATATATATATATATATATATATATATATATATATATATATATATATGTAAGTCAGTCAAAGTAATCGAATTACGGTGCGAACCTTACAAACTAACTTAAAAACCCCATTTTCAAAGACAAACACGACACTACTCACTCTTATCCCTAATTTTTTTCTTACTCATTTACATCCACCACACAATCAACACTACCAACTGCTTTTGCAGCTGCGACCAGAGTACCGACGAGGCACCACCGTTCTCGGCGCACCACCGGAGCTCCGATTGCCACTTCCCAACATTGGTCACATTAGCGACTTCGGCCTTTCAATTTTTATCTGCAACTACAACCACACCTGAATTCCCTCTCCCTATCCCTCATCCACCACCACCACCACTACCATCACTCGTCGGAGATTTTAGACAACCGTCAGAAGTGCAACTATCCCTGCACCTGCCACACAAAAAAGTACCAGCAAATCACTGCTATTCTTTTTCACACCCTTCGCCGATGACCAAGTTATGGCGCTTTCCGTCAATGCTGATGAAGACAAGTTTCGGGCTATAAAAGCTTCCTGACTACTTCGCCGGCATAATCAATTTTCTGAAATGTTACCTTGTTTGTTGTAGATCTGGCATTTAGATCGAATTTCGTACTGGTTTTAGCAGTTTTTGTTTTTCTATTTGCACTTATTGCACCAGCTTTTGTTTTCTCACCAGTTTCAACAGGTGTTGTTTTTGCATCAGCTTTGGGAGGACGATTTTTCCTGTTATTAAAACCTTGACGATGACAAACCATACATTTTGTTCGAATAGTACCATCTTTAAACCTCTTAGTTGAAGACTTCCTTGCTTCAAACCCACAAGCAATAGCATAAATTTTATAGAACAACATTGCTGACTCTAAGTCCACAAATGTTTTGCCAAGCAGGGGTGTAAACTTCTCTTCAATCCTACTTATCCATTGCTCAGTGCCACCCGGTGTGTAAGTTACCAAAGTAGTAGGTGTGGAAATAGTTGGCATTGTAGGAGTTGTTAAGACAGTAGTAGAACCCTCACCCTCCTGATGAGAACCAACATTAGAGCAAGGAACCTCACCACAACCGACACGAGGCGTCACACTACACTGTGAGTTGTTGTTGACATTTGAATCAATACCTAAGAAGATAAAAGGTTCACAAAGTCACATCTCACATTCACAAAACAAGGTTTAAGATTCACTAAATAAGGTCTGTGATTCACAAATAAAGTCTGAGGATATTATCTGAACAAGGAAGAGAGCAGAATAGGTCATTCCTCTAAAGGGTTCACAAAAGGAGCTCTAGGATTCACAAATACAATGACTGAGATTCACAAGTTCACTTTTTGGTTCAGATTATTAGTTAAGTTTTTAATCTTACCCAGGTTGTATATATTAGTTATTAAGTTTCACAAAATAACCTTCTAGTTTCACAAACTAGGGTCTCTGATTCACACAATAAGAAATAAATAAATTGCATTAGTAAAGTTTAACAACAAAGATTCACAAAATAAGACCCAAGATTCACTAAATAAAGGGTGAGATTCACCAAATAAAGTCCGAGATTCACTAAATAAAGTATCAGATTATTAGTTCAAATAATTTAAAATTTTTTGGTGAAGATTATGAATTCACTTTTAAGAAAAGGTCAGGTTGTATGTATGAGGATATTTTGTTAATTTGTTAATAACACTTCCATTCCCAAGAAAAGGAAATTGAACAATCAAAAAATTTAATATATGGGTAATGTGAACAGCCACTGTTGACAGTTGTGCCAAATACCAGGCCTATAAATATCTAATTTCTGAAACATAATAGTATATACCAATAACCTCTCTTCTCTCTTCTGTAAAACATTTCAAAAATCCCTATTGCACACAATGTCTCATTTATTTGTATTTCCCTATACTTGTGTTTTGGCGAATGTTCCAGGTTATATGGATAAAAAAGGGAAGTATGTTTGTCCTAACCACTCTAAATTGGCAGATTGTTTAATGAGCCAAGGTTATGAGATAGAGTCTTTGGTGCCTGTTATGTGCAGGCAGACTTGTCATTTTATGGGATTAGTACTAATTCAATTTGGCACAAATGACAATGGCTGCAAACAGGCTTTTAAGTTGCAGGAGAAGTTTGAGCAATTTGGGCGTACTAGATCTGAATGGCTGGCTACCTATTCCCGAGTTCAGGGGCCCTTTCTATGGGTAGCATCAAGGCTTGATTCAAAATATTTTAACTACACTCCAGTATGTAGAAGAGTCCCATATTCATCTAAACATGTAGGAAGATCACTTTGATGCGGATGAATCTTTGCACCTATAGCTATATCAATATTGCTCTATGTGCATTGCCTCGAACAAATAGGGGTGATTGATAAACTAAACAAATATCATATCTTGCTTAATTTTTCAGCTTTTCATTTTATTTTATTTTTGAATGTTGTTGTTTAGTTAATTCGAAAGCCATGAACCTGCGAAATTTTATGTGATGAAAAATTACAAGATTTTTAAGTTTTCTGAATATTATGTTTTAATTAATTATCACACTATCATCATTTGCTAAGATTCACTGAGTAAGGTCTGAGATTCACAAAATAAGGTCTAAGATTCACAAAATAAGTAAAAGAGTAGAAAAAGTTATTCTAACCACTTATGATGACCAAGTTTCACAAAACAAGCTCTAAGATTCACTAAACTAGGTCTGAGATTCACAAAATAAGGTCTGAGATTCACCAAACAACAAAATCCACTCAATTCATAAACTCTTACAGTCACACAATTATGTCCTAAGATTCACAAATTCAACTCAATTCATAAACTAAACCTTGCAAAAAAACTGAGATACAATATCGATCAATATATTCCATAATAATCGAGCAGAAATTTTGACAAATGCAAATTGAATCAGAAAACATGAGATTTTACAAAAATTACATAAAAAACGATATACCTGATTCAATAACACTATTATTATCAGTCATTGTGATATCTACAATCTCCATAGCAATTAGAGCTGCAAAATCGTCAAAAACAATTTAGTAAGTAGTACGAAATCCACGAACAATCTCCATAGCATAGCAATTGAGAAAAAGGAAATCGCTCAAAATATTGGTCAAATTCGAACGTTCTATTTAAAAAATCGTTCAATTTGATCAAATTTAACTGATATCATCAATTTATGAGTGAATTGACAGAATTGTATGAATATACTCAATTTTGATCAAAATTATGAAATTACACGAAAATTAATCGATTTTTCTTTAAATTACTTGAATCAACGTTGTTGAATGTTGTTTTGATTAAATCCACGAACAATCGATGAACAAATTGATGAGATTTGCTGAAGAACTTCCGTTGAACGAACGAGAGCTTGCTGAAGAACTTCCGTTGAAGAATTTTTAGGAAACAATTTTGTTTGTATATTTTAGAGAGATAGTGTGTAATTGGGCTATTGTATGATTTAATATTTTAGTGAGAGAAAGTATTTTGGGCTAAATGAAAAGATTTGGAGTGATCCCTAAATTTTCAGCCCAATGAATAATAGGAAGTTAGTCCATATAATGAAGGATTAATGAAGGAATTTGGTGAGGCCGGCCGCCTCGCCATAATTAACGGCCTCACCGGATTCGGCCTATATATATATATATGTATATATATATATATATATATATATATATATATATATATATATATATATATATATATATATATAGAGAGAGAGAGAGAGGGGCAAGATCCAGTGAGTGCACCTATATATTTGAGTCCATAAAACAATATCACGATTTTTTTTTTTCGAAATTTTTTTTTCGATTTTTTTTTTCTCGAAATTTTTTTTTTCAAAATTTTGTTTTTTGAATTTTGTTTTTTGTTTTTTTTTTTTTTGTAAATTGTGATATTGTTTAGTATAACGTGTGATATTGTATTACAAAGTAATATCACGTTTTTTTTTTCGGTTTTTTTTTCAAAAACTTTTTTTTTCAGCTGTGATATTGTTTAGTATAATGTGTGATACTGTAAACTGTGATATTGTGTAGCATAACGGGTGATATTATATTACAAAACAATATCACGATTTTTTTTTAGAGTATAAGCTGTGATATTGTTTAATATAACGTGTAATATTGTATCATGGACTCACGAACTCAAAAAGATAGGGTGGACTCATGTGATTTCGAATAAAAAAATCATGATATTGTTTTATATTACAATATCACACGTTATGCTAAACAATATCACACGTTATACTAAACAATACCACAGTTTACACGAAAAAAAAAGTTTTCGAAAAAAAAAATTTGAAAAAAAAAATTCGTGATATTGTTTTGTATAGTGCGTGATATTGTTTTATGGACTCATGACTCAAATATTTAGGTGGACTCACCGGATCCCACCTATATATATATATATATATATATATATGAGTTCTAGTGAGTCCTCTCTTCCATTGAGTCCCTAAGTCCCTCTAAGGGCCATTGAATGAACTCAATGGATGGTTGAGATGAAATTGATTAAGGCCTATTAAAAAAAAGGAAAAAAATGTGGATGGTTGTGATTGAAAATAACAAAAAAAAAATTATCACTAATTAAATTTCTATACACTAATTAATTTTTCTCTCTCTCTAGCCCCTAATTAATCAGTTTTTGAGTTTCAGATTTTATGAGTTTAAATGTAAAGTTGTATGAGTTTTATGAATGTAACTTTGATATTTTTTTTTTGTGACGGAAAATTTGATTTTTTTGGTGACAGATTTTATGGCGGTTTTGTATGCAAAAAATTGAATTTATACAATTTCAACATTTCAAGAGTGTAAATGTAATATTTTATGAGTGTAATTTTGATTTTTTTTGTGACGGAAATTTTGAATTTATATAATTTAACATTTTACGAGTGTAACTTTGATGTTTTACGAGTGTAAATGTAATATTTTAAGAGTGTGATTTTGATTTTTTATGACGGAAATTTTTAATTTCTATTATTTAACATTTTACGAGTATAACTTTGATGATTTACGAGTGTAAATGTAATACTTTAAGAGTGTAAATTTGATTTTTTACGCAATTTTCTATATAAAAATTTGAATTTATATAGTCTTAAAATGTCACGAGTTTAAATTTGATGTTTTACGAGTGTAAATGTAGTATTTTAAGTGTACATTTGCAGGTCTAAGAGTGTAAATTTAATGCATTACAAGTATAACTTTGGTCCTTTACGAGTGTAACTTTGGTCCTTTAGGAGGTAAAACTTTAGTCCAACCACCAACAAACACCACCACCGTCGTCCTCCAACACCAACTCATACCCACAAAAAGATCTATAGTGGATCTGGAAAAAAAACGAGATATTTGATGAGTGTAACTGTAAAGCATATACGAATGTAAATGTAAAGAAATATGAGTGTAAATTTAATAAAATACGATTGTAAGTGTAAATCTGAAAAAAAGCGAGTGTAAATGTAAAGAAATACGAGTGTAACTGTAAAGAAATATGAGTGTAAATTTAAAGAATTATGAGTGTAAATTTACAGAAATACGAGTGTAAGTGTAAATCTGAAAAATACGAGTGTAAATCTGAAAAAAAATATATAGAATACGAGTGTAAATCTGAAAATAAATATAGAACAAGAAGAGATTTGAAAAAAATATAAAACTAGTGTAAATTTAAAGAAATACGAGTGTAAATGTGAGGAAATACAAGTGTAAATTTAAAGAAATGCGAGTGTAAAGCTGAAAAAAAAAATATAGAATACGAATATAAATCTGAAAATAAATATATTTATTAGATCTAAGAATAACAATCATGACAATATGATTATTTTTCAAAAATCTACTATATATTTATTAGATCTAAGAATAAAATATGATAATTGTCTTTAAAAAAAAAAACATAATATACTTATTTGTTTTATAAGAAAAATCACCTTCCCTTCCTTTGTTTTAAAAAAAATCTCAGATTTGATATATTAAAAACGTATAAAACTCAGATCTAAAAACGAGAATTTCATTAAAAAAAATAAAACTCAGATCTAAAACGTATAAAACCGTCACTCTCCCCTGCCAAACAGCCACGACTTCCCTTACCTCGCTAGCACCACCGTCACTCTCCCATGCCGTGGTGGCCGACAACCATGCCCAACAACCATAAACACCCACCACTACCGCTCCCACCACCACTAACAACCCAAAAAAACGAAAAAAAAAAGCACAAAAAAAAAACCAGATCTGCGGAAACCTTGTTGGTGTTGCGGCAGTGGTGGTCACGTGTGTGTTGTGGTTGTGATGTGGTGGCGTGGTTAGTGTTGTGGTGGCCGAAGGAGGAGAGGGTGAGGGTGAGGGTGAGGGGGCTCAGATCTGGTGGTGAGAAGGGTAGAAAAGGTGGTTTGTGGTGGTGAGAAGGTTAGTCGGGTGGTGGCAGGCGAGCAGGGGAGGCCGTGTGGTTTGGGGTTGTGATGTTGCTGTCGGGTAGAAAAGGAATGCGACAATGGTGGCGTTGGTGGCGTTTTTGGTGGTTGTTGGTGGCGTTGGTGGCATTTTTGGTGGTTGGTGGTGAATTTTTTGGGGCGACTGTGGTAAGAGGCGGTTGGTGGATGCGACTGGTGTGGTTTTTTTTGTTGTTGGGGATGGTGGTGGTGGCGGGGCTACGGGTTGGCGGGTGGTGGTTGCGGGACTGTGGTGTGGTTGGTGGTGGTTTTGGCGAGGGATTTTTTTTAGAGATTTATTTTTTTGGAATTTTGGAATTTTTTGGGTTTTAGAGAGATAGAGGGATGTTAATTTTGTGAGATGAGTGAGAAATGGATGGAAAAATAAATTATATATAGTAGATTAGTGTTTGATTAGTGTAGATTAGTAAGGTAGTGAGAGAGTGGGTTTAATTATCCACTAATCTCTTGCTTTTTGTTTTCAATCTCAACCCTTCATCTTATCTTTTCAATGACCCTAAAAAGGACTTATGGACTCAAGGAAATTGAGTGGAGTCATTAGATCTTTATATATATATATATATATATATATATATATATATATATATATATATATATATATATATATATATATATATATATATATATCTTAACCGAATTACGGTGCGAACCTTACAAACTAACTTAAAAACCCCATTTTCAAAGACAAACACGACACTACTCACTCTTATCCCTAATTTTTTTCTTACTCATTTACATCCACCACACAATCAACACTACCAACTGCTTTTGCAGCTGCGACCAGAGTACCGACGAGGCACCACCGTTCTCGGCGCACCACCGGAGCTCCGATTGCCACTTCCCAACATTGGTCACATTAGCGACTTCGGCCTTTCAATTTTTATCTGCAACTACAACCACACCTGAATTCCCTCTCCCTATCCCTCATCCACCACCACCACCACTACCATCACTCGTTGGAGATTTTAGACAACCGTCGGAAGTGCAACTATCCCTGCACCTGCCACACAAAAAAGTACCAGCAAATCACTGCTATTCTTTTTCACACCCTTCGCCGATGACCAAGTTATGGCGCTTTCCGTCAATGCTGATGAAGACAAGTTTCGGGCTATAAAAGCTTCCTGACTACTTCGCCGGCATAATCAATTTTCTGAAATGTTACCTTGTTTGTTGTAGATCTAGCATTTAGATCGAATTTCAAATATAAAAAAACATAAGTGATTCCGGCGTACTGTTGTGCTCGAATATCGACGGTGTAATTAGTTTTCTGAAATCTTACTTCGTTTATTGTAGATTTGTAGATCTCGCATTTCAGTTCGAATGGTGGGCGTACTGTTCTCCGTTGCTTTTTTACCCGGGTTGCGGTTCCGAGTTGGATATCGTTATTCAAATGGTGGTGGTTGTTTGCTGTGGCTCGTGCTGTATTTCTAACTTATGGCTCGATCGTTAGTTGATCGTTGTAAACCATTTGGACACCAAAAAATTTCCATTGGGATTGAGAATATTTTAGGATTAATGCCTATTGTTTTGTCGTTTTGTGAGACTAAAGTTTCAAAGCTACTTCTGCCATGTTCTAAGCTTAGGCTCTATTTGGCAAAACTACCTGAAAAGGTAGCTGAATCCTGAAAAGGTAGTTAAAAACTGAAAAGCTAACTGAAACCTGAAAAGGTAACTGATAAGGTAGCTGAAAATTATGAGCTGATAAGGTAACTGGTTATATAAAAATGTGTTTGGCAAACTAGCTGAAAAAGTAGCTGATTTTGGTAAAATGACGTAAAACGATATGAAAATTATTTAATATTATAGAATAAAGGGGTAAAAAATGGAAAATAAGTCATTTCAGGTACCTGATTTCTCAAATGCTACCTGAGGTAGCATTTCATTTCAGGTACCTTATTTCACCAAATAAGCTATTTGCCAAACACTTGCAAAAAAATCAGGTAGCTGAAATTTTGGTCAAATAAGCTACTTTGATCAAATAAGCTACCTGAAGTGTCGTGTCAAACAGAACCTTAATCCCTAAATCACTCTTTAAATCCATTAAATTATAATTTCACTAAATTATCGCTAAATATACAATCAATTTAATAAAATGAGGTTGTATGCAATTACTCCTCTAAAATCTGCTTATTATAACAATTATTAAACTATATGATTAAGCAAGGATTACTAGATTAGATAAGATTCCAAGTCACTCATGTGGGATCGTCTTATATAAGACTCATCCGTAGGAAATATAGATACATAAAGCCTTTTTTGATGAGATGACAAATGAAGTGTATCTAACAAGCTACGGGTATGAATCGAGCAAGGTAAATGAGTGTATCTAGCTAATTAAAGGCATGTATCTAGTTAATTAAAGGTATGTACCTAGTAACTTAAAGGAGTGTATCTATCCTAAAGTAAGATACTTTGATTTGATTGGACAACTAAGTTTGTTTTGAGTACATGTTATGCAGTACTCCGTAGAACATCAGTTAGTTTTGCTGAAGACGGGTCGGAGCAAATGATGGATAATGCCACTCACAAAACGGATAGGGGGGACAAGGTGGGGGCACCCATGTGCTTCCCTCCCTCCTCTATTTGGGTCATTTGTGAGAGAAAATGGTATCCGTAACTCCAAAGTGAGGAATACAGTTACGAATACGTGCCGTCTTCAATGAGATTTTGTGGTAGAACATTACTTATACAATCACCAAAGTATGTTTACCTTGTCTGTTTATCATGTGTTTAATATAAGATTGAAATGATGGTAACATAACTTTTTTTTTTTATAAAGTTTTAATGCTCACAATTACGCACAAGTGATAATAAATTACAATAAGTGCAAGCATAATTGATAAAGTAAGTGAAAAAAAGATTTAAAGTTATAGTTTATTACTGTTTGTCGCTGTCATACACTCATACATGAAAGAAACAATTGGAAATTTAGTATTTTTGAGTACACTGGTTCTTATGACTTACTCCCTTCATTCAACTCCACTTTGCATATTTCTCTTTTACACACTATTTACAAGCGGACATTCAACTTCAATTTTCTCTCGATACATAAGTTAAAATATATTCATGTGTGATCTTATTTGATTCGTCTTTAAGAGTACATTAAAAATATCTAACTTTTATTATTTTTGCAAATACATAGCTAAAGATATTTACCACGTAAAAGTCGCGTTGACAAACATGATAAAGTAAACATGTAAAGTGGAGTTGAATGGAGGGAGTATAAGCCTAGTGATATATTGACATTAATAGCCTAGAGATATATTGACATTAACTACAACATAAATTTCACGACACCGTTAAGAGGGATTTGCGATGGATTTTCTACTTTCATGCTTATGTCTAGCATTGTAAGTGAGTATATTTAGCATGCCATAAATATCTACTCCCTCCTATTCTAGATAAGTGTCCCATTGTGAATATAGCACAAAAATTAAGAAAGTGAGTTTAGACCACACAAAACGGACAATGGGACAGTTATGTGAATAAACGGAAATGGAACTGAATTTGGACCACACAACACTTACCAAAAATGGACAATGAGACATTATTGTGAATAAACGAAAATGGACAATGAGACTATTATTTAGAATAGGAGGGAGTATCTAGTAAGGTAAAGAAGTGTATCTAGCATGCTAGAGATGTGTATCTAGCAAGATAAAAGAGTGTATCTAGTATCTTAAAGAAGTGTATCTAGTTAGCTAAAGATATGTATCTAAGCTAGTAACTCTAGCAAGCTACATGTATGCAGCTAGTAACTTAAACGAGTGTATCTAGAAACTTTATAATCAAACGAGAGGGACGAGTATCCTAAAGTAGGACGGGAAAGGGTTAAGGGTTGGATTAGGCAGCCCACTACTACAAACCATTAGTCGTCTTTCAATCGCATTTTTCTTCTCGGACAATTTTGTTAGTTTACACTTCTAAGAAATTGTGATTTTAATTGCATACCTAATACAAATAAAGTAGTAATTTGAAAAATTAATTGTAATAGCAGCCTATTTAGTAAATTTAGAGTCATTTTATGTTTCTGTTGGCCAAATAAGAGTCTACTGGAGGTAGCGAAGGGAAATAGTCGACGATAATGTGGTGGTTGTGGGTGGTTGTGAGTGCCTCGGAATGGTGGCCGAATGGGCGAGAAAATGTGTCGGATGTTATGTAGTGGTCTTATTCTCTATTTGGATTTTGAACGAGGTAAGTTTTTGAAACAAACAAGTCGGACGAGTCTAAATGTCGCATGAACGATGAGTTAAAAAGCAAGTGGATTTTCAATAACATAATGAAACTCGTAACTTCTTATTTATTAAATAAAGTTTGAAGAATTGAACAAGAAAAATATAGTAATTCCAAATAAATAGACGTTGTATTGATCAGAATTATAAATTACTCATTTAATTATAAATATCCCCAATTATTAAAACCAATTACATGAGTGTATCCACTAATATAAAAGATTGTTTGTCAGAGATGTGTATCTAGCAAGGTAAATAAGTGTATTTAGCAAGGTAAAAACATGTATCTAGCAGAGTTGCGATTAAATGAGTGTATCTAACAAGGTGAATGTCTCCAGCATGTTCTTGTTGCATACTTATGTCAAGTGGCGGTTGTAGAATTGCGAGGCAATAGCTAAAAAGCTTTGTGGGGATGGGGGTGAAAACAGTTTAGGGTCTAATAATCCTAAACCTTTTCCCTTATTATCGGAACGAGGGTGAAAACCCTAAACTGAACCCTAAAAGAGGGAGGGTGAACCCTAAACGAGGAAAATGAGATCAAACTCGGGGTATGTATGTAGTATTAATTTAAAGGAGTGTATCTAGCAACTTAAAAAAATGTATATAGTATCTTAAAAGAGTGTATCTAGCTAGCTAAAGGTATGTATCTCTTAATTTAAAAGCTGTATCTAGCAACTTAAAAAAATGTATCTAGAACCTTAAATGAGTGTATTTAACTAGCAAAAGGTATGTATCTAGTAATTCAAAGGGGTGTATCTAGCAACTTAGAAGGAGTGTATCCATCATAAAGTAAACCCTAAAAAGCTAGAAACGGTGTACCCTTTCGGAAGGGGAATGAGATCATAATAAGGGGACGGGCATCCTTTGAGCATCCGTATTAAAGGGACACCGCATAATTTCTCTCTTTTTCTAATTCGTCCACAAAATCACATTATTTTCCATTAACTTTTTTCACTTACCTTCTCCATTTTATAACTACCGTATGCATCAATGGAGTTCCCCAATAATGATACTCCGTCACATTAGTGAAATGGCTTAATGACGTGGTACACCACCATCATCAACAACACCATCCATCCATACTTTTAAGGATACGGGTTGGAAAAATCGATTATAAATTCAACTGAGAGCGAGAATGTTGAGATGTCGGTAGTTAATGCACTAATAACAGATTAATAACCATCGATCCAAAAACATTTTTACATAGACAAGCAGCCGTCTTCGACAATTTCTTGTGTGCAAAAATGAAAGATGGACCTCGTAGCCAATCCCAGTTCTCTATAGATACATCTCTCCTATGATTATTTGTGAGGAACAATGTGTTGTTTGTTCTCGTACTCCTTGATTAAAATCCTTTGGCCTTTGGCAGTGCATTATTCTCGTGTACAAATAATAATTCTCCGATGACGTCATCACTAATCACCAATTTCCTCCTGTCACAAGTATTTCAAGCTGCATTACTTCTGCAACGATTAACCACATCTCTAGCAACTCTAAAACATAGGAGTAATAATTATACCAAAAACTGTTGGGAAATTAGCGTCAATCTCCCACGTACAACGGAAGCAACCAATCGACAAGTAAACCGTAAAAGTAAATAAATGTAAGCAATAATAAGATGAGACGATATTTTGGGTCAAACCCAGGGCAAAACCTTCCAAACCGGAAGTAAAACCCACTAGCCAAATCGACTAGTATAATCCACTATAATAATATAGTACCAGTACAACGTAACCGTCCCGAATTAATACCAATTCGAAACCCACAATAATATAAGATAACAACCTCTAGCCCTTCAGTAATATTAGTCAATGCCACTAATATCACCCCTAGAGTAACCTCCTAAATTATTGTATAAAAACACCCGATGTACTTCCTCTCACCCTCAAACCCGACTTGCTATTTTCTACCAAGCTAAGTCACCTTGTTTGATATTTTGTTGTGACATCATATTTCTAAAGAAATTGCAACCTTTTTATAGCCTTGTGAAATTGACGTTATAGTTTACAACCATTAATCACTTCACGTTACCAACACATGAATTAAAACAAATTCATATGTTTTTCCATTTCCACTACGTAATGTTAAACAAATGAATTAATATTCATTTAACATCACACAATGTTACATGTACTAAATTAATACATGTAATTCATTAACCTTTGTGTTGGATGTTACTCAACAAAAACACGGAGTCAAGTATTTCTCTTTGAACAATGAAATTACTAACAAGTAAATAAAAGAAGAAAACACTGTATGAAATAGAAGAAAACTGAACTGAAGTTCCCCATGTTTATTCTGCCAGGAATCGAAAATAGCATGAAAGTATTATGAAAGCAGTCTGTCTCATTATAGACGGTCACTATCCGTCTATAGCTATAGACGGATAGTGGCCCTCTCACAAAATTAAAGTGGGAGGGCAAGTGGGGGTATCCATTTCCGACCCACTTGCATTATCCACTTTCATTTGTGATAGGAAACTATCCGTCTATAGATATAGACGGATAGTGTCCGTCTATAATGAGAATTTGTGTTATGAAAGGCCTTGCCCCGGAGTGAAGATGGAGAACTGTACAAACTCCTCAGATGCACATATTAATATTGTCAGATACACAAGTTAATATTCTTATTTGTGTATCTTGAATAATACTTCCTCCCAGTCACTATAATGTTCCCATTTGATATGGGCACAATACTTAAGAAAAAGTATTAAAATAGAAGTAAACGAGTTGTGTGGGGTTGATGATAGGAGAGAGGGATAAATTATTAGTAGTTAAATAAAGAATTGTGGGGGCAAAACATAAAGAAAAGTAATAGGAGTAACAGAGTTGCGTGGGGTTTGGTGATAGGAGAGATGAATGAATAAAATAAGAGTAGAAGTTACTAAAAATAGAAAAGGGAACATTAGTTAAATAATCCGCTTTGGAAAATAGGGAACATTATAGTGACTGAGAGGGAGTATTAGTATGTATCTGAGATGCTTTATTGTGTATCCACCCACCAGCACTACCATCACAACCACCGACCACCATCACACCACACCACAACGGAACAAATGTCGAAAATCAATGAACCACCACTAATATCACCACCACCAGCCATGCCGCCACCACAAGCCATGCTGGCATCAACCACCAACGCCTCCTTCGACCACCATCATAACTCGCCGGTGCACCAAATCGTCGTCCAACACACCCCACCAAGAAACCCATCACACCCGAGTTTTACCGACCCCACTGCGACACCCTCAACATCGCCCATCCCCACAAAATATCACCAACACTAACGGTATCCATATCTAGCCACTCAATTCTGGCAAGAACGTTACTGACCTGCACCAATGGAAAAGAGTCGACCGTCGACGACCTGTTCGGACTTGAAAACCTCCGACTAGGACACTATCACGATTAACTTTTCGAAATTCATTTTCTTTTAAGTAGATCTAGGATTAAAATTACAAAGTTGACAAAAATTAAAAACGAGTAAGCTCTGAACCTAGAAATTAATGCAATGGCACTGCCGACCCATTAATAATAATGATCGTCTAATCACATGTTTTTTTATAAGGAAAAATAATTGTGATTTGAATCATAGATATATGAGAAATGAAGTAGAATTTAAAGAAACTAACATTATTGGAAGATTTCGAGTCAAATAGAGTCCATTTCGACCGAAAAGACTATAATTGTGGTGGTGGTGCAGCAAGCATTATGTCGACATGGTTAAGATGGCGAGGAGAAAGAAATAAAAAAGAAAGTTAGATCGGGTACCACCGGCGAGGAAGCTCAGGTGGTGCGCTGGCGAAGTTTATGTCGGAGCTCCGACAATGGTACAATGGTTGTGGTCTAGAATCAAGGATGAGGGAGATAACAGGTTGATGTTGGGTTTTGGTTTGAAGAGAGACCAAGTGAGAGTGTAATAAGGGTTTAATCTAATCTGGCTGATCTAAGGGGTGAGAATAAGTTTGTAACTCTTAGTTCGTACACGATCCTAATTATATACGAAGTATATATATAGAGAGAGAGATATGATCTTGTGAGTTTGGTTTCTTGTGAGTTTGGGTTTGGAAATCTCAGCCACTAGATTAAATTAGAGATGAATGGCCAAGATCTAATCTTACATGTCAAATAAAATCACTGTCATTTACTTATTTTCTATTTTTTCTAGTTCTTGTCTTCTTTTTTTTACTTTAATTTTTTATCTTCTTTTTTTTACCTCGTGTTATTATGATAATTTTCTCGTTATGTTACCTTTTTTTCCTTTTCTTTTTGCACCAGATTTTTTTTTACTTGAATTTTTTTTACTCTTATTTGTTTACCTCGTGTTATTATGCTGTTATTGTGCATTTTTTACGATTTTGATTTTTTTTTCTTTTTTTTACCACATGTTATTGTGCTGTTATTGTTATTCCGTTGTTATTGTGATGTTATTCTGCTGTTATTTTGATTTTTTTTACGACTTTGATTTTTTTTTTTCCTTTTTACCACGTGTTATTGTACTGTTATTCTACTGTTATTGAGATGTTATTCCGGTGTCACTTTGATTTTCTTACTACTTTGATTTTTTTACTCGTTTTTTTACCGCATGTTATTGTGCTGTTATTCCGGCGCCACTTTGATTTTTTTACGACTTTGATTTTTTTTCTTTTTTTTAACCACGTGTTATTGTGCTGTTATTCTACTGTTATTCTGCTGTTATTGTGATGTTATTTTGGTGTCACTTTGATTTTTTTTACTACTTTGATTTTTTTACTCTTTTTTTACCATGTGTTATTGTGCTGTTATTCTGATGGTATTGTTATTCTGGTGTTATTGTGATGTTATTCCGGTGTCACTTTGATTTTTTTACTACTTTGAATTTTTTTTCTCTTTTTTTCCCGTATTATTGTGCTGTTATTGTAGTGTTATTCTGTTATTATTCTAGTGTTATTACACTTTTATTCTAGTGTTATTGCAGTGTTATTCTTATGTTATCATACAGTTCATTGAAAAATGATGATACATGCCACATGGTATTACATATTTACATATACCAATCACCTTTCACAAAACTATACAATAAATATACGCGTGCGTTTGGAGGTACAGTCTTGCACATTATATAAATGCGGTTTATTTTTTAAGTGAAGTGTCACTTCCTAATAGCGAATAATGTCAATTGCACATTTCAGGAAAATGTACGCCCGTGTTGTTCCATCTCTGATTCTTGTCGATTGAGGTACAGTCTTGTAGAGTCAATCCAATTATTCAACAATAAATCCAGTTTTAGAAATTTTAGAATTTTGTTAAAACTGATCAAATCTTTAATACAGGTAATTTCATCTCTAGATAGAGAGGAGGCAGCTGATTTGCTCACACATCCAGAGGTATAATCCAGCGGCGGCGGCTAGCCGAGTTCGAACCCTAGACCTAGTGACCGGCGCGGCAACAGACGACGGAGAGGATAGACGCGTGCGTTTGGAGGCGCGTGTGGTGGGACCAACTGAGGAAGAAGAGGAAGCGGAATACACGCGCTTCCGATGACGAGTTTCCATTCGTAAATTGAATTTGAATGTGGACGATCTTCACCATTTGTTTGCTGCCATGGCTGCCCACCGTTGCTTCAATAACCACCGATTAAACAACTCGTCCCTCTGCCTCCTCCCTCAATTCGACTACGAGAAACAACCACCACCGTTGTCGGATATGCTAATCTCTACCGCCGGATATCCGACATCATCGTTCCTCAATTCGACTACCGAATTGTTGAAATCGAGTGATATGTTACAACACCGAATTGGTGAAATTGATACACTATTGATATTACCATTTTTTTGCGTTAATTTCTAGGTTTTAATCCTAATTTTTCCTGTGATATGTTTTTCTTTTTTCGTATCGGCCAATTAACCAGCAAATTGCGTGGTTTAATCGCATGATCTGTGTTTTGTTGGTTGTAGAGACTCTAGAGAGAAGTTAAGAGAGAGGTGTCTACTTGACTAGTTCAGTGGATTGCAAGACGTCGATGTTGGTCTTTTGCCTTTTATTATTAATAGATTAGATTCAATCTCAGCCTTCTATTTCCTTTGATCTAGTGGCTGAGATTTTCCAAACTCACAACTCACCGTAAGAACCAAACTCACGAGATCCCGCCTCTCTCTCTCTCTCTCTCTTTCTCTCTCTCTCTCTCTATATATATATATATATATATATATATATATATATATATAAAAGATAATCCTAAATGCAAGCTTCTAACAACATATATGCACAAAAACCGCAACACAAAACTTGACAACATCCTTATAAACATATAGCTCATCCTCCTTAAAAATAAAAAGAAATGGAAGGGAGAAAGAATTAGAACGATCATACCATGCGGTCTTCTTATTCCCTTAGGATATGTTTCAAATGGAGTGTTGTACCTATACGAGAAGAGGACAAAACACACAAGTATATACAATTCTATACTACTAAAGTAAACAACATGTTTTTGATTTTTGAAAATTTTCATTTTTTAGGGATTTTCGATAAGTAAAGTGAAGAACATATTTTTCGAATTTTCAAGATTTTTTCGAATTTTTATGGACATTGAAGTAAAAAATCCCCCCCCCCCTTTTTATTTTGGACATTGTCTTCAATGTACAATGTAGGAGTAGGAAATGAAAATGAAAGACATATTTTTGTATTTTTGGAATAAGTTTTATTTGAAAAATAAAGAACATATTTTTGGTTTTTGAAAATTAAGAACTTATTTTTGGATTTTTGAATATTTGAAAAGTAAAACATATTGTGGGTTTTTGAATTTTTTTGGAAAAAGAAATACAAATACAGATGCAATGCATGAAAAGGGTGAATGCATGCTCTATATAAATCCAACTATATGTTATATAACACAAATGATGCAATTGATCTAAACTAAAGTGATGCATGCTTTCTATTAAATGAAAAGCTAATTTGAATTATCTTAGGATACTTATTATCAAACCTTCCCAAACCGAATTAAACACTATTGTTAGTGTAGAAAGAAATAGGTTTGGCCATGAGTGATCATGTAAGTGTAATACCTCGTATTTTAAGACTTGGTCAATAGTTAGTCAACAGTGAAAATGTGAAAGGTCTTTATAAATTATATTTATTAAAGTATGAGATTAGATTGTAGGAGTAAATAATAAAATAATAAATGAGTCGGGATGGTGAATTGGGCTCGTGAAAACCGTGTATATAGTACACAATAGTTAATTAATTAATAGTAATAATAATACAAATATTAAAATTGGTAAGTTTCCTAGCAACTTCCTAAGTTGCCTTACCTTCTATTATAAATACCACATTCACCTCAAGGGAGAAAAGGGAGAACTTGTCATAATTTATCACCTCAAGGTAAGATTTTATAAAACCGTCTCATAATATAACTCGCCTTTTATCATTTTATATTACTTGCAATTTAGACCACCGTGTGACTAGCTAGGACCGTGACTTTGGTCGTGGACCACCAGGGTTGACCCGGATCTCCGTTGACCGTCAAGGCATGGGTAGTTGGGCTGGTGTTTTACACTTTTACATTGTGTTGTGGTGTTGAAACCGTGGGAGTTAAACACGAGTTTGTAACCCCTAGTCTGACTCGTCTGACCTGGGCTTGGTAGGGCCGGGTGTTAGGTGGTGAGTCGAGCACCGTGGGAGGTTAAGGGGGGTTAAAAGGGGCGACTTGGGTGGTTGTCTTGACGGGAAATACGAATGAGTGGTTGTTGTTGAGTTATGTCTTAAACCATGTATATGTTATTAGATCCAACACCTTGCTCGTCTAGACTGTGACCAGGTGTGGTGGCGCTGCTGTTAGAACCATCGTGGGTCAGAGGAGACCACGATGGTGGCTGTTAGTGGCGCGTGGTGATTGTGGGTGGCTTGTGTCGTATGCTATTGTTGTGTGTGTCGATTATTGTTGTTGCTAGGGCTTCAGTTAGCGGCTGTGTGAGGTGGTTGTCGCTGGTGCTCGGTGTGGTGTGGTGTAGCAGGTGGTGGTGGCTCACGTAGGAGCTAGTGGCAATGGTGGTTAAGTCGTGGGTTTGGCGTGTCTTTGTGGGTGTTGTTGGTTGTGTCGTGCTATGTTGATATTGAGCAGGCCGTTGTTTAATTTCTGCCGACTGCTATTGTGGTGGATGCAGGGGGTGTGTCGGGTAAAGGTGGTATTGATCACGGAGGCTACCGTTGCTGGGTGGTCCACAGTGGAGGCTATTTTAGGAGGGGCTGCCGAGAGTGTTTGCAAGGTGTGTGTGTGTGTAAGGTGTTAGCCGTGTATATGTGTTGGTTTATAAGTTAGTTTTTAATTGTTGTAGAATGGGTTTTGAGTCGGGATTTGGGAAATTTAATGAATTAAATTATATGATTAAACTATAATTAGATTAAGTAGTAATTATTATAATTGTTATTAATGATAGGTGATTGTTTTATTGAAGAATACTTTTAATTGGATTGCGTAAATGGAGTATTGCTTGCCACGTAGGATAACAATTCCACTAGACTATCTTATTTGCATTTTGTCAATTATATGAATATTGTGATTATTGGATTAAGTTGCCTTGGTTAGGAAACAAGAGATCCCATTGTGCCCAAGATGGAAGAAGGGCCATTAGAGCCAATGTACCCTTGTTGCGTCCTTTGGTAGTAGCGAGGGTATTGTGCCAAGTAGTTATCAACCTGCCCTTGGTGCACCCTGATGTCGACGCATTACATCAACCCCATCAATTCGTATATGGTTGGTGCTTTTTGATCTTGGGGAGCGTATGGTGTATACGTGTTAGGGTAAGGTGGTATAGACACGTATGAGGGTTGTCTACCTTGTTGGAATGGCGGATAACCCATGTTGTGCGCTTGGTGCATAAGGGGTTGTGGTTGTGGTGCCTCCTCCTCCTCCTCATTCCCACCTTGTTGTGGGTTCACAAAAATTTCTATAGAGAGGAGATAACTCGGCTCTGGAGCATAAGGACTCATCCAGGGCTCGGTAAATGGTATGTTCGAACTTGAGAGCCTAAAGGAGGCACAACCCTCCGTATACCATAAGATGTTACCCATGGCATCATAGTTACACCACTTGTGGAATCTGAAAATAGCTTATTCATCAATCAAAGTTCTCCCTTAGAGCGCCACATATCTTTCATTCCGGTTGAAACTGGGGCACAACTTATTTGCTAGGACCGTTATAAGTCCACCCATTACAAAATTTTTGGCTTGTGTGTGCCCCTTGGCAAAGTCGTTGAATCGTGTGATCATTTCAAGGGTCGTGTTAACGTTGATGTGCCACGTCCCTTATACATTGAGGTAGGACTCGAGGAAGGTTAAGTCAAGAAGGGTGCAAGCATGTTGTTCATGCCTTCCGAAGATTTCCCCAACTATAAACCTTTCAGAAGTTCTAATAACCAGATGTTGGATGGAAAAAACGTGACATTGCTTTAGGGAAACAAATTCCTTTCCGGAAATGGCTTTCCAAAGGTGGCCTATGTTGAGGTTCGATGGTTTGTTGAGGTCGGTAGTTGGGACCTCAAGGCCAATATTTCAGCAAAGCGGTCAAGAGTTATTCCGTGAGTCATATTGCAAAGACAGAATTCAAGGGAAACACCTCGAGTCCGATGGCTAACAACACGGAGACTACGCAAGAACTCCAAAGTGAGGCTAAGATAGGCGTCCTCTTGCATAAAGAACATTGTTTCAAGCCCCAAACCCCTAAATAAATTCTCAGTTTGTTGCTTAATTCCTAATGTTTCCAACACCTCCGTATCAATAAATTGAGTGGGTTCGTAACGCATACAGTAGTTCCTCAAATCGCTTCCGGTGGTCATTACTTAGAAACTCCACCTCCGGGAATGCGTCAAGTTGACCCACGGCCGGCACATACATATCCTCTTGCATCCACTCCTCCGGTGTAGCATTTGAACCGCCTCCCTTTTGGCGCTTGGTTGCCTTTCCTCCGACCTTAGACTTGCTCTTACTCCTTGTAAACATATTGTTGGCAAAAATGTATTCAAATAAGTACTACCCAAAATGATGTCTCAAATCCTCTCAAAGATGAACCAAAATGCCTTAATAGAGCCTTAGAATCAAGGTATGATCAATGAATCGTAGTTGTAAGGCTAAAATCAAACCTAAAAATGACTTTCCTATTCCCGGATTTTTGGAACCTTAGGTTTTTAGAAGGTGATTTTGAGTGATTTTTATGGTTTTTATGGTTGGAAGTTGGGTTATATGTGTATAGGTTTGAGTTAGGATAAATTTTTGCTTGATTTTGGGTGATTTGATGAAGTTTTTGAGTGGATTTTTTATGAGTGTTATGGTGATGTGCTTGGGAAGGAGATAAAAATTGTGATTTTGTGTAGATAAGGTGGGGAATGGGTGAAGGGGGCGGATATAACAAAGAATAAAATAGGTGTGTTCGGGCGGGTTTGATGTGGGCTCGGACGGGTTCTGGGCCAGTAGGCCCTTTTGTTCTTTGAACCCAGACGGGTTCTTTGTCTGCTCGAGCGAGCTGATGCTGAACCGGGGCGACTTTAGTGTCAGCTCAAGTGGGTTCCTGGACAAGTTCCACTTCTTCATTTTTCACCTCTCAGCTCGAGCGAGCTCTCTCCTAGCTCGTGCCACTTGGTGCAAAAATCCATCTTTCCTCATTTCTTGACTCTTGAAGGCTAGATGCGATGTCTTCTTGCCCAAATCTTCCTTCACCTATCAAATCTTCTCACAAATGGTTAGATATCCTCCCTCACGTTCTCTCATGTAGAAACTAGGTGATGCAAGTAAACTATAATGATAAAATGCAATGTAATATAATTAAACTATATACAAAGTGTAGGGAAAATAATATATTACAAATGATGGTTTAAGGTAAGACTCCATTAAACTATTTTGAAGAATTGTTTTCCTTGGCATTATTCAAGCCACTTAATGCTCTCAATAGCCGGTCAAAAGCCTGTGAATAGCTTCAAATAAGCATAAGTAAGATATTAGCCATTCAAAGATGAGGTATGGCCAATCTCTCCCGATGGGCTTCTTTCCGTTCTTCTTTCTAGCCTCCTCATTATAGCTCTTTCGGCCCGTTGATTCAACAAGTTTGAAATCTTTATCATTGGGAGACTTCCTTTCTCTCACATATCCTTTGAGTGCAATGATGATAATAGAGCTTAAATTTGTCAATCCTTCAAGAGTAGAAGTAGAATTCTTGTAGCCTTGATGATGTGGTGGTTTAGCAATAGGGATTGAGGGTGCCATGTTTTCACAAATGCGTTCTTCTATGGCCTCATCCTTTATTTCTTCCACCAAGTACCCTTTTATCGAAGCTTTGGCCTCTTTGAGAAGGTCTTCAATATTGTCTTCAACAATCATGGGCTCCATGGTGGGTATTATGAGGTCTTCATGGCCAATGGGAGAAAAATGTTCATCCTCCCCATAGAAGCATACCTCAAACAACTCAAGAATGGGTTCCTCAAGTAGAATAATCTCATTATCCCATTTGCTCCCTAGTTCCATTTCTTCCTCATTCCATGAATCATAGCATGATCCATAGTCATCGTCATCCATTGTTGGCTCATCATCACTCTCTTTATATAAATCATAAATAGGAGTTCCACTCCTTTTCATTAGCCTTTTCTTCACCACTTCACACTCTACTTTAAATGTGACTTCCTTATATTCGCATAGGCTAAGAGTTCTTGTCATAATCAACCCTATATCTTCTTCGTCAAACATTACACTTTCGTATTCGCAGTTGTAGACAATATCCTCAAGGTAAGGCATGAGTTGGAATATGGGGGATTCTTTGTCGATTACAACTTCATGAAGCAAAGTTGATTGGTGGGGTAGCTTGTATTCACTTCCAAACTCTTCCTCCATTGAAGAATTCTTGTGATCATCGCCTTTCCTTGTTAGCTCCTCCGCTACCATTTTGGAATCCATTTCAAATGACTCTCCTTCATACTCACAATTGTCCAAAGACCTTATGTAATACTACGGTTTCCCTAACCTGGTACTCGGCCGAGTATGGCCTACTCGGTAGAGTAAGGGGTGTCGTGTATCTTGGTTTGGATACTGCCCAGGAACACTCGGCCGAGTATGTGGAATACTCGACCGAGTAGGAGGTACTCGGCCGAGTATACTCTATACTCGACCGAGTATCCGGTCTGACGGGTTTAATTCCGCGATTTGGTTAAGGTGATTAGAGATTATTATAAATTATGCTTTTACGGTTTCTAAATCATTCTTTTACCAAAACTAAACGATGCTCACACCTCTCTCTAACCACCCTAATAATTCTCAAGGCTAATTGATCGGTCGCGAGTCTACACTTCCGTCTCTTATCTCGATTTATTTTGTAAGTCTCTAGTTTGTTGTAATCTGCTAATAGGTTGTCTTTTAGGGTTTGGCCCTAATTATTATTTGGGTTAATTTGGGGGTTTAGGGTTTGGTCATCATATGTATTTTGATTGTTGATTATCATTGTTGTAGGTGACGATGTGGCATTTGTTATGCATTTCTATGATTGATTGCAGCGTAGCGGATTGCGAAAAGGTAGGGTTTCGTTACTCAGTTCCTGTTTAATTGATTTGAGATTATGTTGTTTTGCGTACGATTGTTTGTCTACTGATCATCGTTGGAGTGTTGGTGCGGTGTTGGTGTGGTGATAGTGTTGGTGTTGTGATGATTGTGGTGGAGTCACTTGCGGGAGTGACTTCACACCCTAGTTCGCCCTCCGTGGAACCCGCCACGGGAGGGGATGTGCACATTAAGGGACAAACATATCGCTCGTTGATGAGCGGGACTTAGGTGGGGATTAGTTGCGGTCCCCCACCGGTGGCGAGGATTACATGTTGCGATGGGTAATCTGGCAGGACTACACAATTCGGTGTGTAGTCGGTTACTGTGTGAGATCGGAAGACCGGAGGAGGAGGATGATCATCTAACTGCTTATTGTACATGTCTTACTTTAATTATTCAGTAACTGACCCCGTTGTTGTTTTGTAAAATCTGTGGTGATCCATTTGGAGATGGTGAGCAGATTGTGACAGGTGATGTAGTCGTTTAGCTTTGGGGCAGTCATGGGGAGTCACCACACAAGCTTAACTTCCACTGTCAAGAGTTTTAGTGTCTTTTGTAGTTGTTGATTTCATAATAGTATTTTGGTTTGAGTTTTCTTTGAGACGATGTAAACATTACTCTTTCATACTTTAATAAATGTGTTTTGGATTGTTGCTTTTGATATACTAAGCTCGGGCAACCGAGATGGTAACAGCCTTTTATGCTAGGGTAGTCCTTGGTAAGGTACCTTGGTATGAGGTGGTGTTACAAAGTGGTATCAGTGCCGACGATTCCGGCACCTAAAACTAATGAACCCAATGAAGTTAGGGAGTCTAAATAAAATGAACCCGGGGAGAGTTGTTTGGAGCTACCACAAAGACTTGGGAGACGTCCCGAAGTCGCACTAAGGCCCTTACGATCTCTAAGCGGTCACATGGGGGAGTCTTGGAAACTGTTGTATGCCGAGTCATGTATGTGTAGTACTTGTAACTGAATTTTGTGAAATGGTTGGATGAAATGGTTGGATGAAATGGTGAAAGTGATGGAACATGGTAGTGTATGAAAGGTGGATTCTGAATTCGTATATGATAGATCTTGAGCATGAAGTATGTAACACCCCGGCCCAAACCGGGTCTGGAGCGGTTACTTATGATAGCTCACCAGGCTGTGTACATGGCCCACAGATCAACACGGGTCCTTTATAGCGCATTTTGTCCTCACTCATGCGCATCCCGGGAACCTTCCCAGGAGGTCACCCATCCTAAGACTACTCCCAGTTAAGCACGCTTAACTTTGGAGTTCTTTCGCATGGATGACCATAAAAGAAAGTGCACTTTGTTGATATGAGTAGTACTTTCAATCCCTTTAAACACTAGTCATTTAAGCCTATCACTGGACCTCTTCAATTACCGTGGGGTGTTACAAAGTATGTTGAGCATGTTACCTGTTTAATACGATCTTGAGCATGAAGTATGGTAGTGGTACATGTGTATATGAACGTGATGATGTTAATGTTTGGTTTGTTGGTAGTAGCATGTGATTACGGTCATGCGTCTATATACATGAATGTTGTGTTTAATTTTCATGTGGGTATGAAAAGGTTCACCTATGTACTGGTTTTCTTGAAGTATTGGGTCGTCATTGTTTGCTTTATTTATGTTTAAGTTGTTTTGTTAAGAAAAATTGATTTGTATGAAAACTGATTTTTGGAATGGTTGTCTTAAAACTGTCATAAGTTGAGTTATAGAAATGATATTACTGTAATTCCAATTGGAGGTGATAGCTTGTCCTATTACGATTCTAACGATAGTCACACACCCAAAATGACCAAGTAACGAGTGATATATGACTGTTTTACGAAAACTGGACGATGTTGAGAACTGTGTCGGTACTCGGCCGAGTAAGGTCATACTCGACTGAGTAAGGGCTACTCGGTCGAGTATTCCCAATACTCGACCGAGTAATCCTCTGTGACAATTGCGTTCACTTCTGGAGTCGAAAACTCGGCCGAGTAATATAGTTATTCGACCGAGTATCTTGTACTCGACCTAGTATGCCATGTACTCGACCGAGTACTTCTTTGGGCGGTCGTTGTGAGTCGATGGCTATGTTCTTACATTTGTTTTGGGTCGTAGGGTATGTACACATGTATGTTTTGGGTCTTAAAGCGTTCTTTTATATATGTGACGGTCTTGATACGTAAGTTACCAAATGCTATGATAGGGAGAATGCCGGCTTATGAGGGATATGTGTTGGATAAGAAGGACATGAGTTATATGTGGTTGTGAGGGACAGTGGAAAAAGGAAAGGGAAGAATGATGAGCTAATTTAGGTAAAGAGCATGTTTTGTGAGATATGGTGAGTGATATAGTCGTGTGTTTAGTAATATAAAAGTAAGTGTTTATGGGCAAGAGTGATATAAGTGTAAAGAAAAGTGAGAATGCAAAGGTTGAGGTGAGGTATGCGGATAATGTTAAATTAGGATGTGTCAGGGTTTATGGAGGGAGACGGTTAAGATTGTGTTGGTTGAGGATATATGTGATGAAAGGTCGTTACAGAGGGATGGAAACGAATGGTGTATAGTGAGATCGAGTTATGCCGCGATGGGTAGATAGTGGTCGAGTTTGGGAATATGGAATATCAAGAGGTGAGCCTAGTGTGTAATTATTTGGGCAATAAACGGTATGAGGTGAATTTTTAGTTTCTAAAGATACGAAGGGGAGATACGACTAATTGAAGAATAACCGTTAGTGTGTGGACTTGATGGTGACAAGTGTGAGTGAGTAGTATGATGAGAGAGGATCAGTGATAAGGAAGAATGGGAAGATATTTATATGAATTAATGGAATTTGAGTTGTGAAGCAACAAGAAGGTAATCAGATAACAAATAGTTAAGTAGAAGAAGGAAGGAGATGAATTATTAGTTGGTATTATTGGATGGAAGTAAGTGATACCCGTCGTTGTGAGTACCAAAAATAAGATTTATAATTTCCTATTAAGACTAACCTAGGCTAGTGGTAACAGGGTCGAACAACAAGGAGGCAGACGTAATTTCTAGCTGTCTAATTCTAGTCTAAGGTAACGAGTGTAGGGGTTGAGTTGAATTGGTCTATAGCTAAGAGTAAATAAAGACAATAAACTAAAAAGACGGATTAAACAGATAAAGAGGGGGTACTAGAATGGTCGGTTCATTATAGCTTGGCGACAAAGATACTAAGTCGGTCTGAATCAAACACATGTGAGGCGGAAAAACAAGAGGTCCTCTCGGTCCACTCTTAACAGATAGCATCTTTCGATCTCGATATAAGTCCCTAATATCACTAATACTGACTCTCGTCCTGAAAAGTGACTAACGGTCTAAACTATACCTATCTTTCGATCTCAGCACAGTTTTGTCATTTTAATTGGTGGTCTAACAACTGTCCCTATCTTTCGATCTAATGGGTCAATTATAAAACAAGCATCTAACTGGTCGCATGCATTCGATTCGTTAAATACAACATTAAAATCAATTAAAACGAAAGGTAACCTCACGTGGTCAGTCGATCGACCAGGTATGGCGGTCGATCGATCGACACGCGAATTCAGATCCAAAACAATACTACGCCGCCTACGCTATAATTCGCCTACATCCGAGCACAATTAATCTAGCTACTCATGAAATGCGATAAAAACAACAATAACAATATGAACTAATGAATTCATGCTTGAAGTATTCAAATAACAAATAGCGATAAACGATAATTGGCTTTGGATACTAACTAGCAATTCTATACTAACAATGAAATAAGGATAAATCGAAATAAGGCAGAAGAATACCGAGATTGCAGAGGAGCGATTGAGAATAAGAACGAAAATTCCAATGCTAATCAATATTCCAAACCCTAATTATAAAACTAAATATTACTGTGTAAAAACTTAGGGAAGATCCGGAATCAAAACTGAATACTTATTCTGATGTTCTAGGTTACGTTATATAGCCAACATACGTAACAACTTATTATCAAAACCTAAACATAATGGGCTTGCGCTTCCTCGGTCTTTTAATTCTCGTCTGGGATAGCAGATTGGTCGATCGACTGATGGTAGTGGTCGATCGACTGATCTTCAGTGTACAGTAGCTTCTGGAACCCGCATGTTGGTCGATCGACTGATGGTAGCGGTCGATCGACTGCTTGAGCTGCTACTTGACTTTTATAATCTCGTGTATTTGTCTTTTGGGCCTTGAAATGCGCGCCAAGCTCGTTCCTTAAGTGGATACTTCACGTCAAAATGCAATGCAGCATACTCGGGGATGGATTTAGCTTGATTTCCGCTGGATTCTTCACATTTCTGCAATAAAGTACAAAAACACGAAAGTAGACGGAAATAGGAAGAAATGTAGCATAAACTACATGAATGAGCTCTGAAATGCGTGTAAAATGGGATGTAAAACATCATATAGAAGACACACATCAAACTTCCCCAAACCAAACCCTTGCTTGTCCCCAAGCAAGAACTAGACTCGATCTAATGGAACGAGTTCAATCTCAGAGCGAAATGCAACATGTAAAGCCTAAACCAATTTAATGCACAACCAACAATCAACTAGCAAATGAATCATGCAAGCGAGTTATGGAGTCGTTAAAAACATCAACCGTCAACTGTAGAGACTTATCAAATTGGACTCTCACGGGTCGCTCAAATCACTCAAATAAGCACAGGTGAATAATGTAAAGATAGAAAGAATTCATTTGTAGTGACACTCACCTAACTACGACCTATAAGAACATGCCTGCAGTCTAACATGAAAATAATCTCTACAACCGTACATACGCATTCCAACCAACAAGAGACCATGACATATGCCGAGGTATATATGTGGATATGTGAGGTATGGGTAAGAAGAGGCAAAACATTTATGGAAAAGTGGAGGTACAGGTGATCAAGCTAGTACCGAAACGGAACCATATGGCAACATCCAACTTCTTGCTCAAAAACAAATGGAACGGTGCTATAGCAAGCACAAATCTCACAATCTCCAGGTATAAAAGTAATCAACTAACTCCCCATAAAATATGAATAATACATGGGAGCAAAAATCGCCAAAAGATAAGGATTTTGAATTATGCGAATTGATTCTTTCTATTTTTCTCGAACCTCAGTAGATCGACCAAAAGGGGCAGTCGATCGACTGCACGAACAGTACAGAACCTCTTTTTCTCTTTCGTTTTGAATGATTTTTTTCTTTTTCTTTTCTTTTGTTTTCTTTTCTATTTTTTCTTTCCTTCCTTTTCCCAACTAAATCTCAATAAGAGCATCTACTACCAAAAACTAAGTAACAATCCCAAAAACTAAACTACTAGCTTGACCAAGGCAGGCTAAGTGTAGGATGTAGTAAATGGGACAAAAAGGATATTTTTAGCGGTGTGGAGCTTATGGGTGAAACGAGAAAAGGGAAACCTCTACCACATGTGTCAACAAACCACAAACCGAATGCACACAGGTATTAAGCAGATTAAGTTCATATTTATGCACATTGATATGACATGTCTTATAAGGAGTACTACTCACATTCCTAAATAACTGGTCATAGATGTCACCAGTTATAGGCTCTAAATCTCAGAAATATGATGTAGTTTGCCAATTTTCAAAGTCAAGTCTCCAAGTACAGCAATAATTAACGAAAACTCGTGGGTATGCATTTAAGATTCTACTAATAACATGTTAAACAAGCAAGGCTTAGGCAAAACAGGTGCAAATGCAATATCATCCTTGAAATACTACCGTTCCGACTCGACCTATATGCTAAAATAAACGTAAATAAACGTGCATTTTATTGAATTTTTTTGAAATTACTCAACTTTTTTTTTGAATTTTTTCGTATATATATATGAAATGAAAAAGCAATGCAAAACAAAATGTAAACGTGAATGCAAGCAAATGATATGCGACGCAAAACCCTTCCACAAACCAAATCACACAATGTCCCCATTGTGTAAAATCATGTAATGAAATAAAAGAGAAATGGGAATTTGCGGGAAAAAGAAGTAAATAAGACATGAAGTGAAAATCGGGAACTTACAAAACTTTAAGCGCAGCAAAAAGGAAACTTCCCCAAACCAGCGTGAGCTAGGAGGTTTCAGTAGTCAGCAGTGCTACCAATAAGTACCTAAAAGACAAATAAAACCCACGCATAAAATCGAGAAGACAATTTGGAAGCGGTAAATATGTGCACAAATGAGAAAATTAGAAGAAATAAATAATTTGACGGAAAGTAAAGTGGAGTAGAAAACTCCCTTAAGTCCGCATATCGACTAAACACAGCAGGGGAGAGGTCGTGAACAGGTACAGCAACGTCCTTGGTCGATCGACTAAGAATGGCAGTCGATCGACCAATGTGTCTGGAACAGTAGCTCCTGGAAAGTGCAACTCAGTCGATCGACCAATGTAGCCAGTCGATCGACTGAAAATACTGCTGTACTTCTTATTTCTTCATATTTGCTCAATTACTTGAGCTAAAGAGGTCTAAAAACCTGCAAATGCACAATAATACGCGCCCAAAATTGCGCAAAAACCCAAAGCAAAGTCTCAAACGTATAGAATCCTAAGCAAGCAAAATAAAATGCGAAGTTTCGCGCACACAAAAGCAATAAAAAGTGTCTAACAAAAGAAAATAAAAAGTTTGGAAAACATGTGATCAACTAGTAGTTGATCAAGAACGGCCACGGAATGGCCCACTTCGTCGGCTTCTGGCTACTAGAGGTAGCCTCAACGGTGCTTATCTTATCAGCTGCACCCTTCCTAGCCTCCACGTCCGTATGGCTCAACGGATCAACACTTTCATCATCTCCCCAGTCAATGACCTCTTCTTACTCATCACAGTCCAAGTCGGACTCCCTTGCCTTGACCGGCTCGTCATCAACTTCCTCATCAGTGGCATAGCTAAGGCAACCAAGACCTCGTGAAACGATTGGCTTCTTTACGGCTGGAGTGACTTGCAGTTCTTCCTTCCCCAAACCAGCTCCTGCAATATCAGAAATAGACAAATCTTCCTCCAATTTGCTCCCAATCTGGGGCGGAGGGGTTACAACAGGAATAGAGATAGGTAAATCAGGAAGCACAAAGTACGATTTCTTGTCAGAAACCGTATTACAAGTCCCAGGCCACATGGGGTCCTTTTTCTTAGATGGCTGGGCAAAAACAATAGAATGCTTGCCCACTTTAAAAGTCAATGTTCCTAGACCGACATCTATGACTGGACCAGCAGTGTGCAGAAATGGCCTACCCAAAATAATGGGAATATGGGCATCCTCAGGCATGTCAAGTACCACGAAGTCGACGTGGAAGAAAAACTTCCCTATTTGGACAGGGATGTCCTCCAAGACTCCTACTGGCTGGACCGTAGATCGGTCAGCCATCTGTACTATCATATCTGTCACTGCGAACCTAGTCAATTTGAGCTTCCTAGCTAGACTCAAAGGCATGACGCTTATACTAGCTCCTAAGTCACATAATGCCTTCTCAATAGAGAAGGTACCTATATTGCAAGGAACAGAAAAGCTACCCGGGTCCTCTAGCTTATGGGGTGCAGTATGAGACAAATAAGAGCATGACTCTTTGGTTAACGCGACAGTATGCACATTTTCAAGTGACTTTTTCTTAGACAGGAGTTGTTTCATGAATTTAGTGTAGGCAGGCACCTGATTGACCAACTCAAGGAAAGGAACTTGTACATTCAAACTACGAATAACTTTTTCAAATTTATTGAAAGATACCTGTTCCTTTGTCGGCACTAGTCGCTCTGGATATGGGGCTGAGAGAAGTACCTTAGCCCTCTCTTCTAAGTCTCGCATGCTGACATCCGTGGACTTAGGCTGAAAGTCCACCTCCTTTTCCTTATTGAAGCTTGAACCCTCCTCCGACCGTCTTAAATGTGAGCCATTGACCGACATTGGGTCGAACTTCGGAATCGGGACGGACCCATCAGCACTCGGGTCTTTCCCCAACACTTTCGGAGTTGTCGAACCCCGGAACAAATGGTCTCTCAAATTATCGGGCATTGAAGGACGAAATTTCTCAATATCAGCAGGGGTCTCAGTCGATCGACCGCCTTTTCTCGTCGATCGACCGAGATGTACTGATTCGAAGCTCTGTAACCCGCATATCGATCGGTCGATGGGTATATCGATCGATCGATCGATATACCCTGGTAGACGCCTTTTTCTTTGAATTATTCGTTCTGACTTTGTTTTGACTCGGTTCCGCCTCATTCTTTTCGGGGCATCCTCGACCATAGCAGGCCCCTCCAGGGTAGACCCACTCCTCAAAGTAATGGCATTCGGGGTCTCTTTTCGGTCGGTTGAGTGGGTAAGTGTCAGGGAGCTCGAGTGGTACTCTTACTAGCCAATTGAGCAATTTGGCTCTCTAGTAGCTTCATCCCGGCCTCTCTAGCTTGGGACTCCTTCAAAGAACAAGTTCTTAAACTCAGCAAAATCGAACCATGGGATTGTTGTTCTTTCTTTGCGGCACATAGGGAGGCCTTTGGTATTGTTGTTGCTTATGATGAGGGGGCACATAAGCTTGCTGCTGCTGCTGCTGTGGAGGTTGAGTCGGATTTAGGACATTCTGGCTACTCCACCTCAAGTTGGGGTGGACATTCGGCTCATAGTACGTGTTTGTCTGCCTGTAGTGTTGAAAGGCAGCACAAGACTCGAAAGGGCTGGGACAATTCTCTGAGATATGTCCCTCAGCTCCACATCTTCTACAGACGAAAGGACCGTCTGAAACAGCATTTACTTGGTACATCCCATCTTTAGAAGCTCCTCCTAATTCATATTTGTCAAACCTTGCAGTGAGGGCTTCTAGTACAGCAACAGAGGAAGATTCAGCAGCTCTCCTCTAGTTTCCTCTCGAATTCCCATATTCGGCTTTATGAGTGGCTAAATCATCGATGATCTTCCACCCCTTGGTCTCTCCCATGTTCTCAGCAAATCGGCCATTGGCTGCAGCATCCAATATGGCCCTCTGATCTATACAGTCCATTATAGAACTTATTGCACAAGCTCCATTTTTCGAACCCATGGTGCGGTATGGTTCGCACCAGTTTCTTGAAACGGACCCATGCTTCATGAAAATTCTCGTCTGGCCCTTGTTTAAAGCTCGTGATCTGAGCTCTAATGGCATTCGTCTTCAAGGCAGAGAAGTACTTTTTGTAGAATGCCAGGGCTAAGGAATTCCAGTCGGTGATCCCATGGGCGGCTCAGTCCAGATCTCTATACCACTCTCTTGCAGCGTCACGAAGAGAGAAAATGAACATGGTCTCCTTGATCTGATCTTGGGTTACACCGGCCGGCGGGGGTATAGAGCAACAATAATCAATAAAAATCTCCATGTGCTTGGCTGCATCTTCATTTGCAGCTCCCCCGAACTGGTTTCTCTCAACCAGGTTAATGTAAGAAGGCTTTGGCTCGAATTTTCTCGCCTCCCTAGGTAGTTCGAATCCTTTGTAGAGATTCGCAGTTGTAGGCTCTGAGTGACTAGCAATGGTTGCTTCTTGACCATGACGGGATTTTCGGAGAAGTAACTGTCTCGGTGAAGAAGTAGAGGCGGGAGATGTAGGTGGATCTCCTTGAACAGAGCGTTCTCGTAGTAGCTTGACAGAGTACTCAGCTCTTCCTCTGTCGGTAATACCCTTTGTGATCGTCTCAACTCGCGCAAGGATTTCTCGATCTCAGGATTTAATGGTACTAGTTCACCACCCTGTGACCTGCGCATAAGAGGAAACTACAAAAAGAATATAAGAAAAGTTTAAGGAATCGAAGTCCCTTAAACTAAAGAAAGACTGAATAAAAACAGCTAAAAATTAGAACAATTGCCTCCCCGGCAACGGCGCTAAAATTTGATACCCGTCGTTGTGAGTACCAAAAATAAGATTTATAATTTCCTATTAAGACTAACCTAGGCTAGTGGTAACAGGGTCGAACAACAAGGAGGCAGACGTAATTTCTAGCTGTCAAATTCTAGTCTAAGGTAACGAGTGTAGGGGTTGAGTTGAATTGGTCTATAGCTAAGAGTAAATAAAGACAATAAACTAAAAAGACGGATTAAACAGATAAAGAGGGAGGTACTAGGATGGTCGGTTCATTATAGCTTCGGCGGCAGCATACTAAGTCGGTCTGAATCAAACACATGTGAGGCGGAAAAACAAGAGGTCCTCTCGGTCCACTCTTAACAGATAGCATCTTTCGATCTCGCTATAAGTCCCTAATATCACTAATACTGACTCTCGCCCTGAAAAGTGACTAACGGTCTAAACTATACCTATCTTTCGATCTCAGCACAGTTTTGTCATTTTAATTGGTGGTCTAACAACTGTCCATATCTTTCGATCTAATGGGTCAGTTATAAAACAAGCATCTAACTGGTCGCATGCATTCGATTCGTTAAATACAACATTAAAATCAATTAAAACGAAAGGTAACCTCATGTGGTCAGTCGATCGACCAGGTATGGCGGTCGATCGACTGACACGCGAATTCAGTCCAAAACAATACTACGCCGCCTACGCTATAATTCGCCTACATCCTAGCACAATTAATCTAGCTACTCATGGTACTGATAAAAACAACAATAACAATATGAACTAATGAATTCATGCTTGAAGTATTCAAATAACAAATAGCGATAAACGATAATTGGCTTTGGATACTAACTAGCAATTCTATACTAACAATGAAATAAGGATAAATCGAAATAAAAGGAAGAATACCGAGATTGCGGAGGAACGATTGAGAATAAGAACGAAAATTCCAATGCTAATCAATATTCCAAACCCTAATTATAAAACTAAATATTACTGTGTAAAAACTTAGGGAAGATCCGGAATCAAAACTGAATACTTATTCTGATGTTCTAGGTTACGTTATATAGCCAACATACGTAACAACTTATTATCAAAACCTAAACATAATGGGCTTGCGCTTCATCGGTCTTTTAATTTTCGCCGGGATAGCAGTTGGTCGATCGATCGATGGTAGTGGTCGATCGACGATCTTGAGTGTACAATAGCTTCGGAACCCGCATGTTGGTCGATCGATCGATGGTAGCGGTCGATCGATCGCTTGAGTCGCTACTTGACTTTTATAATCTCGTGGATTTGTCTTTTGGGCCTTGAAATGCGCGCCAAGCTCGTTCCTTAAGTGGATACTTCACGTCAAAATGCAATGCAGCATACTCGGGGATGGATTTAGCTTGATTTCCGCTGGATTCTTCACATTTCTGCAATAAAGTACAAAAACACGAAAGTAGACGGAAATAGGGAGAAATGTAGCATAAACTACATGAATGAGCTCTGAAATGCGTGTAAAATGGGATGTAAAACATCATATAAAAGACACGCATCAGTAAGTTGGGAGAATGTTGATCAAAGTTATGGGACATGAAAATAAGGAATCATGGAAAGGCACGATAACATCATGAGAGGCGGTGAGCTAATATTTATATAGGAGTCCAGGACGACATGTTAGCCGTGAGTTTCGAGGTATTAAGGGGGTAAGAAGCTGGCAGAGTATTTGCACGATATGAGATTTTGATGGAGAGTTAGGTGACGATATAATAAAGGATAGAATTGGAAATAATATTCAGGTAAATTTTGTTGATGGATTTGATGTTCGTTATTCGGGATGACAACCAAAAAGCGGAAATGAATTGTTATATTAAGAAGTGATAGTAAAAGAGCGGTCACATGAAGGATAGTGGTGTCGTATTGTTGTCACTAGTGGTTGAGGATGAGGTTACATTAAGGAAGTTAGTTGTTCTAATGGGGTTGATTTTGTGTAAGTCTGATTGGTATGTATGGATGAGAGGGAGTATAAGATGTGGATATAGGAGGTGTTGTTAGTACTTAGGTGCTGATGGTATGGTTACGTTCGTCGGGTGCTGATAATTGTGTGGATGGGATGATATGTTAGGAAGGGCATCTGAGTTAAGTTCGGATGAGAGATATTCATCATCAAGTGGTAACTTACGTGACCAGGATTGGCTAGTTAGATTCGATTATGGGTCCATGAGGTGTGTAAATCTTTGTGTGAGGTCCTGACCTCACGAGTAATCGTATGGTGTGATAGTTATAAGTTGTTATATGTTATTCAGTGTAATATGTTGTGTTGTGATCTAGAAAAGTTGTCATAAGGAAGTTTTCTTGTCAATAAAGTTATACTGAGTCAGTGTTTATGTGATTGTAACAGTTGCAGTGACTATCAACATGGTTGTTGTTCCTCGAGTGGTGATCCGGGCACGGTTATATAGATTGTTGTTTATTTACTGATGAGACGAACTTTCGAAAGTATATATCAGTTATACAGATCGTTGTTTGTTTACTGCTGTTTGCTGTCAGTGTCGGTCTCGGCATAAATAATGTTGTTTTGTTATTAACGTTTCTTACCAAATTCGGCTTAGGGTGAGGGTAGAGTAGGATATGGAAGAAAGTTGCGTATGTTTCTATTGTTGTCATGGTATAGTGATATTCTGTTAATGGGACACAGTTGTGAGAGGCTGTTAGAGTACTTTTAATCTTGTTTTAGATAAGGCGTTGGTGGACATAGTTGCGGCAAGAGAATTGTGGAACATGTGTGGTATGAACTGGAAACTACAGGCGGTTTAGCACCTTTTCTTGGGACAGTGAGTACGGAGTTTTGGGACTTAGTATCATGTCAAGTTAAGGGTGACTTTTGTGGTAATAAAAGAGATGAACTTGAGAAGCTAATGTGAGTATGGGTAATATTTTGTGGATTGTGAGCTAAAATCGTGGAGATGAGTGTATAAGTATATAGAAGTATGTTGTTTTGAGGTAATGTGGAAGAGATGGAGTGGTGGTTATACTGAGGATTTTATGATGTATGTTATGTGAGTACAGAATAATTAGAGGCACGTGAACTGTTAGAGAAAGAGAGCCCTGGATATAGGAATGGTTGTAGGTCTTGAGGTTATAGTGGGTTATCGTTGACATGCGATGGTAATGAGGTTTATGGGAGGTATAGCAAAGGACCTAGTATTAGTGAGTTACGAGGACGTAACATTTTTCTTAAGAGGAGTAGAAGAGGAAAAGAGAGTTTGATGGTTGTACATGTTATAATACATTTGGAAGTTTAAGTGTTGATGTAGAGTAAAGGATGGCTTCATGTTGTGGTTGATTTTATTACAGGTAATGGCAGTGCTCGTAGTAGTATGATGTTTAGGAGTGTGAGTAAACTTCGATAGTGTTAATGGATTGTGTGAGGATGTTTATGTGTGTGAGTAAACTTCGAGGACGAAGTTCGTTTTAAGGGTGGTAGAATGTAACATTCCGTCTTGATGGTTGATCTTGTCCGGGGATTGTCTTGGTAATTGAGGGTGCTAGTGAGCGTTATGGAAGTAAGACAGAGTTGGCAACACTTATGTTGTGGGTATCCGATAGTACTATAGAGTTAGCATTGAGAGATTATGCTGTAGTTGAGACGATATCGTGACCCATATTGTGGAGGTAAGCGTGGTTGGTGGAGTTAGTGTTAGGTGTCCATGTTTTATAGGTTGGGTTGGAACTTCGGGGACGAAGTTCTTTTTAAGAGGGAAAGATTTTAATACTACGATTTTCCTAAGCTGGTACTCGGCCGAGTATGGCCTACTCGGTCGAGTAAGGGGTGTCGTGTATCCTGGTTTGGCTACTGCCCAGGAACACTCGGCCGAGTATGTGGAATACTCGACCGAGTAGAGGGTACTCGGCCGAGTATACTCTATACTCGACCGAGTATCCGGTCTGACGGGTTTAATTCCGCGATTTGGTTAAGGTGATTAGAGATGATTAAAAATTATGCTTTTACGGTTTCTAAATCATTCTTTTACCAAAACTAAACGACGCTCACACCTCTCTCTAACCACCCTAATCATTCTCAAGGCTAATTGATTGATCGCGAGTCTACACTTCCATCTCTTGTCACGATTTATTTGGTAAGTCTCTAGTTCGTTGTAATCTGCTAATAGGTTGTCTTTTAGGGTTTGGCCCTAATTATTGTTTGGGTTAATTTGGGGGTTTAGGGTTTGGTCATCATATGTGTGTTGATTGTTGATTATCATTGTTGTAGGTGACGATGTGGTATTTGTTATGCATTTGTATGATTGATTGCAGCGTAGCGGATTACGAAAAGGTAGGTGATAAGACGATATTTACTCATATTTACACCCCTGTTTTATATACTTTTCCAGTCTTCTATTACATTATTTGAGTCAGTTATTATACATTTGCTAATTTCAGTACTTCATTAGTTAAATAAATATTTATATTGTTAAATGTGCTAATTTGTAGGTGGTTTTGATTAATAGGAGGTATTGAGCTGATGGGCTATTGTTAAACTAAATTGGTGGAGCAAGGAGCCATGAACTTATGGCACGTGAGTCTTATCAAGAAATAAGCAAAGGAAATAAAAAGACGTGATGGGCTTGTGCTAAGTAATGGACTAAAAGCAAAAATAAGGCGACCATGTTTGACGCCATCCAAGAAGCAAACAAGCCCAAAGTTGACAACTAATGTGGCAAACCAATTGACAAAAAAATGAGAAAATCAAAGTACAGAAGCTACGAGAAAGAAAAAGAAGAGCACTGCAATGGAAACTCAACTCGATTGAGGATCAAATTCTATCTCTTGCCGTATCTTGAATTGTCTCACAAAATCTATCTTATTTCTTGCAAATTCAATCCCGAATACTCCAAGAAATTGTCCTTGATCGAGTATAAATACCCGATTCCTTTGTCAGAATGGAGGAGAAGAAGGAAATACCCAAATATTATATAGAAATTGAGCATAACTGAGTGACGATTTGAGACTTAATTGGGTAGTGAGAGCAGTAGGAGACCGTACTCCGGCGTAGTCTTAGCACACGTTCGAGTAAGGGCGAGTTTGTGATGGATCCTGAGGTGCGACAATCTGATGTTCCGACTACAAGTTCCGGGCAGTAATTAAGTTCTCTCTACCTCTCTTGTATTCAATTTATGGTTCATTTTCGTTGATTAATTTTAGTATTGGAAACCGTTGGATATTTATTGTTAATCTTTCAGTTATTTGTATCCGAAACTTTACTCGTTCTTAATTGAAAGTTGCAATTTCAGTTTATAATTTGTTATCTTATTATGGTCTGAGATTGTTAACTAAGCTAATTGTGTGATTATGGCTTAGTTCTTGTCGCATAATCCGAGTAGCAGCTAGTTTAAATTGATCTCTGCGAATTGGGATTAGTTTAAGTTAGGAGTAAAATATGGTCAGTTAATCGTTCGGGTATTGACGACACTTAAACGGGTTAATTGGGTTAATGATATTTTCTTGGTTGAATAATGCTGCTAATTCGGTCTTTAGTAGGGTGTGACAAACTTACATCGGTCGGTTAGTTAAGAATTGATCTTGGCTTAGTTCAGGTCAATTGAAATCTAAGAGAAGATAGGGAATTCTTGTTACCTTGAATTCCGTAGTTAATCTATAAATAATCTGGAGATTTGACGTAAACAGTAATTGGTTGACATGCTAAGATTACCAGAAGAATAAGTGCTTAATGGGGTATTTTACTTCGGTCTTGCTTTAGTATTTGGTTCCGTTCGTCTAGTTACCTAATCACAATGAAAACCCCTCTAATCGTACATAATGTTAATAGCCGTAAATACGTAACTAATGGTATATATGTAAGTTAGTGAATAAAAGTACTCAATAGTTAATTAGTTTTTCCAGTCTCTCCGTAGGATCGACCCTACTTACCCTTTACTATGTTTATATTTTTGAGGTTAAGATAGGTTTATAAATTATTAATTTGTATACGCTAAACGACACGTATCAAATTTTGGCGCCGTTGCCCGGGAGATTGATGTTAAAATTAATTTTCTATGTATTTTGTTAATTTTATACTAACTTACCTAAATTCTATGATTTAGGATTATGGCCAGATTTTCTTGGAAGGAAACTTGAAGCAAATAACTTGTTTTCTAACTATTTTTTGCATGTTATTTGCCTTTCGTATTTCTCCTATTTTTCATCTGGCTATACCAACTTTTTGTCCTAATGCTTATCCTGTGTAAATTTTGTAATGCATTCGTTATATTTAATTGTTATTGGATTTTACTTAGTGGAGATTTGGGTAGACGACATGTTCCCTAACCATTTGTTTTCGTGTTGTTTGTTCTTATTTCTTCCTAATTTTAAAATCTAGTTGTAGTATTATTGTATCTTAACTCAGTTAGAATGTTAAGAATATCCTGATGGGTGTGATGGCTATTCATGACGTACTCATAGCAAATTTAGAAATATGGATCTCAGGAATCGTGGACTTACTAAATTGCTTAATTGATAGAATGCTCACGGGAAGGAATTTGGAGTTGGATAATAGTATGTGATCTGAATGTTGAGACTTTGAGGGTGTGCATATTTTTGGATGAACATTGGGTAGAGTGACGTTTTTTCTTTTGCAGGGAATACTAACCTAGCTAACTTCTTGCTCTCTGTTTTCGTTTGCTCAGCCCTTATCATCTTCACTAATAGCCTATCGTCTGACTCACCTCTTGCTTATTTATGTTCCTTTACTTTAACCAAAGTGTAGGGGATGAATTATTTGAAGCCGTAAACTCGTAGTCAGCTATTGAGATAATATAGTGGATATAGTGATTGAATTTTTTTGAGACACGAATGAGCTGGATTGGAACATTAGTTTTACTCTACACTCTCTAATCTGTGAGTTGTTGAGGTTGGATAGAAAAAGAGCGTTTAGCTGGTTAATCATTTTGGGCATGAGAGTTAATATTAATTATTGATATGAATAAGTTGTGACAGAGTTTGAATAATGGCAATGAGTTTGAGTATACAAAATATATCGAAGGTTCACAACTGAGTAGAATGGTAGAAAGTTTTTTTTTTTTTTTTATGGAGTTAGGTACTTGATTATGAGAGAGTGGAGCTGGTATTTCCAGTTTAAAGTTTAGTTGGTATAAATTGATAATACCTCTCCACCGTTTAGTCCTTTAATTGATGTTATGGTTTATAATAAGTGTAGGAGATGAGTTGTTTGAAGTTGTGGATTATTAGTTAGATATCGACATCCTAATGGATACAGTGGCTTTAATTATTTGAGACATTGATAAGCTGCTTGTTTAGGAGCTGAGCTGACTGATTTTTGACGATATTCGAAGTATGTCGAGCCTGGACATTAAACTAAGCGCTTCTTGGGAGGCAACCCAAGCTTAATTTTTATTGCTTTCATGTGTGATTAATATTTATATGCATCTTAGTTGTTTAGTCGAGTCGGCTTAAGTGCCTTCCCGAGTTTCGCAACCTTTGTAGGGGGATGTTAATAGTGTCGGTTGCACAAAAAAAAAATAGTTTAGGTTAAGAATAAAAATAGCTGCTGGTATTTTGGGTATTTCGTTCCTTGATATTTCACGGTTCTTGGTCGAGTGCTTGTATTTGCAGGAATGTTGCACTAGGGTGATGATGTGATAAAACGGCTACTGCTGCTGCGCTAGGAGCCATGATCGACAGTTAGACAGTGCTACTTTAGGGCTGAAACATTCAAAAAGAGTCGTACAATCAGAGGAGCACTTATGTTCCGATTCTGAGCTGCTACTACATGGCTGACGTTGAAGAGCTGTTTACAAAAAAACTGAGCATCTTGCTGAGAATGCTTCATTTGAATCCGCTAAGTGTCCTTTCCCTTTTGTTTTTACTATATGCTAAATATTTTTAATCTCGATGTCCATTTCGACATCGAGGACGATGTCGAGTTTAAGTGTGGGGGAGAGGCAAGGGCCTAAAAACTGGGTTTACTTAAAAAATTGCTGGAGTTTGTGGTTTTTGTGTGCTGAAATTGGAGTCTGGCGGGTTGCTATGTATATTTTTGTTGCACTTTCAGTTGGTTAAAATTTTGGATATGACCATTTTTAGGGGAGGTGTTGTCAAAATTTGGTCAGAAATTGGTACTTGACAATAAAAGACCTTGTTTTTATTGGACTAACTAGACTAACGAGTCGACGACAAGCTCTAATCTAACAACATTTCAAAAATACTAACTTAAAAATAATTTCATTAATATTAGTAGTACTATAAAAAATGTTTTGAAGTCGTATATACATGAGTTTTTCCTCCATTTTGAACTTGGATTGATTAATTAAGTGACATACATATTTTAAGTCTTTTTTAAATTAGAATTATAAAGCACTTATTTTGGCTATCTTTATTACACTTTTCGTTGACTCTAGAGTGTGGGAGCGTAAGCCGGTCTTATTAACCAATTTACTTTCATAGGTGACTCTCGCTTTAAGTTCTTGACCTCAATTCCATCCGTTGCCCGAGTAATTAGACCCTTAGTGGAACCCAATCAATGTATTGGGAGAAGGCCTAATGACTTGTCCGGATGGGCGGGATCCATTGGTCGAAAGCTCGCTACAAGGGACACTGGATATATCCACGGTTACGGAAGGTGGAGATGTTGGAAACCAAAAAAAAAAAAAAAAGAAAAGAAAAGAAAAGACAAAAAAGAAAAAAAATTGAAAAAAAAAACAGAAAAAAACAACAGAAGAAAAAAAATGAAAAAATGAGAAAAAAATGAAAGAGAAAAATCGTGAATGATGTGGTTGTGAAATGTTGGTGGTAAGTTAATTGAGGTATGACGGATACACTTGAATGCTCGGGAGAGTGATCCTCGTACTATGTACAGAAAGTAAATCCCCTTTCCCTAGGACCTTAAATTGCTGAGCCCTTCCTCTACGAGTCAATACACTTGCACTTGCGCACGAAGATAGTTGGACTGAGTGTATTACTATTGCATTTATTTATCATTATAATTTAGAAGCGGTTTAAAATACTTATGTTGGCTAATTAGTTGGTTGCATAGTTTGGAGTGGAGGGAAAATTTGGTATATGTTGCTTTCTAATCTAACTACAAATGTTTTCCGTTGACTCACTAACTTCAATTAAAATGATTTCTAAAAATGTTTTAGTTTGTCGTCGATAAACCTTGTCTTGGTTATGTCTAAAATCTTGAGGTTGTTAATTTGTTTATAGCTCATGTTTTGTCATTGTCGAGGACGACAATAAGCTAACTGTGGGGCAATTTGATAAGACGATATTTACTCATATTTACACCCCTGTTTTATATACTTTTCCAGTCGTCTATTACATTATTTGAGTCAATTATTATACATTTGCTAATTTCAGTACTTCATTAGTTAAATAAATATTTATATTGTTAAATGTGCTAATTTGCAGGTGGTTTTGATTAATAGGAGATACTGAGCTGATGGGCTATTGTTAAACTAAATTGGTGGAGCAAGGAGCCATGGACTTATGGCACGTGAGTCTTATCAAGAAATAAGCAAAGGAAATAAAAAGACGTGATGGGCTTGTGCTAAGTAATGGACTAAAAGCAAAAATAAGGCGACCATGTTTGACGCCATCCAAGAAGCAAACAAGCCCAAAGTTGACAACTAATGTGGCAAACCAATTGACAAAAAAATGAGAAAATCAAAGTACAGAAGCTACGAGAAAGAAAAAGAAGAGCACTGCAATGGAAACTCAACTCGATTGAGGATCAAATTCTATCTCTTGCCGTATCTTGTCTCACAAAATATATCTTATTTCTTGCAAATTCAATCCCGAATACTCCAAGAAATTGTCCTTGATCGAGTATAAATACCCGATTCCTTTGTAAGAATGGAGGAGAAGAAGGAAATACCCAAATATTATATAGAAATTGAGCATAACTGAGTGACGATTTGAGACTTAATTGGGTCGTGAGAGCAGTAAGAGACCGTACTCCGGCGTAGTCTTAGCACACGTTCGAGTAAGGGCGAGTTTGTGGCGGATCCTGAGGTGCGACAATCTGATGTTCCGACTACAAGTTCCGGGCAGTAATTAAGTTCTCTCTACCTCTCTTGTATTCAATTTATGGTTCATTTTCGTTGATTAATTTTAGTATTGGAAACCGTTGGATATTTATTGTTAATCTTTCAGTTATTTGTATCCGAAACTTTACTCGTTCTTAATTGAAAGTTGCAATTTCAGTTTATAATTTGTTATCTTATTATGGTCTGAGATTGTTAACTAAGCTAATTGTGTGATTATGGCTTAGTTCTTATCGCATAATCCGAGTAGCAGCTAGTTTAAATTGATCTCTGCGAATTGGGGTTAGTTTAAGTTAGGAGTAAAATCTGGTCAGTTAATCGTTCGGGTATTGACGACACTTAAACAGGTTAATTGGGTTAATGATATTTTCTTGGTTGAATAATGCTGCTAATTCGGTCTTTAGTAGGGTGTGACAAACTTACATCGGTCGGTTAGTTAAGAATTGATCTTGGCTTAGTTCAGGTCAATTGAAATCTAAGAGAAGATAGGGAATTCTTGTTACCTTGAATTCCGTAGTTAATCTATAAATAATCTGGAGATTTGACGTAAACAGTAATTGGTTGACATGCTAAGGGTGCTGTTTGGCCAAGCTTAAAAAGTGCTTTTTTAATTGAAAAAGTAGTAGCTTGGCCAAACATGGTAAATTAGAGAGTTTTAAAAGTGCTTTTGAGAAGTCAAAAACTGATTATTCACCCCCAAAAGGAGAAGTAGATATTTACTACTTTTACTTCTACTTTTTACATAAAGAACCAAATAAGCAAACAAAAGTTGTATTAAAATAGTTAGGCCAAGCATATAAATTTTGTGAGAAACCGCTTTTACAAAAGTATGGCCAAACAACTAAAACTTTTCCGAAAAGTAACTTGTAAATAAACTCCTTTTCAAAAAGAAAAGTCATTTTCCATAAGCAAGGCCAAACAGCACCAAGATTACCAGAAGAATAAGTGCTTAATGGGGTATTTTACTTCGGTCTTGCTTTAGTATTTGGTTCCGTTCGTCTAGTTACCTAATCACAATGAAAACCCCCCTAATCGTACATAATGTTAATAGCCGTAAATACGTAACTAATGGTATATATGTAAGTTAGTGAATAAAAGTACTCAATAGTTAATTAGTTTTTCCAGTCTCTCCGTGGGATCGACCCTACTTACCCTTTACTATGTTTATATTTTTGAGGTTAAGATAGGTTTATAAATTATTAATTTGTATACGCTAAACGACACGTATCAGTAGGGTTTCCCTACTCAGTTCCTATTTAATTGATTTGAGATTATGTTGTTTTGCGTACGATTGTTTGTCTGTTGATCATCGTTGGAGTGTTTGTGCGGTGTTGGTGTGGTGATAGTGTTGGTGTTGTGATGATTGTGGTGGAGTCACTTGTGGGAGTGGCTTCACACCCTAGTTCGCCCTCCGTGGAACCAGCCACGGGAGGGGATGTGCACATTAAGGGACAAGGATATCGCTCGTTGATGACCGGGATTTAGGTGGGGATTGGCTGCGGTCCCCCACTGGCGGCGAGGATTACCTGTTGCGATGGGTAATCTGGCAGGGCTACACACTTCGGTGTGTAGTCGGTTACTATGTGAGATCGGGAGACCGGAGGAGGAGGATGATCAGCTAGCTGCTTATTGTACCCTGTCTTACTTTAATTATTCAGTAACTGACCCCGTTGTTGCTTTGTAAAATCTGTGGTGATCCATTCGAGGATGGTGAGCAGATTGTGACAGGTGATGCAATCGTTTAGCTTTGGGGCAGTCATGGGGAGTCACCACACAAGCTTAGCTTCCACTGTCAAGAGTTTTAGTGTCTTTTGTAGTTGTTGATTTCATAACAGTATTTTGGTTTAAGTTTTCTTTGAGACGATGTAAACATTACTCTTTCGTACTTTAATAAATGTGTTTTGGATTGTTGCTTTTGATATACTAACCTCGGGCAACCGAGATGGTAACAGCCTTTCATGCTAGGGTAGTCCTTGGTAAGGTACCTTGGTATGAAGGGGTGTTACACCTTAGTTCTCTCAACTTCACATTCTCCACGTCATAAGTTACACCTTCACACTCATGGTTGATGTCAGCAAAGTGAGGTACCGATGGGAATATAGGGTGGTCAATGCTTAGGAATTGGTGATGTATAGTCGGTGAGGTGGTCATAAGAGTAGCTTCATAGTGTCCTTTAAACTCTTCCTACTCATCACTTTCTTCATCAAGGGATTTTTGGATGGTCTCCAATTGTCCCAATTGAGTTTTCAATTTTTGCCCATAATCCACAAGATCATTTAACAACTTATCCTTTGCTTTGGTTTCCTTTTGCACTTGCTTGAAGAATTGTTGTTGGTCTTGAAGCATTTGTAGTACCAAGGTTTACATGTGAGGATTTTGGTTGTTTTCATGTTGTTGTTGGGTATAAAATTGGTCAAGTGTGTGATTATGGAAAATTTCGTCTTGGAAGCTTTGTTATTGTAGATGGATAATTGGGTTTTGACATGAAAAGTTAGGATAAAGAATTGGCTTTCATTTTTGGAGTTTTGGCAATCATAAGTGTGAGTTTGCTCTTCAAATTCTCCATACCCATTCATCATGGCAAGGTACTCCTTGTGGGAAACCTTGCATCGTCATAGTTATCAAACTTAAACAAGAAAACTACACTAAAAGGTTAGTACGGTCTTGAGAAACAAAGACAAAAAGCACAAATTAAATAGACAAACAACAAGAGCTTAATCACTTAACACCTTCCTCGGCAACGACGCCATTTTTTATGTAGAGCGGGTCGTTGTTCACTAAATCAAACACATTTATAAATCCAACAAACAACTAGCAAGTGGTAAGTCGGAGTCGATCCACGAGACGGTGTGTTTTGGGTTCTAAGTCTATCTATTTTTGGTTCATGCAAGTATCACAATTGATTGGGGTTGTGTCTCATTAAATGAAATGTAAACTAACACGAATACCAAAAGTAGGAGATGTAAACAATTGATTTAAGACACTAGGGCGTCTTGGGTTCAAAGAGGCAACCAAATGACAAATCCAAAAAGTATGAGTTTAGTATTTGGTCAAGGTCATGGTAGAGTAGGGCCGGAACTTTTTGTCCTGCAGTCCATAGGTCAAGTCGGGTTAGCTTCTGGCGTACACCTGGTCTCCCTACTAATATAGTGCGGTCTAATAATCCCCGAGGCTTCCGATCTTACGGGCATTATTAAAAAGGTAGAGAATCATGCAAGGTTGTCAATCAAGCATTTCATCAAACATAACATGTGCACTAGACTAGAACTTACACCAACAAATTTAATCAACCAAATAAGTCATAAGATATAGATCTACCCTTCAATTGTTCCCCTAATTCCCCAATAACCCTAGCTAAGAGATTACTCACTACACATCATGATTATTATGCTAACAATAGTATCAAACATCATTACACAAATGAACATGATGACAAAACAAATAGTAAATAACTTAATGAAAGATGGACAAGTAAGAAAAAGGGGATTTAGAAGTAATACCAACTAAATGAACAATGAAATGAAAGAAATCTTAATTAAAGATGAAGACTTGTCACTAATTTTCAGTACAAAACCCAAGGAGATCCAAGAACAAGGCTAGATCTAGAAGTAATTGAAGAGTAATTAAGGAAAGATTACATTAATTGTGGAAAGATTAAGTATAATCTACTCGTAATCTCTACTAAGGAAGCCTAATTCTCTCCCCAAGGAGGCATAACCCTAGAATTATTACAATTAGGGTATATATAGTAGCTATAAGATTAAGGGCTAGAGGGTCATTATACTTGAAGTTCGAGGACGGAGAAATCAGCGCCCCACCCGAGTTGGCCAAGAGCTCGCCCGGGTTGGGTATAAAAGACCTGAGGTCTGCCTGGGAACCAACTCGGGTTGGGGTGGTGCTCACCCGAGTTGGAGGTCAACTCGCCCGGGTCATGGGACAGCTCGCCCGAGTTGTGGCTGTAAATGCCCTCTTCTTCAATTGGTGCCCCAAAACCCGTGGGGGATGTCCCTAGGTCGTGGGGCACGGCTTCTTTTGCCTTATATCTTTGCTACGTGTCTCTGGTTTCCGTCTCCTCTCCATGCTTGGTCATCAATACTATAAATTTAGCTCCTATTTGCTCCATTTATGCACGATTTTCGCCTAATTTTCTTCCTTTCCTAACAATTGGTCAAAATCTTATAGAAAATCAAATAGGAAGCTAAAGACGCCGAAATGACCCTAATAAGTGCAAATAAGTATGGAAAACGAGGTCTAAAATAGGGTTAAAAGTGCGCTAAAATGAACCACGTCACGTATTCCGGGTCAGTGTTCTCCACTCGTTAGCAATATGGGCATGCATTTTTACCGACGGCGCGAGGTAACCAAATCTCATCAACGAACTTCTTCTTATCCTCATTGAAAGCTGAAACATGACCTACGAAATAAATATGTAAGTAGAAAATACACAAACAAATAAGAACCAGGCAAATGAGATCAAATGCAAATTCAATAATGAAAAATAATAAGCTGCAAAAAGTACATAACGTTTTAAAAAATTGAACATGGAACTAAGGCATAACATATAAATTGAAAGTTTTCGTTCCAATTTATATAAGGATCGCACAACTATGCATTTTACATTTTTTGTATTTAATTTATGATGTTTGAGCTTGTAGGCACGGAAAATTTATTAATGTGCCGAATAAATAAAATAAATTAATTATTTTGAGTTAATACCAAATTTTAATTTAATTTAATTATTTTGTCCCGATTAAATGAAATATGGGCCGATTCGGATTACAAAAGGAGTTGTTCGGATCAATAAACCCAGAAAGAATCAAATTTGGGCCAAGGTTGCTTATAAACCCACAAATGGGCATGTGACCATCAAAGTCCAACAAGGGGATTTGAAACTCTATAAATAGAGCTCTTCTCATTCATTCAAGGGGTTGGAAATTCATAATTGCAAAGGAAATTTGGAGAGAACAAGGTACAAATTCCTACAAATCCTCTCTGTCAAGATCATTGCAAGCAGTCAACAAGCACATCAAATCGTGCCGCCTGCGTTGAAGATTCAATCACAAGTTCAAACCTTCAAGAGAGATTCAAGTCATCGCGACCCTCTCAAGAAATCAAAATTTACATCGCGCGTAGAGCAATTAAATTTGTCTACACGCGCACCCCTCACGTGTACCCCGTACACGTACCCCTTACGGCATATTAGAATCAGAGGATACATTAGAGATTGTACACGTACTTTTGATATTTATTAATAAAATATAATTGTTTCCTTGTTTTGTATTTGATTATCGCAATACAAAATTTCTTTCATTACAAATTTTGGTGAACCCGACGTGAAAATCTTTACCTCTCATCTCTCTCTTTGTTTTATTCAAGCCTACCAAAACAAGAAGATGTCTACTAAGCAAAGCATCTCCTCTAGTCCATCCAAGAAGACCTACGCGAGATATCTGCGGGGTACCCCCATTCTTTGCTACCTCCCGCTACGCGATCGGTTAGCATCTCCACAAGAGGAATGGCAAAGAAGGCTGCTGTCATGTCAATCTGCTTCTTTGCCGTCTACGCTCGCACACGTCCCAACTAGGCGCGCAAGTTCTCTCTGTCGCCTCCATAGCCGCTGCTGCTGCTACGAGCGCTCTGGCTGCCTCTTCTCCTTCACGCGAGGAGACTAGAAGTGTTAAGGTTGACAAGAAGGCTTCTCCATGCAAACCCAAAGCGTCGCAAAAAGAAGAAAGAAACCTCAACTCCTAACGTTGCTTGGTCATGGTGATAAGTGGCGATACTCTTGAGGATCGAATGCAGAAAATGAACGATCTCCTTGAAAAGATGATGAAGGAGAGTGAAGAAAAGAACAAGAAAATTGATGAGCTCCAAAAAGAGGTGGTGGCACTCCGTGACAGGAAGGTCGAGAGCGAGCATGGTGACACCGATAGGGATGTTGATAGCGATAGAGAAGTTGGCGAGGATAGGGAAAAGCCAAAGAATGAGATCAGCAACTTCACCTGAAGAGAAGCTGCAGGAGTTAATAGCCAAGACGATCAAGTGTCAGTTGGATGATAGCTCGACAAGTAGTGGACGCTACATCAAGCCTTACACTAAGAGGATTGACGGTCTGCGCATGCCATCGGCTATCGGCCTCCAAAATTTCAACGATTCGACGGGAAGGGGAACCCAAAGCAACACATCGCCCACTTCGTCGAGACATGCAACAATCTTTGGAAAGAAGGTGATCGTTTGGTGAAGCGATTCGTTCGTTCGCTCAAAGGGATCGCGTTCGACTGGTACACGATCTGGACTCGAGTCAATTGACAACCGGGTCACATGGAAGATGAATTCCTCAACAGATTCTACTGACACCAGGACGTGTCGTCAGCATGAGCGAATTGACAAAGACATCTCAATGGCAAGATGAGCCTGTCGTCGATTACATCAACAAGTGGCGTGCGCTGAGTCTGGAATGTAAGGATCGCTTAAGTGAAGCGTCAGCAGTTGAAATGTGCGTCAACGGGATGAAATGGGACATTCTTTACATCCTGAAAGGGATCATGCCAAAGAGCTTCCAAGACCTGGCTACCCGCGCCCATGACATGGAGATCACAATCAAAGAACATGGTAGTGCTCGACCAAGTTCTTCTAAGGTGCCAAGTGAAAAGAAGGAGTTCAAGAAAACTGATAAGAACTCCAAATCATCGACAAAGGAAACAATGGTCGTCGAAACCAGCAGTGCACCTGTCAAAATCTCGTCAAAACCTAAGTATGAAAAGAAGAAAGAGTCATTCTCTTACAACTACCAACGAGACAAGCCTACATTGAAAGAGTTGCAGGCTAAGAAATATCCATTCCCAGATTCGACTTGTCGGAATGCTTGATGACCTCTTGGAAAAGAAGGTTATACAATTGCGAGTCAAGCGCCCGAGCAAGCAAACAAGACAAACGATCCTAATTACTGTCGTTATCATAGGCTGGTGAGTCATCCTATTGAAAAGTGTATAACACTCAAGGAGAAGATCATGCAGCTCTCCAAGGAAGGGAAGATCATTCTTGACTTGGAGGACACAGTAACCACAAATCAAACTACGTAGTCTGGAGCAACTTGACGAGCCGATTATACGGCAAGGACAATGTGTCTATATGTTGCGATTCGGAAGTTTTGAGCTGTGGCATTACAGATCCAAGGGTCATTGTCGTCGCTACCTCCAATGTCATTGGAAGAAAAACTACCTCCTCAGAATAAGAATGAGGAAAAGAAGCATGAAGATGACGATGAAGGTTGGACTTTGGTTACGCGCAAGAAGTCAAAGAAACAAACAAGACAGATAGCGCAACCTGTTCACCGTCGAAGAAAACAATCAAAGAAGACTAAACCTCGCAAGACGAAGGGAAAGAAAAAGCCCAAAACAGTGATCAAACCACATGTCTTGCCTATCGATGTACTTGAGCAAGAACCACCGAGTCCCGTCACCTTAAAAGAATTCTTCCCACAAGACTTCTTAAACAAGGTTACCGTATGCACCGTCTCAGCTACGGAAGGTGGTGATGATAAAAAGAATATAGAGGAAGGAGGCCCAGATGATGCGGTATTGGCTGTGATTTGCATTCGAAAAGGAGAACGAAATAGTGGCTGCTCTTGACGCCCTTCCTACAAACATGGGATGGAAGCAAATCTTTCATCTACCTAAAGAGAAGCGTCAACTGATAATTCAAGGACTTGAGAAGCCCGAGCTGTATGCAGGCAAGATGAAAGAAAAAATTGAGCCTCTTGAGCAATCAACTGGATGTGTCTCCTGCAACGCAGCCTTGAGTTTTTCAGATGAGGATTTACTTCTTGGATCCAAACCTCACAACAGGCCACTTTATGTGTCCGGGTACATCCGGGGGCAAAAGGTCAAGCGCATCTTAATAGATGGAGGATCAGGAGTCAATCTCATGCCAAAAACAACCATGAACGAATTAGGGATCACGATGGACGAACTCTCCAGTAGCCGAACAATGATTCATGGTTTCAACTTGAATGGGGAGCGCGCAGTTGGTATGATCCGCGTGAACCTTACCATGGGTGATCTTTCTTCTGACACATTATTCCATGTCATGGATGGCAAGACATCGTTCAAACTATTGCTGGGACGACCTTGGAAGCACGAAAACGGAGTTGTCGCCTCAACCCTCCATCAATGCTTGAAATATTATCGTGGTGGTGAAAGGAAGATAGACGGAGACGCCAAACCCTTCTCTAAGGTCGACTCTTTCTTGCGATGCAAAATTCTTTGAAGAGAATGGTACTTCCGGTGAGTTCATGCCAACCACCATCTCTTCAACGGGAAAAGGAGGTAAGCGGGAAAAGAACATCATCAAAGAAGATGAAGCTGCAAGTCCTGCTAAAGAAAATTATGTTAAGAAAGATGTAGACAAGGTCAACAAAACAGCTACTCCTGTTGCGTCACCTAAGAAGCAAGAGACGCCGCAGAAAACTACACCACCAGTATTACGATACATCCCAAAATCTCGCCGCAAAGATGGAGAGAGTCCTTTTGCAGAGTGTCTAACACCAAAGATAGAGCCTAAGGATAAAAAATCAAGTCTGGTGTTCAAGCAGGAATGGGTGGCCAAAGTCGTTACACCTCTACCAAGTTCATCTCAAATGAAGATTGTGAGACCTCCTCCGAATGGTTTCGTCTGTTCATCCAGTCAATCATCAAGTGAGGAAAATAAGGGGATATTTGATTCCAATGCTTACAAGCTACTTGCGAAGGCTGGATATGACTTTACAAATCCGACTCCTCTCGGCAAAGTTATAGAAGTTGAGCCGTACGGTCTTAACAAAGCGCAACATGAAGTGTTCAAGCAAGATGGGAACTTCATGGTGACCAGGGCCGGCCTCGAATATGAGTCTCTGCGCCTCGAAGATTGGTGCTCGTAGAAAAGGGGCTTGCATCTTCTCAAAGACATCACAAGTAGAAGAGGTCGAAGAAAATGAAGAAGGAGAGGAAAAGATGCATCCATCTTGGTCTTCGATCGAATAAGTCCACCCGCAGAGAAGTGTCGTCCTTCTATATTTACAAGGTTAGGGAGACCAAATTCTTCAACCAAACACATTTCTGTCTTTGCTAGGCTTGGCAATCAAGGAGAAAGTAAGGTCAAAGTGTCAACACCTTCGTTGCGCATAAACAAAAAGGGCGCAATACATGAACGCAGGTGTTCCATCAAAAACGATCTTGATCGACTAGGGGCTCTCAAGAGGAATAGTGGTGAGGGTCGTCCTCTCTCAACTTTTGCAACACAAAATGAAGAAGAAGTAAGAGTAAGCGATGATTTGAGAAGCGCAATACCATCTCGCATGAAGCGTATGCAAGTAGTGGATATCATCCAGCATGAGCCACTCAAAGCAAGGAGGCGCATACTAGTTCTCACAGGCGGTCAAAAAATGTTGAGCCTATTCCTTCCTCTTCACGTCCCTACGATGTAAAGAAGCCAGGAGATTTAGAAGTTACAACGTCGTCATATCATATCACAGTAGAAGAGATACCTGACGAGAATGAAGAAGTTGAGGCCGATGAGGCCCCGAAAACACTTGAAGACGGGGGCAATCGTTGTGGATGAACTCAAGGAACTCAATTTGGGAACTACGAAGATCCTCGCCCCATTTATGTCGGTGCTTTCTTTGACTAAGGAAGAAGAAGAGGAGTACTACAAGTTGTTGGTCGAGTACAAAGATGTCTTCGCTTGGAGCTATAAGGAGATGCCTGGACTCGGCCTAAAAATTGCAGTTCATCGTCTAGCAATCAAGAAAGGCACCAATCCCAAAAAGCAACCTCAACGTCGTTTTGTAGGAGCTTGTACCGAAATTGAAAAGGAAGTCAATAAACTCATTGAAGCGGGTTTCATTCGAGAAGTCAAATATTCTACCTGGATAGCAAACATTGTCCCGATCGAAAGAAGAATGGACAAGCTGCGCATATGTGTCGACTTGAGAGACCTTAATGATGCATGCCCGAAGGATGACTTCCCTTTGCGATTCTGAGTTGATGATTGACGCAACCACTGGTCATGAAGCCCTCTCATTCATGGATTGTCTTGCTGGTTACAATCAAATACATATGGCACCGAAGATCAAGAAGCAACGGGTTTCGAACCCCAAAAGGGATCTTCGCTACACGATCATGCCGTTTGGATTGAAGAATGCGGGCGCTACGTACCAACGCGCAATGCAAAAGATCTTTGATGATATGCTGCATAAAATAATAGAGTGTTATGTTGATGACGTGGTTGTCAAATCAAAGAAAAGAGAAGACCATATCAAAGACCTTCGAACCGTCTTTGAAAGACTTAGAAAATGTCAACTCAAGATGAATCCACTCAAGTGTGTGTTCGGTGTCACAGCTGGGAAGTTCTTGGGGTTTGTGGTTAGGCATAGAGGCATTGAAATTGACCAAACAAAAATTAAAGCCATCAACGAAATGCTGGAACCAAAGACGTTAAAAGAGTTGCGCGGATTGCAAGGACGTTTGGCATACATTCGAAGGTTCATATCTAACCTAGCGGGGCGTTGCCAACCATTCAGCCATCGATGAAAAAGGATGCTCCATTCCAATGGGATGAAAAATGAAAAAATGCTTTTGATAGCATCAAGAAGTACTTGGCCGTGCACCGTCTTTGGGGGCACCAATTCGGGAAAGCCACTTGTCCTCTACATCGCAAAGACAAGAACGCTCTTGGGGGCAATGTGTGCTCAAGAAATTGAAGACCGTAAGGAGAGAGCACTCTATTACTTGAGTCGTACCTTGGTTGGAGCTGAGTTGAATTACTTGCCCATAGAGAAGATATGTCTTGCTTTGGTGTTCGCCATCCAGAAGTTGAGGCACTACATGCAGGCGCATACCATACACGTGGTCTCAAAAGCTGATCCAATCAAGTACATACTCTCAAGACCAGTCTTGTCTGGAAGACTTGCGAAATGGGCAATGTTACTTAAGCAGTATGACTTGGTGTTCGTGCCTCAAAAGGCTGTCAAAGGTCAAGCTATCGCCGACTTCTTTCTTTGATCATCCAGTGCCAGCAGAGTGGGAAATTTCAGATGACCTCCCAGGAGAAGAAATTTTCTATGTGGACGTCCTACCTCCATGGCAAATGTACTTTGATGGTGCTGCAAGGAAGGACGGAGCTGGAGCCGGAGTTGTATTCGTAACTCCACAAAATCATCTCATGCCATACTCCTTTACGCTCACTCAGTTGTGCTCAAATAATATGGCAGAATACCAAGCTCTCATACTCGGCCTCCAAATGGCGATCGAAATAGGTGTTAGAGATATGGACATATACGGCGACTCGAAGCTGGTGGTCAACCAAGTCCTTGGTGAATATGAAGTAAAAAAGGAAGACTTGATTCCCTACCATCAACGGGCATTACAACTGTTGAATCAACTTGAGGACATCCATGTTGGTCATGTGCCAAGGAGTGCCAATAAGTTGGCTGACGCGCTTGCTAATCTTGCAGCCACTTTGGCACTGGGGGCAGAAGAGTCTATGCAAGTCCCAGTCTGCAATCGTTGGGTAGTATCATTGCTTGAAGAAGAGGAAAACGTAGATACAACCAACATGATATGCGTCTACACAGTTGATGAAGATGACTGGCGTCAACCTATCATTGATTTTTTGGACCACCAAAAACTACCCGATGATCCCAGACACAAGGTAGAAATACGTCGACGTGCTCCAAAGTTCATTCACTATAAAGGGACACTCTACAGACGTTCTTTCTCAGGCCAATGGTTGAGGTGTCTAAGCAAGGAAGCTCTTTGAAGTAATGCATGAAGCTCATTCTGGCATTTGTGGTGCTCATCAATCTGGGCCTAAACTTCATGATCGCGTAAAGAGAATGGGGTATTACTGGCCAACCATGGTGCAAGATTGTATGGACTTTGCGAAAAAATGTGAACCCTGTCAGTTCTACGCAAACTTCATACACCAACCGCCGGGAGCCGTTGCATCCCTTTTGTTTCTTCATGGCCCTTTGAAGCTTGGGGACTTGATGTTGTGGGACCTCTTACTCCAAAGGCCTCAAATGGACACGAGTATATCCTCGCTGCCACTGACTACTTCTCAAAATGGGCAGAAGCCATCACACTACGGGAAGTGAAGAAAGAAAATGTTGTGGACTTCATTAGAACCCAAATCATCTCTGAGATATGGTGTACCTCAACGTATCACAACGATAATGGGAAACAATTTTTCAACCATCGATGACAAGTCCGGGAGAAAAATTCAAGTTCAAACAATACAAGTCATCCATGTACAATGCCTCTGCAAATGGTTTGGCTGAAGCCTTTAATAAAACTCTTTGCAACTTGTTGAGAAAAGTAGTAGCAAAGTCAAAGCGAGATTGGCATGAAAGAATTGGTGAGGCGTTGTGGGCATATCGTACCACATACAAAACACCTACTCAGGCAACCCCGTATGCGTTGGTGTATGGAGTGGAGGCCGTGTTGCCTTTGGAGTTGCAAATCCCTTCCTTACGCATTGCTATTCGGGGAGGGACTCACAGATGATGAGAATGACAAATTGCGATTAGCAGAGTTGGAAGCTCTCGATGAAAAGAGATTAGAGGCTCAACAAAAGCTCCGGTGCTATCAAGCAAGGTTGTCACGCGCATTCAACAAAAAGGTGCGCCCTCGTTCTTTCCAAGTAGGAGACCTCGTCCTTGCGATACGAAGACCAATCATCACCTCTCACAAGCCAGTTGGCAAGTTCACTTCTAAGTGGGATGGTCCATACGTGGTACAGGAGGTCTATACAAATGGTGCTTACAAAATCGTGGATGAAGACGGCGTTCGAGTAGGCCCAATCAATGGGAAGTTTTTGAAGCGTTACTATTCTTAAATCCCAACAGTGAAGGCTCCTAAGCAAGAGCGTAAACTGCAAGTCCAAGCTCCTAAGCAAGAGGTTAAACTGTATACAAAAAAAAAAAAAAAAAAATCCCTCTCTTGAACTACGTTGGCTTGATCTTGCAAGTTGTCATCTTGGTAGCTTTGCAAGTACGTAGGCAGTTTGAGCAAACACTTTGTTCAAGTGCAGCCACGCCAAAAAAAAATTACATCAAAATAATTACTCCTGGCCCGCAAGAGTTTAAACTGTGAACGGCTAAATAAACAGTATTTTAAATATTTGTTTGTATAAATAAATATAATAAAATGTAACACGCTGAAAGGGTGTTATTGCGCAGAAAACGATTAAGACAAACAAACATCTTAGAAGCATTTGGTCCATTAGGCTATAAAAAAAAAATGGATGAAATATAGATAATCTAAAAAAAAAAAATCTAAGTGTCTATGGATCAACATCTAGAGAAGCCCGCATCTCTTCCAATTCAATTCTCCGCTCTTGAAGTAAGGCTTCCTCTTCAGGACTCAAAACAGGGATATCGTCAAATTCGGTTAATTCTCTCTCCAACTTCTGAAGATCATCTCGCAATGAGATTAAGGATATATCCTCAGCTTCTAAATTGCTTCGCAATGTCTTTTCCTTCTCTCGTGCTTGCTTGAGTTTAGCTTCAAGATCGTTTATTTCTTCCAGAGTAGCAGAAAGTTCCACAGCTTGCTCTTTATGCTTTTCTTGCGCCTTATCATGAAGAGATTTGGTATCCTCAATCTTTTGATGCCACTCCACCCTTTTGTCCTCTAGCAATGCAGGATGATGACACTCTGCTGCCTGCTTCTCGAGTGCAAGGTAAGCATGGACCGCACCCACATAAGAATCCACTCGTGCCTGTAGTGAAGAAACGATCGCCTTTGAGTTGTCGGATGCTCTCATAATACACGTTAGCCTTCATTGCCACTTCCCCTACATTAGAGAAGCTTGCATTTTTTAATTCTCCCAAGACCTGCAAGCGGATCGCGTCTAGTGCTCTGTCAAAAATCCCCTTAAGTGAAGGAGGTGGACGAAATGAGGCTTTGGAACACGTAGGGAGCATGGTAGGTTTAAATGGTATTGTTAGAGGCTTAAACGTACGCCTTCGATCGTCGATTTGCAAGAAGGAGACATATGAGTTGAAGCTGGACTATCCACGGTAGTTTGACTACCATTGGCAAACGAACTGTCAGTCTGGCTCCCCTGAGATGCTGGACCAGAAGAGTCTCCTACGGGTGTTGATTTATTAAGAATCATAAGCCCTTTCCCTTTTCCAGGCTTCATCTTTGGTGGACGATGCGGAAGACGATATTCCGGAGCAAGGGAGACTGTCTCCAAGGCACATTCACCTTCCTGAAAAAAAAAAAAAAAAAAAAATGATGATCAGGTAGGAAAATAAATAAATAAACAACGATAGTCATATAAGAAAAGAAGCTAACCAGTGTTTGCGAAGGCATTCTTGATGCACTCGACACCCCCTCAAAAATCTGGACATCTAGTCTGACATCATCTGCATCTAAGACAGACACTTTTCTCTTGCCACGACGATCATGTTTAGGGTCAATCTCGGAATCTGACTCGATGTGGTGTTTGTTCTCAATGTGGCCTTTCGCTTTAGGGACAACAACTTTGGATTTCAGGGGCACTGCTTGCTCTCGAGGCTGATTTCTAGTATCCCCATGATGATCACGCTTCTTAGTCTTGTGGTCACTTCCGGTACTATGCACAAGAATGTCAACATTCTTTCTTAGATCCTTCGGGTAGAGTTCCTTCCACCATTTAGTAAATCCAGGGGTGACATTCTCATCCCATCGAACGAAGAATTTGGGAAGGTAAACGCGAGACATGCTACTGTAAACAAAAACACTTGCCAATATTTCGGTGCCTCGAAGCATGTGACGTCGGGTTTATCGAACCACGATTCAATACGCCGGGAATGTCTTGACAAAAGCCAAATTGTCTACTAAACCGATGGGGATTATAAGGTTCAAGGTGAAACCCATTACTCAGACGCAAACACAAATAGGAGGAACGAAGGGATGCAAGATAGTCGAGCCCCAGGGCATCAAGGTCACCATTGTCTACCAAGACATCTACTTTGTGTTTATTTAACATAAAACGCTTTGCATCAAATTTTCTTCCCTCATGCATGAGTTTTCGAGCTTCTTCGGGTTTTCCATTCCTCGCCCCAACGGGACCTGAATACTTAGTCATATGGGGACACGTCGGTGATGGATTTATCGCATGATAAGTGTCAAAGTAATTTGCAATCCACCCGTATAAGTAATGTGTCGGGAAGAATGACCTGGAGTATCCGGGGTTCATAGACGTGGCTAACCCATTCAAACCTTTGTAAATGCTAGCTAATACTGGGAATCGCCGGACTAAAAACTCGACCTTACGCCATCATACTTGCAATCTCGAAGGTAGCTGGTCTAATTAATCTGTCGCTATCTTCCCAAGAAAAACAAATACGCAAAGCCGACATGATAAGTGCGCGGCTAAATAAATCTTTGCCCGTCGGGAATCATTGCAACCAAGCTTTTCAAATAAGGAGTGTTCTTCCTCTGTCCATTCATCGGATGTTCGGGCTCAATCACACCACCTTTGGGATTCGGGTTGAAGCTGGAGGATTTTTGGTGGTCCTTCGCGCTTTAACAGGAGGCGGATGTACAACCTGTCTTTTGCACCAAAAGTCAATCCATTCTTTGAGCGAAACTTCACCCTTGTCCTTTGATTCTTTTCGCAAGGTAGTGAAACGATAAACAAGAAAGTGCACGTAGTAGGGACAATCAAATTATTTTCTTCAGTCGTTGACTTTAGGATGCTAAGTTGAGGCACCGTTTCATCATAAATCTCTCCCACAACAGGGAGACCTCCAAGTTTCTTTAGGTCCCACAGGGAGATAGAAAATTCGCCTTCTACAGTATGAAAGGTATTAGTACCAGGACACCATCCTTCGAAGAAGGCACGCATGATATGTAAGTCCTTATCATAAGAATATAAGGAAGCATAGACCGCTTGACGGATAGAAGCAGTCGAAAGGATGTCACTAAAGCGAGCAAGTACATCTTTAGTCCACTCCCAATATTTTGGCATGTAGATCGATTCCCCGTAAATTTTCAGGTTGAAGGATCCCCATCTAACTTTTCCTGAGATGATTCTGCGCCCAAGTAACTCATAAGTATAATTTGTACCAGGCTTCACTTTAAGGTTATTTTTTAAAAGGTAGCGTGAGCAAGCGTCTGGTTCTCGAGTGTCAAGCTTCATGGACATTTCATTTAGCAAAGAATCCCTTGTTAGACTGGCTGCTCCACCTTCCAGCATACGAAGCGATTTGCTTGTAAGAAAGTAAGTTCCAGATGCAGCATCTTGATCCTTGCGGTCAACTACAGAAAGATATAGGTCGCTCCCCTTGCGAAATTCCTTCAGGTACACCATTGCAACCCTGCAAAAGGGACAAATACAAGTGAATATAAAGAATATGTGGAGATCTTTTACAAGTCAGAGAGGCATCAAATCAAGAAGTATATTCGTCCGGCATGTCTCATGGTAATGAAATAATGGTCTTCATAAAGAGGTTCGTTGTATGAATCTTCAAAACTGTGTCGCGATGACCCGAATGGGTTCACCCTGACACAACCTGTCGCGATGACCCAAAAAAAATGGGTTCACCCTAACAGGCAATAAGTCTTCAAAACTGTGTCGCGATGACCCGAATGGGTTCACCCTGACACAACTTGTCGCGATGACCCAAAATGGGTTCACCCTAACAAGCAATAAGTCTTCAAAAGTGTGTCGCGATGACCCAAAATGGGTTCACCCTGACAGCTCGACTGGAGGCTGAAATATTGTCTGAAGTAATAAATCTTCAACGCTGGATAAGTAAAATTGCAGTGCATGGAAATACTGATAAATTGAAGCTGCTTGGCCAAAACAAAGACAGAACGTAATCCCTGCGCGTCATCAAGAAAACATACAAACAAGAAAAGAGAGGCAAAACACGTGCAGCCATTTAAGAAATGTATGTATTACCTTTACACGCTGTACAAAGCTTGAAAAAGGAAAGTTGAGTTCGTACGACGCCTACAACTTAGACCTGCAAAAGACAAGAAGTAAAAGAAACAAAAAAAAAATTAAATTGCAGCAATATATGACGCGACAATCGATCAAATCATCAAATTCATACTTATAGTGTGGGTTTGTAATTTACAAGATGACAACATGGCAGAATCACAATTAACAAAAAAATGGACAAAAGAAATATTCCCTCATAACTTACCCGAGTCTCGTTCGGAAGGATGCAACAAAGGCGAAGGTAGTGCGAGGATATCGAAATTTCACCTGCAAAACGAGACAATCCGGGGCTAAGTCAATCAAGTTCCATCAACCGTTTTCTGGATCAACGACAAAATTTAGACGGACCAAATGGAATGCAGTTGAAGTACATCAAAAGGAGTCAAGTTAGGGCTCAAAGATCATTGGCTACTACTGAAGTAGGGTACATGTTATACATCCTAGGACTACAAATAACATTCGCCAAAGTCGAAGGTTAAGGATAAAACAAAAGTTAAAAGAATGCCTTACTTCACAAAGTCTCGGGTGTATGAATGCAGTGCTCGGCAATTATGAAGACGATGTAGCAGGTTTTCAATTATTTCGGCATCATTGTATCTAAGATTCGAATATGTGGGGAATTGGGTGTGAGTTCTTAAGCTGACCGATTCCGACAAAGCATAATCTAACTTTACATCAGTATAACGGTATAGAATTTGATTATAAAAAAAAAAAAAAAAAAAAAAAAGCATGGAATCTCGAAGTATGAATAGGATGGTTTTAGTAAATATTCGACGGACTCGGCTCGATATTTTCAAAAGAAAAGAAGGGAAAGTTAAACCGAGAATCGATTGAACTCACGCCATAGTCGTCAGAATTCAAGGAAGCAATACACCAAAAAAAAAAAAAGGGTGATTGTTTCAGACGGTCTTTGCTGAGGTCGTTGGGGGATCAAACGATAACGAAAATCCGAGTTATTCGATGTTTCGGAATCGTGGGACTGCAAATTTTGTGAATATGGGAAGCTTTAGGATCAAAGATCATTCTCCATGATGTAAAATCGGTCGACAACAGGGGCTGTCCATGCACTCTGTTTTTTCACGAAAACAGGGGACGAAGTGTGAATCGCTCTTGTTCAAACTCGAACTTTACGGGTCAGTTATCTAAAGCAAGGTGTGTGTTTAATTGATCATTATGGCGATCTTCATCCCGTCAAAAAGTAACATACAGAAATTCAAGCCTGATAGCGAGATGGCTTACTAAAGCAAGATGGCTTACTTCAGTGAATTTGGCTAGAAATCGATTACGGGTTCCATGCTAAAACTCTTGGTCTCAGTTGATAGCGAGAAGCGAATTATGATTGATGAAATAGGGTACAAATCGAATTGGGAGCGGGGACTAATTATTGGAGTTTCGAGCAAGCAGAAATAATTCAAGCTAAAAATTCAACATTCTAAGACCAGCAAGGGTAAGAGGAATTTAAAATCGAGCCAAGTCCTTAAGCTACATCAAGAAGTCGTCTTCGTGTCGTATTCATACATAAAGCTACTGGTGAAAAAAAAATAGCCATCAACCACATCAAAGGTGAAGTCAGACCGGAAAGCATGTAAAAAAAAAAAAGAAGCAAGATAGACAACTTACTGGTAATTGGCGGAGTGCTACAATAAATTAAAGCCGGGTCGGTTTTCGGTACCAGTCAGAGTGAGTCCTGCAAAGAAGAAAAGGAGGGAGATGAAGGTTTAAAAAAAAAAATCATGAATGAAGAAGTATGGAAGATAGACGAACAAAAGAAAGCAAGTCAAGTGACATTCTTTTATGCTTAAAAGTTGGCTTATTCTTTCACAAGTATGAGTTCTCTCTGCATATAAAAATAAGGCGGCAATGCAAATCAAGAATATGGCCTGACATATGCAAAGACTAATACAAGAGTTTGTATAAGGAGGAAATACCGTCAAGAAAAGAATGCACTGATAATATGTACTCACGGTTGACATAATTGTCGTGTTCCGTGTCTATATATAGGTTATGGGATCCCTTAAACCCTACCTAGGTGAAAAAGTTTTTTTAGGAAAGTACTACTTTCCTAAACTTACAAGTAGTCGGATAGAGTTTTGGTATCACAAAATAAGCCAATTACTCAATTCGTATCTTTATTGGAAAATTAAACAATATGGCAAGTGTGTGTCACCCGTTAACCCGTGAAGTTACACACTAGCGGATGGCGTGAAAAAAAAAAAAAAAGGGTCACTCGCCAAATCAAAAAAAAAAATGATAGAGTGACGTCAAAAAAAGATGGGTCATCCTTACGACAAGTTCGGGTACCCGATGACTTTCAAGTCAAACAAGGAAAAAAATGTGTGTCATCCGCCAAGTCAGATAATGACTGGGTGACGTAAAAAAAAAAAAAAAAAATCAGAAGCTACTACCCTTACGACAAGTTTGGGTAAGCTTCGACTTCCAAGTCAATTTCACCCGACAAGTTGGATAACGACAGGGTGACACAAAAAAAAATGGATCATTCTTGCGACAAGTAAGGGCGCTCATTGCCGACTTCCAAGTCAAAGCAAAATCGAGACCCCGCCACGTCAAGACACCGGGAGGTGCACGTGACAAGGTCCCGAGGGGGCAATTTGTAGGCACGGAAAATTTATTAATGTGCCGAATAAATAAAATAAATTAATTATTTTGAGTTAATACCAAATTTTAATTTAATTTAATTATTTTGTCCCGATTAAATGAAATATGGGCCGATTCGGATTACAAAAGGAGTTGTTCGGATCAATAAACCCAGAAAGAATCAAATTTGGGCCAAGGTTGCTTATAAACCCACAAATGGGCATGTGACCATCAAAGTCCAACAAGGGGATTTGAAACTCTATAAATAGAGCTCTTCTCATTCATTCAAGGGGTTGGAAATTCATAATTGCAAAGGAGCTGGAGAGAACAAGGTACAAATTCCTACAAATCCTCTCTGTCAAGATCATTGCAAGCAGTCAACAAGCACATCAAATCGTGCCGCCTGCGTTGAAGATTCAATCACAAGTTCAAACCTTCAAGAGAGATTCAAGTCATCGCGACCCTCTCAAGAAATCAAAATTTACATCGCGCGTAGAGCAATTAAATTTGTCTACACGCGCACCCCTCACGTGTACCCCGTACACGTACCCCTTACGGCATATTAGAATCAGAGGATACATTAGAGATTGTACACGTACTTTTGATATTTATTAATAAAATATAATTGTTTCCTTGTTTTGTATTTCAGTTATCGCAATACAAAATTTGCTGTTACAGAGCTACTTCTTGTTACCAAAATTTAAATTGCATTGAAACTTTTTCTTAAATGAAAAGGAGTTGAAAAAAAGAGGACGGAAAAAGACATGGCATGTAGAAGAACGCGTAATGTTTGGCAGATATATAGTTTAAATATCCTTTTTTATTAGAGTGCAATTATATAAAATAATCAATTAATAATTTATAATTTATAATCCAAATTAATAGAATTTAATTGTGATAATTTTACGTGGCAAAAAATTAAATTTGTTAGGTTGCCTTTTAACTATATAGAATAGATATACAATATATAAAGGTACGTAAATAAATAACAACAAGATTTTTAATGTGGTTCATCCAATTTCAAGTCTACGTCCACCACTTTTTTTATTAATTGATTACCAAGAGCACCTAATCCGGGTTAGCTTACAATAAACAATTAACCTCCACGACTAACCCTAATCGTGTTATGAGAGATGTTAAGCTCTCAGTTTGAGGAATGTTAATTCCTCGGTTTGTAGGATGTTATATTAAGCCTACTGCGTGTGGGATGTTAAGCCCACATGTATGGAGGGTGTTAAACCTTCAATCGTGAGAGATGGGATGTCAAGCCCTCGGGTTTCTGAGATGTTAAGATCACGATGTATAAATTTCGTAATTACAATCGACTCCAAAAATATGAATACAATTTCCTAAAAAAAATATGAATACAATTTCCTAAAAAAAATATGAATACAATTCAATTGTTTAGAGATGATTGTTAAAATTATGAACTTTTACAAATATGAATTCGACACAAAAAAAAGCACACGTTTCAAAGCGACACGACTTTTGAAAATTTGATAGCAAAAACACAGTTAAAACACACGAGCAAAAGCAGCGGAAAGTATTTTGCAATGGAATTTTAATGCTTGAAAGTTTTGTAGAAGTTATGAGATTTATAGTAGTGTGCTTATAATTTGTGGCAATTAGGATTTCTAACTTGATTTCAAAATCTAGTAACAAACATTGGTCAACGTACAATATTAGCCTTTGTCTAAAAAAAACGTACAATATTAGAAAAATAATTTCCTTAAAAATTTCGGTTAAAAAGAATAGGAAAAAAAATGTTTTTTTCTTATTTTATAAAGTGATGTGTTTTAAATTTACCGCAAGTGCACGGTTGTAGTTATAGCACTTAGGGGTTGAAATCCACAGGGAGCGAATGCAATACTAGTCTATTTCAATTGTAGTGTTTAATTAAATCGATAGAAGTTTGAGTTTGGTTTTTATCTAATTAACTAGGCTAACTAATATAGAATGCAAACTAACTAAAAACTAGTATTTTTGCCCGTGAAATTCACGGAACGTTTATGTTTGGCACGGTTAGTATGTTTTACGATGATGTAGAATTTTTTAAGCTAGAGGTCCTTGCGGTGATGCCTTTATTTTTTTTGTTGTAAATAGAACAATTTGGTGCGCAATGGTTTTATTAGATACTCGATAAAAGTAAATAACTTACATAACTCGAGAAATTGAAAGTATGCTTCATGTTTTGTATTATAGTACATTTGTACACTACTTAACTTCTATGTGTTACTTGATCATTAGGTGATTTAAGTCCGTATATTATTAATTAACAGAAAACTAAGACAAACGAGTACAATCCATCTCAAATTCTTTAAATCACCATCTCCTTTATTCGCTGATCTAAAATTCATCATCAAGCATGTCTATAATATTCAACTTCACTTGACTACTTATAAGTTACACAATCAATTCTCAGGACTTAAGACCGTCTCACTTTCAAGTTTTAGCACCAATATGTTTCAAGACTTAGTTAATAGCTTTACATTGACCATTTAAATTGTCTCAAGACTTAAGACCGTCTCACTTTCAAGTTTTAGGCTCTGTTTGGTAAAACTGACTGAAAAGGTACCTGAAACCCGAAAAGTGACTGAAATTAAAAAGGTACCTGAAAAGCTAGCTGAAATTGAAAACTAATTAGGTAGCTGATTAATTGTAAAGTGTTTGGTAAAACTAACTGAAAAGGTAACTGATTTTTTGTAAAAGGCATTAATAATTATAATAAATTAATTTAAATAAATGGTAAATATGTAAAGTAGAATATTTCAGCTACCTGAAACTTTAAAAAACTACCTGGAGTAGCTTTTTATTTAGTACTGAAAAAGTCATTTCAGTACTGAAATGACTTTACCAAACAGCACTAGGTAAAACAACTACCTGAAATATTAGTCAAATCAGGTTGCTTGGTCAAATCAGGTACCTGAAATGCCTTGCCAAACATAGCCTTAGCAACAATAAGTTACACAATCAGTTCTCCTTTAGAGTGTGGTGTGTCGGTTGAGTTTGTTTGCTGATTAAGGAGAAGCTCAGAAGGGGTGCGAGGTGACTGGCGAGGGAAAGGGACGCCCTGTCCCTTTCGCCAATTTGGATTTTCTTCTTTGTTCTATCCTGGGTTTTGGTGGGTTATGATTTGATTTGGGCCTTGTTGCTTGTGAGGGGCTCAAATTTTGCATTTTACTTTTGTCAGACGGTCTTATGCTGACTAGATAAGCACTTGTTTGGGCTCGAATTGAGCCGTGTAGCTTTGACATGTTCCTTAAGGACAGTTTAGGTCACATTGGGACGTGATCGAGTCACGTTGCTTTGTCGTGGCCGTAATTGGAATTTTTGGCCTCTTCACGCTTAATTTGCACCAGTTTTGCGTTGCTTGAGTTTTGTTGAGACGTTTTGCTAGGAATAACGTTCTTGTGAGCTTTGTGTGAGTTGGGTGCGGTTTTTATTGGCTTTGACTCGTCTTTTTCTTGAAAATGGCGGGTCGGAGTGGGTTTTTTTTGTGCTAGTTTGCATTTTCTAGATTTGATGAAATTGGGTGGGTTTGCCCTTGTTGGTTTACTCTGCTGTTTTTTTGCATTTACAGGTTATTTTTGTCTATTTTTGTTCTTTAGGTTTTGTCCATTTTAAGCCGTCATAATGCCGAAATGTCTACTAATCTTAGGCTTCTTTTTGGTTTTAGCTTTTAGGCCCGCTGGTCCCGAGTCGGGGACTCGGGAGGAGGAGGAGGAGGTTGTGGGGACCTTGGAGTATTTGGCCTAGACTAGGCCAGTAGGTACCTCGGGTCGCGAGCCGGAGGTAGTTGTTGTAGCTACTGCTAGGCCTAGGGTGGCTAGTGGTGCTTGAGGGACTCGGGAGATGTCCGTGGTTGGCTCTTCCGGGAGGAGGGTAACCACTAGGAGGAGAGCTCCTTGGGTTTCTAGGCAGGAGCTCGACGAAGTTACCCCCGGTTGTTGAGATGGGACCTCGTTGTACCGCACGGTCTCGCGGTGCGAAAAGGCGGAGGGCGGAGACAGAGGCGGACGATGCCTTTGTCAGGGAGTGGGACGTTAGATTATTTCAGGCCTAGCGGGCGGCTCTGGCGTGGGCCGGAACGGTAGCCAGTTGCTGTTGCGTTTTGACACTCACATTTCTCACCGGGCGCACGAAGGCTTGGTAAGTCTGCTACATCTGCTTTTGTTTCGAGTTTTGTTGTCTTTCCTCTTTGAGCCCGAATAGGCATTCTGACCTTGCCTGGTTTTGATTTCAGAATATTGCTGGCATGAGGACGTAATTAGGTTACTCGACTTATCTGGGGTTTTACGACCTCCTGCGAGAGGGCTCGAGGGCGCTGATAGAGAGATCACTGATGGGCTGTTGGTGGGTGCTTGGCGTGAGATTCATGGGTCTCATATTTGCGTGAATCTGTGCATGAATCGCGCGATGATCATCCGTTATTGGGACACGACATCCTCATTTCACATGGAGTTCGAGGAGATTGGCATCACACTAGAGGAATTTGGTGTGGTGTCGGGTCGTCCCCTTGGCGAGACACCAGTTTAGTTTTCGGAGGCACCGGAGAGGGTGTCTTATGCTGCGATCAAGAGGTTGATCAGTGATGTTTTGCCTTCACTGGTTGACGTGACTCCTTTCTCTATAGCGAGCTCCTTCGTGAGGGATCATTTCAGGCCGAGGGTAGCTGATGTAGTCTCGACACCATTTCGTAGCCCTGAGACGGAGGCTTTGACAGACACGGAGGAGTCCCAGTTGTGGTTGTGGTACTTCTTGGGTACTACTTACTTTGGTGATAAGGGAGAGCGCTTGTCGACCAAAGTCATTCCTCTGGTAGCTGAATTAGAAGCCCTGGGTCACTATCACTGGGTGACGCCATCTTTCGCTCGGTTTACTCGTTACCTCCATGCCGCGGTTTGTTCAGAGACGATGGACAAGGGGAGCGAGCCTGGTCTGGTTTGTCCAGGTTTCATTTTGGAGGTATCAGTTTTTTCTTTTCGCTTTCCTTTTTGTGGTTTATTTTGTGGGCTTTTGTGTTGTTAAAAAAAAATGCATTATTGCTTGTTTTTGCAGGCTTGGCTATACTCATACCTTTCCACGCTTGGTCCTAAGACGGTGGTGGTTGCGCCGAAGACGTATCCTGCTGCGAGAGGATGGGTGGCGGCTTGGTCGACAACGATGAAGTCCGCTTACTTAGACTGC